>NC_067234.1:10347500-11080000 GCF_019924925.1 Ctenopharyngodon idella
AAGAAAGAAAGACAAAAATCTTGGATGACACGGAGGTGAGTAAATTATCAGGAATTTTAAATTCTGAACTAATGAACTAATCCTTTAATCTGTGGTTTAAAAAAAGCCTTGCTTCCGATACACATTTTTTGACCAGCAGAAATTTTCTTCAACTAACTTTTCCATTAAGGAGCAATATTTACACCTTCAAATTGACTTCTATTGGCATTTTTACATTCATAAGTGTAATTTTTCTAACCTTCTTATTAGATGTACGCATAGCCTCAAGCCCCAATTAATTTCTGACCCTGATTTAAATTAAAATTATTTAAAGAGGCAATATTATGCCCTTTTACAAAGTCTTGATTTTGTTTTTGGTTAATTCTGTCTGTTTAGTTCCTGTCTCCATGAAGCCCCTCCTTCTGAAATGCTCAATGTGCTCTGATTGGTCGGCTGGACCAGTGTGTTGTGATTGGTCAACTGCTTCGAATGCGTTTCAGAAACGTCGCACCCCTTACCATAACCGTGAGTTTCAACACACTACTAAACAGTCCTCACCCCTTTATTTTGCATGTGCCTTGGGAATTATTTAAATGAGGAATATTGTGGCATGTTCGTTCCCGGAAGAAAACTCAAGACTTCAAAAGGAGGTGTTCCAGGGAATTCAGAAACAGTGACACTGATACAGAGAATAACTCCTGCTGGAGAGACTTTGTGCTTTGTAAGTTTGCAGACCTTTTTCATGCTCAAACAGCAAGTAAAAGTTGAAATGTTAAAAAATGTAAAAAGCACAAGTCCTCTTTAATGATAGCAAATGAAATTGGCTGAAATCAAACTAACACTCATGACAAGAAGTAATCAGTGCTGAACAGAGGAAAGGGGTATTATTCAAAGGAGCAAATTATCTGTTGACACAGCTTGTTTATTTTAAAACTGGCATGAGGGTGTAATACTAACACTTCTGTTAGCCTACATAGTGGACAGTTGTCAGCTGATGCCAATATTCTCAAAATGGCTAAATATCATATTGGCTTGGCCCACATACCGGTCTATCACTGGTGGAAAAATAGAGAAAAATGTAATAGCCACTGGACAGACGGAAAGTGCTTTGAACAGAATGTATCTTCACAGTACGTTAATTTATTTTCTGTCTGTAACAGTAGATTAAATTCCATGCAAAGCAAATCTGTGAGAGCTTCCGCTGGGATCCAGTGTGCCAGAGACATTCCTCTGGTGTCAGGCCGAGCGGATAGCGTGACATCTCCGATCCACCTTGGCCCAGCGCGTCTGATGTTTTCGGACCTGTGCTGTCCACAGCAAACGCTAGATTACTGCTACTGCGTACTCAGAGTTACAGCACAGAAATCTTCATCAATCCCAAAAACCTGTGTGACATCAAACACTTTAAGCACTGTGGTGGTACAACGGCTCAGTGTCCAGATGGAGATACCATGGTACCCTGACCAATATTATGACAAACCAATAAATAAGCCAATATTTGTCCATGTCAAACTTGTAGAGATCTTATGATAGTGGTGTAAAATTGGCTGATTAACAGAAGTCATCAACCTGCCCAATTCATAGTTTTCAGTCATGTGACTGGCATGGAGACCTGGAGGGCCAAACATCTACATAACCGCAGCACAGGCCTGTCAATTTCCCATCTGTTTCAAGCCACTAATATTTAAATCACCTCTCAAAAAAGAAAAACAAAAGGCATGCAAACAAACAAGTTTTGGCCACAATACACAGCACCTGCTGCAGTATTTCAATCACTAAAACAGCAGGATGTTCCAAAACAAAGCTGGAGTCACAATCTCTGTTTGAAACCTGCAATTGCAGTTATTTGCGAAATTGACCCTTCGCAAAGACCCGTCCCCCTTAGTTACTGTTGCTTTGTCCGACAAGCCATGGCGCTGTCACGCCACACACAGTGAAAAATACATCGCGGAGCAAAGGACACTGACAACACATCGACAGACATGACAGAGCAGGTTACTTATGATATTAAACAAAGTCCCAGCTTTCAAACTGTGTAATTTTTTTAAAAATTCGAACAATAAAAAAACGTTTTGTGGCTCTTTAACATGTTGTGACAAATTGCTGTAGCTCCTCGGCTCAAGCAGCTCGTGAACCAATCATCTCTTCCTACTAGTTAATTTATAGCATCAAATAAACATGAACGAACATGAGAAGGAATGCTGTTTCAAACACGGAAAGACGTCAGTACACACCATTTTTCAAGTTCAAGTCCACTGAGGTTAATCTTCTAACTCCTGACTGCTTTGTCGGACAAAATGGCAGATACGGCGTTATGACTGGTTAGATCGCTTGTCAATCAAACTCCCAGCGAAGGGTCAATTATCTTTATATGCGTTGTGCACGGCTCCTCAGCGCAGATGAATCTAATGTTTGCTGTCAATCACCACACCGGTGTGGATACTGTACTTCAGAATCACAGATTGTAGTCTTGGAAGCATCACCAAAATAAGAATTTTCACTGGAAACGTAAAAAAGTAAAGTAACGTCTTTTGTTCTGACCAATTGAGAAAAATAAGCATTAGGCCTACAATAAATCGCGCTGATAATGGTGATTAAATCTAACGATGGCTTAGCTTGGATCACGTCAAACCCTGCAAATTATTATTACTGTTATACTTTGTTCTCAAATTGTTAATGTTAACAACATTAACATTGCGTGACTATCGCTGCATCCAAAATCGATTACTACTCTACTATATAGTACGCGAAAAACAGTATGCGAACAGAGTACTATGTCCGAATTCATAGTATTCGAAAAACAGTAGCCGATGGACACTTTACTATCCCTTGAGGCCACAGGCGAGGATTTGTGAATGGAGTTGAAGGGACGTAACTGACGCCGATAGGTCATGTGACAGTAAAAACATGGCGGATGTAAATTCATTCATGCTACACCCATTTGTACCATATAGAACGTACTTTTACAACGGTCGTGAAGTAAATTTAAATTCAAACGTAATACCTACTCAACAGTACGTGATTTTGGATGCAGCATGTATTTAGTGTGTATTATCGTTACCTGTAGATTTCAGTTTCTGTAGCCACTCCACTGTCCAAAGTCTTTTGCTTTTGACTACGGGTGAACCTCCAGCTGTCACTGATGATTGTCATTTGGACCTTTCTGGATTACAATCCGCCATCAAAATAAGTTTAATTACTGCAGCTGCTGTGAGAAAAGGCTATATATGATCCGTCACCTGCAGCATCCTCACATGATATAGTTACTAGCTGGGACTCCTTTATGTAAACAGACGTGACGTAATGACGCAAAGACGAATTGCTGCATGCTCAAATTTCCCGCAGAAACCCACCAGTACCACCCGAATGATAAAACTATTACAAGCTTACCGTTGTGAATCGGGCAAAGGTAAGGAGATAGTTTTGAACACTGGCTGATTATGTACTTGCTCAAATTGATTTTGGATCATTTTTAACCAAAAAAAAAAGTTACAGACTGCAGCTTTAAAGTGTTTTAATGCACTAAGACAGTGATATTAAAAGATCAAACTTAGTACAACTCTACTGATGATGCATACTATATACAAGCAAGCAGATGAACCCAGAATATTAATGCAACACACTAAACGCCATGCTAAACATTATTTATAATGGTTTATAAATGGTAAAACACTTCACATGACACTTTTGCATGTTGAGTTCATATTCTGGGTTCATCTGTATGGAGTTTTCTTTTTAATAACTTGAGTTCTGGATTTAGTCCTCCAATATCACCAATTTGATGCATTAAGCATTTTCTTTATAACGGTCTTCTATGGGAAAATGATTAGCGTGCAAGTTAGGCCATTGTGTTCATATTCTGATTGCATCTGCTTGCCTGTATTACATAATATGCATCGTCAGTAAGGTGTATATTTGGTCATTATCATTTTAGTACATTAGCACTTAGTAGAAAACTGGTAAAAATAACTGGCAGTTGGCAGAGGAAGCCTTGTTTTGCCCTCCAGACTGGCATTCCCATAAGGATGAGATATATACTAAATAATGCTGTATGATCAGGGAAACCAAAAAGTAAAGAACCCATTTTGACAGGTTTGCATACATCAAATAGGCATTTACTTTCTGTTTCTATATTCAGTAACTGGTAAATGCCACATGTATGTGAGAGGCATCGTGCACATATGCAAGTAAAGACATCGGCACGCCATTAGGTTGATCTTATGGAGGGAAAACTCAAGGAACCTTGTTTATCATACTGGACATGGACTTATGCTGCTGGTCCTAGAACAATGTGAGCAGGGGCTAAAACAGAATATGTTTATATTAATGTAACGTTACATGGCATTTATACGATTCTCCAAACGTATTTCGAAGAATACCATAGCGCGGGTTCAAAAAGATGAAAGTACCACGGTAACTTTCTGGAATAATACTCTTCATAAACAGCAATGTAGCATACGGAGCGGGAGTGAAATACAGAGGGGAGTCAGACCCCTGTTCAAGGCCCAGTGCAGACCGTGCTAAAACACGCTGTCGCACCAGTAAAACAAAAATTTTAATATCATTAATGATATTCAATAGAGATAAATTAGCAGGAATGCTTCACATAACATCCACGGACAGTGAAATGCTGAGTCGGCCTCGAGACATGAAGCCCATGTGGGCTGAGTTTCGTGCCCGGCCTCCATTCATCATAGCGGGAGCGCGCTGCTGCTGCGTGGCCTACACTCGCTCGAGCTCCCGCAAAACTGCGCTCACACGCACAGACCCGCTTGCTCTCGTCATGCACGCTCAGATGTATGCTCTACAGCTCCTCTGATGCGGGGTTTCTTACCCTCTTCCCCCGCCGAAGCTCCCGTAAGCCCGATCCCGGTCATCGTAGTTATCGTAATCCGCCATTGCCGAAGATGCTGTCCAGAGAAAGCAGCAATCTGACGCTGAAGGACCCCAAAATATACGGCTGCGAAGTTTAGCTGTCCTCTGCGTGCCTGAAACAATGACACTTGAAATTTTATAAAATACATTTGAATAAGGATAGCTTAAATAGGTGCAAAATATTAAAATAGAACATGTGTATATTGTTTATTTAGGATGTATCCAAATATACATTTTTAGTGAGGATTTTGGACGATTTTTCAATTTGGCAACGGCGAGTAGACTCAAAATGCGATCTAACGTGGATTTACCAGCTAATTGTTTTGGAGGAACTGTAGCAGTGGGGATTTTGATTCATTGGTGTTTCGAATCTTTTAAATCAGTTCACACAATAATAATGACGATAATGATTATAATAATATTATCCGCGGAGAACCAATGAGCTGCAGATGAAGCCAAATCAGTGAGGTTAAATTGTATGGTGGACACCAGTCCTTAAGTTTTGAATACGATTTATTAGGCTCCAAGAAAAGCCTCTGAACAAAATGAGAGTAGAGGGGTTTTTAACCCTCAAATTCTGACACTATCCAGACCAGCAATAGCAGCATTTTGGTTCTCTCTGAACTTCAGTGGTGAGTCTTCACCTGTATCCGTGAACTTAAAGGTGCAGTAAGCGATTTCTGAGAAATGATGATGAAAGTGGATCGGACCTAGCACCAAAACACACTTGTAGCCAATCAGCCATTACACTCATTAGGGGGGAAGTGCCTGTGTTGCATAGTGTGTTCGTGAATTTGGGGGCGGAGCTATCAAGATAGGGGATCCTATTGTGATCCTATTGGGTAGGCAGGACTAGGTAGGATTTTGTGACCTTTTTTCCTACCGTGACTAAATTTTGATCTGGAGCACACAACACCGTTACTACACAGCGCTGGGAGATCCAGAGAGAAAGCGTTTGCATTCGCTACAGTGGGATCTAGTGGGAAGCAAATATCATTATTCAAATATTTTCAAATATCAACATTGTTTCTCAGAAATTGTTTACTGCACCTTTAAGAACTATGAGTTAGTGAAGTATTTGCATTAAGTCAGGCATTAGCTGTGTCTCATTTTGAAGGCTGCGTCATCCAGAAGTCATATTTGAAGGCTGCATACATCATCAAGAATGCCTCATATATCAAAGTAACCATAATAAAACAGACTGTTATTCATCATGAGGTGTAAAATACTGTAATTTCTTTCTTACTTTGCAATCTAATGGTTACTTTTCTTAAATGAGACTGCCTCGATGACATATGCAGCCTTCAAATGCGACCTCCGTAGGGCGCAGCCTTCGAAATGAGACACAGCTACAGTTAATTGATTACTTAAAGGCGGGTAACCTGTCACTCAGGGAACAGCAGCACCAGCGGTCCAAACAGTGGATACAGTCACATCCCAACTCCAACAAGCTGCATGATTAATCGTTAAAAGATTGCAAACTCGATTCACACACCCATACAATCTCAATCCTAAATGACAATGATTCGGCCATGTCTATTAAAGCTTTGTCAAAATCACAGTGGACATTCAGATCAGCATTTGGGCTGCCGCTGACCCAGAGAAAGCAGTTAGGTAATCTGGGCATGAAACAGCTTCACAAACAGTCTTTTCAACCACACAATATCGTTATTTCCGCTTTGCAAATATTCAAATTATCACAGAAGTACTGGGATAAAAGTTTATAGTTAGGATATAAACACTGATGTCTACAGTAGTGATCAAAGCAGAGCAAAAAAATCAACTTTGCCCTTCAAATAACGATTATATCGATTACATTATTACACCAGTAGGTGGCGACAAGTGACTGTTAGAAGATGTATTTGTTAATGAATAATTCATGCAAGAGATTCTTTCAAAACTGCTGATTCATTCAGTAATGAAACAAGTGAATTATGAGTGAGTCATTGAATCATTCACTCAGACCGCTTTTTAAAAAAAAAAAAATAATTAATTCAAATTAATCATACATTTTAAATTGTCTGCAGCAATTGTTTTGTCAGAACCTCTAGTAAATTATGTTTTTTTGTTTAGCTGTTTGTTCAGAATCGTGATCTTTATTTAAAACAAAAAAAAAATCTTGATTCTCAATTTATCCAAGGTCGTGCAGCTCAATAACTAACGGACTAATGTAACAGAAATATTTTATGTAATGGCCTCAGAAATGGTCAAAAGGGTATTTTAAACATGACATGCACAGAAAAATGCAGATTAAGGATGCTCATGTCAAAGACCATATGTGATTTTGTACAGTGATTTTTACTCAACTGTAAGATTTAAAATGTACATGTATCTTAAAACTTTATTCCTGCAAAGAGCAGCTTGGGAGTCGTGTCAGGTATATGCTGCGCAGCTGAGGAATAGAAGTACTAAAGACTCAACGCTCAAAGGACCACAGCAGAGACAGTGATAGTGTTGGAAGATTATAGATCCACCCTCGGGGTGAGGCTGTAATTGTCACACCACATGGACTCTGTGTTTTCACTGTTCCCACCTTAGTTAGTTTGCTGTCACGGCTGTTCATTTGATTTCATCATGTTCAGGTGTGTGTGTGTGTCATTATTTCCTCTACTTAAGTTCAGCACTCTTTTTGTTTCATTGTCGGGTCTCGTCAGTTGTTTGCGTTGTGTTGGACTGCTCCCTCTGTTAGAATTTACCTCGTGGATTATTACAGTTTTTCTCAGTTGCTTTGGCACATTTCTCAAATCATCCTTAAAATTCACAAAACAGTATGTTCATTTCTCGAAACAATTCGTACAAACAGCACAACATATTGGATTACCTGCAAAAGCCTGTAACCTGCTCAAAATACTTAGTTCATCTCTCAAAAGAAAGTATTTATGTCAATGA
Organism: Ctenopharyngodon idella; assembly: GCF_019924925.1. NCBI lineage: Eukaryota > Metazoa > Chordata > Actinopteri > Cypriniformes > Xenocyprididae > Ctenopharyngodon > Ctenopharyngodon idella. Next base: position 10,355,244 of record NC_067234.1, read on the forward strand.
ACATATCAGTGACATCAAGTCCTTGTGTCATTGTTCTTGAACAAGATAGTCAAAATGCTTAGCCATGTTGTCAATATAACAGTGATGAATATTTCAGATGTAAACCATGGCTACGGTTTTTATGACAGTGATTGAAACTGCACAATCACTTTGTATGGCATATATCAATTTTAACAGTACAAATGGACACATTGTATATGGGATATTGATTGCAAAAGACTGGACAGGATTCACAGTTTTGTATTTACTGTTGGTCTGTCAACAAATTAGTGTAAAATGTCCTTGTGATAAATGAAAAAGACAAGACTTTATACATACACTGTTTCATGTGTATGTGTGATAGTATGTATTTGTATAAAGTTCATTTAGCCTACTATACTGTAAGTGTAAAGCAAGTGTAATATGCTCCTGTAAGTGTAAAAATGCTGCTGTAATATTAAGATTATAACATGCATACCATAATAGAGTGCAGTGCACATTGCTGAAATACATACCTGTTATGTCTATGAAATGCTTGAATGATTGAGGAAAAGGCTTTTCTCCAAACATTCAGCTGCACCTTTAGACCCGCATAAGCCATTGTAAGGTCATGATTGAGAACATCACAATAGTGGTCCTTATTTCACCAGAAACAAGCCTACGCCCTTTGCCTTATGCATCCCTACCCTTCCACCACACATCCTTACTCCTCTTCTTCTTTCCAGCTGTTGACCCTGTTTGTTTCCATGATGTTCTTCCATTATCAGAAATTGTAACTCTTGTGTTGTGCTCTGTCTATATATGCTTTCCGGTTGAAGATTCATGACATGCATCTTTGAGCTGTTTTAGAGAACTGGTTGGGTCATTGGTTGATCTAATGCTTTATATTCCCCTGAATACATTAGTGAAATTCAGGATTTGCAATTTGTTTAAAAGAATGAGAAACTGCTTTTATGATGTGCACAAGTGACTAGATGATGTGGTGGTTGAACAAGTAGTTTTGAGAATTTCAGTTCTGATCTGAGAAATGTACCAAAGCGACTGAGAAAAACTGTAAAAGACTGTTATTCTTCATCTTCTTCGTCGTGTGTTTGTTATTACTACACAACCTGTGACAGAAATACTTGAAGTTAGTATTAATGATCCTGTGTTGGACCAGTGTACACCTGAGAAGGACGGTGAGAGAGTATAGTTGCTAAAGACCTGGTGTTCATGTGTGGTTTGAGGTAGTGATAGCTTCTCGATGGGACGCTGTCACAATACTTCGGGAGGGGAATTGCCTCAAAGTATTGGATTCTATTAGAAGTATTCGAGAAGGGAATTACCTCAAGATACTGTAGTATTATATTGTACACTCTAAAAAATCTTGGGTTATTTTTTCTACCCAAGTCCTGGGTTGAACATTTTGGGTCATTTTTTGGGGGGGGTTATTTTTCCAGTGTTTGGGTAGTTTTTGTGTTACCCAGATCCTGGGTCAGTCATAACAACCCAGGGGTTGAGTTATTTATCGCAGGTTTTTTGTGCCCTCTTCAGGAGAGAGCAGTGCAGCTCCGTCAAATTGGTGCAAGTCTTCGGTAAAATACAGGCTTGTGTATGTTTTATCTTATTTAAAAATTCGTTATTGTTCTGTAGCCTACTTTGTTTAATTTTATGCAAAGCAACATACAGGGGCGTGATGTGAGTCGCCTAAACGAGTGTCCCATTGGACTTTTCCTGTGATGGAAACGCCTGATACCTTGCATAAAATTTTATGATTTTATAAAAAAAGATACAGAATATAAATACTTAGGATTTTAAAATATGTTCTCAGAACTGTATACTGATTATTTATGGACAGGTTATGGAGTCAGTTACAGCATTTTTCGGCTACGAGTGAAACGCAGGCGGTGGTCTGAAGTTAGCAGTTCCCTCGCCGAACACAAGCCATTCTCTGGCACGAGATCCAGCGCTGTTACGGTGGAAATGGGACAATAGAGACTGGTCTATTACGCTTGAATTTAGGGCTGTAGCTAACGATTATTTTGGTAATCGAGTAATCGTTCGATTATTCTAACGATTCCTCGAGTAATTGCGCCAGACCCCCCCTCCCCCTCCAGGCGCAGGCGCGTGCTCTGAGCCAGAGACAGATGCACTCAGTGCTTGGCATATCACAACTATTCAGTGTTTCAATCACATGATGTTTATTTTAGGTTTCAGATATTTAAATACACAAGTACTAGTAACAATACATTTAGAGTTTGTAAAATATACACTGATGTCTATGGAAGCTGCAATAATAATCCTTTCCATTACAATTAGACAACTTGTTATATTCATATCAGATACATATTACATACTGTGAGTAAGGCAAGCAACTATAAAGTTTATCCTGTTCCTCTCCCAATTCACCGGACACTTACATCCATCCGTGTATTTCGAAAGAAGTGGAAAAATTCAAGTCTAAATCCGACAGATCTATTCTCCTGACCGCAACAAACATGGCGCGCGCATATAGCTCAACTAACGATCATTATAAAGGTGCTTGCACAACAAAACACATTCACTTACACATATGGCTTAAAAATAAATATATAATAGCAATAACACAATAAAAATTGATTCAAGTAAAGTATGAAAAACAAGTAATCGTATGGTTTTATTGAACAAAACTGTCTAAATACATAATATATTGAATTGTACAACTAATGTTCTTTATGTATTATAACAAATGCGTGCAGAGGGCGCCAATGGCCTGACGATTGTTTTTACACTTTAAACGCGATCTAATCCTTGTTTAATATTGGTTTACAACATTTATTTAAACTGTCCAGTTAATCTTTAATATTTGGCAATTTCTTTACGACAGAAATGCTACAACCACTGTAATTTCTTGAACAAGAACATGTGGACTTAAACAAGGGCTTAAACTTATATTTTGAAATCGCGACGAGCAGTAGAAACATACTGTATAATGTATTCTCCTGCGTTTGCTAAGGTTTATAGATGACTTACCTTACAAATCTGATTACATGTCGCACATTGCGTTTCCAGATGAACATTAAAAGCAATCCAAACACACAGCATATGCAGAGATTGAGTTTGTGACGCGCCACTCATGTAAATAACAGTTCACATGAAGCTGCATTTACTGTGTATGGAGCCGCTTGAGACGCACGTGGATAATACGCTATGTAAATAATTACAGCGCATAATAAACCTGCAGCACATACATTTATTTAATTAATTCACAGGCTCTGTAAAGTCACAATAGCATTATGCTTTATTATGATTTTTAAACGGGTTTAATATCGTGCAGCCTTAGAAAACGGTCTAATGATGCGTTTCATGGATGATCGTCCGTGGAAAGCGCCACTTCCGGTATTTTACCAGTTACTCGACACGGGCAAATTGAAATCGAGGATTTTTTAAAATCGAGTATTCGAATTTAATCGAGGAATCGTTACAGCCCTACTTGAATTACTTCTAATGTTTAATTTTTACTTCTAATATTTGTTAAACGAGCTTAAAAGAAGGCCATATGTATTAAAAATGATATAAAATATGCTATACTATAAAATATGACCGAAAATAAAGGAATTATCATGCAAACCAGTTCTGTCCTATAGGCCTATAGCCAGCCCTTGGGTTGAAACAACCCAAATTGGTATATTCGGGACGGGAATTACCCTGCAGGTACTATATTATATCGGTACTGTAGTATTGTATTATATTATATAGACAACTGGAGATTGTTTGAATTGTCAGTGGTAAAGTCAGATTAGTAGGTACTGAGAATTACCATGATACTAACTAACTGTGCACTCATACAGTATCTCCATTGGTCCCACTGACATCTGCCTCTTCACTTCTAATCCCGGTAACTGCTGCTGATTTTTTTTTTTTTTTTTTTTTTTAATTGCATCCACTGTTAATCTTTTTAGATTCTGTAATATTTCTGGTTCACTAATCCAAATATACAACACCAACCATGTGAAACTTCTTTTTACAGACAGTCTGACATTCTTGCATACACACACACACACACACACATATATATATATATATATATATATATATATATATGAAAAATGCAAAATCAAAATCATTAAATAGTGGATTACACTAGTGGACTTCACACACGTAAAAATACAAGGGTGTGATTTACATTAAACCTCCACTGGATGGAGACAGAGTCTAGTGTGATGTTAAAGCTCAGGCGCAGAAGACTAAAACAAACAGACTCTTGCTTTAGCTCACATGCATTGGGTCGAGCAAAACTTCTTTCCCTCCCACATCATGACCTTCTGGATCCGTAACCTCCATTTACATTGACAGTTACTGAATTACAACATCAATCTACTCCATAGAGAGGGAGAGTGAATCTCCTGACATTGTATTTAAAGGGCATACATGCTTGTAGAGATGTGGGAGGATGCAGTTGTTGTTTTTCTTTTATGCTAGCTGCCAAAGATAAGTCTTGTACAGAGCTCAGTAATGTGTTGTGTCCTCCACAGTGATAACTGATAGTAAAACAGCCCAAACACTCTTGTGAACAGAGCTCATACCATTTCATTTGTATGCACTAGAGATGTATGATTGATTTATGTGGAAACAGGGCACTTTACAGCGCTGAAAGCTTTTCATAGCATTTGAATTTTGAGATTGATGAGGGGACAAGCTAAAAGCACCAAGCAGAGAATGCTAAAGAGAGTCATGTTTTAGAAGAGGCTGTGCAGGAATGGCTCAGGCTTGTTTCGAATGGTGACTCCTAGACTCCTAAAATGTTTAGAAAAACTGGAAGTGAAAAATGAAATCATCAACTATGCATCTTTATTGATGCTAATATTAGTTAGGTGTATCAGAGAATTTTTATTTAAATCTTTATTAAACTGGCTTTGAATAGGCTACTAAATTGATGTTGAATTTTATATAGATTATCTATAACATTTATATTGTAGGCTATAATACTCTCTCTCTCTCTCTCTCTATATATATATATGTATATACACACATGCACACTGCCTGGCCAAAAAAAAAAGTCGGTGTTTGGATTTAAATAGGCCAGTGGTTCTCAAACTGGGATACGTGAGGTGACTGAGGGGGTACGTGAACAAAATGCTGAGTTTTGCCATTCATTTAATTCTACCCCACCTTAAAATAACATTAAAACAGAGCATGTATATCTAACAGGAAAAATGTCGTAAATACATGACATCCAAGCAAATGACCTCATCTTTTGCGGTCAAAACTGACTGCATCCACACAAGCAGCATGTAAATAATATGTTGCATGCAGAGTAGGCCTATATGCTGCCTTAGCAAGTCACGCTACATTACTGGCGTTCTCAACAATGTAGGCCTACCTTTGAAAATTGAGGATTTAGCACTTACTAGCATGAAGATCAAATATAGACAGTGCATAGAGATCACTTTAAGACTCAAGCTCTCTTCGATGCAGAAACATACCCTGTGTGAGTTCTTGTTTTTTAAACAGTGTTGTCTGTACTGTTTGCTCAATTTTGCAACAAAATAATATTTCCAACGAAATCCACAGAAGAACTGCAACATGCAGCGATGTTTCGTGAACAAGTCTGCGGCTTTGAATCGTTTGAGTCAATGATTCAATGAGTAATTCATAAATACAGCCACTTGATTCGTTACTGAATGAATGAATGAATGAATGAATGACTCATTAAGACTGTGACTTACCGCCACCTACTGGTGGTTTTAGTTTAATATTTAAAAGTACCACTTCGTTTTTACCATCGCGGCATATTTCTCTATTGAACCTTTTTTTAATTAAAAAAATATATATATTTATTTTGAAAAAAAGTATTTATAAAGGTAAAAAAAAAAAGAAAAATCCACTGGAAAATCTATTTAAGGGGCAAATAGTGTCCCTTTATGCAAAAGGTGTGACTGCAGTCAAGTGGAAGATCTATCTATCTATCTTGAATTGGAATTAAAGGGCATTTTCTTAGTTTAAACCTGCCACCACAATGCTAGGGTGTTGTGGGTGGTTGCCATGGTGAATCTATGCAGTTGCTAGGGTGATTTCACCTAGGGTGGTTTGTCAAAAGTGCCCACCCCCAAATCTCCACAATAATGAGGTTTATAGATATGACTCAGGTCCCACGGTCAATTAAAGTCTATTTACAGTTTTTTTTTTTTAACGATGATTAGATGATGATTAGATTCTTGTTCACATCAGATTTGACTTTCTTATTGATTTAAGCAGATTGCATGTGTTTTGGCACGTGTACAAAAGAGTAAGTACAACTGTCTACAGTTTGCACAACATCTAAGTGCCCATGGCTTGTTGATCAAAACTAATGAGTTGATTCTCAGTGAAACTGTCAAACTCTTCACAGCTTCTAAACATTCTCTCATCGTGTGAGCCTCTACATTCAAAATGATCCATGTAATGATCAAAATCTGTCAGACATGCATGTATATTCCATAAATACCTATGACATGCTTGTAATGTCTGCTAAATTAAATGTCCTGCCATTGAAATGAAATAGAAATTACAATTTTTCCAATCAACCAATCAAGTTTGGAAGCATACAGTAGGCTATTTGGAGATTTCCCAGCACAATCACTCCCATTTTTGAACATGAAGGAATGGCACAACCCTAAACAGAAGGAGCTAATGCATACATTTGTATTTATACAGTACATTTATTTTTGATGAAACGTGTTAAAGATATACTGTAAGAAAGAGTGGTGTTAGGGGAAGATATATAATAGAGTTAGTAAAACTGAACAAGCAACATTTTTACAAAAATACATGCACTGTATGACTACAAATGTTCTCTTTTTGTGTACTGCAGTACTGACTTTTCCTAGTCCATACCTACTGTCTGAATCTGTATCTAAAAAGCTCAGTGTCAGACATTCTTGTATAGTGTAGAAAACAGACAGTGTCAACTAAAAAGTAGAAAAAACATGAAATTTGTATATAACAAATATTTCCATGGTGAAAAAACATTTTGACCAGTGTGGCTCACAGAATGACAAAAACACTTTTTATTTTGGTGGCATTGGTCAATTTACTGACACAATAACTAGGTTTTGAAGCATGAATTAAATATTTTGGGTAAGTTACTACATTTTGCAGACATGCAAGAGTTCTGATGTTCCAGCGAACAGTTGTGACAATTGAGCTTACAGTTTAGAGAATGTTAAATGTGCCAAAGTGCTGAGAAAAGTTTTATTATACACCATGGTAATCTCTTAAAGGTAATTGCAAAGATTTTGTTAATAATCTGGTATATCAAAGGTCGAAATTCTGTTGTGCTGAAATTATTAATTTGGTCACTCTGACGATTATCAGAGGCACCGGATTCTGAAAGATTAATTGACAGAAGATGCTGAGCAGGTGGAGCGATAATGGAGGTCACTTTGCACATTTATCGAGCACAGTACAAATGATGTAGTAATTAATCTCTACGGGGATTGGATAGGCTTTTGGAATAGATTAGTGGCACGATTAAAATGCTCTTGAGCAGTAGTACATGAGGGATGGTTGTGTAAGACAGTGTGTTGGATTTAATTAACAAACTTTAACTTGAAGGGTACAACACCTCGTACTCAATCTCAGCATATGACCAGGATTGTGAGTTTCCAGAGAGCCAACACACTTATTTCTCATTATGGAAGGTTAAACATTATACTTGACAACTTGGAGCTCCAGAGAATTTGTACCCACCTGAATCTCTCAAAAACATATGCAGGTCAAGTTTGGTTTTAAGACTTTTAAAATGTTATATTTTTATAAAGAGTTTTTGCATTGTGGCATTAGTTTCAAGCCAATTAAATAAATTTTTCATTTAAAAAAATAAGTTTCGTTACTGTAATGCATTTGCACGTCTTCTGACATAATTAAGATTATTTTTTTCTGACACAGTTTAACTCTGAGATCTTGTCATATTTTATTACCATTTTTTAAACTATAGTGAATAAACTGTATTAATGAATGAAATGTTCAAGGTCAAGTCAAGTCACCTTTATTTATATAGCGCTTTTTACAATGTAGATTGTGTCAAAGCAGCTTTACATTGATAACTGGTACATTATTTGGCCGCACAGCAGCTCTTAAAAGAATAGTGTCAATGCAGGCAGATCAAAGCACTGTTGAATAACAAATGTCAAGTGTCCCCAACTAAGCAAGCCAAAGGCGACAGCGGCAAGGAACCCAAACTCCATCAGGTGACATCAGGTGGCAGACAAGTGGCAAATAGGTGTTTAAATGGAGAAAAAAACCTTGGGAGAAACCAGGCTTAGTCGGGGGGCCAGTTCTCCTCTGGCCAACAGTGCTTTGTTACGATTCAGGTAGCTATCATAAGTCCGACAGGATCGCAACATTCGAAGTATTTATTCCAGTTCCATCCAATTGAGGATTGTATTCATCACGGCTGTTGAGGAACTGTGTCGTGGCTGTCGTGTCAATGAGGCCCTCAGAGTGGATGATCTAGTTGACTCAATCTCTGCTGATACTTCAGGGCTGCGTTGTGGTCGTGTCAAGGCGCAGGTCCTTGGTCTCACCTGGATACGGCCTGGATCCGGTTGACCACGGTAAACCTCGGGATAACCAGAAAGACTAATATTAGCGTAGATGCCATTCTTCTTCTGATGTAACGAGTACATCAGGTGTTATAGGAAGTGTTCCCGGTTCCGGCTGACCTAATTTGTGCAGCCTAATAATCCTTTAACAGATTTGAAAATATAAATTGGTAATGTGTTATGTGTATGCCAGGTTAAAGAAATGCGTTTTTAGTCTAGATTTAAACTGACAGAGTGTGTCTGCTTCCCGAACAATGCTAGGAAGATTGTTCCAGAATTTAGGTGCCAAATAGGAGAAGGATCTACCGCCTGCGGTTGATTTTGATATTCTAGGTATTATCAGCTGGCCTGAATTCTGAGATCGCAATAGACGTGAAGGACTATAATGAATTAGGAGCTCGCTCAGGTACTGGGGAGCTAAACCATTTAGTGCTTTGTAAGTAATTAGCAAGATTTTAAAATCTATACGATGTTTCAAGGTGTCTGAATACATTTTTGTTTGACTATATATATATATATATATATATATATATATATATATATATATTGCTTTTTTCTTTTGATTTTGGGGTGAATATAAAGATTTTGTGAGATTTATTCACATAAAATACAAAATACAAACAATACAAATATATGCCAAATTTATAAGAAAATTCTCTGTATATTATTTGTATATTTAATCAGCTTGAAATTATAAGGTTCTATCTGTCAAAATTGAGTTATTCATGTATTCTTATTCTGTGATTTACATTATGTATAATGTAACTTATTTACATTGTGATTTTTTTTAAAGTCCCCCTGTAGTCAATAATTTTATCCCTTAAAACTCATCTTTAATCACCAAAATGACATATTTAAATGTTTTTCCTGTAAAAAAAAAAAAAATTCTCTACACCCTTGCTTCATTTAGTATACGTGGATCTATGAATATGCAAATTAGCCCCACCTCCACTCACTCACGCCAGCTCAGAGATCCACTCGGTCAACTTACTGAGGTAAACGCTGGACAATGGTATCGCTCTTTACAACATCAGACACATAGCGGTAATTAATATGATTAGCCTTTTGCTTGACTACATTATCAAACAGCTAATAATGTGTTGCTAATGTTACACAAACCATGTTCCCGTTTGCCATGTCAGAGTCAGACAGCTGCTTTCTAACAATCAGCATCCTTACAAGCGCTTTGAACAACTCAGAACATCAGTGGAGAAAGGCATATAGTTCATCATAACATCGTAATATGCATCATACACCCACTATATTGCTAAATCTACACGATTTTTCATATCAACAGAAAAATACAGTGGGATAACCTGGCTTCTCTCTCGAGACTCCCCTGCTAGTTCAGTGTTAATGATATGCTAAAACCCACCAGCACATTGACGTGATTGGTTACAAGGTAGTTTGTGATGTCAGAAACACCAGCGATTTAAAACCGCAGGGTTTGAGACTGTCTTTTTTTCCACTGCAGCTTTAAGAAAAAATACTCAGCAATGGTGTTGACATGAATTTGCACATGGTTTGTCTTAAAGCATATATACAGTGCTCAGCGTAAATGAGTACACCCCCTTTGAAAAGTAACATTTTAAACAATATCTCAATGCACACAAAAACAATTTCCAAAATGTTGACAAGACTAAATTTTATATAACATCAATGAAATGCAGCTCCCTGACACCAGAAGCACTCATGCAGCCCCACATAAGGACAGTGCCACCACCATGTTTCACTGTAGGCACCATGCATTTGTCTTTGTATTCCTCACCTTTACAACGCCATACAGTTTTGAAGTCATCAGTTCCAAAAACATTTATCTTGGTCTCATCACTCCAGAGTATAGAGTCCCAGTAGTCTTCATCTTTGTCAGCATGGGCCTTGGTAAACTCTAAGTGGGCTTTTTTGTGCCTGGGCTTTAGGAAAGGCTTCTTTCGTGGACGGCACCCATGCATGCCATTCCTCTGCAGTGTACGCCGTATTGTGTCACAGGAAATAGTCACCCCAGTTTGGCTTTCTACTTCTTTAGATAACTGCAGTGAACTTGCATGCCGATTTTCTTCAACCCTTCTCAGAAGACGCTCCTGTCGAGGTGTTAACTTCTGTGGATGACCTGGACGTCTCTGTGAGATGGTTGCAGTTCCATCTTTTTTAAATTTTTGTACCACATTTGCTACAGTATTCTGACTGATAAGTAAAGCTTTGCTGATCTTCTTGTAGCCTTCACCTTTCTGATGTAAAGAAATTATTTTCTTTCTCAGGTCTTGTGACATTTCTCTTCCATATGGTGCCATTGCTGACAGCATGAAATGGGAAGGGGTTTTAACACCCTTTTATAGTCAACTGTCTGCTGGACACCTGTGTAATGAATAATTAGACTCACCTGTAGTCTAAAATTTAGCTTTGCTCCAGAGACTTTCAGTGGGGTGTACTCATTTTTACATCACCCTAATTTGAGTAAAACTGAAAATGTTGTTCTCTAAGTTATATTATTAACCTTACTTTTATGTTATAAGTTAAACAGATGTTATATAAAACTTAGTCTTGTCAACATTTTGGGAATTGTTTTCGTGTTCATTGAGATATTGTTTAAAATGTAACTTTTCAAAGGGGGTGTACTCATTTACGCTGAGCACTGTATGTGTGTATATATAACCCATATATACAGGTGCTGGTCATATAATTAGAATATCATCAAAAAGTTGATTAATTTCACTAATTCCATTCAAAAAGTGAAACTTGTATATTATATTCATTCATTACACACAGACTGATATATTTCAAATGTTTGTTTCTTTTAATTTTGATGATTATAATTGACAACTAAGGAAAATCCCAAATTCAGTATCTCAGAAAATTAGAATATTGTGAAAAGGTTCAATATTGAAGACACCTGGTGTCACACTCTAATCAGCTAATTAACTCAAAACACCTGCAAAGGCCTTTAAATGGTCTCTCAGTCTAGTTCTGTAGGCTACACAATCATGGGGAAGACTGCTGACTTGACAGTTGTCCAAAAGACGACCACTGACACCTTGCACAAGGAGGGCAAGACACAAAAGGTCATTGCAAAAGAGGCTGGCTGTTCACAGAGCTCTGTGTCCAAGCACATTAATAGAGAGGCGAAGGGAAGGAAAAGATGTGGTAGAAAAAAGTGTACAAGCAATAGGGATAACCGCACCCTGGAGAGGACTGTGAAACAAAACCCATTCAAAAATGTGGGGGAGATTCACAAAGAGTGGACTGCAGCTGGAGTCAGTGCTTCAAGAACCACTACGCACAGACGTATGCAAGACATGGGTTTCAGCTGTCGCATTCCTTGTGTCAAGCCACTCTTGAACAACAGACAGCGTCAGAAGTGTCTCGCCTGGGCTAAAGACAAAAAGGACTGGACTGCCACTGAGTGGTCCAAAGTTATGTTCTCTGATGAAAGTAAATTTTGCATTTCCTTTGGAAATCAGGGTCCCAGAGTCTGGAGGAAGAGAGGAGAGGCACACAATCCACGTTGCTTGAGGTCCAGTGTAAAGTTTCCACAGTGGGTATTGTGAAGAGGAAGATGCGATATGCCAGACCCAACAATGCAGAAAAGCTGAAGGCCACTATCAGAGCAACCTGGGCTCTTATAACACCTGAGCAGTGCCACAGACTGATCGACTCCATGCCACGCCGCATTGCTGCAGTAATTCAGGCAAAAGGAGCCCCAACTAAGTATTGAGTGCTGTACATGCTCATACTTTTCATGTTCATACTTTTCAGTTGGCCAAGATTTCTAAAAATCCTTTCTTTGTATTGGTCTTAAGTAATATTCTAATTTTCTGAGATACTGAATTTGGGATTTTCCTTAGTTGTCAGTTATAATCATCAAAATTAAAAGAAATAAACATTTGAAATATATCAGTCTGTGTGTAATGAATGAATATAATATACAAGTTTCACTTTTTGAATGGAATTAGTGAAATAAATCAACTTTTTGATGATATTCTAATTATATGACCAGCACCTGTATATATATAACCCATAGACATATAAACAACATTAAAAACTTGATTTTCACCACAGGGGGACTTTTTAGGACTTTTTTTTAGAAAACAAAAAGGGTCTATTCACAAAGGATTATGGAATGCAAAAACTTTGAAGCTCAATATCTCAAAACTGCTCAGAATGCAGATTGAACCTTAATTCCTTACTAAATTAAAACCTTAATATATAATAATTCCAAGGTGGCGATTTGTAGATATGGCTCAGTTGGATCAATAAGGGCAAAATAAGTTGCTCAGGAACACTGTGGGTTAATATTTAAATGATTCTTCACCTTCATTAACCCCACAGACTTTAAAAGGTCAAACTGTGGCCAATTAAATGCCTGGATATGCCACATAGACTACTTTTAGAGGAATTTTAAGACAATGTACCTTATTTTCATTATACTTAATTAGCTAATATGTTTAAATTACACAGCTATGCTGGAAAGTGGTTGCCTATGGCAGTGGTCAGTTACACAGTTTGCTAATTATGCAAAACTTGACCAATCAGAATCAAACTTTGACTTTGAGCTGTTAAAGTTAAAGGTGAATATGGAAAAATCCACGCAATTGTGAAGTCCACAAAATAGCAAACGGCTTTTCCGAACAATCCCTCCATCTGCCATTGGTTGGAAAAATAGATAGCCCTGCCTCAAGCTCACACCATTGGTCAGGATGTTCAATCAAACGGAGCAATGTCACCACAGAGACAGTCTTTATTGTTTGGGTAATCGACCAGGTGGCTTCCTTATAGCTGTCTTTGCATATTCAGAAAGGAATATTTTAATGTAAAAAATGTACACAACTTATCACTTAAAGCCTCCTATGAATTTGTTTGACCACTTCTGCTTTTTCTTCAAATTTCACATCTAAAGAAGAGTAAGTGTGACAGGCTGTATGTTTCTGGCTACATTGACATCGACAGCTTAAATTCAATGTTTACCTAGCAGATTTCTCACTGGAATGCAGAAAATCTCAGCTTGAGTCCTACACATGAATCCACATCTTGGAAGTCAGGGTCAAGGTCTCTGAGTTTAATGCTCTTGATCGTATCTTGATAGGACAGCTGATTATTTAATTGGATACTGAGCACTGTCATTTCATTCTTCTTCCAACCCCATCCCAAGAGTCAATAATGAACTGCAAGCAACGCAGCCTGCAAAGAGCTTCTGAATGGTGTGATCCAGACCACACAGATATTTTGACAATTCAGTGACTTCATTAGTTTTTCTCCATTCTGCATAGACAGTTACTCAACAATCAGTCTAATCTTCTGCGAAACCATGGCCTTTAGAATAGAGATTATTTCTGTCAATAAACCAAGAGACCTCAAACACAGGTTCCTGTTGTTGTGCCAAGAGAGATACTGAATGGCTGAATAAAACAGCTCATTGCTACATTTTGAAGGGTTTGATTTATAACAAGTATGACTGGAAAACAGGGTTGGGCAAAATTTTGAATTCATAAACTAGCTTCCTTGCAACTAAGTTGGAATTTGAATTGAGTTGGACAACAAAGCATGTTGAATTTACTGAACAGTAACAGCACCGTCACGTAACACATGAACTTCATTAGTCCAGAAAATAATTATGGCTGTTTATTTCCTGATATGTGTAGAATACATTTTTTTCAATAGATAAGAAGTTAATAATTTTTTCTATGAATTTAATTCAATTTAATACTGTCAAACTGTTAACACAGCCATCAAAACAGACTTTAATTTGGCCATACAGCATCACAAATAGTGCACCACATTATTTTTTATATCTTTATAAAAAAAAAAATATTCACATCAAAATTTGAAATGACAGATAATATAAAATATTGAGAAGTATTGAGATCAAATAACCTATTATGTTTTTCAACTAAATTGAATTACAGTAAAACAATTATATAAACCCTTCAAAAAACCCTTATATATATTTCTTCATGTAATCACAGATGGATTCGATGATGGTGAGATCAGATCTCAGTGTGGAGCACCGGCTGTTGTCCGACTCCTTGTGTATTCAAAAATCTCACTGGATTATTACAATTAATGGCAAAATGAATGTTTGGAAATGTGAACGGATATTTCCTACTGACACACTACAGCAAAAGATATAAATAACTGGCTTAAAACCCTTTTTTGGGGGGTGAAAATACTGACGTGATTTTTGCACAGTACTGTATATATACACTCAAACCAAAAATTATTCAGACATTTTTGATATTTTTGATATATTTTTACTAGTGGGTGCAGGACACTATAGTTCATTTATGTAAGTGAGGAGAGCAAAATAAAGTAAACTGTGACATATTATACCCAAAAATTCTTCATACAGTGGACTACCAGTAAAACTGATAAAGATTTGGAACCAAGAATTATTCAGACACTTTGACCTGACCATGTTTTGCTTAAGTGTTATCTGATATAATTATTATTATGTAATATAATTATTACATTAAAATTATTTTTTCCTGACACAGTTTATCTCTGAGATCTTGTCATATTTTATTACAATTTTTTTAAACTATAGTGAATAAACTGTAATAATGAATGAAATGTTCAAGGTATCTGAATAAATTTTATATATATATATATATATATATATATAGTTTTTGAAGGGTTTATATCAGTTTATATATATATATATATATATATATATATATATATATATATATATAGGCTTGTTTGACATAACATGAACATTCCTCAGGTAAAATGAGTATCCATGACAATTTACTGACATCAAGCACATTCACTATTACAGATATTCCACATTATAAAGAATAACTGTTATGGTGCTGTTTTCAAACGTTTTACAAACACAAATGATTACAAGTTAGTAAGAGCGAGTGCAACTCAACAGATGACAGGGAACATTCTCAGATCTTTGATGAACGTTCTGGCAAGGTTATGGTCAAAGTTATGATCAAACATTATTCCAGAATGTATGTTCAAATTATCTGGTCTTTAATCATGTTCTCAAAATATTAGCACAGAAACATTATATTTTAAAATTTATTTTTCTGTTTTAGTTGGATGTTCGACAAACATTTTTTAATTGTTAGTACTTGTTTCAGAATGCTTAGAGAATGTTCAAAAGTAACTTTCCCAGGTTGCGAAATGATACAATGGAATGTTCCCTTAATGTTCGTATAACCAAGAAAAAAACGTTGTTATCTATCTATCTATCTATCTATCTATCTATCTGTCTATATATATATATATATATATATATATATGTTCGGTTTGGGCAGTGTATATAATATATATATTTAGAACATTTCAGATTTACATTGCAAAGCTCCAAACCCAATTAAACACACCTCAACCAGCTAATCAAGGTCTTAGTAAGCATAGAAACTTCCAGGCAGGTGTGAGGCAAGTTGGATCTAAACTCTGTCACAGTGGCCCACCAAGTGCACTCATAAAAAAGGTTCTTTATTGCGGCTCCATGACATCACATTTCCATTCCATTCTTTATAGCAGAAAAAGGTTCTTTAGATATTAAAATTGTTCTTTACACTATGAAAAAAATAGTTCTTTTAAGAACAGTTCACTAAAAGGTTCTTTTTCAGAGCCCAAAATGGTTCTCTTCATATGAAAACCTCCCTTTTAAAACCTTATTTTTAAGAGTGTATGTATGATAAAGTTATCATAAACGCGGGTGCTTCACTCAAATGCAGTTTGTTGACAGCACATACCCTTGTTTAACCCCAATAAATTTGAATAACAAACCCTGGATTGTCATCTAAACACGCTGTATGTCTGAATGAGGTTGCTGGAGCGTTTGGATGATCAAAGGCGATACGTCATTGCGAGCTGCAGCGATTGGCTGGATTCAGCTCCTTTTTCTCCAGAATTTGCAACCACGACCGGTCTTCGCCTCCGGAGCAGAGACATCCCTACAGTAGAGGCAGGTAAACTACCGGTTTTATTGTAGATCTTCACAATTCCATTTGACTGATGAAGCTAGGTATTCTTTTTCCTGTGTATGGGCTACTTTATGGTTTTCTTCAGACAGCAGCCTAATTGACGAACAGCCCTGCTGCTGGCTGATATGAAGGAATGCCGCAGTTGAGAAATGAATGCCGAAACCGATATGCTTTTTGTTATTGTAAAAGAATAGCTTTGCGAGCTGAGAGAATATAGCGACATTATTTGCGCACATTCGCCGCAAAGTTACAGCGGCCAGCGCGCGCCCTTTAGAGCTGTATGAGATCGCTTTTGTTCTTAAACAGATTCTGTATGCGTCAAAGGTGTGGATTTGAAAGTGTTTTAAAGGACGATTTCCAACGTGACTAGAATTGTGACTGATCTTTTGCGCTAAATCCCACATGCTCTTGTCTAACCCTGGATTCCTCATTGGATCTATTTTAGGTGGACTTATTTCCCTCAAGAGAAATGAATGCAATATAGCGCGCGCATTCGCAGGGGTGGACATTTCTTTTCGCTCTCATCTCCTCAATTCTTCCCTGCAATACAGACACTGCCCGAACTGGACTAAATGAGTGCCCGGACCTTGGAGAGACTGGCGCTTTCCATTCCCCACTGTGCCTTAAACGGAACCGCTCGGACCAACAATGGCACCTGCTTTGACCGGGTGGATCAGTTGTTCCAGGCGTTCTCGTCCACCGTCGTGCTTTTCGTGCTCATCGCGATGATCATTGGGATAATATTCGTGTCCGTCACGACCTTCCACTTTCACAAAAGCAAGATGAAAAAGCGCAAGATACAAAAAGCCCAGGAGGAATACGAGCGCGACAACTGCAGTCCCAAAGCGGTCAAAGGCAAGCCAGCGGTCCGGCAGTGCATCATGGTGAGACCCCCCACGGCAGTGCGGAAAAGTGATCCAAACACGGAAGATCCTGGCGTGACAGAGGACATGAGACACTCGGGACAGACGAAGGATGATAACTTGTTGGAATCGGTCGCTGTGTCTTGATAACGCAGTGCCAGCCTCGGAGGACACTGTAAATAACCTCTGTATTCATATGATATTACCTACGGAATATATCGATTCTTTGTATAAGCATTACAGTTAATAAGTTTTCATCGTGTAGATCCTGGAGGAGTCTTTTGAAAGAAATCTAGGAACAGTCTCAGTGGTTTTCGAGAAGGAGAAAAGACTATGCTGATGGAATTTCTGTCATATAATTCGGAGCCAGTCCTAATGGGATCAGGCGAGAATATTAAAAAAGATCCCATTGGATAAAATGAAATTATAAGGCGTTAATGAGCTAATCCAAAGGGATTTTATTGAATACAAATGGAATTTCTATCATAATTAGGAGACAATCCCAATGAGATCGAACAAAAACCTCTAAGTATCAAATAAGCTCCTACTGGATAAATTTAAATTCTAGACATTATTTAATAAAATCTTACTGGATTAAATGAGTGATTGGATAAAATATGAATCATATAAAAATCAAAAAAGATCCTAAAAATGAAATTTCTATCATAATTCAGATCTAATCCAAAACTAGATTAAATAGCAATCCTCAACAAATCAAATAAGATTCGGGGAAAAGACATTGGTTAGTTAATCCAATAAAATGTTACTGAATACTGATGGATTTCTAATAAAATTAAAGATGTGGATCAAACAAAACTCCTCTAAGAATCAAATTCAATAGGATTTTACTCAAATACTGATGATTTGGAAGCAAATCCAAACCGGATCAAATGTGAATCATCTAAGAATCAAAGAACTGAGGTGCCTATTCTTTTTCTCAAGCCTCTCAAGTTAATGTTTTTTCAGAATGTCAGTTAATCCAGTGAGATTTTGTTTTATCCCATTGGGATTGTCTACAAATTATGATCCTTTAGGATATACAGGCCTAGCATCTGTACATGCGGATTGTCTCGTCCAATCTTCTTCATGTTGTTGTGCCACCAAGAGGAATTATTGTAAACAGGGCCGTCGCCACACACAAATTATGGACCTATTGACAGTACTTCAGAGTTTATTACTGAATAGTGAAAGAGTTCCTCAGAGTTAAAGAGATGGCTCTCTTGTATAAAGTCTGTACAGATACTGTCCAGCACTTCGGTGCTAAATTAAGGACAGAGACAATGGTCTTTTTCGTGTAGAGTTCCAATACAACTCGCAACAATTTCCCTTTGTTTTGGGTTTCAGAAACTCTTTTAGGCATCATTGGTGTTTCTTTTGACAAATAGACTTCCTTAATTGGGATTTTCCTTTATCTCAGTGGCTTTTTCAAGATAGAAGCGCAATTCGTGCCATTCTGGCTTGGCATGGATAGGTTTAGTGTTTTAACCCCTTTATCCCCGAGACTGTTAATGTGCAATTGCAGCTGCTAGTGGTAGTATAGCCTATACTTGTTTTGTTCATGGCACTGTATAATCATAGTAAAACTTATGTAATCTGAGGCATTTCAGTTTTGTGTTACAGCTCTGTATTAATGCTCTCTTTTTGCATTTTTGCTCTAGATTAATATAGCACTAATGATCGAGTATTATATTTTTATCATTCTAAACTAGTGTAACAATCAATAAGAAACAAGTGAACATTTTAAAAAGTCATTTTATGTATTTCCTTGACGTTGTGTTGAACCGGAAATGGGAGTCATAGAGCGAAATCACGTATTGTAACAGATCGCAGTTTGAATCTTTGTTTTTATTTTGTTCAATGCATACAATTTTGAATTACTAATAAAGTATTGTGCAAATGGGTGTCTCATTTTTTAATTCATTAGCATGAATCATCTTAGAATCTTGGGCTTAAAACTGAAGAAGCTCTCTTCAGTAATCAGAGTGCTAAAGTGCATCATGTGCAGCCAACTGCATGATAACTGCAAAATTACATTTAAACTTAAAGGATTAGTTCACCCAAAAATGAAAGTTCTGTCATTAATTACTCACCCTCATGTTGTTTCACACCCGTAAGACCTTCATTCATCTTCAGAACACAAATTAAGGTATGTTTGATAAAATCCGATGGCTCAGTGATGCCTCCATTGACAGCAAGATAATTAAAGGGATAATTCACCCAAAAATTACAGATCTGGCATCATTTACTCACCCTCAATTTGTTCCAAACCTGTATGAATTTCTTTGTTCTGCTGAACTCAAAGGAAGATATTTTGAAGAAATTGGGTAACCAAACAGTTGTGGGACACCATTGACTTCCATAGTATGGGGAAAAAAATACTATAGAAAAGTCAATGGGGTCCATCAACTGTTTGGTTACAAACATTCTTCAAGAAGCGTTCAGCAGAACAAAGAAATTCTTACAGGTTTGGAACAATGAGGGTGAGTAAATGATGACAGCATTTTAATTTTTGGGTGAACTATCCCTTTAACACTTTTAGATGCCCAGAAAGCTACTAAAGACGCATTTAAAACAGTTCATGTGACTACAGTGGTTCAACCTCAACGTTATGAAGCGACGAGAATACTTTTTGTGCGCCAAAAAACAAAACAAAACAACAACTTTATTAAACAATATCTAGTGATGGGTGATTTCAAAACATTGCTTCATGAAGCTTCGAAGCTTTACGAATCTTTTGTTTTCGAATCAGTGGTTCAGAGCGTGTATCAAACTGCCAAAGTCACGTGAACTATTGAAATTTCGAAACACTTATTACATAACGAAGCCTCATTTACTGAAATCACAAGACTTTGGCAGTTAGATATTTTTTTAATAAAAATAAAATAAGGATTTTATCAAAAATATCTTAATTTGTGTTCTGAAGATAATTGAGGGTCTCACGGGTGTGGAACGACAGGAGGGTGAGTAATTAATGACAGAAATTTCATTTTTGGGTGAACTAACCCTTTAGTACATTAACGACTCTGTGTTAATATTCTCTTAACTCTAGTATTTCTATTTACTTTTAAATCAATAATTAAATAAAAAGCAGTGATTAAAGTGCCCCTATTATGCTATTTTAAAGGTTTCTAATTTGGTTTTGGACACAACAGATGCATCAATGGTCAAAAAACACTTTAATTTTCTCATAATAGGCTATACATTGCACTTCACCTCTTTTCTCACAGTGTCTGAAACGGTTCGATAAATGATTCAGTCTCTCTAAACCCCTGCTTTCTGAGAGCCTGCTCTGCTCTGATTGGTCAGATGGCCCAGTCTGTTGTGATTGGTTTACTGCCTACAGTGTGTGTTAGAAACAAAAATCTATCTATCTATCTATCTATCTATCTATCTATCCATCCATCCATCCATCCATCCATCAAGCCTATTAGATGTTTTATGTTCACAAACAGCGATGATGTTTTTTTGTGGGCGGAGCCTACTTTGTGGCAGAAAAGGACAGTTCTGCAGGAACAGTCTGTGGAAACCACGGAATAAAAGAATAAAAAAGTTAATTTAGAGTTTATATCTCATAATTCTGACTTTTTTTTTCTCTCTCAGAAATCCGAGTTTATATCTCACAGTTCTTAGAAGGAAAAACAGAATTGTGAGATATACTCTTTATTCTGTCTTTTTCCCTCAGAACTGTGAGTTTATATTCTGCAATTCTGACTTTTTCCTTCAGAACTGTGATATAAACTCACAATTACGAGTTATTAAGTCTGAACTGGGAGATATAAACACGCAAATGCAAGAAAAAAAGTCAGAATTGTGAGATAAAAATGTTATATGTTTAAAAGTTATCTATGTAAAATGTTGTAGGTTTAAATATTATTTCATGCTGTAACTGCTATGTATTCTTGTTCTCTATGAACTGCATATGTTCATATTATGTACTGTTTACATCAAATTCATGCTTTAATAGTAGACTAATCATTGCAGGTTTCATCAGTCCAGTCTGTGTTTAGCTTCAAAGGGCTATAGTATTCTATAAAAATGAAGACTATATTTTTTGCATTCAGATTCTGACATTCAAAGGCACAACAAAACATTTCTGTGGATTTTGTCCATTTTCCTCCCCTTATTACAGCTATTTTTTGTTGCAGCTGCAAGTGACGTAACTATGACGTCTGCTCCAAATTGGTCTATAAATCTTCAAACTTAAAATATTTTTTCAATACTTTTTTCAAACATTTCAAACACAAACCAACATTCAAAGTTTTTCTTGACAATAATTTTTTTTTTCTATTTAAAACTTTCATTACATTTTAGTTCAAAAAATTCAAATTCTGCATCCTGTTTGTATGAAAGCTTGTTTTCACCACAGAATAAAAAATATAAAAAAGGTAATTATGATTTTTTATCTCACAATTCTGACCTTTTTCTTGCAATTGTTTACATTATACAAAGAGTTTATCTCGCAATTCAGCCTTTTTCCTCACAATTGCACTTTTATATCTCACAATTCTGACTTTATAACTCGCAATTGCTAGTTTATATCTCACAATTGTGAGAAATAAAGTCAGAATTGCGAGATATAAACTTGCAATTAAAAAAGGTAATGCCATTTTTTATTTCACAATTCTGACTTTTTCTTGCAATTCTGAGTTTATATCTTGCAATTCAGACTTTTTTCTCGCAATTGCAAGTTTATAACTCACAATACTGACTTTATTCAAAAGTCTGAATTACGAGATAAAAAGTAACAATCACCTTTGTTATTTTTTCTTTCCTTAGCGGAAACAAGCTTCCATATGTTTGCTACCCAATTCAAAATCAGCAATTGAATTGAAATCTAAAAGTCATTCTTAATTCAGTTCTGAATGCAGCACAGCCCTGATCCAGAAATACAACGCTGCTGCTGGTGTGTTCCTGTCGGAGGTGTAGGATGTGAAACACAGGAGTAAAGCACAGCTGTCAGCTGTCTAAACTGTATTTGGGAGCCGAATTCAATCACCCTTCACAAATCAAATAATTATCATCCCTCTATTTATGTTAAAAGGCTAATTGCTTGACTGCAGCAATATCCACTTTGTGTGGGACATGAACAATGGTGACAGAGTAGCACCGCTGGGTAGAGAACAATATCTCCTCTCATCCCTGCTCATTGTTTTCATTTCTTCTTCAATTGAATGTTAGAGCACAGCGGTTAGTGTGATACCACTGACAAAAGAAAAAAAAGAAAAAACAAAAGATGTGGGAGATCTTTGCGCCTCCCCACCAACCAACCAGAGAGCGTTTGAGTAAATACACCTGTGTGTTCCACACTGTTCGGTGTGCCAAACTTGTGCCCACTACACAGCCCACTCTCCTCTCTATGTCTCATTGTGTGTGGGCTGTCGCAGCCATTGGCAGCACATTGTACACGTAACGGCTCTCTCGGCCCACATCGCATTAGTGTGTGAATTTATTATTCGGTATGAATAAGAAGATTAAGATCGGATGACTGTAATTAATCTGAAAGTTTTGTTTTTGCTAAATCCTTATGTCTTCTGTACGTTAGCTATTTCATCCCACATAATGGAACTGTTTGGTGATTTATCACAGTGATCTTCAAACCACAACACAAAGTTATTCCAGTGGCACATCTGCATCAAAATGTCAAGGTCAATAAAGGTTTTTCCTGAACGAATCTATTAACACAGTTGGCATTGCATGCAGTAACGGTGTGAAAAATGGAATGAATGCCAATAGAACTGCAGCTCTTAACATTAAGGACCTTTTTGCTGGCCTGGCGGGACAGTAGGTTGTTCCACAAGTTAAGTAATTAAGTATATATATATATATGTATATATATATATATGGTTTGGTTCGGTACAGCAGGGGGAAGAAAACTAAACAAAATTGCGTATTCTTTCTTCTTTTTTTATTAAACAGTGGTTTATTAAACAAACTGTGCCTAAATAAATTAAATTATAATTAACATTTTTTTATAATAATATTAAAGGTTATAATTAACAACAGAGCCCAAACTATTAAATTAACTAATAAAGTTATGAAATTTAATTTTACCCTTAACCCAAATCGTTTTGCTCTGGAACAAGTAGATTAATAAGACCAAAAGATTGCCCGTTTGATATACCCCAAGTGAATTATATTTTTAACCACTATCTTCATAAGAGGCAGCGGCACATACCCGAATGACTGGCCGAGATGAAGCTGTTCTCTGTGGGTACAGGAGTGCTGAATGGCTGCTGACAGCCTGGAGCTCGCATCTGTGAAAGCGTCAAAACAAATAGTAAAATAGGTGCTATGTTTATATATGAGTCACATATTTGAGGTCTAAATAACTATATTCTCGCCTAAAAAAACTCTTTAAACGACATTTCGTGACATAACAGTATAATATTTATAAAAAAATATGGTAGATTTGCTCGACCGCCATTACAGTTGCCACAAGCTGAGTGATACAAATGGTGAAACGGTATCAGTGCTGATACTGGGAGAATATCGCACGGCTCTCCAGAAAGAACTGTTGTATAAAAGCTAATATTGTCACAACTGGTTAAACGAAGATGAAGAAGATTAAGTAGAATAGTCTTTAATGACAAAGCTCAGAAGAAAATACAGGATATCAAACGAAACAACATTACATAGACAAGAACGGACAAGGAATGCAGGAAAACACAGGGTATATATACATACATAGGGACTAACAAGATGATTAACAGAACAAATGAGTAATTAGACAAACTGGGTTAAATGACAGGCATAGGGAAGACAATGAAAACATGATCATAACAGAACATAACTGTGACAAATATAGTACATATATTTAGTGAAATGCTTCTCTCTAGAGTTCATTTCTCTAGTGAACTAATATGCTGTGGACACTAAATGACTTGGCTGAGGTAAATGTAATGCTACATGAGATATTATTCTCAAGCTGTTCTATTGATGTCTTTACACGGTTGAAACATTGATTGAGAGATTACACATAAACATATCTATGCATAGATAATCTGTTCTTCTTCTTCTGCACTTTGTCCTCTTGTGGCGGTTAGTAAACAACGTTGCATTACTGCGAGCCCCCTTTTGGATTGGAGTGTGGATCGCCTGTGGCTGACTGTATTCGTCGTCTGAATGTTTTTATATTTTTATATTTTTATGAACTACTCAACACAATCTCATGGCAATTCATAACTATTTTGTTTTGGCAAATTCATATGAATTCTTACAATCTTATTTGTATATTTTGTACGATCTGCTTATGCCCCAGTGACAGTTATGTTTAGGGGTGGACCTTCATGCTTACTTTTTTCTAAAAATCTTACATTTTCATACAAGTCACATAAATACAAATTCATATGAAATTCCCATCTAAAATGTAACCATCGCAAATTGGTTACATTTTCCAGTGAGATCGGGTTCTACTACAACTAAGCTTAAAGCAACTTCATAACAAAAGCAATTATTCAATTCAATTCAATTCACATTTATTTGTATAGCGCTTTTCACAATACATATCGTTTCAAAGCAGCTTTACAGAGAATGCATGTCAACATTACAATTTGGAGACTGCAGTTAGCTAATAATGTAATAATTTAGGCGATTAATATACAATCACTGTTAGCAATTTAATTGAAGGTAGAAGCAAAGAGCTCCTGGAAAAATGAATTACATATTAACAATAATTAGGATATATAGAAATTTGCGAATGTGCGTGTTGATCCAGATTAAAAATATAATTAAAAATTATATTTTGAGTAAAAGTGATATTTGCAAGATATTCAACCTCCGAATATTCTCAAAATGTTAACTAGCAAGGAAAACAGATAATAGTGTCAGATTTTTTTCGGGAAGGATGAAGATCTTACACAAGACTGCGAACACAAGGAGAATAAATTGGGAAGGAAATAATGAGGGAGAGGGAAAATTAACTACTAATCAGATAACAAGGAGGGCAGGAGAAGACATTAAACAGAGGAGCACATGGCACATAGAAACAAACATGAGAGAAGCCATGTGCTGACACCAGTTATGACCATACAAGAACATCTGAATGTCTGCTGAAGAAATAATGTACAGCATTTCAGATCTGTTAAAAAAAATTATATAATCGAAATCAGAAACCTGCCTTGATGCTCAGTCAGATTTAACAGAAAGCCTTTTCTTAAGAGAGTACCTCATTTTAAATTGGTCTCTGACTTCTAGGGCACCAATGTCATGTTTAAAACTTACAACAAAATCAATCAATCAATCAATCAACATTTACAATCAATCAATCAATCAATTAATCAATCAACATTTACAAATGAATCTACTTTTCTCAACAGCTCCATCAGCATCCTCCTGTTAAGGTGTGAGAAGGGGCCCTCTGCCACCCGTTATGTCCTATATGGGAAAAATACAGCAATGCAAAACACAAGACTAAGACTTCCAAAAAAAAGTCACTGTGCAAATACAGACATGTATACATACACTGTATATATGTATAGATATCTGTTTGTGTTTGTGTGTTACACTGTATCTGTATGATGAAAAATGCAAGTGTACTACTATAATATTGAGCATTACAGTTTTCATTATTGCAGTACAGTGCACATTTTTGGATTACACACCTGTCTACAAAACATTTGAATGATTGAGGACACAGTTGTTCTCCCTACTTTCGGCTGAATCTTTCGACCAGCCTTGACCATTGTAAGAACATGATTCAGAACACGGTCCACAATAGTGGCCCTTATTTTATCAGAAATGTGGCTACGTCCTTGACCTCTTCTACCTTATCCTCTTTTTTGTCCCCCTGCCCTTCCACCACACATCCTTACTCTTTTTTTTCCTGGCTGTTGACCCTGTTCTTTCCTTTTGTTGTTCCATTGTCAGAAATTGTAACGATATGTTGCCATCTGTTTGCTTGCAAATTGAAGGTCCATGAGATTCACCACTTAGCTATTTTAGAGAACTGGTTGATCATTGGTTGATCTAATGCTTTACATCCCTCCTCATTAGTGAAAATCAAGATTCACCTGTACAATTAATCAATTCAGGACACATTTACAAAAAAAGTCTAATAGAAATGTATATAAAATATGTTTGACAGATTATGACAACTGGTTCAACCATTTTGTATCTAATGCCTAGACATTTTGGAGGTTAAGCATATTCAACAGAGAACCAGTATAATATATTTTGATCAACATGACAAGCAATTGATAATGTAGGAAACAGAAGACAATTGGTCAATGTGTACCAAATGTAACAAATGAATGTACAAAAGCATTAAAAGCTGACAATTTACCTCGCTGCCTTATCAGGCAGTGACTTGTAGGCAGTGTTTGTGCACGAAGGTATCTTACAAAACTGATTTCGGACAGACTTCTGAGGCAGAGTAAAGGTTTAATGATCTACAACCAAATAAAGTGAGCTTTGGTGAGCAAATTTTTAAATACTACAACAGTAATTGATCGCCAGAAATAGTGGAAAAAGTTGGTCAAAAACTTACATTTACACAAACTGAACACCAACGGCAACTTTCAGATGCCATTTTTATTTTTTAGCTGTCATAGAATGGAAAGCACAGTATTGTGGGATTTCAAAGGCAGCAAAGGATCTATGCTGCCTTGAAAAATCGATCAGATGAAGGTCTCTCAGGAGACAGGAAGTGAAGCTAACTTTTGATTCTGGCATGCCTTGAAGCTTTCCTAACTTGGAACGATCCAAGCATCCTCCGAATGCAGTATTATTTAGCTTTCGGACGCAGCCCCTGTCCACACCAGACGCAAGCGGCGCAACACGACAAAATCAGATATAACCCATTATAATCAGTGATGCTGTCTACACTGGATGTGGTGTGGCATGGCGTGATGAAACACAAGAAATGCTTGACAGTAAACTAATACCCCATTCTATTTCTGAAGTTCTTCAAGCGTTTGCGCTACTTCTGATACAAAAAACAAATAGATTTACAATGGTCGCTGTGTTCAAATTAGTTCAAATTAACAGCATTTAATTGAAATACAAATCATTATAACATTGTAAATATCTGTACTGTCACTTTTGATCAATTTAATGCATACTTGCTGAACAAAATAAATTATTCTTTAAAAAAAAATCATTGAAGTGATCTGGAGAAAACTTCTAGCCTGACAAAAAAACAAAAACAAAACAAAAAACAAACAAAAACAAAATGAAGCCCTGAGTTTATCAAAATATTTGAAATTAATGATAAATGTGCATTGCTAACAGAGACACCATATATGACCACAGGCTGAATGATTAACATGAAAAATGTTGAAATCAATGATCCCTGAAGCGATGACATAACCACAGCTAGCGTGATATGATGAAACCATCCCTTAGTGATGACAGTCATGACTGATGTTACTTGATATGCTTCTCTCCCAAACACATTTAGTCTTGCTGGAGGGAAACTAAATGAGAGAAGGCATAATTACCCAGCAAGACAAGGCAGCATGTCTCCAGACTACTGTGGCAATCTGTCAGTGTCAACAGTATTGGTGTTTTCCTCTCTCTATTGCACTGGGAATACTTTGTGAACAGAGCTCAATTCAAAGAGGCCTGTTTATGTATGGTTCTGCATTATACTGTAGCTAATTAAGCAGTGCAGTTCTTGCAATATCTTTTAGCATTCTACAACCCAAATGCTAAAATGGTTGCATCTCATCATCTAACATACCCTGTTCTTTCCAAAACTGACATGAAACAAAAGAGGTTCGTGCTGAGCGCAGAGATGCTGACTGTCCAACCACAGAGACGAGCGCCAGATCTGCTTTCTCAGTGGCCCTGCATTGATCCGACTGTGGCTAAATTTAGATCTCTTTGACTTATGGTACAGTGGGTTATTGCTTTTCGCAGTATTCAGATTTAAAGGGTTTTACCATTTCTTTCTTTTTACATGTACGAAAGGCCCGGGATGGCTGTCACATAAGGAGATTGTCACAAGTGTTCTATACTATTAACTGAACTTTTTTGAACTATTAACTTTTTTTTTGAGTAAAATAATGATTGCTTTCTCTAGCAGTAGTTTTGTATGTTGGTTAAATTAGGTCATTTTCTATGGATTGTCCAAACAAAAAGGCTAATATCATGTTTTTGTAATAGATAAACATGATAAAACCTTACTGCAGGGGTGGGGAACGTTGATCCTGGAGGGCCATTGTCCTGCAGAGTTTAGCTCCAACCCTTATTAAACACAACTGAAGCTAATCAAGGTCTTCAGGATTACTAAAGTTACAGGCAGGCGAGTGTTTTTTTCAGGGTTGGAGCTAAACTCTGCAGGAACAACATTCCCCACCCCTGTCTTATTGGGACGCATTAAGGAAAGAGTCAACTATAATGAAGGAGGTATATTTTTAGGTGTGCTCTCAGGACAAGTGTATTTTTCATGTTGTCACGTGTTATATATTGTATTTATTTTATGCAAATAATTAATTTGTTACAATTTCAGCCTGCCAAAAAAATAGTTTTCTATTATTTTTTTGAATTATGTCTGATATTGATTAGCCGATAACTATTTTCTTTTAATGGTTGATAACAGATAAATGACTGATATTAAAATTATTTACTAATTTGTCTACTTCCAAATAAAG
Source organism: Ctenopharyngodon idella (assembly GCF_019924925.1). Classification (NCBI taxonomy): domain Eukaryota; kingdom Metazoa; phylum Chordata; class Actinopteri; order Cypriniformes; family Xenocyprididae; genus Ctenopharyngodon; species Ctenopharyngodon idella. The sequence goes on from NC_067234.1 coordinate 10,384,160, forward strand.
TCACCACGAAATCAAAACTGACAATTCTTTTTTAAAATTGAAATATTGCAGTATTTAATATAAATTATTTATCCTTAAACAATTTTTTTTTTAAATTCACGTGCCTCATAATCTTTAAACAAAATAACTTCCCCTCGCTCTTGCAGCTCATCTCTTCTCTTCTCTGATGACGTGTTTATTGATGCAAGGGCAAACCAGAACCATCCAATCAGTTCCCCGTGGACAAAATCAACCACATTTTTACTTGTTCGAGAAGCCGTTTCACTTGGATATACATCAAAATTGGGAAGAAAGAACTATTGCAACTTCTGTTTCATGCCAAAAACAATAAAATCTAAAAATTTTAAAAGTGAATTTAACCCTCATTAATGTCACACTCTCGTTTGGTTTGTCTTAGTTTTCATGGACTTTTAGTTTGTTTTCACTCATTCTCATGTGCTCCTTTATTTGACTTTCCCACCACTCCTTTGTTACCATCATTATGAGTTCATGTGTATCAGCTGTGTATCGTTAATTATTGCATTCACCCTTCCACCCTTCACTTAAGTTTCTGCTTCACTGTTATTCAGTGTCCGGTCACGTCTAAGTTAAGTGTGTGTTGCGCTTAATTTCATACCAGTATATGGTTTTGATATAATATCTTAAAAGTTTTATTAAAGGTGTCACATTAGCCAAATTTCAGCTTCACAGTAGTCACCTTCAAACTAAGCAGGTTTCTGTTGGTCAACCCAGCAAATGGGTTGCAAGCAAATTTGTATGAATATGTACAATCTCAACAAGTAAGTTTTCATACAATCTGCTTCTGCCCCAGTGATGAATCACATCATACAAATTCATATATAATCACCACTTCATAAAATACTTACATTTTCTCATGAGATCAAGTTGGAACCAACTTGAACACTGGCAAAATCTGCTGTTTTTTAATTAATAAAGTTAGAGCGCTATAAGAGTGAGTGTTGCACCTTTTTTCAGTTCAAAATCTGCGTAGGGAAATATTTCGCCCTTGTACAGATTCCAATTGAAATTACTGGATTGAAATGACTGGCTGTAAAAGGCTGGACGATTGGTTCCTGGGTTTGGAGTGTGACGTTGCGCCACACTCCACCTCAGTGCCGTTTTTCCCAGAAGTGCACAAGGAGATCTCGAAGTCGGTGGGGCAGCATGGGGGTATTCAGATGTTCCACAGGTGGAGCGGCCTGGAGGTTTCGGCCGAGGCTCCTGTTCAAGGCTTGTAAGTTAATGCAGTTAATGCAGGAACTGTGTTCGGCCACCAACTATGCTCCCAGGCTACAAAGGTGTCGAAAGAGTGGGTCGGGTGATGTCCTCTAGGCTCCTGAGAACCCCAGCTCTGCCTTCTCGTCACCAAGGGCGGCCTGCAAAGGCTGCACTGGCCCTGCAACAGCCTGGACCAGCAGCCAGACCCCAGAGGTCCAGTCGCAGGAAGGCAGCACCGCCTGCACATCGACAAGGTGTCAAAGTGTTCGTGAGATAGGTGACCCATGGAAGAAGAGGCTGCAGACCTTTTCCTCTTTCTCTGAGTCACACACACACACACAATGCTTATGGCCCTCGCCTTCTCGATGGCCAGACATTGAGCACTCGTAGCAGAACCTCGGTGGACGTGAACATGGTGCCTCCCAGCGTTCTGCTGCAATGGGTCTTTATAAATAAAGAAAGAAGAAGAATGGGTTTGTACACAGCAGGTCAGTATGATGAGCATTGACAAGGCCCAGCCTCCTCGACCGTCATCAGTCACTGCCACAGCGCACCCAAGGAACAAGGTAGGTGTTACAACACTTTATTCAGCACGAATAACGAGGTACACAGAGCCTCCTGACGTGGCTTTCCTTGCTTCCCCTCAGGACAAACCCCCCAACTCGGTTAAAAAAAAAACATTTACCTATCAAGACTTGTTTGCATCCCAGGAATCCTCCCACTGTCTAATGTAGTATTCCCTGACTGAGGCCCCCCTTGGCATGGACGCACTTGCACACAGCTGGACACGGGGCCTACGCAAGTATGCATTTCCCCCAGTGAGACTGATTGCACAGACTCTGTGCAAAGCCAGGGAGGAAGAATAATAAGTCCAAATGAACGCACCCTACTGGCCTAACCAGACTTGGTTCTCGGAGCTCATGCTGATGGCGGTGGCACAATCTGGCACTCACACCCAGACCTCTGGAACCTCCACGTCTGGTCCCTGGATGGGACTTGATGGCTGCTCTGTTAAGTCTTCCTGGTCACTTAGGAACCTGGGTGTGCTCTTTGATACCAATCTTTCATTTGAAGGCCATGTTACTAGCATCTGTAAAACCGCATTCTTCCATCTTAAAAATATATCTAAACTACGACATATGCTCTCAATGAAAAATGCAGAACAGTTAGTTAATGCGTTCATGACCTCAAGGCTAGATTACTGTAACGCTCTACTGGGTGGTTGTTCTGCTCGCCTGATAAATAAACTACAGCTCGTACAAAATGCAGCAGCTAGAGTTCTTACTAGAACTAGGAAGTATGACCATATTAGCCCAGTTCTGTCAACACTGCATTGGCTTCCTGTTAAACATCGTATAGATTTTAAAATCTTGCTAATTACTTACAAAGCACTAAATGGTTTAGCTCCCCAGTACCTGAGCGAGCTCCTAATTCATTATAGTCCTTCACGTCTATTGCGATCTCAGAATTCAGGCCAGCTGATAATACCTAGAATATCAAAATCAACCGCAGGCGGTAGATCCTTCTCCTATTTGGCACCTAAACTCTGGAACAATCTTCCTAGCATTGTTCGGGAAGCAGACACACTCTGTCAGTTTAAATCTAGACTAAAAACGCATTTCTTTAACCTGGCATACACATAACACATTACCAATTTATATTTTCAAATCTGTTAAAGGATTATTAGGCTGCATAAATTAGGTCAGCCGGAACCGGGAACACTTCCTATAATGCCTGATGTACTCGTTACATCAAAAGAAGAATGGCATCTACGCTAATATTAGTCTTTCTGGTTATCCCGAGGTTCACCGTAGTCAACCGGATAGAGGAATTCAAAGGACTATGACCAGCGGTGATAGATACCGTCACTCAGGCCAGAGCCCCCTCTACCATGCGACTCTATGCCTTGAAGTGGCACCTCTTCACTACATGGTATGCTCCCTGAGGTGAAGACTCACAGAGTTGTGGCATCGGGTCTGTGCTCTCCTTTCTTCAGCAGGGCCTGGAGAGGCACCTGTAGGCCTCCACCCTTAAAGTATACGTGGCTGCAACAGCGGCTTATCACGACACAGTGGGTGGGAGGTCCTTAGGAAAGCACGACCTGATAGTTAGGTTCCTAAGAGGTGCACAGAGGCTAAACCCTCCTAGACCTTGCCTCATATTCTCTTGGGATCTCTCTCTGGTCCTTCAGGCCCTGCAGAAAGATCAGTTTGAGCCCTTGCAGTCAGCTGAGCATAGCTCCCTCTCTATGAAGACATCCCTCCTGATTGCGTTCACCTCACTGTTCAGTTTCCCACTCGGTGAACCCACTGTCTTCCCTGGATGGAGCCAGCTTTATCACCAGTCGCTGTGAAGCTGGTAGTCTCCCATTTGTCAGGTGGAGCCCACCACAGAGACTCTTCCCTATGTAGTACTCCCCTCTGGTGAGTCCATAGGATGTATTTTCCACATACTAACCTCCCCCTTTAGGTACGAACGCTTCCCAATGTTAACAACAAGGTTTACTTAAAAAAAAAAAAAAAAAAAAAAAAAAACCTTTTCTTGGAAAAAAATCAGAAGAGGCCTATGGCTTCAGTGATCTCTCCTAGAAGAGTTGAGTTGCACCCCTTGATTGTGAGACCTGAGGTCATTACCCTGGTAGGTCGCGAGTTATCGTAGTTGCACTTGTTGTTGGTACGCAACGCTTGCCCGCATTTGTACTGCCATCCCTTGTGATGCAGTCCAAGTTGTGGCATTTGGTAAAGGGACCCCTAGTGTTGGTACTCCAACACCATGTAAGCCATGTGACTGACAGAAAGGGAACGTCTCGGTTAATGACATAACCCTCGTTCCCTGACAGAGGAGTTTGTCATACTGGAGTTCCTGTTGAATTTTGTGTTAATTTACACATGAAAAAAAAAAAAGATTATCACACTCACTAAAGACACCCATGTGTCTATACAAATTAATAATAATAATAATAATTAAAAAATCCCTACCTTTCCAAATATTCGCTTGAGTAAAAAGTTTTAAAATAGTAGTGGTCTAAATGTATGTTAGAAGTTCAGTTCAAATTGATAATTTTTGTCATTTGTCAAAAGTAGTCTATACATTGGAGTAAAAGTATTCAATTTTATCGTGCCTGTTTTTGAAAGCTTTAAGAGAGACCAAAGGACATTTGAAGGTTTAGGAATTATTTGAGATACCAGATTTATGCTGGTTACGCTACTGAAATTACACACTTCTCCCTTACTGAATTTTAATCAATTCATTACAAAATATGTTTAATATTCTAAGGAGGGTGTTTCTTCAGATTGAAGGACTGTAACATCCCTACACGGAGAAGGCTAAGGGCATGAATATAGCTTGAGCTGATGTTCCACACACTCATTTGGAATTTGAGATATAATATAAATTCACAAAGAAGCCAGCATCATATCTTAAATAACGTTTTCCCTATACCTACCAGAATACACTGCACTAAATGCTAAGTTTGCATTAGTATCTTAGATGAAGATTTTCTTTTCAATTAAATGTTGCATTATATCTAACTGTTATATTAAAATGTACATTTTTGTCTCATTTTTATAAAATGCATTTCTATTCTCTACATTTCAATGCAAAAAAAAAAAAAAAAAAAAAATTAAAACAAAGAGATAAAATGCAAGTAAAGATATGCTTTAGTTTTTTCCTAGCAGAAAAAAATATTAGTATTGTTATTATGTCTTCTAACATAAATTGCTAGTAAAAAAATTAAACTAGTACATAAATGGGTAATGTCATAAATGGGTTAAAATGTAAAATTCCACATGGCCAAAGTGTCCATAGTTGAAGAAACACTAGATAAATATCTCATCATATCTGTCTTTGAAAGCTGTTAAGAGTGAACAAAGTGGAGGAAGGGGGCGTTTGAAGGTTGAGGAACCACTTGAAAAGCCAGCATTTATCTTTAGGCTTCAGCACCCTGCAGCCTCTCAACTGCAAAAAGACATGAGGGAGATGATTGCTTCTCATAATATCAGAAAATTCCCTGGAAGCAATTATTAAGAAGTGGTATATCCACCCGTTCCTCTGGAAATCATGATGATAAAACCCACATGAGGACATGAACTCCCTTCAATATTTAAAGGAATGTACAGGACTGCTAATGGAAATTCCTTCCTCTAAGCATCAATTAAGGTCCTACTGGATAAACTGACAAACAGGAAGAGATTCTGGTGGGATTTTCATTAGAATCCTTTAGGATTGGCTCCAAATTATGATGGAAACTCCATTAGAATACCATTTCCATTCCTTTATTAGTGAATAAATTACTAATTTCTCTCACACACCTGTTCTCTCCTTGAATAAACTAGTTAAAGAGGCTGTACTCTGCAAAATGACGTCAGTTGGAATTTGGAATATCTGATAAGGCTTAATTTTATGAATTTAAGTTTTTGTTGAGACCAACTTTATCCACATATGAAACTATTTTAATGAGTTTAATTAAATGATTGCAATTAAAAAGATTGCCCTCACGGGGTGTCTGTTTATTAATATATATTGCCTTTCAAAATGCTTTTCCCATTAAATCAGCCCCTAATGAAGAATTATGAGGGGTTTACTAGAAATGTGCTGTCATCCTGCTGTGATTATTAATTTTCACCAGTAGCCTGAAAGATGAAATTCTATTATGTGTGGATGCCTATTCAGCTTTCAACTGCAACTGGGTATCTCGGAAAACAGCAGAATTCAATTTCAGTGATAATTGCAATGAGAGCACCAACAAGAACCAAATGTCTCTTCTCCATTGGTTATTTTATCTGTCTGGGGAAAGAGATTGGAAGAAACAAGTCAAGCACTTTCAGATACAATTTAAAATGACTCCCGGAGCGCTCTGCTGGATCGCAGAATTCCAATAAAAGCCCTTGGAGGATTTTAGTGAGCTTGAAGAGAATCCTTGTCAAGCAGTGATTCAAACAGATATGTCACACGTTGATAGTCTGGTGCAGACAGACTTTTGACCAGTGACATTAAGTCTGGTCCACATGGCAGCTTATTCTGGCCAAGAATCGCCTACTTAGACATAAAGATACCATCTCATTGACATGCAAAGTGACAACTACAGTTTATTTTACTTACATTTTAGGTGTGGGTGTATCTGAAACAGATTATACCACAAAAACAGATCCAAAAGTAATTATATAGTGCTGCAGTGATGACGTATTGTCACGGTTCGCAGGTTTACTGGTTCACTCTGTCTCTCCCTGTGTCCGAAATCACCCCCTATACCCTTAAGTAGGGCACTACTTAAGGGAACAGCCATTTTTAGTGATGTCCGAAACCTTAGTGGACATTATCGAGTGCACTCATTCAATCCCACAATGCACCGCAATAATGAGTGTACAACCAAAGAATATACACTGACAAGAAGCGAAACTCAATAGAAAGTTCCATTGCAACACTGGCGCCCAGCAGCAGCCCTGCGTTTCTGCCATTTTGGGGTGAAAGCGACTTGGCAGTCCACTAGTTTCTATGGCCATATCAGCTGCTTTGTTTAAAAAAAAAAAAAAAACGTACATTAAAGCTGAAATTAGCTGAAAACCTGAATGATGACAACACAGAATAATGTACAAACACTAGACTAGTGATCATCACATCCTTTTAACGGTTTATTATACAGACTTTGTGTTTAAGTCTTCCACTTTTTTTTCTCCACAAAACCTTTGCTCTCTAGAAACCATGTCAGTTTGGGTTGAAATTCTTTGAAGTTCAAGTATTAGCATTATAAACACTGAATTAATACCAACATATGAAATTAAATTAAGGACATGCATCAGAAAAATTGGGAATGTAGGACAATAAATATATAACAGAATATAACAGCTTGACAGTAAACAGCTACTGTGCATCAGCAATGCATCATGTTCTATAAGATCATGTTTGTAGCTTAATCCAGGGGATTAAAACGTATATATTTCAGACCTAGTGGAGTAATTTACTCCACTTTAATCCCCTGAGTCACGCTACAAACATGATGATCTTAACTTTATTAATTATTATGTGGCCAGGTGGTATAAATATACAATGTTTATATTTTGTATTAAAAATGTTGTGGCCCCTTTAAGAAATCTCCTCTCGCGATACTGTTCGCGCGTTTTGGATGCGTGTGCGCGACCAGAGAAGCCATTCCAACTGTACACGAGAGCTCCGTGTTGTGTGCTTGTATCGGTCTAATCTACTGTGGTTTCATCATCTTTTCGAGTAAATATTACTCCAGTGTGTTTAATATGCACAAATGTGTTGAAACGGAGTCCGAAAGAGTATTTGATGTTTACATTTCAGTCGATGCTTTTGGATCGTGTGTGTGACGAGTGAACCTCGTGGCAAATAGTAAGGGATTGGGTATGTAAATTTCACGATTTGATATAAAGTGTTTCAATACAATGTTTATTTGATAACTTATATATCTGTTACAGACGGGTTAAAAAATGTGATTGATTCTGATTTATTTTTCTTATGGTTCATGGTTAATATGCAGGGCTCAACGTTAAGGACTTTTTCTACTGGCCCGGTCGGGCCCCACAACAAAAAAAATTAATAAAGTAAAAGAAAATTGGCCTATAAAATAAGCCTAGTTTTTGTTTTCGTTGTCTTTGTTACATTTAACCTTAATAAATAGGGTTATGACACCAAAAGCTACTAGATTAACTCACTTAAATTTTAAATTTTGTTAGACAAATAAACAGTAAGTAATAAAATAGTAATAAATAATCAAATTATGAGTAATAGCACAAATACAACAGAACAAACATATAAATTAAATAAACAGTGCTTTTCAAGTTTTTCATGTAGGTTTAAACAAGATTTCCAGGTACAGAAATTGTAATCTAATGTATAACTATAGATTAAACATTATTAATCAGCCAAGAACAGTTACGGATGCATAAATGATGTTTTGCAATGTTGAAAAATTCAAAACGTTAAATACTGTTATTTGAAATTATTTAAAAAATGAAGACACTTTAAATATGAAATTAAACCCGCCAGTAGGTGGCAGCGAATCACTTTTAATGAGCGAGTCATTGAGATTCAACCGATTCATTCAAACGGCTGATTCATTCAGGAAGTGTTGCTCAGAGATGCAAAATAATGCTATGGACTTTGTTTGGAACTATTTTCGTTGGCGAAATAGAGTGAAAAAGGCGATTTGGTGTCTAAAATGTAAGTCACTTGATATTAAGTTCTTGTTCATTAAACTATACGTTGTATAAAATAAATATCACATTTGAAAATTTGATATTTAGAGAAAAATGGCGCTCTGTGTAATACTGGTTAACTATATTAAATGATATAAATATAAAAGACATACAGGGGCATTTTTGCCCCTTATCTTTAATTCTAGGGGTTTTATAAATGCATTTTAATAGACTAAATCATGCAGTGAAAGTGTACACTCTAAATATGCACGCGCACTAGTCTAACCTACTAGACTACGTCACGTAGTGAATGCGCGCACTCAATGGGTGTGTTTTTGTTTGGTTTTTGTAAAGTGAGGGACAGATCGTTAAATCAACAATTACGATATCATAGACGATATATATCACACACCCTACAGCACTGGCCCGATCGGGCAAGTGACAGCTCCGTCAACTGTCCCGAGCGTCGTTCACACTGGCCCCGGGCCATCGTGCAGTCCTTATTGTCGAGCCCTATTGAAACAAAGGAAATGTGGCTTTGCTAATGTGCTTTTATTTTTCTTCTGTACCTCAGCCACTGCCATATTCCAGTCTGTATTAACGTTTAAGGTTTTTTTTTTTTTTTTTCCCCAAGTAATTCGGTTATTTCCGGTGTGTTTTTTTGTTAGTCTATTACCCTGCATTTTACTGTACTTCAGGGGTTGCATGTCCTCGTCTGAATTACATCTAGTTGATTGGAAGTGACACTAATTGTTGTCTTAACTTATCTTTGCAACAATTGATTGTCCTTTCTCAGATTTTGATTGCTTAAACTGGATAAGAGTATTTTTTTGTGTGGTGTAATTAGTTCAACTATTCAAAATCTACTTCTGTAAGCCTTTTTATTCAAGTTTTGCTCCCATCGACCGCTGTCATTTTTTTTTTTTTTTTAGAACAGCAGTCAGATTAAACAAACCCCCATTTTGTAAAGCATAATTGTGCTTCCGGTGTGTGTCTTTTCTTCCACCCGGTTACAATTAATTTATTATTTTACTCTTAATTGTAAATATGTAAAGTTACATAAAATGGAAACACTCAATAATAGTGGTTAAACGGATCACAAAACTCACGGTTTAGACCATATCACGGTTATTAAGTCACAGATCGGATCATTTTTCGGATCAGCACAAAAAAAATTTGGGGGGGTGGGGGGTAACTTTGCATTTATTACTTAGCCCACTTTACCTACTCCGATACCACAGCAGAAACTACTAGCCTAACTAATACATTATTAAAGGCAAGTGAACAGACTGTAAAAAGAATAAATACTGTACACTAATTACAAGCATAGATACAACATAAAGTTACAAATAAAGTATAAAGTCTAAATAGTATTAATTTTCGTGCACAGAAATGTAATAATTAAATGTAAAATGACACTGTTCACTATATAAATTTAATATAGATTAATCTTTGTTAAAGCTGTGTTTTGTTGTTTGATTTACATGACAGACAACAGCAGGTATTTATAGGTTGCTGTCACTTTAAGAGTAAGACCCCATGCATGCACACATCCGATAGATACACATCCGAATTCTCACCTCGTTCAATTAAGACAACCGAATATGTTTACGAGAATACTTGCCGAGAGGGGTATTTTGACTGACATAATGTGTGTATGTGTCCATCCAAGTGCATTGAGGACGCGAAAGAGAAATCAATTTGGAGTTCGCGAACTATCTGAAACGCGCCTCTCTCTCTTTGTGTGTGCGCGCGAGCCTTGTATGTATGTGCGTCTGTGTGCACCGATAACAGCGTGGCGTGCGATACCGAATTAAATCCTCTTTTGCCTCTTCTAGCGCTGGAATGGTTTTATATCTATTTAATGTGTAAGCTAGCAAGACAAAACGCGTGCAAATTATAACCTTTCACTCTATTGCGGTTAAACTTGCAGTTGATCCGCGAATCACATGTGTCCCGAACCGTGGGGCTTGGTCCATACGGATCACGGATCAACAACAATCCGTTTAACCACTACTCAATAAAGTAGGCTAACTAAGTTACCTCAGATGTGTAATGGTTGGATTCCACAACTGATAATATAAAGCATATATAGGCTAAGACAACACAACATTTACTGTAGGTGTCATAAAATTTACTGAATTTGAGAAATTTTCTATTGCATTTCTGATTTGGCGGTGAGATTCGCCGATTTTGGGTGCGTAAGATGTGATGGATTCTATTGTCCACTTGGCATTTTCACCCCAAAATGTCTGCCGCGCTACCAAAGCGACACCTAGTGGCTGTTACCCAAAAAGCATCAAAGTTTCGCCTCTTGGGTTCTATGCTCTTTGGTACAACTGATGTACGCTCAGTGGCTAGAGAATAACCATAATGCAATGTGAGAGTCGCACACCTAATGAATTCCCGCCTCTCACCAGAAGATGGCGCCCACAGCTGAATCATGCATCCATCCATTCATTAATTTTACAAACCGCTTGTCCACGGCATACAACATAATATAAGATGGGTATAAATTCAATTTTAATTGATTATTAAATTGTTTATCTAAGGTTTATACATAATTTCCATGACAGAATTCAAGATAAATCCTTTCATCTTAGCAAACTGGCAGCTCCAGTAGTAAGTTTCAAATGATTATTAAACAAGAAGCACAAACTATGCAAAAGCGGCAGCCCTTCCGGTGCACTCAGTGTACGAATTCACTCACTCGTTTTCATTCACTTTCAAGTGAATTGTATGAGTGAACTAATGTAGGGAAGAGTGAATGAGGGTATAGGGGGCAATTTCGGATTCAGCCTCTCTGTGAGTGTAGACGTTTCTCAATACCAAGTACGCAAAGTTCGGACTTGCATCCTTGGCATTTCGGACTTGGCAAGTTTGACTCAGGAGAACGGATTCCTGAGAATGGGAGGACGCAAGTCCGGTGATTCTGCAAATGGTACAGCAGCATTCTTGATAGCGTCACTCAGCTTTCTCTGGCTACTCCGGTTATCTTTGTATGTATATTTTAGGCAACAATAAAATGAAATAAGTGATAAAACACCACTCTGCCTCTTTTTGTTTTAATTTAAAAAATCTTAAACATATTAATAGCCTCACACATGTAGTTCAGGCAACGCGTTCATTGATTATCTTCACTGCATGTATAGTAGGCCTATTTATAACAAAACGAAATATAAAACACTGCAACCCTGCCTGTTGACATTTTAAAAATGTTAAACATTAATATGTGGTTCAGGCAATATGTGCACACTCTGATTATCTTCACTGTAATAAAATGAAATATAACAAAAGAAACAAAAACAAACCGTGCCTCTTTTTGTTAAATGTCAGTTTTAATGATCAATAATAGCCATTATAAAAGTTTAAGTAAAAGGTATAAGAATCTATACAATAATAAAGCAAACAATGCAGTCAAACACTAGTGGCACTAGTCAGCACTCTAGTTAGCTACAACGATAAAGTTAAATAGCCTAAATATATAAAGTAATGAAACTTCACTTTACCCTCAGCTAAAATGATTTGCCAGCGAACAAATTATAGATTCATGAGACCAAAGATCGCCTGTTAGATATACAAGACAAATTATATCTCATAACCACTACAGAGACATCATAGCCAGCGGCAAACGTCAGAAGGACTAGCCGAGGTGAGGCTGTTCTTGGCTGGGTACATGAGCGTTGAGCGCCCGGTGATCGCCTGGATCTCGCAACTTCAAAAACATCAGATCAAATTTTCAAATAGGCGCTATCTTTATCAATAAATCACAAATTTGAGCTTTAAACTAGTACATTCTCGCCTGAAAAAAATCTTAAAACTACATATGAAATAAAAACAGTAGTATGTTTAAATTACGCTGGTTTTCTTCTCCACTATTGATAGTTGCTGGTTAGTGCGAGATGCATTCTGGGATACCTGCCTGTCTCAAGTCCGCACAAGTCACCTCTCGATGCATCCTCGATAAAAGGGGCGGATCATGAACACATCCGGGAATTTGAACTGCACTTGGCTAGATGCGAACTTTGAATTGGAACAGTACTTGGGCAGCGACTAATGATGTTTCACAAATCCACAAGAACACAAGTACAGACAAGAACGTATATTGAGAAACGGCTTGTGTGTTGCTGCTGATGAGCTGATCAGCGTCAGCTGGGGCTCATCAGCTCCGCTATTTAATGTCTGTGCATTTTGCCCTGTGTTGTCAGATCGTTGGTGTGTTTGTGCAGTGTTGTTCCTGGCTGTGTTTGAGGCTGCGTTTACACTGGCACAAAAAATCTGATTTTTTTGCTCACATTTTTTTGACACAGATCGGAATTAGTTGCACACGTGTAAACACAAAAATCCGCACGAGATCACATTTTTTCGCATCCGATCTGAGCCACTTCCAAATCTAGTTTTAAATCAGATACATATTCGATCTCTGGACATGCGACTTATGCCTAAACACGCATTTCTGATTCCCATTGGAAATCCAAGCCACCACAAGGCGAGGGCGACATGTTTGCTTTCTAAAAGGTAGCTTTAATGTTGTATTATGAAGCAGACGTGTCTGTATGCACTCGCAACTAAACATTTGCAGCTTTATTATTGAGGTAGAAACTTTATATGTCTATATTTTCCTTGAAAGAAATTGCGCACGCACGCACACACATTCAGCAGCTGAATTTCAACCTCTGCCCGGTTAACTTAAAAGAGACCGCTGTGTGTTAATAAACCAAAAGCTTCACTGGGTAGGCTACTCTCTCGTGTGCGCGCTCTCCTTCACTCGCTCTCTCTTTATCATGCATTCAAATAAATGTAATCTTATCTGCTACTTTATTTCCCTTCAGTATTCTAGATTTAATGACTGTAGATAAAATAACAAATGCAAATTACCTTTATTTTCCAGTCTCTATTCGTTCAGTCAGAATTCGCGCTGCAAAACATCCATGACACTGACAGCTGTTAACTTATCCATTCTGGCAGGTAATCGTGACCACCCGACGTGAAATATATAAATAATTTTAATAGCACAGCCATTCAAAAACCGAGGGTCTACCATGTGCATGCAAAGCTATCAAATCAATCATTTTGGGCGGGAATTAATGTAAACACAGATATCGGATACCAGTCACGTCTAAAGTGAATGTAAACGCACTGGCCAAAAAATCGGATATGGTTAAAAGATCGGATCTGTGCATTAAGACTTGCAGCGTAAATGCAGCCTGATTTTCTCTCGTTCTTGTTCTGGATATTCTCCGTCAAGTCAGTTTTGAATTACCTGTTGGATTCTTGTCGGAGGACTGGTTCTCCCATTGCAATCTCTGCGCTACCAAGAAGGACTTTGCCGTCTGACCCTTGCTATCCTTCCTGCTACTATTTTTCAAAATAAACTGTTATTTGCTGCATTTGCAATTGAATCCTCCTTATTTCACATATTTTTTTGGTAACACTAAGGTTTATTAGTTAACATTAGTTAACTACATTAGTCAACATGAACTAATTATCAACTGCACCTTTACAGCATTTATTAATCTTTGTTAAAGTTAATTTTAACATTTACTAATACATTAAAATCTTGTTAGCATTAGTTAATGCACTGTCAACTAACATGAACAAACAATGAACAGCTGTATTTTTATTAACTAATGTTAACGAAGATTAGTAAATACAGTAACAAATGTATTGCTCATGGTTAGTTCATGTTAGTTAATACATTAACTAATGTTTAACTAATGAACCTTATTGTAAAATGTTACCATTTTTTTTCTAGGTCAACCTGTAAGCTAGCATCACCATGCATGGTTCCCTTGGCAAAAATCCTATATGATTTTTCCATTGGCTTTTAGATTATTGCAGAAAATTACAAAAAAAAAGACCAATGATTATCTCATGATAATATTCAGAAATGAACACAACTTTTATGAATTTTGAAGCCTAAATACAATCAGCAGAGGTAAAAAGTTAATCTTGGGTGTGTGTGTCAACCAATTTTATGAAATAAGTGTGCTTGGTCTTAACAAGAAAAAATATATGTATAAATACTTTTTATTTGTTTTAGGAATTAATTAGGTCAAATTTCTAAGAGGGGGGAAAAAAAAAAAAGGTTGTCAGAATTATAGGCACTCTTAGTAAATATGTTCAAAAAAGGCTGTAAAAATAAATCTGCATTGTTTATCCTTTTGATCTTTCATTCAAAAAAATTGCAAAAATTCAGATTTATTTTTTACAGGCTTCTTTGTTCATATTTACCAAGGGTGGCAATAATTCTGACCACAACTAAAAATTTTTCACTTTATTACAACACAGGTTAGTTGGTTGTAAAACGTCATGTGGTGCGACTCCCTAAAAACCTAATGATGTTTATGACTTAATAGCTTATGATATTTATAAAAATATGTTTTACCTTAAAAAAAATAGTATTTTAGTAAAATAGTAAAGTATTTTCTTGTAATATGTTATGTTACAAGCAAATTTGCCAAATTTAGCGAATAGTTCTACCTCAGGAGCATTCATAATATTATTTAGTCCCTGGCAGATTGATAACAAACTGACATCCAAATGTGTAGAGCTGGTGTCCATATTGTTGAAGGAGAGTCTGTGCAATTAACGAAAGATCACATTGGCTAAATAAAGTAGTTGGAGAAAATGCATGTACCTTGATAATTTTTGATAAAGTTCCTTTTTTACCATACGCAGTGGCATTTATGTAAAGATTTGTCAACACCTTATGACCATTTTGTTTTTTGAAGATTGGGAAGAGTATTCTTTAACGTACTGAAGTGCAGTAAACAAAGCTTAAGATATCTGAGTTTTAATGAGCTCCTCTTTGTTTTTATCACACTTAACAAACATTTCTTTACTGAACAGTCTTTACACTTTGGTGAACAATTCTGAACTGTCTGGCCTCAAAACGAGACATCTTTATTGTAACAACCTACTCTTGCTCTCAAGACAGCGCTGCTCATTTCCATAGAAACAGACCAAATTAGCACTCTGCCTTGTGTGTCACAGCTTTTCTTTGGTATCTACAATAAATAACGATGCCTAAGAAGAATAAAAATACAGATGGAAATTGTCAAAATATCTTTCATCATTTATGCATGCCAATTAATTGCACTTTTGCACAACGGTTAGAAATATTTTTGCCTGCATTGCTGTACTGAGGAGAAATCGGGCGTCTACACTGCTTAGCGTTTTCACCCACATGTTGGGATGTGGTTTTCGGTGATGATTTACATTACAAGAGGATAAATTTTTAATCAATGGAATAGGTGTCTACAGCAGTTCTTCTGAGACCCATTAATGATAGCAGGAGAAACGCTCCACCCAAACATCTTGCAAGACATAAAAGCAGCATCAGCAAAACTTGGAGGATGAGAAAGAATGAGACAGATGGAGAGAGACAGTTAGTGAGATGCAGTAGTCATGGATATGAGGCAGAGGAGGGGGTTATGAAGAATGAGAGATGTGTGTGTGTGTTCAGTATGTGAAGTAGACACCAAGGACTTAACTAAATAGCTGAGTCAATCCAATACAGGCCATTAAAACATGACAAGGACTCAACAATGTGCTGAGTTTGGGAGGGTGTATGGTTGAATTTCACATAACCTGTTATGGCCATATTTTACCCTTAAATAAATACACTCTTAAAAATAAAGGTTCTTTATTGGCATTGATGGTTCCATGAAGAACCTTTAACATTCTGTTCCATAAAAGGTTCTCTATATTGGAAAAAGGTTCTTTAGATTATGAAAATGTTCTTCACACACACACTGTCAAGATTTTGTTGTGTTTTGTATAAGTTTCATTCCTGTTTCTTGTGCTTCAGTTCAGTTTAGTCCCAATTACCTCCTAGTTAGTCTCCTTGGTTACTGATTACAGGTGCTGGTCATATAATTAGAATATCATCAAAAAGTTGATTTATTTCACTAATTCCATTCAAAAAGTGAAACGTGTATATTATATTCATTCATTACACACAGACTGATATTTCAAATGTTTATTTCTTTTAATTTTGATGATTATAACTGACAACTAAGGAAAATCCCAAATTCAGTATCTCAGAAAATTTGAATATTGTGAAAATATTCACAGAGCTCTGTGAGAAGAGAAGGAAAAGATGTGGTAGAAAAAAAGTGTACAAGCAATAGGGATAACCGCACCCTGGAGAGGATTGTGAAACAAAACCCATTCAAAAATGTGGGGGAGATTCACAAAGAGTGGACTGCAGCTGGAGTCAGTGCTTCAAGAACCACTACGCACAGACGTATGCAAGACATGGGCTGTCGCATTCCTTGTGTCAAGCCACTCTTGAACAACAGACAGCGTCAGAAGCGTCTCGCCTGGGCTAAAGACCAAAAGGACTGGACTGCCACTGAGTGGTCCAAAGTTATGTTCTCTGATGAAAGTAAATTTTGCATTTCCTTTGGAAATCAGGGTCCCAGAGTCTGGAGGAAGAGAGGAGAGGCACACAATCCACGTTGCTTGAGGTCCAGTGTAAAGTTTCCACGGTCAGTGATGGTTTGGGGTGCCATGTCATCTGCTGGTGTTGGTCCACTGTGTTTTCTGAGGTCCAAGGTCAACGCAGCCGTATACCAGGAAGTTTTAGAGCACTTCATGCTTCCTGCTGCTGACCAACTTTATGGAGATGCAGATTTCATTTTCCAACAGGACTTGGCACCTGCACACAGTGCTAAAGCTACCAGTACCTGGTTTAAGGACCATGGTATCCCTGTTCTTAATTGGCCAGCAAACTCGCCTGACCTTAACCCCATAGAAAATCTATGGGGTATTGTGAAGAAGATGCGATATGCCAGACCCAACAATGCAGAAGAGCTGAAGGCCACTATCAGAGCAACCTGGGCTCTTATAACACCTGAGCAGTGCCACAGACTGATCGACTCCATGCCACGCCGTATTGCTGCAGTAATTCAGGCAAAAGGAACCCCAACTAAGTATTGAGTGCTGTACATGCTCATACTTTTCATGTTCATACTTTTCAGTTGGCCAAGATTTCTAAAAATCCTTTCTTTGTATTGGTCTTAAGTAATATTCAAATTTTCTGAGATACTGAATTTGGGATTTTCCTTAGTTGTCAGTTATAATCATCAAAATTAAAAGAAATAAACATTTGAAATATATCAGTCTGTGTGTAATGAATGAATATAATATACAAGTTTCACTTTTTGAATGGAATTAGTGAAATCAACACCTGTACATTCAGCTGTCTGTCATTAAGTTTCCCTGTGTATTTATACTCCCTATCACATTCAGTTCATTGTCAGTTCTTGTCTGTAATGTGTAAAGTAGTTATGTTGCTTTATGCCGCCTTCTATGTATTCTCTTAGTGTCCATTAGTCTTTGATCTTCGTCGTCATGATTCTGTTAACTACCACATCAGTTGACTGATCACTGGTCAGTCGTGAGATTTTGGGCTGTCTTTTCATAATGTGTTATTTCATACTAGTGGAAAGAAATACACTTTTAAGGGTTTATTTTATTGAACTATATCTATTTGTATCTGTAGATTTCAGTTACATACACATCTTTAAAGGTTGTTTCCTCAAAATGAGTCAGAAATCTCCACTTCAGCAGTGTTACATTCACCAATTTTTACAGTTTTATTCCTATCTGGTTTTTACAGAGGGATTTTTTTCATATATTTGTGTGAGTTCATTAGACAGCATGTGTAATTTCTTAGCGAGTGCTTGATTCACTTTTGTGGAGAGGCTTTTGTTGGTAATTGGTTTTAATTACAAGCAAGTTAATTTTCTGAACACACAATCAGGATTTCTTATTTTATGTAGTTTCCAGTAATGCATAATTAATGCATAATTGCCTGCATGGAAACACAAACTACTCAGATTGACTTTATTACCACAAGCGATACACAGGATTCAAGAATTTCATATCAAAGATTTAAGACAAAATAAGGTGTTATAATTTACATATAATTTTATTTCCATGTCACAAATTAGTTTGTTTTATAAAGACAAACCAGCATGTTCAGACAAACCCTTATAACTGATTTCAGATCAAAATGCTTAAAGGGGTGGTTGATTATGATTACACTTTTTTTTTTAACTTAGTTACTGTGTAATGTTGCTGTTTGAGCATAAACAACATCTGCAAAGTTTCGACGCTCAAAGTTCAATGCAAAGGGAGATATTTTCTTTTAAAGAATTCTGTTTAAGGACTACAACAAATGGCTGGTAGGGACTACAACGAGCTTCTTCCTGGGTTAGTGACATCACAAACCCAAAGAATTTACATAAACCCTGCCCCCGAGACCACACAACAAAGAGGGTGAGGCCATGTTGGAGATGGTCCTCACTGCAGAACACGAGATCCAGGGGCGAGGTTGGATCCAGATCCAACTCCTCCCACTTTAGATATCCCTAAACCTACCAGTCTTCACCCCCTGATCCCTAAACCTACTCGTCTCCACCCCCTGGATCTGGATCCTGGATCTTGTGTTCTGAAATGAGGAGCTACTGCCATGTTGGGCTGCTTTAGAGATTGTTGTAGTAGTGTTGTTGTTTTACGCCGGACTGCTTCACAAATGATGTTCAATTCAACATTGGATTTGCACAAAAGATTAACATGACGGCACATGCTAGTCGATGAGTTGAATCAACTCCACAGCAACTACATAAATTTATCCACTAACCATTCAGAAACATCCAGTTGCATTCTAAAAGTTGTAACTTCTTCCTGAGTCTCTCCATCAGTGTCCGACTCCGGTTTGAACAATGTAAGGCTGAACACCGTTACTGACAATCCTCATTTTGTCTGCGTGAGATTCTCCAGCTTGTTGAGCAATCGAAGTGTGAGCTGTTAAAGCTTCGCCCTCTTCTGGAAAGGGGGCCGGGAGCAGCAGCTCATTTGCATTTAAAGGGACACACACAAAAATGGCGTGTTTTTGCTCACACCCAAATAGGGGCAAATTTGACAAGCTATAATAAATGACCTATGGGGTATTTTGAGCTGAAACTTCAGACACATTCTGGGGACACCAGAGACTTATATCTTCTAAAAGGGGCATTATAGGACCCCTTTAATTAGAAGGGTTTTGAACAAACTTCTAAGCCTAAGTGTTATATTTGCTAGATTTGTTTTCCTGATGAATAATGAAATGGGGGGAAAAAATCCCATAAATCCCATACACTGAAGAAGGAAACCGAGACATATAGTATTTAGAGATCAGAATACCATTGAGACATGGTGGTGAGCTCTTTTGACTTATGCAAGTGAAAGCTGGAATACACTACATGACTTCTAAAATAGGAACAGATTTTAGGCATTATACACTTGCCGACTTTGTAAATGGTTACAGAGGAAAACTGGGCATCATACATTAAACAACTGAGGATCACATGCCACCACACCATCACCACTCAATTCTTTCCAAACACAACAAACTAAAACCGGCTCAAAACATCAAACATGCTTGATATCCTCAGACTGGATATAATCATAGTTGGAAGCTGAAAAGAAAAAAGAAAAGAAATTGGAGCCTGTGCCCATCATACACTACATGATTTTTGGTTGCACTTTATTTTAATGGTCCCCCTTAGGCATTCTATTGACTATAAGAAACATTCCACCTACAGTACATGTCAACTAACTCTCATTAGAGTATTAGTTGATTATTAGTTGACTGTTAGGGTTTGGGTTAGTAGAATAAGTGAACATGTAGCTGCCAAGTTACTTTTAGTCAGTAGAATGTTTGAGGAGCATCAAAATTAAGTGTTAGCAGATATTAAGCAGACAGTCTACAGACTCTCTAATGAGAGTTAGTTGACATGTAGCTGGAAAGTTTCTTTATAGTCAACAGGATGTATAAAGGGGACCATCAGAATAAAGTGTTATCCAATTTTTTGTGAAATCTGTCAACTCTGACCGCCAAAAATCTGCAGATCTGAGGCTCTGAGTTTCGGGAACTAGCTCTGAAAATGTGGGCAAAAGTTGTGCAGTGTATTCAAGCTAGAGCTGCATGATTAATCGTTAAAAGATTGCGAGTATTTATGTATGAAACATCTTCACAGTCTTTTCAACCACACAGTATCATTATTTCTGTTACAAATATAAATATATTATCCCAGTTCTGTGATAATATAAAAGTTCATAGTTTGGATATAAACACTGATGTCTACGGAAGTCAAAATAGAGTAAATCAGCTTTTGAAAGTAAGTTGGCGCTTCAAATAATGATTATATCAATTACTGTACCTCATTGCGCCAGTAGGTGACAACAAGTGACTATTAAAAAATGTATTTGTCATTGAATCATTTTTTCAAGAGATTTGTTCAAAAAGGCTGATACATCCAGTAATGAAACAATTAAGTATTTATGAGTGAGTCATTGAATCATTCATTCAAACCATTTTTTAAAATAATTTATTCAGATTTATTAAACATTTTAATGAAACTGCAGCAATTAGCATTTGTCAGAACCTCTAGTAAATTAGAATTGTGGGAGAATCGTGATTCTCAATTTAACTCTAAAGAGCCTTAAGAAATCACCCAGAACACACCATAAACCACATATCAATGTATATGTCAACATGCTAACACCATTAGCAACCTTATAGCAACACTGTCAGCTACCCACAACAGCTTAGCATTGACATTTCCTTCAGAACATATAAAACTAACTTTTACCACTGTAACTTTGAATTTGTTAAACGTAGACTCTGGGGGGAAAAAAGAGAACTGGCAATTTTATTCCATATATGCTTGCAAATCATTCAGACTGGTGCCATAACAGTTTATTTATTCAAATGCCGCAGAGACTCATTACATTGAATATTGCAGTATTACATCATGAATGGTTCAGCTTCAGGGTGATGTGTTTGGGTGTTAAATTGCTTGACAGTAGAATAACATAAAATGCACAGATCTGACATTCATTATCAGAGCCTTATAATAGTTCATGTTGTGTAACAGCCATTTCTGTAAAAATGTCCCTGGTGTGGGTGACTGAGGTAAAAGTAGGTAGGTATGTTTCATAATACTTAAGCATTTCGCATATTTGAATAAAAATTCACATTGTGTGAATGATTCTTATTCTGTGTGCAAAAAGTCAAAAAGTTTTATGGTAAATAGCATGGTACTGCACATAATTCTCATTCCAGGCATGTGTATCATTCTTGCATTCAGTAATTCCTTAAATGGTCCTATGAATGATTTATAAAATGTCTGTATGCACAGAAAAATGGTTAAAAAGAATAAAGTATGCAACAAAGCTGTTGTCAGTATGCCACAGTAAATTCCCAGATGAAGAATTTGTTACTGTATAACTTTGTCTATACATTTCTAAAACAAACACAAGCATAATATCTCAGAACAGAATTTGCAAATATAAACAGTTGTTGAGTTGATGAATTAAGCATTTGTCAGTTTTGCTGGCTAGGATCAGCAGTGCTGTGGCTCAATAGGTAGCACTGTCGCCTCACAGCAAGAAAGTGCGAAGTTCAAGTTTTGTGTGACCAACTTGTAAATAAGCGAAATCTGTAGGGAACATCTTCATCCTCAAGCAAAACTCCTGATAACATGGATTCCTATTTAAATGACTGGATATCATCTGCAAAATTTAGTCGAACAATGGTAAATGTG
This sequence comes from Ctenopharyngodon idella, assembly GCF_019924925.1. Taxonomy (NCBI): domain Eukaryota; kingdom Metazoa; phylum Chordata; class Actinopteri; order Cypriniformes; family Xenocyprididae; genus Ctenopharyngodon; species Ctenopharyngodon idella. The sequence goes on from NC_067234.1 coordinate 10,406,136, forward strand.
ACCACACCTTTTCTGTGTTGAGTTTGCATGTTCTAACTGTGTTGGCATGGGTTTCCTCAGGGCGCCCAGGTTCGTTCAGGATACGATGAATGTTGCGATGGAATGGAAGAAAAATGGTTCTAAACAGTACAAAATTAAGGTTCTTCGGCTTGTAACAATAGCAGAACCGTTTTTTTGGTACTAAATAGAAGGTTCCATAAAGAACCACGTTTTGAAAGTGTTAGAACCGTAATGGTGTTATAAATAACCTGTTTTAATAATAGTTTGTTCATTAACATTAGTATATTAGTATTAATATTATTTTTCTATATTATTAATTAAAAAATGTTTTTACCCCATCTGACTGGTCATGTAGCCTCTATTTGGGTTTTACATAACAACAACAACGACAAAACCAGCAATAGGTACTTTTATTTTTTTTTACTTGGAAAATTATAGCAAAAATGACAGTGCTCTAACAACAGTTATTAGCTGAATACATTAATAAATAACAATTGACACATGATATAGATGTGATGAAGACCACGTTCCAGTGAAATATCTTCACAATCCTCTATGATGTCTTTACGTCCATCATATGAGTATGTTGAGTGGCAGTTTCTCACTGCAGATGATGGGGACAGCATCTAGCTTTAATGTATTTCTTTTCTTTTTTTGTGACTGGTATATTTATGCATATGGATCATAATATTCAATATCTCTGTTACTTAGTGGAGAAGAGAAGAGAAGATAATTATTCTTAACTGAACAGAGCTGCTCACACTTGCATGTTCTGTTAAACTAAAAAGAAAAAGACGTGATAGATAGGAAAAGCAGTTGCAAATTGAAAGTTAAAATTTATAGACATTTTAAGAAAGCAATCTTTTACCTGTTGAGAGTGTGTAGACAGTCTGTATAATTGAATGGCTTAGCTCCAGAAAATCAGTAATGATGTGGCTTTGACAGTTACAGATTTAAAGAACAAAAAGGCGGGAATAAAGAACCCTCTAACACAAAGAACCATTACAGCGTATAAAGGGTTCTTCAGGATGATGCTGTTCAAAATAGAACTATTACTATGTGTAAACAACCTTTAAAGAACCATCTTTTTTAGATTGATCTATTCTTCTCTATTGTGGTTTCTGGAACTAAAAAAAAAATGTAGGGTGGGACTTGATTTTGTCCATGGGGAATTGATTGGATGATTGTGGTTTGCTATTGGTGGATCTCATGTGAGTGACAGGCTGTCCCGCCCTCTCACCAGTAAATACATCATCAGATAAGAGAACAGATGAACTGCAAGAGGGAGGGGAAGTTATTTTGATTAAAAATTACAAGGCACATGAATTCAAAAAATAAATAATGATGTGTGCGGATAAAACATTTATAATGAATAATGCGATGTTCCATAAAAACAAGAATTGTCCATTTTGATTTCATAGTGACTTTAAAATATGAAACATACAGGGATGAATCGTTGAAAATAAGATCAATAACATGCATTTAAATAATATAATTTTTATTTCATGCCGACTTCAAAATAATACAAATACATTTTTATTGGCCATAACTTCTTTAAAGAAATAGATCTATGAGAAAAATATAAGAAAAGTTTCATGTGTTGGTCTTAATAAATCCTGATTTGTTCCTCACTTCATAAAATTTAGGATTGAATGTGATTGCACATGCACTGAAAACAGGAAAACTGTCGAGCGTTCATTTCCCTTATCAGTCTAACGGCTTTCAGGATAAAGACAGCTCGAAACAAGCGGACACATGTGGCGTCATTTCACATCCAGAGCAGTGGAGGATAACCCATCAAGATGTTCCCACCATATGACCGCTAATGTGTTACAGCATGATCCTAATCTGCTGCAAAACACAACCAATTAAGTACAAAGACTTTACATATTTATATTTGTCCATATAACACTTGCTAATGGCAGGACATGTTCAGTGTCTTCTTACTGTAAGGAAATGAATCTTTTTTATTGGGATTTTTGGGTTTGATTTGTTTCGTTACAGGCATGTGAGCACATATTACTAAAATGGCCAAAAAAAAAAAAATAGAGTGTGAATTAATGTTTGCAGAATAAAACCGTCAATGGGGGTATGTAAACTGTAAAAGCTGATGAAACATGGTTTGATTGTGAAAACGCCTGTACGCAGATTTCACGCCCAAAATCTTTTAGTGAATGAGACCCATAAATCAGTTGTTCTATATTTAGTATTGGGACACCCCTCCAAATCACTGAATTCAGGTGTTCCAATCACTTCCATGGCCACAGGTGTATAAAATCAAGCACCTAAGCATGCAGAGTGCTTCTACAAACATTTGTGAAAGAATGGGTCGCTCTCAGGAGCTCAGTGAATTCAAGCGTGGTACCATGATAGGCTGCCACCTGTGCAATAACTCCATTCGTGAAATTTCCTCACTACTAAATATTCCACGGTGAACTGTTAGTGGTATCATAACAAAGTGGAAGCAAGTGGGACAACAGCAACTCAGCCATAAAGTGGTAGGCCACGTAAAATCACAAAGCAGGGTCAGCGCATGCTGAGGCGCACAGTGCGCAGAAGTCGCCAACTTTCTGCAGAGTCAATAGCTACAGACCTCCAAACACTTCGTGTGGCCTTCAGATTAGCTCAAGAACAGTGCATAGAGAGCTTCATGGAATGGGTTTCCATTGCCGAGCAGCTGCATCCAAGCCTTACATCACCAAGTGCAATGCAAAGCGTCGGATGCAGTGGTGTAAAGCACGCCGCCACTGGACTCTAGAGAAGTGGAGACGTGTTCTCTGGAGTGACGAATCACACTTCTCTGTCTGGCGATCCGATGGACGAGTCTGGGTTTGGTGGTTGCCAGGAGAACGGTACTTGCCTGACTGCATTGTGCCAAGTGTAAAGTTTGGTGGAGGGGGGATTATGGTGTGGGGTTGTTTTTCAGGGGTTGGGCTTGGCCCCTTAGTTCCAGTGAAAGGAACTCTTAATGCTTCAGCATACCAAGACATTTTAGACAATTTCATGCTCCCAACTTTGTGGGAACAGTTTGGGGATGGCCCCTTTCTGTTCCAACATGACCGCGCAGCAGTGCACAAAGCAAGGTCCATAAAGACTTGGATGAGCGAGTGTGGTGTGGAGGAACTTGACTGGCCTGTACAGAGTCCTGACCTCAACCCGATAGAACACCTTTGCGATGAATTAGAGAGGAGGCTGCGAGCCAGTCCTTCTCACCAACATCACTGCCTGACCTCACAAATGTGCTTCTAGAAGAATGGTAAAAAATTCCCATAAACACACTCCTAAACCTTGTGGAAACCTTCTGTCCCAGAAGAGTTGAGGCTGTTATAGCTGCAAAGGGTTGGCCAACTCTATATTAAACCCTACAGATTAAGAATGGGATGTCATTAAAGTTCATGTGCACGTAAATGCAGGCATCCCAAAACTTTATATATGTGTGTGTGTATATATATATATATACACACACACACACACCGATCAGGCATAACATTATGACCACTGTCAGCTGAAGTGAATAACACTGATTATCTCTTCATCACAGCACCTGTTAGTGGGCGGGATATATTAGGCAGCAATTGAACATTTTGTCCTTAAAGTTGATCTATTAGAAACAAGAAAAATGGGGAAGGATTTGAGTGAGTTTGATAAGGGCCAAATTGTGATGGCTAGACGACTGGGTCAGAGCATCTCCAAAACGGCAGCTCTTGTGGGGTGTTCTCGGTCTGCAGTGGTCAGTATCTATTAAAAGTGGTCCAAGGAAGGAACAGTGGTGAACCGCTGACTGGGTCAAGTCGAAGGCTCACTGATGCACATGGGGAGCGAAGGCGGGCCCATGTGGTCCGATCCAACAGACGAGCCATCCATGTGGATGTTACTTTGACACGTACCATTCACCTAAGCATTGTTGCAGACCATGTACAGCCTTTCATGGAAACGGCATTCCCTGGTGTTTCTCTGCTTGCAGTATATTGTACCTTTAATATTTCAGCACATGTAAAAAGCAGCATTTTTGACTGTGAAGTGGCTGACACATCCGGTCCATTCAAAGTCTTCTCCAGCTGAGTGTAAGAGGGTCTTTCAAGGGCTCCAGGTGCTCCTTTCCCCAATTCTGCTCCCACTATGAGTCAGTGACTCCCCATTTCCTTTGTTTTTCTTTGTCTCTGAAAATGCTTTTCAGAACCTGCATGTTGCCAGTGATTTTGGTGAATTGTATTACTGCTGAGCATCGATGCCCACCGTCGGAGAGAAATTGGATTGCCTGAACACAGTCATAGTAATTTACTGGTACTGGGAAGTGAGAAAAATGAGCCACGTGCACATACACAAAAGCACAGGATAGGAGGATTGACTTACTTCACAATGCTTCCTGTTTGCCTAAACATAGCGTAAATGATGCTTAAATAACAGAAAAAAAAAAAAGAAAAAAAAATTGTGTACTAGGTCCAGTTACATGGCCTTAATAATGGCTTGGCTTCCACAGTACTACTAGCTGTAAATTGCTACTTTGAAGTACTTGGCACAATGTCAACCTCAGAGCCTATTTACACAGAGCCAAAAGGAAGGTAGATGTCTCAGTAGATAAGTTTGAGTTATTAAAGTCAATACTCATGCGCATGGAATGATTACCAGAGAAGCCGCAAGATGATACCCTTAAAATCACAACAGAATAGGTTTTTACATTTTTTTTTGAGGAACATGTGAATGGTGCTCGCCTATGCTGAATTTATCACCACAATGCACAAAGAGTTGAGTGAGGTTGTGGGGTTGCAAGACAGTTATTAAAGGAATAGGTCATCCAAAAATGACAGGAAAAATTAATTCATTTACTCACCCTAATGCCATCCTAGATGTATATGACTGTCTTCTACATAGAAAACAAATAAAGATTAGTCCATATAATGCAAGTGAATGGTGATCAAAACTTTGAAGCTCCAAAAAGTGCATGAAGGCAGCATAAAAGCAATCCGTAAAACTCCAGTGTCCTCAAAAGTGATCTAATCACTTTTAAGTGAAAACATACCAGAATGTGAAAAATAAGTTCACTTAATTTATTGAATGTGCATTTAGTGTACTCAAATCTCATAAGTATATATTTAACCCTTTTGCAAGTAAGTTAAAATATTTTTTTAATGGGACCTTTATTTTAAAATGTATCACCTCATTAATTTCATGGCGATGTGTCATGCAACACACTGCAGCCACAATAGTGCTGTATGACAGATGTATCGCTTTTATTTTGTTTTTCCTTTTTATGCGTTATATTCACAAACTTGTCAACTATATCATGAACTACGTATATGATATTCTGATTCTCAAATACGTGTTTTGTCATTTAAACACCTCTGTAATGATGATGTTAGCTGATCTATAATGCGTGATGGGTGCCACCATGTTAGCTGTCATGTAGGAAGCCATGTTTGTTTATATTTTTCTGTATAGTAATATGCAGCCATGTGCCTGTGAACACTGTTTGAGTGAACGTAAATAACATGGCTGCATACCACTCAAGCAGTTAAAAAACTGCCTGCAGAAAAAAATGCTGATATATTTATATCATTATATTGAAAGGGAATGACAGATGTACCCCCCCCCCCCCCCCCCCCCCCCAAAAAAAAATAGCTGTTTACATTTAAATAGGTTTTGTTATAAGAACTTTCTACAAATATTCAGCATTGGTTCTGGGAACGTAAAAAAATTTCAAACTTTCTTGACGTTAGAGGAACGTGTTTTAAAAGGAATGATGTTCCTCAAACGTTCTTTCAACTTAATTTTGATTTAAAATTCAACATTCTAGGATCATTGATTTGTAACATTCCAAGAACATAAAAATGTCCAGTTTCCTTAATGTTAGTAGAATGTTATTTAAAGGTTAGTATGATGTTCCTGAAACATTCTTTCAATCATTCAAACACCTGCTGTGAACAAGCACTGAAAGAAAGAGAAGAACACAAACTTCAGCCACAGCCTTAGATGAACTGAAGATAAAAGATCTGATTAAATCTCAAGATCTGATTAAACAACTCCACAAACAGTATTACCAGCTTCACTTATTACTAACCAGACTGACTTTATTTCTGTCACGTCTACAGAAGTTATTATTGAGAATTAACAGAGGTTTAGATGTTGATGTCTTATTGAAAATGTTTCGTTTGCGGTCACCATCATGGAGATCAGTGTTTGCTTTAGTTGGGCTCTTGACCTTTGACTTTTGTCAAGTTGCTTCTCTTTCAACAATTGCAGGTATTTATGGCACTGATAAAACAGATCAACATGTCTGTTTTAATGGTCAAGTGACTACATTAAAGTGGTTTAGACAGCTACTTTTTCTGTAGTTTTTCTCACTTTTGGAATTGAAACATTATTTGAGAATAAAGTAATAAACTGTGTAAGATATGGTTAAAAACTATTTAAAAGTTAAATACGACACACTTATACATCAACAGTCATCATACAAACCTCAACAATGGTGACAATCCAAAAATTAATTCAGCTGCATAATTTATTCATGCTGCAATGCATGCTGGGAGCAATGAATGTGTTTTGTATGCATGTCAGCTATTACAGAAAAAGAAGTCGTTTAAACCACTATAATGCAGTCATTTAAACCACTATAATAGTCATTTGTCTGTTATTAAAAACAGACATGTTGATCTGCTTTAGCAATGCAGAAGTGTTTTTAAAAACACCTGATAAAGAAGCAGCTCAACAAAAGTCAAGGGTCAAGAGCCCAACTAAAGCAAATACTGATCTCCATGATGGTGACCTCAAACATTTTCAATAAGATATCAACATCTAAACCTCTGTTAATTCTCAATATGAACTTCTGTAGATGGAACATCATACTAACCTTTAAATAACATTCTACTAACACTAAGGAAACTGGACATTTTTATGTTTTTGGAATGTTACAAATCAACGTCCCTAGAATGTTGAATTTTAAATCAAAATTAATTTGAAAGAACATTTGAGGAACATCATACCTTTTATAAAACGTTCCTCTAACGTCATGAAAAAAATTTTTTACGTTCCTAGAACCAACACTGAATATTTGGAGAACATTCTAATAACAAAATTCTGTTAGCTGGGTCATGGCCATATTCCAGGATGACAATGTCAAGATCCATCAGGTTCAAACTGTGAAAGAATGGTTGGGAGGGAGCATAAAGAATGATTTTCACACATGATTTGGCAGAAATGAGTCCAGACCTTAAATTCATTGAAAGTCTTTGGGATGTGCTGGAGGAGACTTTACAGAGTGCTCACCTCTTGCATTGTCAATACAAGATCTTGAACAAAAATTACCTCTTGATGTGTCAATGGATGTCATTGCTGGCTACGGCGTCCTCACTGATCCATCGGATTTCAACAAAAATATCTTAATTTGTGTTCCGAAGATTAACGAAGGTCTTACGGGTGTGGAACGGCATGAGGGTGAGTAATAAATGACATTATTTTTCATTTTTGGGTGAACTAACCCTTTAAATTCATATGAAATCGACACCTTGTAACATAGTTACGTTTTTCCATAAGATCAGGTTTAATATGTTTGAGTCCCTCCTCCCTCTGTGTTCCTTTTAAGTACAACTATACAAAATAATGCTTTTTATGGTTTTGTTTGTTATTTATCTCCTTTCTGCAGACCTCCACAGGAACTCAAACAGTGGCAGCTCACTGCTACCTCCCCTGAAGTGAATGTACGGCTAGCGGAGAGGGTCCCTAGAGGATTTCCAAAGTCTCGCTGGCTGGGGGAGTAATTGGGTTAGCCAGGTTACAGCTGTTTGGATCTTTGCTAGTGCCACAGACAGGCCATTAGCACTGGCAGGAGGATTGGCTAATGATGGATGCGGCCGGACTGCTAATGAAAACGATGACCCGCGACTGCAGCATCTCTGGTGCAAGCTAGTGAATTCTCATAGTCATACAATCACTTCTGGTTTTATTGGATGAAAGGAAGAAAGCTGTACGATTAGCAACATTGTCCTTGTCAATAATTTGTTTAGGAGACAAAATAGGTTAAAGAGTTTTAGATAAAAGCAGAATTTTGACCAAAATTGACAAATATAAGAACAAAGACCTGGAGAGGCAGGAGAAATTTTAATAACGTGATGAAAAAGAGAAAGATGAATTTCTTGTCTCCTCCATAATGTTCCTCTGTCAGACTGTCAGTCACTCACCTCACATCTAATAACAAGCTGCAGTCAGCAGTGAAACCATCATTTCATCACCTCTCCTGACCTGCTCCTGATCACAATCAGTATGACATCACTGTATTTATGAACGCAATAAATTACACTTGACACAAGATGCTGCAAATACAGAGAACAGCAGACGCATAGTGAGCAGTGCCTTTGTTTCTGCCATGCAAGGGGCTGTGCTGCAAACAGAATAGGACATTATGTGAAACAGCAGCCAGATTGTGAAATCACTGGAGCAATTCTTTATATGGGCTGAATCGAGGAGACGAATAACTAGACATTGAGTCCAGGTTTGTGTCCAAACAAACCCACCTACACAAACACACAGGCCCAGGCACAGTATATGTGATTGGAAAACAATATTTGTCAACAAAGCATCTTTTATATAGCTTTTATGTTCCTGTTAACAATGACTTTAGAAGATTATAACTGAAACAGTAAAATGTAAAAAGGCTAAACCACTCCTCATGAATTTTCTTGAAAGTTATTATAATAAAGGTAATAAAATAAAAAATATTAATGGTAATAAAATGTAAAATAGAATGTTTGCAGTAAACTGGAAATGCTTTATAATAGTTTACTACCAATGTCTGGGCAGTAAATGTGTTTTGTTGACTACTTCCATTGCTTTCAATTTATAAGGCCCTATGTGTCCAAGAATAAATTAACATTATGACCACCTTCCTAATATTGTGTTGGTCCCCCTTTTGCTGCCAAATCAGCCCTGACCTGTCGAGGCATGGACTCCACTAGACCCCTGAAGGTGTGCTGTGGTATCTGGCACCAAGATGTTAGCAGCAGATCCTTTAAGTCCTGTAAGTTGCGAGGTGGAGCCTCCATGGATCGGACTTGTTTGTTTAGCACATCCCACAGATGCTCAATTGGATTGAGATCTGGGGAATTTAGAGGCCAAGTCAACACCTCAAACTCGTTGTTGTGCTTCTCAAACCATTTCCATGAAAGAATGTACATGGTCTGCAACAATGCTTAGGCAGGTGGTACGTGTCAAAGTAACATCCACATGGACAGCAGGACCCAAGGTTTCCCAGCAGAACATTGCCCAAAGCATCGCTCTGCCTCCGCCGGCTTGCCTTCTTCCCATAGTGCATCCTGGTGCCATGTGTTCCCTAGGTAAGTGACACACACGCACTCGGCCATCCACGTGATGTAAAAGAAAACGTGATTTATCAGACCAGGCCACCTTCTTCCATTGCTCTGTGGTCCAGTTCTGATGCTCATGTGCCCACTGTTGGCGTTTTCGGCGGTGGACAGGGGTCAGCATGAACTCCCTGACTGGTCTGCGGCTATGCAGCCCCATACACAACAAACTGTGATGCACTGTGTATTCTGACACTTCTCTATCAGAACCAGCATTAATTTCTTGAGCAATTTGATCTACAGTAGCTCTTCTGTTGGATTGGACCACACGGGCCAGCCTTCGCTCCCCACGTGCATCAATGAGCCTTGGCCGCCCATGACCCTGTCGCCGGTTCACCACTGTTCCTACCTTGGACCACTTTTGATAGATACTGACCACTGCAGACTGGGAACACCCCATATATATATATATTTATATTTTAAATGTAACAATATATACATATATACAGTTAAAGGGCCATAAAGACTGATACCTAACTCTGGATGAATCGTGTTTATGTCGAAAACTCTGTATCTACTGAAGAGAATTTATGCAACGCAGAAACTCTTACAAAGCAAAAACAAACACTTACTTTGACCCATTACTGCATCCCTCGCTCACTGTATGCGATCTCACAGTTTGAAGCTCCTGTCATAGGAAATTAACGCGTGCTGTCATGAATAATTAAGTGAAGCATCTTCTCATAGGATAAGGACACGCGGTCTCGTGAATAATTATGAGACACAGATGAGTCATCACTATACCATAATACAAGAAAACGTCACATCCTGTGACATTGAAACAAAGACAAATTAAAACCCAAAAGTTGAAAATAGCACAAAAAAAAAAAAAAAAAAAGGTTTTCTAGTTTAACTTAACTAGTTTTCTCCTACAGTTAAATGTCTCATGTCCAACACACAACTCTGTTAAAATCTCAGAAAATTTTGCTTCGGGTTTCATGACCCTTTAATATATCAGTATATTATCAACGATGAAAAATGTCGCTAATGTGACCGCACCATAAGTCACCAGCATTCTTTTCATTGCAAACATGTATCATGGCAAACCATTTACAAAAGTCAGTGCTGTTTTCTGTTTTCCTGCCGCACTGCGGCTATTTTACTGTCTGTTGAAAACAGGAAACTGATATTTTGTTCTTTTTCCTAGTGATCATGGCAGCAGTAATAAACCAAACGATGATCAAATAATAAGGAATACTGTTATGAGCTCATATATCCAGACGCGCCGTGCTGTTGAGAACAATTTCAGCTTTTTAAATAGACAATTCAGGGTCCAGGACCACATTGGTGGAGAGATGCTGTACAGTCCCAGTAAAATATGCCTGTGTGTTTGGGCTGTTACCTGATTTGCATAATTCCTTTAGAGAATTGGGTTCTAAAACAACGTAGACAGTGTCCGCAATTCATTTTTGGTGATTTGCCTCCACAGTGTTCCAGTCTGCTCTGGATATCATGGCACCAGCGAGCACCATCGCTATTAGCCTGAGAGATACTTCAGCAGGTCTTGTGTAATTGGAGGAAATCGAGTAATTGAAAGGCAGAGCACAACACTGACTCTCTTCATTACTGCCCGGCTGGAGGAGTTTCTGGCATCCTCTAAAATGATTTCCACTCTCCCTGGCTTGCATATTTTTTGATAACAGACAGGCAAGCAATGTGGATTCATAATAGCCGCTTCTGTTGTGCGCAGATACCTCAGCATAATCTTTGTTTTTATCTATTTTGGCTGGCATTAGGATGTCTTAAAGGTGATATAAGACAGAAGAGTAATTGCTGGGAAGAGGATAATGAAGTAATCAATGTATTCTAGGACTACATCTGAGAATATGTAGTGAATGCAGTTCACTCTATAGCACTCCAGAGATTTGATGACTAGCCCCGACACACACCACCACAATGTTTACCGAACTCCCATGGAGAGGCTCTGCCTTGATGTGTTTGTTGTGTCAATGCTTGCCACTAATTAGTAGTCAAAGGAAGAAATAGAGATCTCTGGAGAGAACCTTCAAGCCTTTCAGACATCACATACCTCCACTCAAAACACATATCCACACACTTTTTCCTGATCCTCAAGTTATACAGTGTCTTATGGCAGCAGCATACACAATAATTGTAGGTTGATCCACTTATTCTTACTGCTGGATTGTGCCAGTAAAGACTTAACATTTTGATTCATTAGTCATATATTTAGTCAGACAGGGTTAGGGGTTTGTTCTAAAGCCCTAAACCTAAGTGTTAAATTTCAGCATGTAACTTGTCCTATCATGCATTCAAGTCCTCAAGTCCTCCTGCATTTATAACTTGGGAAGTCATAACTGTTGCGTTAAAATCATTTCGGTCGAACCAAAATGGCAATGTACCTTCTCTACAAAAAATTACAGAATGGTTTGTGGTCACACTTTATTTTAGTTGTCTTTACCTACTATGTACTTACATAAGAAAAAAACTATAAAAATTGTTGGGTACAATGTACTTATTATGTTCATTTTGTATTGCAAAACACTTTTGCAGCTATTGAGGTGGGATATGGTAAGGTTAGGACAAGTTTGGTGGTATGGGTAGGTTTAAGGGTGGGCTAATGTGCAAAGGAAGGGTAATAATAATTATAGTAATTGCAATAATAGTAATAGCACTACTTTACTCTCTCAGTTCTCTTAAATATTAGAAAAACTGTATGTTAATAGATTGGATAATTTTATTGAAAAGCATGAATTGTTAGTTAGTTGATAATCAATACAGATTTAGGTCGAACAGATCTACATCCATGGCATTGATGGAGTTAATTGAAGACATTACTAGTTCTACAGATAACAAGAAATATGCAGGGGTATCTACTGCGATACAATAGATCACCATATTATTAATCAATAAACTGGATAAGTATGGCATCAGAGGGGTTGTACTTGATTGGATAAAAAGTTACATAAGTAACAGAATTCAGTTTGTGAAAATAGGGGAGTACAGGGGTACATTTCCCGAACAACGATGTAACTCGCTGCTGAACTACCATAGTACGATGCATCGTTGAACAAATCAACTAGCTAGTCACGACTGTTTCCTGAAACCGTATTGTCGCAAACCTGTCGTTCAACCATGTTGGTGAATGACGTCACACAGGTGGTGAGTAATAACTTCTTTAAATGAATCCGTTTGAGATCGAATTTATGCTAGATTTTTTGCTATAAATTACGGACATGGCATTAGAGGACTAATTCTCACTTTCCTCACTTTATTCTCACTTTATTTCCACATTAAATCAAATGTTTGTTCTTTCGTACTAGAGCACGTATGCACATGCGCACTCTCCAAAAACAGTGCTTTAAATCTCTTGACAAACTAAAATATATAAATGACATTTGTATATATTCGAAATAAAATATATACATTGTACTTAATGTCAGCTTGCTTATTTTGCTCAAGATAACGATTTATTAAGTCCACATGTCATAAAAACAAGAAACTATGCTTCTAACTACAGCTCGAGAGCTGTCGTTCCAACCACACAAGTTTGCGATGCAGTTTGCGAATGTTCGTTTGAACTATGGTTTCGGGAAACACCAAATTGCTGAACTATGTAAGTAACGTCAGAACTTGCGATGTTAGTTGGCTAACGATGCTTTTGGGAAACGCACCCCCAGATCAGTGCTTGGACATGTGGAGTCCCACAGGGGTCGATTTTGGGTCCCAAATTATTTATTCTGTATGATACTAATATTTTCAGCAGCTTTTGGAGGTGGTGACAGCAGAAATGAATAATTTAAAATGGTATGTTTGATTTATTTTGTTTGATTGAGATTTGGTTTTGTTAAGTACTGGGGGTAGGATCTGATGAACCTAGGGCTTCTACCTATCCCTTTTCAAACGGGTTGAGTATTATGTCAGAATTTTGTTTGGTTTATTCTGTTATTGACTTGCACATATTATTATGTGTTTTTTTCTTCTTCTTTTAATAGTTCGAGTTCGAAATAAAGATTTCATTTCATTCATAATTAGGGTAGTAATTATTACAGTGTAATATATGTTATTACAGAGATTAATTACAGCTGAAATGACTGAAATACAAAGTAAAAACGTGTACGCAATAAATACATTGCATCAAATTATTAATTTAAATGTTAGCTAAAGACACTTAAACTGAGGCGCTAGTGATCTGTCACAACACATTAAAGAGCCACAAAATGGTATTTATTGTTTAAATTTCTTTAAAAATTACAAAATTTTAAATGTGAGGCTTTGTTTCATATCAAAAGTAACCTGCTTTGTCTTGTCTGTTGATGCGTTGTCAGTGTCCTCTTTGCTCTGCGATGTATTTTTCACTGGGTGAGAACATGATGTGTGGCGTGAGAGCAGCATGGCTAACTAAAGGGGCGGGTCTTTGCAAACGGTCAATTGTACAATAACATTCTATGTTGTACATGAAACTTGTAAATTACTGTCAATTAGATGCTGGATCTATTCCGTCTGCCATGTTTTCTCATTGACACACCCCCAACTTGGAACTCAAAAATCCAGAGTTTCCTATTTGTAATTATGACATTGTGGTGGCATTCATGTGTGTTCAACTCCTAAATACAATCTTTCCAATATGACTTGAATGCACCACTACACTGTTTATATGAATGATACGTCAAAGTGTGTGGCTTATTGAGGTGAGCTGTACTATCCAACATGATGGATGATGAAATGGAAAAAAAGCACATGAGATGCGTGAAAAATTGCATACTCTCTGAGTAGGCACTTGTTTTGAATAGATCATTCTGGTACATTTTGCCTGCTGTTTAATGAATACTGTGAATTTGGACATACTACTGTTTTCACATAATGGTTTTCACCTACAATCTAGTAGAGAAGTGTGCGATTTCGGATGCAGCCATGGATTTGAACCAAATCTAGGCACCAGAATATAATGTAGACTTTTTTGATCTGGGTATAACGTTTCCCAAAAGCATCGTAAGCTTAAGTTGATCGTAGCTCCATTGCCACCAATTGAGATACGATCAACTTAGGCTTACGATGCTTTTGGGAAACGCTGCCCTGGGCCTTTACACAATTACCTGGCAAACACAGAAATTATTTGCCAATCACCCAGAATAACCAATAGCCTCCACACAGTAATGTGCTAAAAACAAGTTTTGCATGGCACTCACATGTTCTATGCAATACCCACAAAATCCTTTTGTTATAAGTGTCAGATGACTGTGGCACTTCTAAATAAGAAGGTTAGTCAAAACAGTAATGATAATACATGCTAGAATGGCAGAGTTGAACTGAATCAGGATTAAAGAGGGAATGCACAAATGGGAATCAGCTGTGCTCAGCATTTTCCTTTTGGAGTCAAACTATTTTCCCAGCACACTGGACGTGATTGTGTTGGACAAGTATGTAGAGAAGTGGTGGGTTGCAGGCTTGTCCAGATAGTGTGGTGGAGAATGCAGGTAAAAACTATGCTAGATGCTAATAATAAAATGCAATTTTTAGGCAGTGTATTTGTTGTGGACATTAAAGGTTGTGTGTCCAGTTGAAGTCTATGATATTTTGGTTCAAATTCATCCGTCAAAATGGCTAAAACTAATTACTAACTTTCAATACTAAAATACCACTTGAAAAGCGAGCATGCTAGTGAGTACCAGGGCCAGTCACGTTTCTGCTGCCACTTTTGGGGCTTGATCAGGCCTCCTCAGGACTTCCTCCAAGCCAACAGGCAGGGGTTTTTGGTCTAAAGTGGGCCAACTGGGGCTTAAGGAGTAGTCATTAACAAAGGCAGAGTTTATGAGTCAGGAGTGGATCAACACCGCTGTTCATTTCCCATGTTTTCAAATCAGGCTACCAGCTAACCTTAACATTAAAAACAGTTTTCAGCTCAAAACACAATTTCAGACACCAGTGAGTGCTTGAAATAACTTCTGATTATGATCCAACAGGGATTCTGATCACCATATGAGGCAGAAATATATTTATACGCAATACTAAAGGCTACTTGTGCTAACCATTTCAATAATAAATAAATATATGTTCATGGGTGTTAGATTATTGCTCCTGAGGCGTGCCTCATCCCAGTCCTCTTAATTGGCAATTGAATGAACAAGACTCAGTGCTGAGGGAGTATAAAGTCTCAATTTTATTTAACAGGAGAAGAGATTATATAGAAAGAGTACAAGGGGTGTAGTATAAGTTTAACCAATGAGAGAGAGAGAGAATACATCATATAGCTCATGGTATAGGAATGTGATACATATAGAAAAACAAGTCTAAATATGGTCATCTCCCGGTCAGGTACCCAGGCTTTCCTAGGGATCCAGAAGACCCTCTCCTATACTTGCAATACAAAAGTCGGGACCATTCCCTGTCTCCCATTCAATCCTAGTAGAGCCTTATATTCCTTATATGGAAATGGTTCCGGTACATAAAGAAAACCATATGTTAGAGGATAGAATACAGCTTCAAAAGAGGACAAAAGACCCTCTGTCCACTTTCCTTCAATGCTGAGACCAACATAAAATCTATCAGTGGGTAATACCAGAGACTGCTTGAAGAACTTGAAGACAAATCGTACATGATTATTATTGTGTATTTATTTGGTTTCATGTTCCATCTGTCTCTTTCATGTGCCTTTGTTGATACCCGACTAATGCATCCACCCACATGTGTCATAAATTACATATCCTCTGGTTAACTCATATAACTCCTGTTTTCTGTCCATGAGCTCCCTCTGTTACTCTGACTGAATGGATAACAGGTTAGTGAGAAGGGAGAGATCGCTCAAACCTACTCAGTACGCATAATTTCATGGAAAATTAATAGAAATGCTCATTCTTTCTAAAGAAATGTGATGTAAATATGATATTTTATCAATATTGTTCTAAATGTGTGAGCATTTGGACTTCAAAGCCTTAGGGCCCTATTTTAACGATCTAAGCGCATGGCGCAGATGCACTTAGGGTGTGTCCGAATCCACTTTTGCTAGTTTAATGATGGAAAAAAGGTGCATGGTCCAAAAGGGTTGTACCTAGTCTCTTAATGAGTCATGGTTGTGTTTCGGGCATAACGTGCAATAAACCAATCAGAGTGTCATCTCCCATTCCCTTTAAAAGCCAGTTGTGCTTGCACCATGGCAGATTCGCTATTTACATGGCAGAATTTGCAAGCGGAAGGACTGAACGCTTCTCCAGAGAGGAATTCTTTTATTTTTAATATTTAAAAATGTTTGTTGTCTGCTGCATGTCCCTGTGTGTAACAAGTCAAGTGTACACACGTTGTGCACCCACCTATAGGCGCATTTTACTAAAGCGCCCTATAAATATTAATATATATAGTCATTGACTTTAGACCAGGTTTTTATTGGTCGCTTTCATTTGCCTCAAAATAGCAACGCGCCACAAATGCGCCTGAACACACCTCGTTTTCAGAGTTTTTTGGGTGAATGGATGGGCATGATGGGCATTTGCTATTTAAACAATGTGAGTGCTGGATGTGAAAATGATAACTGCGTCAGGCTGAAACTAGCAAAAAACACTTTTTGCATTGCACCGTATGATGGGGTCCTTATTATAGTTGTTTTGTGCATTCCTGTGATTAAAGGGTTAGTTCACCCAAAAATGAAAATAATGTCATTTATTACTCACCCTCATGCCATTCCACACCCATAAGACCTTCGTTAATCTATGGAACGCAAATTAAGATATTTTTGTTGAAATACGATAGCTCAGTGAGACCTGCATAGCCAGCAATGAGATTTCCTCTCTCAAGATCCATGTACTAAAAACTTATTTAAATTAGTTCATGTGAGTACAGTGGTTCAATATTAATATTATAAAGTGACGAGAATATTTTTGGTGTGGCAAAAAAACAAAATAACGACTTATATAGTGATGGCCGATTTCAAAACACTGCTTCAGGAAGCTTCGGAGCGTTATGAATCAGCGTATCGAATCAGCGGTTCGGAGCGCAAAAGTCATGTGATTTCAGCAGTTTGGCGGTTTGACACGCGATCCGAATCATGATTCAACACGCTGATTCATAACGCTCCGAAGCTTCCTGAAGCAGTGTTTTGAAATCGGCCATCACTATATAAGTCGTTATTTTGTTCAAGGTCCAAGGGTATTAGCCCCACCCGGCATGTTGTTAGCCCCGGCTCGCACTGGCCTGACAGTGGAAAAGCAGCTAGTGTAAATCCTGAAAGAAAACCAGTTGAGAAACTTTGAGATAAACAAAGCTCTAGAAAATATACAATCAAAAAGGTCTTACATCTATATGCTGGATTGAAGTAATGGAAATGTGTTGCGATCTGTAGTGGATGGCTTTAATCTGCTGTTTTTGATGAACAATGAATTAAACATGGCTGCTATCCCGTCCAACAATCCATTATTAATTGGACCTTGTTAATCTGATAAAACACAACCCGAGCATAACGGTGAGACAAGACAGTGGAGGAAAATGTTCTGTGCTAATGGATGAAGCAGGGACCGAGGGAAAGAGAGGGAAGGACAAAAGAAAGTCAGTTGGAGAAAGAATAAACTAAAGAAGAAAGGTTAAGAGGAAAGACATGAACACAGATGACTATTTAATTAGAATGATATTTTTAGTGGGCAAGCCATGACATCCTTAGTGATGGTACCTAATTCATCACTTATTTGATTGAGAGTAAGCTAGTTTTAGTTGTCAGTTGAGCTTAACTTGTATGAAAGCTGAAATATTCCTTTAATCCGAGTCAACAAAGGTACATCTTTAAATATCAGTTGACTGGGATGTGGGCTAAAAGTGGGGGGCCGTGCCACTGCTGCCAACCCCTCCAGTTCTGCTGCCTCTGTGTGGCTATTTTTTCTCATACTAGGATTTTCTATGAAGGTGACAGATGTTGTGCTGTGGTGCAATTTGAGAGCACTAATGAGGAGAATAAAAGCCAAGCATTTAACCACAGCGCATGCCGTGAATAGGGTCATTCAGCTGGACCTCTTCCTGTCTGTGAGAACCTTTTGCATGCTAAACCCAGCCTCATTAAAAGGCCGCTAGCATAAACTATTCAGGACAGCCTGTCTGTGTATACTCTAACAAATGATGTACCTTTCATTAGAGATCAGCACAGAGGTACAACCAGGTTAAAAGTAAACTTTGTGAAATGACATTGTCTGTCAGTTGGATTTCTGTGCTAACAAGACTTCATTTCCTTTCAAAATCACAATTATTTTTATAGCCCCAAGAGCCATTAGAAGTTTAGCGTGTGTATGCACACACAGCCCAACGCAGTTAATTAAATTGCTTATTATCTCATGGGAGAAGCTTCTTTCTGTTTGCACGACAAATAGGCACATACTCGCCAACTACCTGCCAGTTGGTTATGAAAAAGGGAAGTGCATGGGCAGAAAGGAGGGGAAGATAAGACAATAAGTTATTTTGAGAGATAGAACAGGGTAACCCATGGGAAGGCTGGAGAGGAATAACAGAGGAACACAGTGACCCTTGTTCTATTGCACAAATCTACAGTTGAAATGGGGATTTACATCACATTTCGATTGGCACCAAATTCACAGACAAGCTCAGAGAAGATTCTGTGTTATGTAATCAGAAAAGAGAAAGACAGTGCTGAAAGGAAAAAGTGAGTTTTTAGACAGGATTTCTAAAATCACAAGCAATACAGTTTAGTATTAGTCTTTCTCTTCATGGATGAAAAATGGATGAAAGCATATTGATGATATATGTTGTCTGCAGTGGCTTATGCAAATTATTTTTTTGTCCAATAGAATGCTCTCTAGAAGGACAATGTCTGCTGCCCCTTAATTATTAATAATACTTTCAACTGTGCTAAAGCTACAACAGCAAGCAAACAACAGCTCAAAGATACGAACTCGGTAGAAAATAATTTGATAGAGTGCCATTTGCACACATTAACACTCCCGATGACAGCCATGGTCCTTTATCAGAACCATCACCCTTAGATCTTGGCTCAAATAGATATGGCATTAGTCCAAAAACAAACGCAGTTTTCATCACAGCCTCGACTTCTGGCAGGTCTACAGGTGTAGGTGAAGGTAATGGCGAAAACTCATCCACGATTCCGCCAACATTTTCATACATGGTGCAAGCTGTCAAGTGTGGTTTTGCCAAGCACTTTGATATGCCTCAACTTACTGTTTTGTAGGAAATAAATCAGCATAGAAAAGAAAATAGAGTATGTCATCCCATTTGATGAATCTTGTATAAAAAAACATATATGATAACATTACAAAATGAAACAATGGACCTCTTTTTCTCAGTTTTTGTTTAGATATTCAAACATTTTTCAATAACAGTTTGTTTTGTGTAAACAGTTCTGGTGCAAAAAAGGTTTAATACTTATATGTTTTTTCCCCCTGACTTGCAGTAAATGGACCTTCAATCTCTAAACTCCTATTGATTTAATTGTTCTTTATAGACAAAAAGAGTCCAGTTTTATTCTGGTGTACTCAGTGGTCTCATGACCTTGAGGTACAGTTGTTTAAAAGAGTACACAGTGTGAGTCGAGACACAACAGACCTCCTCACACCATGTCAGCTGGCTGAGTTAGAGCATCACTCATGGTGGTTTCACCATCATTAAATCAGAATCTGAAGGTTACACGTGCCTCAACCTGCAAGTTATCTGTAGCAATAGAAAGAATTTCCAAGGATTCCATGGATCTGAATGGCTACATAACAACTGTACAATGTGTTGTTCTTGGACGAACAGATCTTTGTATGGGTGTTACAGGGTCTGGTATTGGTCAAAATGTAGGTCTTATAGTAACTGGTACTGGTTTGGGTTTTGCAGTATCTGGTATTGGTCTGGATCTTGGATGGTGTGGTCTTCAATCTTTAATCCTTGTGCAGGGGTGTCCAGTCGTGCTCCGGGAGGGCCACTATCCTTGCAGAGTTTAGCTCCAATTCTAATTAAACACACCTGAAATAGCTAATCAGGGTCTGGGGCAGGTTGCAGTTAAACTCTGCGAGATATTGGCCCTCCAGGAGCAGGATTGGACGCCCCTTGCCTAGTGCATGCACATCAACATACTGAGCTATGATACTGATGTGGCTTTTGCAAGTTTGAGTCTGACTTTATTCCTGATCTTCAATCTCTTTTTTCTTCCTATTCCTCTATTACAGAGGTTTTCAAAATGTTCTTAAAGCCTTCCCAGCACTGCACATTTTTGGATGTTTACCTTATTGGACAGTTCAAGTCATGGAGTATTCCATGAATCATCTAATGAGTTAAATGAGTTGTGTTAACTAAAATAAGACATCCAAAATGGTCAAGGGAGGCTCCAGGAATGGTTTGCAAACCCATGATCTTTCAGGTGTGTCCACACTTTTTTACAGTTTACAACCTGAATTCCGGAAATGTTGGGACATTTTTTAAATTTGAAAAAAATGAAAACTAAAAGACTTTCAAATCACATGAGCCAATATTTTATCCACAATAGAACATAGATAACATAACAAATGTTTAAACAGAGACATTTTACACTTTTATCCACTAAATGATCTCATTTCGAATTTGATGCCTGCTACAGGTCTCAAAAAAGTTGGCACAGGGGCAACAAATGGCTGAAAAAGCAAGACATTTTGAAAAGATTCAGCTGGGAGAACATCTAGCAACTAATTAAGTAAATTGATATCAGGTCTGTAACATGATTAGTTAAAAAAGGGATGTCTTAGAGAGGCAGAGTCTCTCAGAAGTAAAGAGGGGCAGAGCTGTTAAAGAGTGCGTAAAAAGATTGCTGAATACTTAAAAAAAAAAAAAAAAGTTCCTCAACGTCAAATTGCAAAGGATTTGTAAATCTCATCATCTACAGTGCATAATATAATCAAAAGATTCAGAGAAACTGGAGAAATCTCTGTGCCTAAGGGACAAGCAAGGCCGAAGACCTTTATTGGATGCCTGTGGTCTTCGGGCCTTCAGACGACACTGCATCACTTATCGGCATGATTGTGTCAATGACATTACTAAATGGGCTTAGGAATACTTCCAGAAACCACTGTTGGTAAACACAATCCGCCGTGCCATCTGCAGATGTCAACTAAACCTCTATCATGCAAAAAGGAAGCCATATGTGAACATGATCCAGAAACGCCGTTGTGTCTTGTGGGCCTAGGCTCATCTAAAATGGACTGTTTGGAAAGTGGAAAAGTGTTCTATAATCAGACGAGTCCTAATTTGACATTCTTGTTGGAAATCACGGAGGCCGTGTCCTCCGGGCTAAAGAGGAGGGAGACCTTCCAGCGTGTCATCAGCGTTCAGTTCAAAAGCCAGCATCTCTGATGTTATGGGGGTGCATAAGTGCATACGGTATGGGCAGCTTGTATGTTTTGGAAGGCACTATGAATGCTGATATAAAGGTATATCTAAAGGTATATAAAGGTTTTAGAGCAACATATGCTCCCCTCCAGACGACGTCTATTTCAGGGAAGGCCTTGTGTATTTCAGCAGGACAATGCAAAACCACATACTGCAGCTATTACAACAGCATGGCTTCGTCGTAGAAGAGTCCGGGTGCTGACTTGGCCTGCCTGCAGTCCAGATCTTTCACCTACAGAGAAAAATACATCAAAGAGTACCACAAACTCTTCGGCAGCTGGAAACCTATATCAGCCAAGAATGGGACCAAATTTCAACACCAAAACTCCAGAAACTCATAACCTCGATGCCCAGATGTCTTCACACTGTGAAGAGGAGATGCTACACCATGGTAAACATGCCCCCGTCCCAACTATTTTGAGACCTGTAGCAGGCATCAAATTTGAAATGAGCTCATTTTGTGCATAAAATTGTAAATTTTCTCAGTTTAAACATTTGTTATGTTATCTATGTTCTATTATGAATAAAATATTGGCCTCATGTGATTTGAAAGTTTTGTTTTCATTTTATTCAAATTTAAAAAATGTCCCAACATTTATGGAATTCGGGTTGTAGCTAGAACCTGCCCCAACACACTTGCCTGGTAGTGCCTAATAATCCTGAATACCCTGATTAGTTGTGTTTGATTAGGATTTGATTAGGATTGGAGCTAAACTCTACAGGAGAGCGGTCCTCCAGTATCAGGATTGCACAACAGAAGTGATTGCAAAAAAGTAGTTTCCAAACAGTCAAGAGCTCTCTCCATCTAGCAGCTGTTTCCTTTTCTTTAACAATGCCCCAGAATGACACTCAAATCTCTTCAGCTCCCACTTGACAGAAGTGAGATGTTCAGAGAGATTTCAGCAGGGTTTGGAGAGATTAACTGTTCTCTTGCAGGCTCCCCTGATGTTTTTAAGGTCACCAGACCCATGTTTTCGCTCAGCTCATTCACTTGATTTAAGGAAACAGGGACGAGGCATGTGAAGCTCATTCTGTGTTTATGCAATTGCAGTTCCACTGTCCCATTGAATATAGCTGAAATGCGGTAGCCTGATGAATGATTTAGAGCACTTCTCACACCATACAGTACAAGTAGGCTAGTTTTGGTGCATAAGTGAAGGGGAACTCACAATGAGTTTACATAATAGCAAATATTTTAAAAACCTTCTCAAGGGCCTCAGTTGGAGCTCTCTGTCAAGTAGACTGTGTTCCTGTTAAAGTTTTGATGCAATGGAAGTAGCGACAGATCTTTGAAGCTGAACCTTAGTGAAGCGGATTATTAACTGATGGATTATGCTACTAAAGTATCTGGAGAAAAGCTTTCTAAAGGGACAAAGGATGCCATTTTGACATTATTACCAATGCCAGTGGCGTGCACTGGTGTTCTGAAATGAGGAGGCAAAGTCCTCACATTTTTTAATTGCTTATTTATAAATCTAATGTAAATTCATTTGCAGTACTCTTAACGTTGTCACATTTTCCTCATTAAATGAACATTACAAAATAGAAAAAAAAAATTGATGTTCAGCTGTTCTTTTTCATAGTCAACTTAGGTGTCACAGACACGAAGTTGTTTCTTTAATTTCACCATGCTGATTGCTCACTAAAACCCCCGCAGTCGTGTTTTCAGGCCATTTCAAGTTTGATTTTGATGTGACATAAAGTGGTGATATCTAAGTGGGTGAGCTGTTTACTTTTTAATTAGTCTTCCCATTGACACTATCATTTTGTTCATTCAGACTGACGCACGGAACGCGCATGTAAACAAGAGGCGGGATTTATCGCACAAACCAGTCATAACCGATCATATCCAATCATAGCGCGATGGAGGCATTGCCTCTTCTCATGTGACTTTCCCCCATTCATTCTCTATTACCCCCCACAAAACCCACTGCATGCTTTAGGGGCTCTGTTCATTCTCTATGAGCTCAAGGGAGACATGAGCGACGCGGACTCCCGCTGTAACTTTACCTGAGGGTGTCGCTGTTGGACAGTATTCCTTTAGAAAAAACGAGTGCCTTATACACTTTTTATTGTCACATTTTGTAATTTTTTTTTTTTTTTTTTTTGTAATATGGATTATTTTCTCATCTTAATTTTTGAGGAGGCACTGCCTCCCTTTTTCGGAGGAAAAGCCCCTATATATATATATATATATATATATATAAAATGTAAAACGAAATATCCCTGTCTTGGTATTTGTACTTGAGGTGTGCAGGCTGCCTCAGGGAAGAAGCTGTCGTGGTGACAGGAGGTCCTTGTACGAATAGCTACCAGACATTGTGTACCAGAGGGGAGTAAGGTGAAGAGATAATGCCCAGGATGTGATCGGTCCAAGGTGATCTTGCAAGCTCCTTTTGAAATTCTCAGGGTT
The DNA here is from genome assembly GCF_019924925.1 of Ctenopharyngodon idella. Lineage (NCBI taxonomy): Eukaryota > Metazoa > Chordata > Actinopteri > Cypriniformes > Xenocyprididae > Ctenopharyngodon > Ctenopharyngodon idella. Next base: position 10,430,208 of record NC_067234.1, read on the forward strand.
TAAGCTCCTCAACTGATGCTCAGTGACAGCCAGTGATCTTCCCAGCAGAGCGAATCATCTGCTGTATTCTGGTTTAGCAGCAGGAGAGGGCCAAAAGAAAATCACACTGTGATGGATGAGGTGTGAATCCTTTCAAGGACTGATCTGTAACATTAAGTTAAAAATTGCTGGGAAAAGTTGTTAAATAATTTAATTTTAGCAGGTTTGCATTGAGTTCAGTGTTTAAATATACTTTTATGCAATTTTAATTTTTGTGTTTGTGTGTGCATGAGATGAGCAAAAGAGCACCGTTACAGCAATACATCTCTGTTAAGTGTCTTTATATTTATGTTAATTTATTATACAGGCACATAAAAGGGCTTTTCACACTTGAAATAGTTAACCCTGGGTCATTTTAAACCCCGGGTAAACGGAATCCTCGGTTATCTTGCTTCATGTTTCACACTGCTCATAATTTACCTGGGGTTAACAATTAATCCTGGGCATTCATAAGCTGATGTTTCACACTGTACATTACTAAAACCTGGGTTAATGTTCTTATTTGCATATTTGCTGTATCAGTGTCATTGATTGGATAAACGCAGCGCACGACCTGTTTACATAGCTCTAGCGTTGCGCATCCTCATATTGCAGACTGTAGTTAAATCGAGTTTATATTGAATGGACATTTTGGACTATAAAGGTAAGAATGAAACTCTCGCATTTTCTGTCAGCATTTGACATTTTTCCTCTCAAATGCTGAATTTACTGTTTATACAATGCACAGTGTTTTCGTGACTGTCCAAAGCGCGCAAATATGAGTACTCGTTTGGTTGCAAAGTCCCTTTAAGACGAGTCATTTCACTTGGCGGCCATCTTTGAAATGCCTCTCGGGCATTCAAGTGCAGCTCCTATCTCTTTGAATGGGGAAACATCAAATTCTCTTTGCCAAGCTTTCAATTAAATTTCATATTTGAAATCACCAATGAAATCTGACAACAACTGTCTCATAAATTTTGTTCCTAAACACTTGAATAATGACAAAAAAAATAAAAAATGTATTTTTCAGGCTGGATCAAGCTAATGCGCATGCTCAGTCCTAAGTGCGTGTCTCTTATGTCTCATTTCGGAGGTATCTGACTGTTTCTATAGGGACCAGAACATCTAAAGGCCGCTGCAGTGATGCAATGACTTTACCAATCTGCAATTGTCTCTTATTTAGAAGGCGTAACTTATTTCGCCGTATTGCGCATTGCATTCAAAACAATACGAGTGACGCGTCTTGTGTTATTCTATAGTCTTTGATTGTTTGTCTGTTGCTAGCATCTAGCTGTAACATTCTAACACTACTTTCACACTGTACAAGTTTGGCACCACAATGCGAGGTTAACACAGCAAAAGCGGTGCTAAACCCACTTCTAAATTACAAGTGTGAAACATTCCTTTACCCGGGGTTAAAAGCAGTGTTTAGAACAGGGGTGCCCAACCCTGTTCCTGGGGATCTACCTTCCTGCAGAGTTCAGCTCCAGCCCTGCTCAACACACCTGTCTGTAATTATCAAATGCTCCTGAAGATCTTAATTAGCTGATTCAGGTGTGCTTTATCAGGGTTGGAGCTAAACTTTGCAGGTAGGTAGATCTCCAGGAACAGGGTTGGGCACCCCTGGTTTAGAACGACCATAACCCAGGGTTAAGCGCAGTGTGAAAAGCCCTCAAGTATATTTTTAGGAGACTTTCAAGCCAGACTGAGGTTTTGCAAGTAGTAAAGGGTTCACAAACTGTGACTATTTTATTTCTCAAGGTAAAGGTTGGTTATACTTACAGTAGTTGTATAATTAGTTAATTATTAATTCATTAATTAATTTATGTTATTAATTTGTTATGTGGTGATAATGAGAATCATGAAACCTGTGAGGCCAATTTGGTCTAGTAACAAACCTAATTAATATTTGGTTGTAAAAACACAAATGACAAATGCTTGGTTTGAAAAGTCAACAGGAATCTCTAAAACTTAATAACTACCCCTATAATGAAAGAGAAATTATTTGACAAAAAATTTTCAAGTCCCTAACCATAGCCCTAAACCATAACCTTGAAATTTGATTGGTTAATAGGAGTGTTGTTCGAGCACCAACATGGATTTTGATCCTGGAAATCATGGTAAGCGATATTAGCAAGCAGCTTCCTCCCAACAGTTTGTTATGAGACTCTGAGAAGATGCCCCTCAGAGATGAAAGGCCGTACTGCAGTTGACCTTCTCTTGTCTCTTCCTCTGATCAAGATTACGACAGCATCCAGAAGGTGGAGGGGACCCTCACAGATTCATCTCCACCCACTGCTTTCCCTGGTCCAGCTCACGCTGTGGCTGAGGAAGGCTTTAATCACCAGAGGGCACATACCACGGGGCCGGGCCAAAAGTGACAGCAGAGGGCTAAACAACAGTTGTTGTTGCAGGGGCGATGAAAGCGAGAGGCCTAAATAAATTAACGACAGAGGAGAGGGTTGTTGAAGCGACTCGTGGTCTGTAATAAACCATGCAGGCTAGAGGGCTGAGGGTTGGCTGTAGATCTGCGAGGTAAGTGGATGCACCTCAGATTTACAGGACGGGCAAGTTCATTGCACATGCAGCGCGTGTAGTGGTGCAGTGAACGGTGGAGGGGAGAGAAGCATAAATCAGAGGCAAGGCGTGGAGGCCGAGGACGGAGAAGAGCGCAGTCACCTATCTTACATAAACACCACACTACCCTCTCAGAACACACAGAGAGAAGACAATATACTGGGGGTTCTCAACCTGTTTTGGTCCAAAGCCCATTAAATTCTTATGGCCCCCCAAGCATTACAGAATTCAAGGAATATTCTGGGTTCAATACAAGTTGAGCTCAATCGACAGCATCTGGGACTAATGTTGATTACAGACCACGAGTCGCTTCAACAACCCTCTCCTCTACCTTTCATTTATTTAGCCCTCTTGCTTTCATCGCCCCTGCAACAACAACTGTTGTTTAGCCCTCTGTTGTCACTTTTGGCCCAGCCCCTTGGTATGTGCCCTCTGGTGATTAAAGCCTTCCTCAGCCACATCATGAGCTGGACCAGGGAAAGCAGTGGGTGGAGATGAATCTGTGAGGGTCCCCTCCATCTTCTGGATGCTGTCATATTTCCACTCTTCCCTACTTTTACAAAAAATCTGGGTTGCCAAAGTGAATGGGGCCAATTCGTAAATGTTAAAATGCTCACTATAATGCCAAAACCCTAAAATGACTGTATAAGTCATGATTTAAAGGGGACCTATTATGTTCCTTTTTACAAGATGTAATATAAGTCTCTGGAGTCCCCATAATGTGTCTGTGAAGTTTCAGCTCAAAATACCCCAAAGATCATTTATTATACCATGTTGTAAATGCACATTTTTGATTGGAAGGAAAAATATGCTGTTTTCGTGCATGTGTCTTTAAATGCAAATGAGCAGCTGCTCCCCACCCCGCTTTCCAGAAGAGGGCGGAGCCTGTACAACTTGTGCTTCAGATACTCTGCCAAAAACTAACAAAACATCTGTTTGGTTTTGATTATCATCTCTATCGTGATCACACTTGCATGAAATTGCAATTCTTTGTCATAATGAAAGTTGATTATCTGCAGGGCCTAAAACTAACTTTTTGCTACACTTGCCAATGGCTAAAACTATTTTTTACCAACCTAGAAACAAAAACAGGCAATTATGACACCAATATTTTAGATACTAGTGAAAATTCACAATCCTCTATTCCAATTTTTGATACCATGGGTAAAACTACTAGCTTAACTAGCCTTCTCAACTGAAGACATAACCGACTACGTTTACTAGGATACTTGCCGAAATGGGCATTTTTTGACATCATTTTGTGTGAATTTGTCTGTTCAAGCACAGGAAGGCAGTAAAGGGAGCTCAACTTGGTATTTGCACTTTCGCGTGTTCTAGTGCTTGAATATTTACATTGGAAAGGCTTAAATTTTCGTGATGATGCAGCACTGACCCGTCAACTGTACAGAGCATCGTTCACGTTTGTTGAAATAAGCTGGACATCACTGTTTTCTCCCGAGTGGCTTTATAGGTGAATTGAACTCATTCCATAATTGATGAACTCTACACAGCTATATGAACCGAACTGAATAATGACTATCGCCTTTTTAGAGCTGCTTTATAACAGAATTGAATACTCTTTGCATCATTGAATCATTATTTTCATATTTAACACTGTAAAGTTGATTTGAAACAATCTGTATATCATGTTCAGTTTGTTTTGGTTTTCATGGACTTTCTGTTTGTTGTCATTAGTCACATGTGTTCCTTTGTTCTAGTTTCCCGCCACTCATCAGTTAACGTGAACACTAACACTCATCATTACAGCTGTTCGTCTTTTAGTTAATCATCTCTGTGTATTTTAGTTCCTGCATGTGATCTGTTTATTGTCCGATATTGTCTCGTGTTAGCACACTGTTTTGCACGCAGGCTGTTTGGATTATTCTAATGAACCTTGTGTGTTATATTCATCATCTTTGTATTCCTTGGATCTTAAGCATTACATTGTATCGTACACTCAAAAAAATAGCTCTTTGCCTGGACATGATTCAGTCATGGACAATGGTTCCACGTGATTGAAACAAGTAAAACCAAATTGAATCAACCATGTACAACTAACTAGAATTAATGGTGTTCATTTAACTTGAAAGAATGGTTTTAGTTTAACTTAAATAAATGGTTTTCATTTAAATTGACATTCAAATAATCATACAATTAATGCTTCCTGCTTAATCCTATAACATAACAAACTAAAATGAACTTTTCTTTACACATGTGATGTTTGTTGTTGGCAGTTCAGAAGTGATGCTGGTTTCATCCAGAGCTGTACCATAACGGTTGCTTTATTATTAAAGCAATTTGAATTCTTGTTAGCAAGTCCTCAACCCAAGCACAAGCTCCACACTTTACCACAATGGTAACCCCTAAAACCACTAACATAACAGAAACTTTTCGTATTTAAAAGTATATAATAGAACATTAAACATTAACAGGTCTCTCCATTTTCTCATCTTGCTTAAAAATGCATACAAAAACAACATTTACTCTCCCAATTCAGCCCCTTTGCAAAGCATGATGGGAAGTGAAAGTCCTGTTTGATTTGGTTACTAGATTTAAACATGTTATTTCAAAATGAAAACATCAAGTTAAGTCAAAGAGTATCAAATCAACGTAACATGAAGTAATCGCATTTGAACCAGAAACCTGATAAAATGGTGTTAAATCAAAATAAATTGTTTAAATAAAGTGAACAGCATCAAAAAATCTATTTTTTTTTTTTTTTTTTTGAGTGTATAAAGCGCTATATAAAAAAGGTGACTTGATTTAAATAACTTGGGGTCTCTGATCCATACAATGAATTTAAATATGGACGGATGCTACTGACCTCTACACCATAAAGGCATCATAAAAGTAGCTCATATTTGTGTGCTACATTCCACATATTCTGAAGCCATACACTTAACTTTGTGTGTTATTAGCAGAAAATCCTGGCACCACAGCTCTCAAATCCCATTTGCAGTTGCCATATTTAAACCTGAAGATGCATGGCGACAGGTTTGATGTAGATGGCAAACACAAGTAGTCATTGTGTGTCTTATTTTGTGCAAATTAGATTTTTAAGATCTTCTTTGAATGATAACTTTTTGGTCATAATGATATTTTGGCATAGGTTCCTCACAAAGGTACTGATTTCAGAAAACTTGGAATAAAGCAACTTCTTATGGATAGAACTATTCCAACTAATGTTTGTTTTTAAAAGTTAGTCAAGTAGCCAACACTTGATTCTGCTTTGTTTTCAACATTTTATGAATTATATCAATTATTTAAAGCACTTTTTATAGTGAAAGTGAATATTGGATTTCTGTCTATTGCACGGTTGATGATTCCTCTCAACTCATAATGGAATTTTTCAGAGCGATATTGTGTGATTTGATCAGTAGCACTGAGTGACACTCGACAGCACAGCAAAACTGATGAAAGCACACAGGGGTTCACTACTAATAAATAAAGGCCAAAAGTAACAACAAAAATTACACTTGAACAAGGTAGTTAAACTCTGCAAGACCCTCCTGCACTAGTTTATTTCATGTGACAAATGAATTTTATGTGTGACAAATGCATTTTTAATAGTACAGATATTTCATGCTGTCTCTCAATTAATATGAGGCCATAAAAACTGAATTATAATACAATTTGAAAAAGCAGATTTATGAGGTTTAGCATGTCACACCACAAGACATTTAGACATTTTTATTTGCTAATTACACTGCTTTCAACAATTAGACTCTCATATGCCATCATTCAAACAAATAAGTAAAGATTGAACTTATTTTATGCTTATTAATGCTAAAAATCTCTCTTAATAAGCAGGACTTAATAAATGATTAATCGTATGATTCACTCCACAGGCCTATTTCTAACCATACTGTTCAGTCTGATACGTTACTATACATTAACTCACTTTAGTTTTTGGCCTATCACTTTTATTGATAGTCTATAGTGGGGACAGGAAATGACATGAGTCTAATTCAAACTCATTCACCTGCATGGCATTTTAGCGCATGCAGTATGTTAACCACTATGCCACAGCTATATTTGTCTTTTCAAAATGTCACCCAGCACCCATATCATTATTCATTGCAGAGGTTAATGAATTTCGGGCCAGAAACAGCTCTTTTTATACCTTTGAATAATATTTTCCCAGTGACTTGCAGTGATGGAACCAAACACAAAAGCTGATACTCGATATGAAAAGAAAACAAAAAACACCAGCATCTCTACGTATCATTTGAAGCATCTACTAAGATGAATAGCACTGTGATTTGACATGTTCCCCATTTCTGGTAACTTATCGTGGTATAAATTGACCATAAATCTCTTCTGATAAGTGAGCGTTAAAGAGAGAGACTGATAAATGGGAACAATGGCTCTGCTAAGAGCCTCTCAGAATGTCTCTGATATTATCAGGTATTTAAAACACATCTGCCTAACAATTCCATGTTTATACAAGGTCACACCAACAGGGACTTCCACTCTGGATTTGCCAAAGTTTGCCTGTATTGTTGTAGCAAGGAAACCAGATATGAATGAGCAATAATTTGATGTTTTCTGAGTTACATCAGTGAAATTAGAACTTTTTTATGCTACTATTCAAAAGGCTGACTCTGCGAAACACTGCACGACAGTCAGAAAACGGTCTTTCAGGAATTCTATGAAGTAGACAGGTGCATGCTGTCATTTCTTTTTAAGAAAGTATGACTTAACAAATGTTTTCCAGACAGTCACTGATTAGAAGAGTCTTTAGTCAGTCTGTAGCCGCAAAGTCAAACGTTAGCCTTGATGAACAATTGCAGAAGGTTGCCGTCATCAAGACTAACAGTTTTAATTAGAAAACCCAGCTGTCTATAACAGCTGTTTCTCTGAGAAGTCTTTATACCAATTGTTCTCAAACTTTTTATGACTCAGCATGACTTCAAAATAATAAAAAGAGATATTTTATTCAGTGTATTCAAATTATTAATGCCCATGTTTAATTTGCTGCCTCACTGCTGAGTGGTTTGCAATTGCAGCTCTGTGTAGATTTGTTTTGAATCTCTATCTTGCTATCATTCTTTGTCACTTGAATGCTAAATAAAACTTAATCAACACAATATATCCAATATTATCTATCATGTTAATCTGACATCGCTAGCTTTTAATCTAAACTGCTATCACTAGCACAACTTGTTAGCATTCGCTAACCTGTTATTCGTGCTTTTCTTTTCTCTCTTGTGCTTCAGCTTTTATGAGCCCATCAAAACATTCGGAAAACAAGTCGGAAACATTCAACAAACATGGTGGGTCATGGTGTCTTCTCCTGTTATTGTCACTTGCACTGTCTACCAGACTGCTACATGTTTACCGTAGCCTTCTCCATCAGCGGTGAGGGTTTCTCATGTGATAAATGCAGGGAAATAGTTAGGCTGACAGAGAAGATTTCAGAATTATAGACACACATCCCAACTTTAATCGAGGATAGTAATTATGCAAGGTTCAGTTCAGTTCTGGTTGCAAAGCCCCCGCAGCAGGGCGACATTAAAATAAAACATTAAAAAGTACATCAAGTGAGTTTAAACATCACAACATATTAATAATTATTGTGCAGTAAGACAAAATGGATATTCATTTTCAGATTTGCTGAAGATTAGATTCACAGATCAAGTAAGTAAGCGGTGATGGTCACCATTCTTGATCAGAGAATTCAGTTTACTAAAAAATTAAAGAGAACATTGTTCTGAATAGATTGTACTTGGATGTTTTTATTTCATTAAAAGTGGTACTTGGCCCGAAAAGCTCTAATTCCAAAGGTAAATGGTTCTGTGCCATGTAAAGCTAGAACCGTTCAATTCTTTGGCTGTGAAAACACAAAGGATGTTTCCTTTTAACTTCAAGATGCCACTGTTGTAAACAAGCATTGATTTAAAAAATCCTTAAAATTGAACTTTGAAATTGAAATTCTGGGCCTGAAATGTATCTAAGGGCACGGGAAAGCTTCGAGCAAATAGACACAGTCCAAAACACAAATCTCTGCCAGCTTGATAGTTTTCAGCCTGTTTTAAAGACAGATAGACCGAGAAACCACATAAAATTCTTAAAGACAATTTGTTAAATTGTAAATATGCTTCTGTCCTCACATATTGATGAGATAAAATTAGCTTTGTGCTAATGGATAGATTCTCGCTGGGTTTTAGTACGTGCTCTGAATTAATTATAGCCTCTAAAATCACTTACAACTCATACCTCCAGAAAGCCTCGGGGAATAACTAACCTAACAAAGACTTTGTTTCAGTTTCTAAATTGCCTAAGCATAAATTGAGGAGAAAAAAATAGAACTTTCTTTGTCCTGATTAGGTGAGCGTCATTCTGAAATTTAGGACGGGGCAATTGAGCTACTAAGATTGACCTATATCAGGTGTTCTCATGTGCAACATGATAAAATACACTTTTGCAGTACATGCTGAGACTGTGAAATGTTTTTACCTTCCCGAAATACTAACTAGTAGTCTGAACATGCATTATTAGTGGTATCTGCTAAGCATCACAATGATTAATTCATTTGAGCCATAATATAATATTGTTACGAAACTGCTCTGAGATTTTAGGGTTGAAGATTCAAACACAGCTTTATTGGTACAATCCAGAGCCGTAATCCAAAATACAGGCAATGGGTCAAACACAGGCAATCAGTCCAAATAAACGAACACACAACAAGCCAGTGAACATGGGCAAAAGAGTAATACAAAAACAGGCAAGAAATCCAAAAAACCAAGAAACATGAAACCAGAGAGAACGCTCAGAATTGCAGTGTAACTACTAATAAAACCTTGCAGTGAATGACCAGTGTTGCCAATTGCTTTCAGTTGAAAGTAGCTAAAACTGGTCGCTAAATGTTGCTAGATGACGTCATACTGGCAGGTCCACTGATCTATATTAATATAAATATAGATCAGTGGGCGAGTCACGGAATCTAGATAAGGTTTGTCCAAGTAGTTGCTAGATTTGTTGCTAGGCTTTTGAAAAAAAGTCTCAAAAGGGGTGGGGAAATCACTAAATCTAGTCACAAAATCACTAAATTGGCAGCACTGTGAATGACAGAGTGAACAGGGTTTATATTAGGCTTGTTTGAGATGCATCGGCGCTGTGCAGACTGATCAGCATATGACGTCAAAGTACCGCGAGAACATTTGGAGAGCATACGACTCGTTATGCTTTTGAATCGCTCTCGCTGTACTTTGATGGCATACGCCGATCAGTCTGCTCAGCGCCGATGCATCTCGAACAAGCCTATAGGCTGGGCTAAACAAAGTAATGAGGAACAGCTGAAGACAATCATGGTTGATTAGTCCAGGCAGTGGGTTATGGGTAATGTATTCCGAGATGGTGTGGCAATAGTCCGGGTTGGAGTGCCCTCTGGTTGCTATCAAGGTATTCACTTGGTGTCAAAAACACTCAGTTTCAAGGGGCAGTTGTCTATTGCCAGTAGTATAGAGATGTTGGAAACAGCTCACACAGCAATCACTTTCAAACCAAGTAACAATTTCGTTGTTCAACAGCGAATTCGCATGACCAACTTGAACATGAGCCAAATCTGCATAGGGAATTTTTTCACCCACGTTTTTTTTCAGATTTCCCCCCACAAAATTCCACAGAGCAACAATAAATGTGTCCGCATCTTAGGGTAGCCTTTTTTTAATTTATTATTTATTATTATATAAAATAAATAAGTTATCTCACCCTAAATGGCCATAGCACAACGGACTTAATGTCAAATCCCCATCTCCCAACCGCCTTCACTTACACTCACACATTCAAACTCTAGACAAATTCTAATGTGTCACTATTCACAGCAGTCATACGGCTGTGAGGAAACTGCTGTGCTCAATCTAGATGGGTAATTACAGTCCAATGTTGAGGGACCACTGTCAGAATGAGAAGGGTGCCTCTGTTTACTCTGTCAGAACACTGGCATTTACTGTAATTACAGCTCACCCTATGCAAAACATTACACTTCAAGCTCACAGTTTGCAGGAGGAAGACTGAGCCGAGTTTTGTGTATATCTCATAATTAATTAGTTAAAATTGGCCTTCTGATCTACCTTGTAGGCCACTGCTGTGGATTATTTATATATTTTGCATTAGATTATAAACTGCATTACCTAGCACCAAAGCTGTAACTTTAAGACTTGAGAAAGGGCTCTCATTTTCACTCAAAGAACAAGAGTAGAATTTAATTTACATCCACATGCACAACATTTGTGCTACTGAAGCCACTTGCCAAAACAATATCTTGTAAAAGGGTAAAATCCAAATTGGCTCATCTCGCTTTAGCTGTCTCAAGAGCAGTGCTTAATTTGAGCCGGATCCTGTTCTGGAAAATGCCAGATTTTGGATTTTTGCGTTCCGGTGTAGTCCGGTGTTCTGTGACCCATTAATTATGTGACCCTAGTAGGCGCTCTATTGAGGGCAGGGTTAGGATTAGGATTGGGTTTAGGAGTAAGACGGATTAGGTCAATACAGCACCTACTAGGGTCACAAAATTCGGCACAACCCTGGTATTTGTTTGTAAATGATCCAGCATTGACAAGTGCATTACATGGTGACACTGTGTGAGACAGAGTGAGATACAGCGTGTGTGGGTTTATGAAGATGTATTTGTATCTATTGGCCCTCAACAAATATTTTTCACCAATCAGCTTTCTTAAATTCAAAATCACTTTCATTGACTGATACCCACTGCTTATTGTTTTGTGTGCAGTGAGCAGCGGAAAGTTTGGAGAGTGTTAAACCTGACAAATATTCTATTCAAAATAAGTTAATATTGCCAAAATGTCAAAAAGACAGTCAAGCATATTTTCATTTTTGATATCCGTGAGTAAAGCTGATGGTGTTTGTGATCAAAAGAAATCCAGAGAAGATAGACCTGCAGACAATTATGCTAATACTGATCAGGGGTGCGTTTCCCAAAGCCAACTATGGTGGCAAGTTCTGTTGTTACAAACACAATTCAACGTAATTAGCAACCATAGTTGGTTAATGATGCTTTTAGCGGGAGACACGAGCAACGGGAGTTAGATCAGTCAAAAAATCGATGTAATGGAAGTGGCAAAAATGAGAATTCTCAGTGAGAGAGCATATCACTGATCATCTGAATAATATTTGGTCTCAGTATAGCTATATACTTGTTAGAATAATAAACTAGGCTGTAGTGCAGAAACGTGTGAATGATGCTCTTATTTAGTTGTGCTATCACCGTTTAGTGACTTCATTGTACTGTTTGTTCCGGGAAAACTGAAGTTGTATGGTCAGTGTCAGTTACAGCACCTTTTAATTGTTGTTTTGGATCTGACAATTATTCATTTACAAATTAAGCACTTCTCAAGAGTGATTGAGGGATGAACATATTTTTGAGCCCCCCACTGATATTGAAATTCTAAGGGTTGAGAGAGATGTTGTCTGCGACAGTTTGCTCCATGGCACATTATAGACTGCTGACAGCAGGGGTTTTGGCACTGAGAAACAAGATTTTCTGAAGTGTGGCTGGAAGCCCTTATGGAGGAAGCTGCACAGAGTCTGACACATTAACTTGACACTGAAATGCCAAACAACTAAGTAGGTCAAACTAAAAAAAAAAAAGAAAAAAAAAGAAAAAGAAAATCACAGCACATTTAGTCCAAGTAAAAAACATGTAGAATTGACCTAGCAGTTACTCATAATAGAAGACACAAGTGTAAATTTAGGTAGTGTCATGTCCCAATCCCATCCCCCCTCTGTTTCACCATACCTTCTTCTCATGTTTCAATAAAAAAATGTCCATTTAATCTACTTTTGTCACTCTCATGTTTCTTTGTCTGTTTAGTTTCTAGTCATGTCTCTGTTTTGCCGGTGTTCTAGTTCATTATTAGGGTATGTTTACACAACAACTGTCACAGTTATATTCAGTTTGTTTAGTTATCATGGACTTTTAATTTGCATTCACTAGTTTCTGGTCTAGTCCACACACACACTGGTATTTTTATAAACAGATTTTTTCCTTCTTTGTTTTAAAAAAAAAAATAATAGCGTCCACATGAAAACTCAAAAACATGGTATGAAGCACTGTCAAGAACATGCTAAACCAACAGGTGGCAATATAACCAATTATGGTGGCAATATAACCCTAACCGTAAAGCCATGTTGGCCAATCAGAAGCCTGAAAAAAAAGGTTATCGCTGGTTCCGGTTCCAACATCACAAGCCAAAATCTCCGGTTCACTGTCTACACGACAACACTGCAACCGGAGTTTCTGAAAGTCTTCATCCTGGCAGGAGTTTTCAAAAAAGTTCAGATTCAGTGACCGGATACTGCGTTTACGTGTGGACGAATGGCCAAACCGTATAGAAAAAGCTGTGGTTTTGAAAATACCCATGTTCGTGTGGCCTCTGTCTCCCTTTGTTCATTTTCCCGCCACTCCTTGGTTGTCATGGTTTCTGTCATTATAGGTTCGTTTGTATCAGCTGTGTGTCATTAATTACCTTGTTTGAGTTCCTATTTAAGTGGTACCCTCACGTTCATTCTCCGTCTGGTCACATTTACATTTATGTGTGTTGCCACCATCTGTTTGCCTTTTGGATATTTGTTATTAAACTCGTGTTGGAACTTTATTCTTCTGTTTTCATCTGTCTGCCTGTGACACCCATGACAACAACGACGTACTAAATACGGAAGAGTTTTTCCTTTGCGTTTTTCGTGTACAGACGTCAACATCGTAAAAATGATCCCCGTTCACACGGATTTGCGAAAACGACTAAAAACGCTATATTATACTTGCCAGGCCAGTAGTTGGCTATTTCACTTTGTAAAGAAACACTTCACGCCTATAAACTGAACACGTAATACACATGTGTGTCACCCTTTTCACAAATTCAAGTTTATTTATTTATTTATTTTTTTTACATTTTTACACTGAGACAATAATGGTATCATTTTCAAAAACTTTGAAACCCATTTTCAGTTTTACGTTTTTAGTTAAAAACAGTAGTGTGTAAATGGCCCCTCAGTCAAAGAGTATAGAACCCAAGAGGCGACACTCTGATACTTTTTGGGCAACAGTCACTAGGCGGCGCTCCGTTAGCGCGGCCGCCATTATGGGGTGAAAATACTAACTGGACCATAGAATCCTTCACATCTTGTGCACCCAAAATCGGTGAATTTCACAACCAAATCAGAAGCACAAAAGAACATTTTTCAAATGAAATCATCAATAAATTTTATGGCAGCTACAGTAAATGTTGTATTGTCTTATATATGTTTTATTTTACCAGTTGTGGAATCCAACCATTCAGCCATCTTAGGTAACATAGTTAGCCTACTTTATTGAGTATTTCCATTTTATGCAACTTCACACATTTATTAATAGTAAATTAATAATTAATAAATTTAAAATCATCATGTTTGCAGCGAACAATATATTTAATAGTAATAATAGTATCACTCCACTAGGTCTGAATTGAAATAGGCTATATTGTACGTATTAATGGATCACGCTATAAACATAATGATCTTATAATACATGATGCATTGCTGTGTCCGTTATCACATAATTCCCACTTTTGGACACTTTTGCTTTAACGGACATTAGACAACATTGCAAAATCAAGCTGTTATATTCATATATTTATTGTCCAACATTCCCAATTTTTCTGATGCATGTCCTTAATTTAATTTCATATGTTTGTTTTAATTCAGTGTTTATAAGCCTAATGCTAATACTAGATCTTTTAAAGAATTTTAACCCAAACTGACTGGGTTTCTAGAGAGCAGCTACAGTACAGCTACAGCTACAGCTACACTTTTTAAAAAAATAAAAAGCAGCTGATATTGCCATAGAAACTAGTGGACTGCCGAGTTGCTTTCACGCCAAAATGGCGGAAACACAGGGCCGCTGCTGGGTGCCGGTGTTGCAATGGAACGTTCTATTGAGTGTTGCTTCTTGTTAGTGTATATTCTTTGCCTCAGTTGTCATTGTTTCTAAACGGTGGTCACCTGTTCCCTGTTCTGTTAATGATCTTCCTCTGCGTATTTAAGCTCTCTGTTCCTTCCGTTCATTGTCTTGTGTTGAAGTTAACGTTATGTTAGTAGTCTTATGTATCTTTATTTGTCATTCTGCATCACGCATCTCATCTTTCAGACTGTACACATAGCCACCCGTCATAGAATGCGAGACCAAGATTACAGCAAAAGGTATTTTAACAATGGACATACCTGCTGTTCGTCTCCTGCTAGAGCAGGGGGACCGCTCCCTCGAGGATCACATGAGGGACTTTCTAGATCTTCTAGATTTGGAAAAACAGTGTGAGTGTGACATTGCTTTTATACACCAATTCAGTAAACCAGAAGTATGTTAATTAACTTACATTTTAGTTGCAGTGTTGCCAGTTACTTTGTTTTTGCTTTGCTAAAATATATTCAAATTTTGTACAAAGCCTTGCAACACACAGTGGTGTTTCGTTGAATGAATGATTCAATGACTCACTCATAAAAACAAGAAGAATGATACAAACAGTGAAAAGTCCCACTGCTGTTGGGGTCCTTTATCAGCAGTCTTGGAACACCTCAGATTTGGAGACCAGAACTTACTGTTGTATAAAATGTATAACTTCATAGGGAATGAAAAATTACATAAAATTGAACCACATAGAAAGCAAGGTTTTAGCAGAAACAGTTAAGAAACTTTTATATATCACATCTCCATCCATCTGGCTCTCCAACAGAGTTCTAAGAAAAGCTTTTTGGTACACCATATATTACTTTTTTTATTTCGTTTTTTATAATTCACACTCCAACTTGTACCGCAGCTGGAAATACTTCATCCTGTGCTGATGATATCAAAGCACTTTGAGAGCATCTATGCCTTGCACTTAACAAGAGACCTCTAAGCCTCTAATGTACCTAGCATAGCTGCTACTGTATATACCAGGAGGAGGAGGAGTACGTAAGAGGCCTCAGTTCCAGCAGCTTGTAAGAGTCGCTGTGTGACGCCTCACTTAACTGGTTCACTGGGGGGATTTTCCCTATGGTTCATAGATGGCATGGAGGGAAGTTTATTACATTGCTATGAAAATGCAGCTGGGCTTCTAGAGTTAGCCACAGGATTTTTCACACAGAGCCCACAAACACGATAAGAGTCATTTACGGTGTGTCAT
Organism: Ctenopharyngodon idella; assembly: GCF_019924925.1. Classification (NCBI taxonomy): domain Eukaryota; kingdom Metazoa; phylum Chordata; class Actinopteri; order Cypriniformes; family Xenocyprididae; genus Ctenopharyngodon; species Ctenopharyngodon idella. The sequence continues at coordinate 10,445,963 of NC_067234.1, forward strand.
GTCCCCATTATTTTTTGCCACGGACGATTTTGTCCATATCACTTTATGAAATAGCTCACAGCAGGGATTTATCTAATACAGAGGAAGCATCTCATGTTGTTGAGCAGAAGTTTTCATTTCATTCATGATGAGCGGCAATAATGAGTAGCAAAACAGAGCTGATTTCTTTAATTTTTTTTATCTTTAATGTTTTGTTGTTATGAGTCACGGAAAACAATCTCTCTAGCACACTTTGTCAAACACTGTGACTTTAATTGCGATCTTTTTTTATGTAATTGCGATTTATATCTCACAAAGTGCCTTTTTTTCTTTTAATTGCAAGTTTTTTTCCTCATAATTGGGAGTATATGTCTCGTAGTTTGCAACATCTTGTAATTGCGACTTTCTTTGTGTCCAAATATGCCTACTTCCCCACTATAGGTGAAAACAGTTTGTTAAATGAGTAGTGTTCATAATATTCATAAAACAGAAGGCAAAAAGTACCCTGAGGACCTACTACTTCATGAAATTTCAAAGTCTGCAACTTATAGACAGTTTACTATCCAATGAGTCCATGGGAGAAGAGTTGTGAATGGCAGTGAAGCAATAAAATTACGGCATAGGCTAAATGACAATGCCCAGATTTCATTCATACTATGTGGAACATAATTATGTTTATATCTCCCATTGTTACTTTTCATATGAATGTAACTTGATTTCTTATTTTGAACTTATAAAAGCATACAGAGAGCTAAACGGACATTGTGATGGAAAAAATATGAGATGGAAGGAAAAAAGAGATTTCAATGCTTATGCGTTCCCTCGCAAAAACTTACGTTCCCTAAGAAACTTTGCGTTCACTTGCAAAGAACTCAAAAGATTTGCAAGCACACACAAAGTTTCTTGGGTCAGTCAGTGGCCCTCTAGGAGCGAAGTTTGACACATGTACTTTAGGGGCTCCATAGAAGCAGGATTCGAGAGAATCAGTCTTCTGAAAATAACAAAATCTTTCATAACAGGCCTGTTGTGATTTCTTACAGCTCCACAACTTTGCTGTCAGACTCTATGACTAGAAGTTTTGGGCCTTCAACCAACATATTATATAATTCTGAACTTTATAGAAGGTTTAAAGCACAATTTACTGCCATGTTGAAGCTCATAATTAAGTGATCTCTAAAATTTACCCTGAGTTTATTATTTGCAATTATCTTTTTATTTAACTACTGACCCGTTTGTCATATTGCTCAGCACTGTGAAAAAATAAATATCACATTGCTGATCACATTTTTTTTTAATTATATATTTCAGGCACAGTTGGCTAATAAACTGCTTTGCTATTCATAGGACTATTGAAAACCATTCCACATGGTTTCCCACCACTGATCCGTTGTCACTTTAGTTCTTGTTTGAACCCCAGTGCCAGGAAGCTGCAATATAGAAGTGTCTTTACAAGACTACCAGACTAATCTTTCAAAAGCATGAAAATCAATGCCCTCCTTGTCCCCACTCTGCATGAATTATGCACCGTCTCACACTTTGCTTGGCAAGTGCAGGGGACTAATCTAATATGCCTTGACCCGCTAATGTTAGAGCAGCGAAAGTTCAAGGCTTTGCCAACATGGCATTAAATATGTGTTTAGGAGAAATGGAGGCCCAAAGTAGTGCATTAACCTTTTGTATAGGTAAGAAAACATAGATTTTTTTTGTGGTTTCACAATTTTGGACAGAACACATTCTGATTTTGATACACCGATCTCAGCCAGACAACCCACAACAAAATGAATGATTTTAATAGCATAAACAAGAATCAACTCCTCTTATCCTACAATAAAATAATCACCATAGAAGAAATTCACTTTCAAAGTGCTCAGCAGAAAGTTGTAAATAAAATACGTTATTGGAGTGCAAGAAAATACAATGCCAATTCCAAAAAAGTTGGCACGATGTGTAAAATGTAAATAAGAACAGAATGCAATGATTTGCAAATCTCATAAACCCATATTTTAATCACAATAGAACATAGAAAACATGACAAATGTATAAATTGAATGGTGCTGAACTGGCCTGCCTGCAGACCAGACCTTTTACCAATTAAAAACATTTGGCACTGAAAAATATGACAAAGAAGACCCAGGACTGTTGATCAGCTAGAATTCTGTATCAGACATTCCTCTCCCAAAACTCCAACAACTGATCTCCTCAGTTCCCAGACGTATACAGACTGTTGTCAAAAAAAAAGGGGATGCTACACAGTGGTAAACATGGCCCTGTCCCAACTGTTTGAGACTTGTTGTAATAATGTCCACTGACTTGACTTGACTGACAATGTCCAAAGACTTGACTTGACACAGGACCAACTAAACTTGAACCTGAACATAAACTCCCTAAACAGTGGTTACACCAAACAAAGCTGGAAAAGGAACAATGAAACATGAGGGCTATATATACTAAAGACTTAACAAGACACACCTTAAAGCAATGCACAATGAACTGATGACCAAATAGAACACGATCACATTAACTGTGTGATCCAGGACTGTCTGAAACCTTGGCTATAACATAAATGTGATACCAAACCCCAAACCAAATATGACATATCCCCCCCTCAAAGGGCGGCTGCAGATGCCCTAAAAGCACACCCACCCAAAACCCAAACAAAGAGTCCAGGAGGGTGGAGGAGTGGAGGTGGTCTTGAGAGAGAGATGGAGGTCCAGGCCAGTGAAGAGGAACTGGACCTGGATCATGGCAAGGTGAAGGGCCTGGACCATGAAGCAATGGCGGACCTGGGCTGTGGAGCAGTGGCGGGCTTGGACTCTGGCATAGTGGCTGAAACCATGCATTGTAGAGCAGTGGTGGACCTGGACCGTGGAGCAAATATGAGCATGGATCATGAAACGTGGACGGGCTTGGACTATGGAGCAACAGGTGAGACCATGGACCGTGGTGCAGTGGCTAACCCCATGAAGGGTTATGAGGTCTTGGTGTAGCCAGCAGAGATGTAGACCACCATGGCAGGACAGAAACATGGAAGTGTGTCCTTATTAGTGCGTCCGACTCCCACGCCAGAGACCCAGGTTCGAGGCCCGCACAGAGCGGGGCGAGTAGGACCTGGGTGAGGGGTTACACATAAACTGCTGATTGCTAATTACAAGTCAAAGTGACAGAATATGTCACTGGTTTCCTCACAGGGCATAGCCAACCAGCTATGAGATGAATCACAACATTACAAACAAGCAAAAAGTATTTAAAAAATCAGACAAAAAGAATCATGGGTAATGTAGTTTTTCATCAGGAATTATGCTATTAAACACGATTATTTAAAAAAAAAAAAAAAATGAAATAACGTGGGCTGATGGCTTCAACAGAACTTGTAGCTCAAACTTGTAGCTCAAAGTAAGTCTGTTTCTAAAAGTTTATAAGTTAAGTTATTGTTAAGTTATTGTTAAATTAAGTTATTGTTAAAAATCAATTCCCTTATGCAGAAAATAATGGCATTTTTACTTTTGGAATATGACTGTTGCAATCTATGGCAGCGACAGCAAAGACTATTGCTTTTTGCAAGATAAAAATCAATTAAAACTGGGTGTTTTTGATTTGTTGTCAAAGATCTGTATTGAGAAACATCAGTAAAGAATATTAAATTGTTTGGGCCTCATAATAGCACAGATAAGTAAAAAAAAAAAAAAAAATGACTTACTCAAGACTTCAATTCAAAGTGTTTTTTTTTTTTTTTTTTTTTTTTGTGCATTAAACTGTACTTCTGAGACTTTAACAAAGATAAAGTAACTTTGTTGTGTGTTTTTATATAGTTTTGATTAAGTTTTAGTTTTTTTTATTGAAATCACATTGTGTAATGAGGATAAACTATAAATAAGGAATACAGCAAGGCATTGTGAGATTCTTCCACTCTGATTGCTCTAACCCATATACTTGTTTTTAGGACATAACAAATTTGGGCCAGTGCATTGCCTGCAGCACAAGTCTTTCTTGCTTTACTCTGTTAAAAGCAGAACGTCCAGGACTTGTGCTTTTGAATGTCCTTTATAAGATAAGCACATTACAGTGTTCCAAAGAAAAGCAGAAGGTTATCAGTCTCAAAGACAAAGGGTTCATTTTAGTCCAAGTGGATGTTGGTGAATTAAGTAAGGTCACAAGGAACAGGGCTGTACCCAGTGGCTTCCTTCAAAATTTAATTAGCAAAAATCGGACGTTCTTTTAAGCTTTGGGTTAGATTAATTCTACTTTATGAATTTTTCTTTTGTCTGCATTCAGCCAGGAGATTAATGTGTATTAGCCTCTTGCTGAATACCCGCTGTTTACCTCTGAGCTCTAGCATACCTTAATCATTTTCTTTTGAAAGGAAGAGAAAAGCCAGTGAGTGGTTTTCTAAAAAAGGCACACCATGGCAATGCACCACTAATGATAATGCAGGACTATCCTCAGTCTCAAGATAAAAGCAAAGATTCTTGGATTTGTGTTGAGCTAAAACAGATTATTTCAAAAGCATGAGCTACTGCCAGCTTATCTCAACAGATCAGGGGTGTCAAAGGAACGGCCCATTTTTAAAGTTTGTATGTGTTGCTCAGGAAATAATTACATGGACAGATAAAGAACAAATATTTAATGTAAAAACAGAATTTCACATTTGTTTCTAAATAATAAGGTGACTTTTTCTCGCTTAAATGAATTCGACACCCTTGGTGTAGCTGTTAGATGATAATACAAACAGCTTCAAGCTGATTCATCCAAGCTCATTCAAAAACATGAATACTGCCTTCAGCAGATTCTGAACAAGATAACCTTCACTTGGGTTGAGGATTAGAATAATGCTCTGATAGAAGGTTTTGTTCTGCTTTTGTATGGACTAATCTACTGATTGCCAAGATCCAAAATAGTGACGTTGTTTGTAAATGTGAGTTTTGACTGTTAGACACTGGTTAAAGTTGGCATGAAATGAAAGTTGCAATAGTCTTTTCTTCCCTATTGTGACGTATATCTGTGAAACAGCTTCTTGAACAAGAAAAAAATGTAGGGCAGGACTACATAAAATATAAAGGCCCTTTAACACCAAAAGTGAAATAAATAAGCCTCAGGCTGAAGGAAATGCAAAATCATGCCTGTACAGTAGAGGGCGCAGCTCAAACAAATCTTTCAGCTGTGCTGCCATTCTAGATTGCGGAAGAAGAATAGGTCTGCGTTTAAGTCCAATTTTTTATGCCCTTTCCTCGCTAACTTCCCTCTGTCTTGTTCACTCAGCTGTACGTAATTGCTTACATTGCTTGAGTGCACACTACATGAGGAACCCTTGCAATGTGTTTAAATGGAATGCCCTAAGCCCTTGACCACTTAGAATCCACAATGGAGCCAATTTATTATTTACAGTTTTTTTTCTTATGAATTTGATTTACACACCATTCTATAGGCCTGTATGTATGCTTGGGCTGTTGAAGAAATATAAAAACTTACTCAAATGAAAATGATAACAATACAATAAACTATAACAGTTAGCTTAAGGTAGCTACAAATATTATGTGGTTAAATGTCAAAATAACTCCAAAATCATACACTAGAGTTGTGTGGGGTGAGGGTTAATTAAGCACGGGCAGGGATTGCTTAGGGAAGTTTGCGAGTGTATGTTTAGAAGTGGAGTTAAATGCAGCCTAGGATGCAGGAGAAGAAAGTTCAACACCTTCACTTCAGTAGTAAAAAAAAGGGGAAACACAAATGTGATGTTAACTTAAAGTAATTTTGGCCTATTAGTATGGTTGAATTGGATCATCGAAGGTCAGCAGCAAAGACATTGCTTAATTAAGTGAGATTAAATACATAAAGTATATTTGTGCTATTTAATATTTAATTATTGCAGGTTTGCATAATATTCTGAGTTTGCATTTGACTGTTTTGTTTCATTTTGAGGAATACTGAATGTTTTTTGTGCAAGTGAGATGAGTAAATGCATGTTCACATTTAGTCTAGAACTACAATACTACAATACTCCAATGAGTTTTCTGAAGTGATATAATAAAACCATATCAAATCAAAATTTAAAGATTTACAAAAACATCCAAGGGATCATTAGGATAAATAGAAAACATAGTTAGAAAAGGTTTAAGTAAACATAAAAAGTGAAATAAAAACTTTTTACATATATTAACAAATTTTACAACTTTCTTAATTTCCAAACTAATATTGTTTTCAGGTATTGTTGAACTTCTGTCATTAAAAACAAAACAAAAAAAACCCCCCAAAAAACAAAAGGCTTATTTCCTCCACATTTATGTATAATAAATTTAGCTAGACACGTCAAGTCACATGCAAGAACCCATATTTGATGTTTTTGACAAATGGCCATCCTTGAGTTGGGCTTTGTTTACAGTACATTATGTTAATACATGACTTGATTTCAAATATTGCTAATAAATAAAATAACTTAGCTTTAAGTTATAGGGCCCTATTTTAACGATCTAAGCGCATGGTCTAAAGCGCAATGTCTAAAAGGGTTGTCCCTATTCCCTTAGGCTGTGTCCGAATCCACTTTTGCTAGTTTAAGGACGGGGAAAAATGGTTGGCGCATGGTCTAAAAGGGTTGTCCCTATTCTCTTAATGAATAATAGGTGTGTTTTGGGCTTAACATGCAATAAACCAATCAGAGTCTCATCTCCCATTCTCTTTAAAAGCCAGTTGCACTCGCGGAATTTGCAAGCAGAAAAACTGAATGCTTTTCTAGTGAGGAAATGGATCTGCTCGTGTGCGAGGTTAAAGCGGTTAAAACACTATGGGCGCTTTAACCTCGCACATGAGCAGATCCATTTCCTCACTAGAAAAGCATTCAGTTTTTCTGCTTGCAAATTTCGCCATGTAAATAGCAAATCCACCATGGCGCGAGTGCACCTGGCTTTTAAAGGGAATGGGAGATGAGACTCTGATTGGTTTATTGCATGTTAAGCGCAAAACACACCCATTACTCATTAAAAGAATAGGGACAACCCTTTTAGACCATGTGCCGGGCACGCAGACCATTTTTCCCCACAGCTCACCACTGAATCATGTTGGTCCTTTTAAGGCGATTGGAGATTAAGGAGTTTTGCTGAATCAGATTGACAATATTATTTTACATCAAGAAAGCAATTTGAAAACCTCAATTCTGGTAGCAATAGCTCATTATATTACCAGCAGCATATTTGCACTCTTTACAGTGTGAGAACCACCATAAATAAAAGCTAGTTGACATGTTTTGTGATTCGGCTCTACCTCCAATTCTCTCCCTCACCTGCTAAATCATAATGGGATTTGGACAGATGTACAGAAACAGGAAATGAGATTACCTGGCCCAATTCTTCCCTCATGACTGCTGTTACATGACTGTGCTAACCACTTATTAATGCTGAACGTTTGATGCAAGTATATTCCCAGCACCCAGTCACAGAAACAGATAATAGGACATGCAGTACAAACAATAAAGCTGTTCAGCAAAACTCCTTAATCTCCAATTGCCTTAAAAGGACCAACATGACTCATTGGTGAGCTGTGGAGATTCTGACAATGTCTTGAACACTTTATGGAAGCTAGTGCAAGTCAGTTCAAGCAAGAGAAACAGTTAAACCGTCTGAAAGAGAAAAATTGACTGAGATGGAGAAGAAGATGAGATCCTGGTGAAAAGACAGGCAATAAACAGAACAGGAAAAAGAAGTTAGAAGAGGAAATGGAAGCCATCCACAAAACAATAGAGAGAGCATAAAAAGGGTGGAAAGGGCTGATAATAATGGGTGATAAGAACAGGAGAACTAAAGAAGAGAGCTGGCTGAGATGAGATAGCAGGATGCATTCTGCCTGGCAGGTTACAGATAGATGCGAGAGGAAACTCTCAATGGTGGGGCTCACAGCTGCTAGCGTTTATTGATCTGCAGAGAGCTGCGAGCTGCCAAATCCATCCGACATGTTTGACAACTCTGACACATCACTGTCGTGTCGAATGCTACGTTCAGTGCAGAGGTGATTCTAGGATTTCAGCTTTAGAGGGCTCAGCTCCCTGAGTTGATGGCTTAGAGGAATATTTCTTGCCTTATGTGTGAGAGGTCCAGTTTTAAACTTGCTCCACTGACAACCTTTTCAAATAAGTTGTCAAAAGCTGATGTTAAAGTGATTGATTATGCCTTTTTGGATATTACCTTTCATGTTGTGTGTAATATAGCTGTTTGTGAATGTAAAAGGTCTATAAAGTTTAAAGATTAAAGTGCACAATAAATGGAGTTATTGTATCCCAAAAGAAGGAATGGATTCTGAACTGTCTGAAACCCGCAAACAACCAAAACAAAGACAGTAGTTGTCGCTGAGACTGAAAGAGTTTGTCTTTTGTTGTCGACATGTCGGGAAGACACTGTTTTCAGCGCTGCAAATCCACTTGAACCTACTAGTTCATTTATTTCATCAAATAAACATGAATGAACATCATAAGGAATGTTGTTTCAATCGCGGAAAGTTTTTCAAGTTCAAGTCCACCTACGTTAATCTGCTATCTCCCCTGACTGCTTTGTCGGACAAAATGGCAGATTCGGCGTTCTGATTGGTTAGATCGCCTGTCTATCAAACTCCTGGTGAAGGGTCAATTGACAAGTCATTGAATCATTCATTCAACCGTTTCATACAAACCAATTCATTCCGTAATGTAACACAGCTGCATCTAAATCACATGGTCTTTGAGTAGGTGCTTCTTTTTAATAAGTAATTACTTCACAACCTTCACAAAAATTATGTTCTATATAATCAATCTATATGTCCATCAGCACTCCAGAATCTTGCTGGAAGTAGTAAGCTACCTGGGTACTTTTTGCCTTCTGTTTTATGAATACTGTAAATTCGAACATACACTCTTTTCGCTTATATATATAGTAGGGAAGTATGAGATTTCGGATGCAGCCCATGTCTTGATGAGTGAGTGAATCATTCATTCAAGGGATTGCTGTGGTTTGCTCAGAGATATGCATGGATTAACTAGGATGTGGATTTGCTTGGAACTATTTTCGTTGGTGGAGTAAAAACAGCAACTGGCAGTGCTGTATATATAAGTCCTCAATTAAGTTTGTGTATTGAACTGCTGTATAAAAGCAATATCACATTTGCAATCGTGCTGCTGGTCTGAATATCAACACGACTGTAATTACCCACTGCACTTAGCCTTGCTTAAATTTCAAGCAAAAATTTGCAGACAAAAAAGGTCTATTGTCTATTACGTATAATGTAGCATTGTATGAAGCACAGTATGAAGCTGTTGGTCAATGCGGCAAATCTGTGTGACCAACTTGAACCTGTTGCGAAATCTGCATGCACGGGAAAATCTTTACCTTCACATGAAATTCCTGATTGTGTGAATTCCTATTGAAATGACTGGATTTCGCTGCCGAAAATTTGCAGAAAAATGTATGTGTCTGTACCTTAAGGGTGTTGTTTTGGTTGCATTTTATATTGTGGTATTACCTGAAGTTAGAGAGTTTTGTTCAAGTCATTTTGGAGAACACACATTTTTGCCGAACATTGCCACTCCATGTCTCTATAAGTACGCCACTGACTAGAGGAAATGGTTTCTTAATGTATCTAACTTTAACACTGTTTAATGACTAGTAAGGGAAGAATTGAGACTGATAGCTTCCTGCAGCCACTGAAAATCTATAAAGAGATTATGTCCTTACAGATCTTTGTGGGTGCAGAGTATGGACAGTCAATGTTAAATAAAAGATTTCTGAAAGGTAAAAAACCCAAGGTTGGAGGCACGATACAATGAGAAATGACTGTATAGCATGACGTCAGAGATGCTAAGAGTACCAGAGTGTCAAGAAGGTCAAGTGGCTTCATTTCTTCAAGGCATTGATGTGGCTCTGTGTGAAGAGCTTGTGTCTTCCAGTCAGTGTTTGCTGATGAACTGACCTTGGAGGAACCTTCAAGAATACATTGCTCATGCCACAGATCTTGTGACAGTCTTGGCACTGTCTTCTTACCACATTGACCCACTAAATCCATCGTAATTAGTACTTTTGCATTTCTAAATACAAAAAAAAAAAAAAAAAAGAAAAAAAAAAAGGCATATTTCACCTTTAACTTGATGAAACCAGCAAGACTTGAATTAAACAGCCTCACCAATACACTCTCATAAGAACTTGTAGTAATTTTACAAGATGACAGAATTGTATGCCTTGATTGAAATGTACATGAACATTTGTACTACATTTTCTATATTGTGTTTTATGTTTGATTTATATATGTTTTCCACCCATTACAACCATGATTAGGTTTAGGCATTGTGCATTATGGTTAGGTTTACACTTGGGTCGTATGATTCAGAATCTTGCTGAGCAAGTTTGTAATTATCTTCATAATGACTTACCGGAATAATAGGCTTTATGCCGAACGTCACATTAACAAACAGTAAAACAGGTCTTATTGCATCTGCTAGTTGGAGAAAGTGTTAACAGCATGAACTGATGGCGATATCTATGGACCTTTAAGGTAATCAGCTAACCTAGTTAGTTATCTACGGTGGCACAGTAGTGCACAACACAACGAAATTAAAAAAAGCAAACATAAGTTCACAACACAAAGGAAACAAGCCACAACACAACGAAATCGAGTCACAACACAACAAAAACACAACAGAAATGCTCCCGACCACTAGGGGGCTCTCAGAGCTCAGTAAAGTTAGTTTTCCTTACCAATGTTCTATACAGTCGGCAGTGATATCAATACCACGATTAGTTTCAACAGTATGTAACCACTGTATATCGACATGAAATATTAATTCAAAGTCAACTACGTGCTCAATAGCTTCATATTTATACCTGTGAATGATTTGACGCGCTACCACAGCGCATGATGAAGGGAACGTCTGCCAATTCCACCAAGTGGTTAAAACGTATAATTTGTATTAATTAAAATTACTTTTAACATTTAAAAACAGACATGTTCAAATTCCAAACCTTGTCAGTCTTACCAACAGGAACTAACAAGATTTGGAATTTGAACATGTCTGTTTTTAAATGTTAAACAAAGTAATTGTAATGAATACAAATGATTCGTTTTAACCACCTGGTGGGATTGCCAGACATTCCCTTCATCTTGCGCCGTGGTAGCGCGTCAAATCATTCACATGTATATATATATATATATATATATATATATATATATATATATATATATATATATATATATATATGAAGCTATTGAGCATGTAGTTGATAATGAATTAATAATTCATGTCGATATACAGTGGTTTCTGTTAAAACTAATCGTGGTATTGATATCACTGCTGACTCTATAGAACATTGGCAAGGAAAACTAACTTTACCGAGCTCTGAGAGCCCCCTAGTGGTCGGAAGCATTTCCGTTGTGTTGTGGTTTTATTTTGTTGTATTGTGGCTCGAATTCGTTGTGTTGTGGCTCGATTTCATTGTGTTGTGGCTTGATTTCCTTTGCTTTTTTAATTTTGTTGTGTTGTGCACTACTGGGCCACCGTAGTTATCTTTACTGTTTGCTTTTTATTCGATTTTAAGATCCAAATATTAGTGAGAAGAAAAAAAAAACTTTTAGATATCAATCTTCATATGCGATGGACATTAATTATGGTAGCTCATTTGAAGGCATCTTGAGTAAAACAGCTCTATATTTAACAAAGCATATACTAAAGATCTGTTTTACAGAATGAAGAAGTTTATTGCATATGAATCATATAATACATCTTGTTTAAATGTCAGAGATATTTGAATGTAACTCTATCGCCCCCTTGAGTGCGGAGGTTTGGGCACCATCAGACCGACTCAAGAGCATACACCAAGTATGTTCAACTGGACTTCATGTTGGCAGTGCATTGGCCAAGCGCTTGCATCTGCGTTCACAATCTTGCATAAAGCATCTTTAAGCATTTATACTAGAAAAAACATGGGAATGCCAGTCCAAAAGTTAGACCTGCACCACTAACCACAAGTTCATGGTCTAAGCTAAAACTTTCAGAAGAGGTGTTTTAGTGCAGTTCTCTGTGTCTCTGTACATGTGCAGATAAACTAAAACATATTCACTATATAAAACCACCAGTAAAAGAACTCTAAACGGCATTCACTCAGGTTTTGAAAGAGTCTCACTGAGAATATTTCAGCTGCTTTGTACTACAAAAATGCTCACTGAAACTATTCACCCAGAATGGACCTCTGAATGGTGCAGACCTGCTACGCTCAAATACTTTCACGGATGACTGACAATATTGCTTGAACCTGAAGGACAGACTTAAATGCTTGCATTTAATGAAGGATATTTCAGTCAGTCTTTTTGATTTGATTCCATTTATTCAGTGTCACTTGTCAATAACATAAATGAGTAGAAAAGAATCCATGAGTGCAAGTCAAGTGTGATTAGACTCCGATGAAGGGATTTGATGAGAGTTTTTCATGACTGTTTACAACAGTTGTTCAATTTCTCACAAGCTTAAGCAAAAGCCAGTTGAAATGTGTGTGTCCATTTGTTATGAATAGTAAGATGTTTTAAAACTAGTGTACGGCACAAGCTTTCCCCTCCCTTTCAAAAAAGCCTTGCTAAGAGTTCCCACAATACTCTGAGGACGACCTTAAGGAGAATTTCATGTTCCTGGCTCTGCACTTTTCAGCTCAAGTCAATAGCTCTCCTTGCTGTTTCCCATCCAGCCTAATTAAAATATAATCTTCTCTGCAGTGGGCTGCTACAAGGAAAAGGCAAGGGACGGAGATGGTGGTTTCTATAAATAACAACTGAAATTAGCGTTATTGTGGGAGATTGCTCTTTCAGAGGACAATAAAAAAGACCTGGCTGACTGTAATGCATGGGGGCCGGGGTGATAGAACTAAGCTAATTTATTTGTGAAATCATGGTTACGGGTAGAGTGAAACAGTTTCTGTCAAGTCGCTGCTGCTTCGCTCTCTTGGGCAGTGCACAACTTTTGGAATATTTATAGAGGACTGAGCAAAGAACTTTAGGTGTCCAAGACAGGCAGTTTTATGTCATGTACAGTTGAATTGAGTTGCTGGTGTTATACTTTAGCCAAAGTAGTTTTAATACCTAAATGTATGATATAATAAAATGTATCATAAACTATATATATATTGTATATTTCATATACTGTAATAATATTCCACAATATTACTGTTTTATTGTGAAATGGTTTATAAATGCAGCCTTGGGCCCCGATCAGACAGAACGCATTTTTCAGGTCTGAAACCGCAGTATGCTGCAGTTTTTTATGTTGCTAGTACTGAATCAGCTGTCCTGTCAGTGTAGCGCAAGCGCTCTTTGGTTTGTTGTAAAACTGTCATATTATTTACATATTATTTACTTGTGGTTTTTGAAGTCATACAGCTCCGGGTAACCCGCGACAGTCACAACAAGTTTGTCCTCCATCATTGCAGTGTCCATGCAACTGTAAACTTTCGTCAGCACAATGGAAGGCCTGCCTCTCCATTCATTCGATTGGACAATGGAAAAAACGCAAGTGATGTCGGGTGCTTTTCTGCTCAGAGTTGCTTTTTTTTTTCAACTTAAGGCGCTCAGAGCGCTCCTGCAAAAACGCGAGGCGCCCGGGGTGCATAAACAGCGCGCAAAACGCTCACTGCCAATAGAAAACAATTTAAAAAAGGCGCCTCTCACTGCAAAAAACATGTTCTGTCTAATCAGGGCCTTGGTGAGCTAAGTGACTTCTTTCAAAAAACATTACAAAAACTTATGTATATGCTGTCATACGTATGCATATTACGTATTCAGTGCATAGTGTTTCTTTACAAAGTGGCATTGCCAACTACTGGCCTGGCAGCAGAATACAGCGTTTTTTGTAGATCTGTGTGATCGGGGATCGTTCTGACAATGTTGTCATGTGTACGTGAAAAACGCAAAGGAAAAACTTTTCAGTTTTTAGTATATCGTTGTTGTGTAAACATACCATTAGTTTCCCTTTCAGTTGAAGTAATAATTAAATAAAGAAAAACAAGAGCCCAGAAGAATAATAGAACTGTGTTAAATGTACTTGCAACTGGTTATTTAATGATTAAAGGGTTAGTTCACCCAAAAACAAAATTTCTGTCATGTCATTCCACACCCGTAAGACCTTCGTTCATCTTCAGAATACAAATTAAGATATTTTTGATTAAATCCAAGGGTATCTGATCCACACATAGGCAGCAACGACATTGCACATTTTGATGTCCAGAAAGGTAGTAAAAACATGGTTAAAATAGTCAACATGACTACAGTGGTTCAACCTTAATGTTATGAAGCGATGAGAATACTTTTGTGCGCAAAAACAAAATATGTAGTGAACTCAGTGCAGGCTTCCTTGTTTACGTCCGAATGCTGGCTCATTATTGTCCGGATCCTGTGTCAGCATTACATGTAAGCGTCGTGCTGCTCACGTGTTCAGCTTTGGCCAATAATGAGTTGGCGTTCAGAAGTAAACAAGGAAGCCTGCACTGAGTTCACTAGGTACACAGCAAAATAGGTCTTGTGTTTCTCTTTTCTTCAGTGATTCTGCTTGTTAACAGCAGGTGTTCATCATTAATGTTCAATCAGCACTTAATTATTGCTTAATTAGCTCATTAACTTTAACTCTGCTTCAGTGTTATTTTAACACTATTTAGAGAGGGACCATATGTACTCTGAGCAGAGTTGATTAACTCTGGGGATTTTGCTGTGTATAACGGTGTATAACGGTTCACATTGTTGAATAAAGTTTTATTTTTGTTTTGTTTTTGTGCACAAAAGTATTCTCGTCGCTTTATAACATTAAGGTTGAATCACTGTAGTCACGTTGAGTATTTTAACCATGTTTATACCTTTCTGGATGTCAAAAGGTGCAATGACGTTGCTGCCTATGTGTGGATCAGAAACTCTCGGAATTAATCAAAAATATCTTAATTTGTATACAGAAGATGAACAAAGGTCTTACGGGTGTGGAACAACATGAGGGTGAGTAATTAATGAAATTTCATTTTTGGGTGAACTAACCCTTTAATTTCACTCTTTGAGAAGACCACATTAAGCAAACTTTATGACTCAAGAATTTTCAAGTATAAGACATGTAATTCCAAGTCCACTTGAACAAATAAGCACATTTAATACAGAAGTTTTTAAAGCAGTTCCTTTGCATGCTTTTTTAAAGTAAGTTAATTCAACCAATAAGATTTTACAGTGTGGTAAAATTTATTATCCTCTTAAAGCAATTTCATGGGCACTTCTCACTTCACTCTTGTATCACAGATTACAGACGGATAAACGCATAGAAAGACATTAAACAACTGTAGAATTCATAATCAGCTTGACTGATGGAAAATCCTTTCATTTATTAGAGTTTCAGCTTCCCACTCCATTCAATGTTTTGGCTTGTATTTGTGCATGTATTTAGCACTGTATTACTGTTGGCTTTCTCACAAGATTGGATTGGGTTATTATTGGTATTCTTAACCTGTTAGTTGATCCACTTTGCAAAAATAATTATATTATACCAAGAAAATGAGCAATGAACAGGCCAAGAGATTTTTTTTTTTTTTTTTTTTTCACCAATCAATATATAATAATGATATCAAAGTATAACACCTCATTTTTTTCATGCTACTAATTGACAATATTCTTCAATCTAAAGTTGTTCAGACAACTCTGATAAGCAAGACAACATTTAGGGGAATATTTTTTGGTTTAATACATGTTTTTATGTAAATTCAAGTATTTTATAAATCTTATATCTTCCAAAAGGCCTGATATGATGATATGCTGTAGAAAATGTAATTGCTTTCTCACAGTGAAACAGCATAAGATATTAAGCCATTGGCAAATAGTTAACTTTTGTTAGATTTATGCTTAAAACAAGAAATAAAAATATCCCTTTGCCAAAGGGATAAATGAAAAATAAATTTGCTTGTCAAATAAATGCTTCTTGCTTTAAGAATGTTTAAATAGTTTTATTGAAAACAAGTGAAAAATCCTGACAAAAAAGGATTTTTGTAGTTAAGTATTGCTTCATAAAGTCTTAATTATATTATTAGCAGCTAACTCTTACCAGCTGAGCTCCAGTGATGTATCTGCCTTGAATTATCATCAAGGGTATCGTGTTGATGAGAGTAATTGTGGTATAATGGTTTGCATCATTACTTTAATATAATTTCATTATGGCATTATGCTTTATGATAGGATTTTAAATCACAGAGTCCAGCTAATTCTGTTCTTTCTAATAATGTGTCTGTATGTATCCTTTTGCTGCATCTTTTCAGTACAAATGAATAAAAAGCTATGAGAATATTCATGCACTCAGGCAGGTGTGCCTTTTTTTGTGTAGATGATTGACGCATTATGTATTCAGAGTCAAAATGTCTCACAATATGTTCTCTTTAAACTGGATCCATCTATTTGACAGTGTTTTAATCGCTTGTTCCTGTAAAACATGCTCACAGATCCCACAATTCTTCAGAAATTAAGGTAAGCTCATTTTAGAAATGACCACACTGAATATATGTACAGAACTTTCTGAAGAGATTGATGGAATAACTTCACATTCTCACTGCTCTAAAAAACATTATTTAAAAAAAGTTATTTTCTCTTATTTCTCAAAAAAAAAAAAAAAAAAAAAAAAATTCCAAGATAAAACAGATAACAAATGGAAATGCAAGTGAAAAAATATCCACAGTAGCATAATAACACATTTCGATTTTCAGACTGGAAAATGCAATTTTATGCTGATTATACTAAGCTTTTTCCCCCAAAATTACCTGCTCGCTGCAATTCTTCAGATTTATGAAGCTTTACTTTACACATTTGTTTCAAATTTGTCTTTTTAAATGTGTATATAATCACACCGTAGGCGATGGTGGGGTAGCATGTGGCAGTAGTTAGTGTCTCTAGGAAACATAACTTTTCTCTGTAGCAAGAAGCAGGGCAGGGCCGAGAGCTGTGGGAGCGGAGCGAGTGAAACCTGCTCGCCACACCGGTCTCGAGTCCCACAGACAAGCTGCGGAAGGATAACATTAGCAGCATCCCAATTCAGAAGCTGCATCCTTCGCAGGCTGCATTCAAAGGCTGAATACATCACAGCGGCACGACGAAGGCTATCCCAATTTAAAGGCTCCTTCAAATGCAACCTCTAAATGCGTCCTTTGTTTCCCGGGCAATAAAGGATACAACCAGAGATGGACTTATTATTGGGAGATACGAGGGTCCATGGCTCTACCATTGGAGAAAGCGTAAAGCTAACTTGGATCATGTGTGCTTTGATAACCAATCACATTACAGCCTTGACGTCATTGAATTTCATTCAGAGTTGTGTGACAGCAAAGTTCCTTTCACGGAAAGTCTGTTCACTCGGTGGCTATATTTGTAATGCCTCCGGGCAGCTATTTCGGGCATCCAAGACCTATCTATTTGAATAGGGGAATCCTGAAAACTCAAAAACTGCTTGCCGAACTCACAATTAAATAACATATTTCAAATCAGCAACAAAATCTGACATGAATTGTCCCATAAATGTTGTTTTTTACACTCAAATAGCATTAAAAAAAAAATATTTTTCATGCTAGATGAGCCAATCGACATGTGCAGTGATAAGCACGAGTCTCAAGTTTCTGTGGGAACCGGAGCTTCTAACGGCAGCTGCAGTGACGCAATGAATTTATCAATCAGCGATCGGCTCTTTTACTCAGAACAGGTGGGACGTATTCCACCATATTGCGTGTTGCAGTTTCTCCCATTCACAAGTAATAGGAGTGAACCGTCTTTCTATATTTATAGTCTTTGGCGGCAGTCAATCACTGTTTGCGGATACCATAGAAATGAATGAGAACTGCTGTGAATGGAATCATACCTGTCGTGCAATTGTCCATGTCTTCTCCTATAAAACAGCTTTTTCCAGTGTAAACTCTAAAAATATATCAATCCAAAATGAATGTTTAAGAGCAAACATGTTGAAGATTAGCCAATGGGCTGTCGATTCATTCAATAAAAAGCCGTTTTCCCACAGTTTATTCAGCGTAGTGAAGCCTCTCCTCCATTGACATCCATTAAAAAAGTCACCTTCTCCTTACCACAGCGTTAGCAGGCGATACGCTTTTTTTTTTTTCTTTTTTTTTTTTGTGCTAACCTTGCTGGTTTGCCTTCAAGTGGCTTTGATACAACAGATTTATCCTTCTCGGCTTAGCCTACCCCAGAATTAATTGCACACCGGTGACAATTTTTTGAGAGAAATTACCTGATTACACTTCTGGGTTTGAAATTACTTGAATATCTAATGATACAATTGTAAAAATAAAAATAAAAACTTTAAAGCAGTTCAAATGTTGACATATCTTACGAAGATGTGATTTTATACAGTTTATACTCTTTATTATGTATATAAATGGAGCAAGGTGAACATATTTAGACAGGTTGTGAACCCTCTTTTGTTTTCAGACAGTTGAATATAACTTTCAAAAAAGTACAAACATTACTGCCACTCGTCAGCAGCAACTGTCACAGCTGCTAGGCGACAAGAGCAATCCTCCATAGGCTAAACCGTCCCATTTAACAACGCTCGGTCAGAACATTGTGGACTTCGAAGGATGCAGCCTCTGAACTGGGACACAGCTATTGTTACATTCTCATCTGACTATATGTAGAAAGAGCCCATATACAGTTGCCTATGAAAGAGAGACCCACATAAGAAAAGTAATAAGCATTTTTAAGCAAAAACGCCTGCATTTCAAATGAACATTTATCTCTAGAATGGAAATGTACATTTTTATACTGATTTATGTATAAACAACTCATTTATGTTAATTTATATTTGAAATGTAAATCTTTCACATATTTCCCAATAATTTAACTTGGACGTGACACGTTTTAGAAGATGCATCACTTTTTTGAAACTTTCTTCTAATTTCAGCCAATAGATCCTAGCATATTATAAGGCCCCCTATTTCTTCTCTTGGCTGTACCCACACTAGGCACAGTTGCCTGGTAGAGATTGTCCCCACTCCCCCGCTGGCCCGCACTCACATTGCGCTAAACGTTCCAGGCCAGAGCAAGCTTACGTCATTTACGATGCAACTTTTTGTTTTGAAGAAAACAGGCCTTTCGCTAATAGACAGTCTAATAGATTTATCATTTATGTCGTGCAGTGATTTTCACTTGATTGTGCTGCACGTATCAGAAGATTGTTACGGAGGCATCTGATGTTGATGGAGGAATTTGCAGCTTTACTTGTAAACTACAATTCCTGTTCATCAATAAGGTGAGAACCAGACCCGTTATGAACCTAAATATACTCAAATTAATTACAGTAATTGAAAAGTGTACTGTCCAAGTAGAGGTAGAAAATGTTTGCTGTCATAATGATGACAGTATCACACACAAGAGTAGTAGCTGTTAGCACTCACACTCAGGGTCGCATTAAGACTACAAGGGGCCCCTGGGCTTTACCTCTTGAGGGGGCCCTTCATCCACCAGAACTATAACCTACATTCTCTCAATCTTCTTAATCACAAAGTGCAAGTTATCAGCCTTTTATTTTGCATGAATAAGTGCCATTACCAAAACATTTGAACCTATAGATCTGTTATAAAATATAAATAACACTGCATGAACTACATATTGGCACATAGTCCGCACTATTTGCACAGGCTACTTACAGTACTGCCTACATCAACTCCATCTTCCTATCAAATCAGCCTTTTGTTTTGCAGAAATAAATGCAATAAAGCTCTCATATACAACATTTCACTCGGTTTTATAATTTCATATGAAAATATACAAAAATGTTCCTTTCTGAACGCTGTTTTATCATGCTGAAAATGTAATCAGATCATGGGGGCTAACTTACAAAGGTTTGCTTAAACTTTTTCAGGACACAAAATCCCTTATGACGTAGGAAAAGTTCTACTCCCTCACTATGACACTTTCGATGGACATGCGTGTCAGAGTAATTCTTTTTTCTGCCATTGCTGTTTTTTGTTGTTGTTGTTGTTGTTGTTTTACTATGACAGCTTTGAAAAAAGAACATTCTACATATGTATTTGTGACTGGTAAAGTTCAGAAAGCTCATATATTTCATATTCTTGAGATGTTATTATGACATCAACTCATCTATTATTAGGAATTCAATTTCCGGAGGCTTCCTTAGCACTTGATACACGATAGTGATTCAACAATGGCGTCAGTTGGCGTCAGTTTTACTGCATCAATTCCAGCGCGAGTCCTCGTCTTTTGGAAGTGCATGCAAAGTGGATTTGCTTTCACACCGTAAAGATGTCATGTCAACATGTCAACAACACAAACCAAACTCTTCCAGTTTCAGCTACAACAGTGTTTGAAGGCGGGTCAAAATAGATGTTGTTCGTGAGCAACCGGCTGCCATTATGCAAATTTTTACATTGTTATGTAGGTTTGTAACAGGAAGTGAGACTGGGATTGCTGACGACTTGTTTCGGCAGTTCAGAATCAATTCATTCTTTAAGGAGAAAATTACTTTATTTATCCTGCACTTTGATCTTTAAAACAATGTGACAAAAACACACAAGTTCGACCCAAATGTTTAATGTCATGATTGTTACCATCTATTTGCATTAGTTTATATCCAGCTGGCCACTTTTATTGATTCGTTATGCAGCAAAGTTGCATATTTAAAGCTAATGTCATGAGAAAGCAAACCGTATCGTCATGCAGCAGACATAAATATATAAACAAATCAGAAATGCATTCGATTTCAGTTCTCTTTTATCATCACTGTAATACGATACAAATCTTATTTAAATAATAATCAGTGTTCTAAAATGGAAGCAAATAAAGTGTAAAATGGAAGCAAATAAAGTATACAATATGTGTCTAATGTCAATGCTATAGCCTTTGTGTAGATATTTAAAGATGGTCATCTTTAAGCATGACTGTTTGGATTTATATGAAATGGTAACACTTTACAATAAGAGTCAATCTGTAACATCTGTAAGGTTAATAAAAGTATTGTTCATTGTTAATTTAACATTTCAACATTTTAAGTACAGTACCTCATTGAACGTTTTCAGAAACTGTAAGCAAACTCTACGCAAAGCAATGATTTGTATTTTTATTGGACTTCAGACAGAACATTACTGACGACTGCAGAGTTCAGTGAGTGAAGCCTAGGGAGAGAAGCGCAGCACCGCACCACGTCTTTAAAATTCGAACACATTGTTTTCTTTGGGGCTGTTCACACAGAACGCGTTTTTCCATTCCAATGCGCTACTTTTTCATTATTTTTCTATGTAAACATGCGCTAGAAGGACGTGCAGAACCGTTGCGCTCACGTCTTTTGCAGCATCTCGCGCCTGACATAGCGTTCTAAAGCCATGAATGAGTTCAGCCAAGTTAAAGTAAGTTAAATAAGTTTTAAAAAGCGTCTCTAGACCTTGCGGTTTCCCCCATTCCACTGCCCGCGTCTCGCGTTTTTCAAAACAAAAACGCGCTCTGTGTGAACGAGCCCTGTGAGCAAAGCCACTGGAAGGCAAGCCTGCAACCTTTAGCCAAAAAAGCGTAACGGCTAATGCTAACGCTCCGCCCCCGGCAGTACGCAGGGAAGGAGACCAGAGGCTGTTTTTTGAATGGATGTCAATGGATGAGAGTCTTCACTATGCTGATTAAACAGCTTTTGTGGGGAAATAGCTTATCATTTAATTAATCAACAGCCTGTTTGCTAATCTTCAGCGTGTTTTACACTAAACAATACTTTCTTTGGGAACTATATGTAGATTTTATCTTGATAAAAATGTATTTTTTCAAGAGAAGGCATACTAGGGAATGTTGCGACTGATGTCACTGCCATTACACGATAGGCTGAGAGGTGCCGCACGTGATTAAGTTAGCCGTTACGCTTTCTCCAATGGTAAGAGATACAGACCCTCTTATCTCCCTATTATATACAATCTCTGCTATAAGTGTACGCACACAGGCAGCGCCACTCGGTCTGTCTGTGTTGTCCAGATACTGTGAGTTGCTTGCTGCTAGATGAGGTGCATCTTGAAGCACTTCATGCGCAGGACTTGAAACACCCACACATGTATCCAAAGCAAAGCGATGTTAAAGGGACAGTCAACACATTATAAAATGCTGTTATATTTTTTCCGGCATCACCGGAGCCCTCCCTCAGCCCGGGTTCTGGGCTTAAGCTCAGGTAAGCGTAATGTGGCCCAGCTTACCGCGCCTGAGCCCAACTGAACCGTGCTCTGGCCCACCTCTTCCAAGCGGGGCAGGGACGGTTAAATGAACCGCGCCCGTGCAAGGCATGGAGTGATCACACTAGTCAAACAAACCAGATTTTGGGGGTCAAACGTGCTCTGGCACGGTTCAGATTGCCTAGTGTGTCTTTGGAAAATTCTCCAAAAAAAATAAAATAAATAAATAAATAAAAAAATCACACTGAGCCATGCTTCTCATATTTATTTTTGGGTTGATGGATAACACTGTTCCTTAGACAAGCATTTGTTATGCCTATCTAACATAACAGCCTCCATGGACATGGTTATAAAAAATTTACAGTGAAGAGAGAAGGTTGGATTTGAGTTCCAAACTGTGCAGTAATCTGTATTCAGTATTCAGCATCTTAATGCCTTAATAGTCTCACTCCCAACTATTCTAAAATGTAAGCTATTCTCTAAGAGATGTTGTTCTTCAATAAGGTATCATGTTTTAGCTAGGTAACATGTTAATGTTAATTTAAAAAAAAAAAAAAAAAAAAAAAAATTAGGTGTGACTTTCCTGTGCTCTTCACAATGAAGATAACTATTTGGCACACAGATTTGCTACAACTACAACCCAAAATTTTGTATCTCTCGTATCTGACACACTTAGGGTATATTTATGACAATGATGTACTAAAAATGGAACAGTTTTTCTTTGTGTTTTTTGAGTACAGACAACAATGTTTTCACAAGGATCCACAAAAATGACTAAAAACACTGTATTATGCATGCCAGGCCAGTAGTTGGCGATGTTGCTTTGTAAAGAAACACTATGCACCTATAGAGTACCTCAGAGATGATGTGTTTTTGTACCCGGAAGTTAGCGGCACACGGGTTCCCTCGATCGAAAGCCTATGCATTTTTCCCATAGACTTTTGGAAAATCGCAAAAAATAAGCTCTGTGTTTAACAAAGGGTTATGACACTTACATGTTTTGTCTATCAAGATAATCTTTACAAGTTAACACAACATTTATACATTTTGAAGCCTAAATAACGTCGTCAGATATAAAAAGCTAACAGAAGGCTATAAACGGACTACAGCACACCATGGTCACGGGTCAGCGTCACCACCACCAAGCTTCCTCAAACTTTATTTAGAAAACAACTTTATTTAAAAACATGCTCGCTGATTATGATCTGTGTATGAATACTTATCCACTTTTTTATGTCCTGTTTGTCATGATGACGTCTAAAGTCCCCGCCAAAGGAAGTAGTCCCTTTTAGCAACCGCCGTTTTTAAGACACAATAAAGGTTTAAAAAATCACAAGCGGGTTATAACTGGTGTGTTTTATGTCATAGGTCAAAACGTGAAAATATTTGGCTTTGTTAACCACAGACCTTATTTCAGGCGATTTAGCAAAAACCCATTCAAAAAACCCATAGACTTTAGGGCGATGGAACCGAAAGTTCGCTTCTGGGTTTTGCATACAAAAACACATCATCCCTGAGGTACTCAATAAACTGAACAAGTAATATGCATGCGCATGATGTCATTGTTTTCACAAATTTGTGTTTTTGTAGTTACAGTATCAGTACAGTATTGTCACAGAGATGATAACGGTATGTTTTTTTTTTTTTTTTTTTTTAACGGTAACACTTTATTTTAGGGTCTTTTAACTAGTTCCAAAGAACCAAAAAAACAAAAACAAAAAAAAAACCTTGCACTTGGAAACCTGTTTTCAAAAGTGTGCTTTTTAAATCCCACAAAATGCTGTTGTTATGTAAAAATACTGGGCCAAAATGCATTAAAAAATGGCCCCTTGGTTTAGTTCATAGAGCTTTCTCCTTACAAATTGAGGGTCTGAATTAGGTGTGTTAAATAAGGGAGACATACAGTATGTGCAGAGCTGTGGGTCCCCAGGACCAGGATTAAAAACACTGCGATTATTCATGAATATCATATGTTTTTTACAGAGAACGTGCATTGATTTTGATATGTTTGGGAACCAAATACTTTTCATTAGATACAGCAGGGATGCTTTCTAAAAACGTATTTACTTTTGGACCTGGGGACATTACACTACACTCCCTCTTATGTTTCTGGAGTCCAAATAACATACCCAAGGCTGTGAGGCTGTAAGGCTGTATGTCTTCCCACTCACCGCACACACACTCACCCACCAAGCTAACCTTAAAACCACACCACATAAATTAATGAAAGAAAGCCTTCTTTATTTTGTGTAGATCCTTATGGTGACTGTCACACTCCAGCTATTTCAGGCTTGGCGATCTCTCAAGGTACTGAAGATTAAAGCAGAGCGATGCGGTACAACGGAAGTTTCGCTCATAGCTAAACACTAATGAGTCTTTTTCAAACTTTACTTTAGGTAGGTCTCGGCTCAGTGCTGTCCCCGTACTTCTATTATAAACATCTACAGGCCAGGCTGGCACAGACTGACCTCGGCCAAGTGCAACATGATGAAACTAGAAGATTTCAGACAACCTGAGCTGATGAGAAAACGAAACATTGTGCGTTTGTAACTGCAGCAATAACGAGGGAACGTTGTCCTGCCGTTAAGGCTCTGAAACACATTAGAGACACTAAAAAGAACAAAATTCTGTGTTATTCTTTGTAATGAAGATCACTGATATATGGAAAGGTTAAATAACCACAAACTAAACTAAACTCTTGTGTGAATGTGACAGAGAATTTAGGAGGAGCAGATGGCATCTTGGAAATACACACTGGAATCGTTTGAGAAACTGGGACACTTGCCATGGTCAAGTACTAACACTGCTCCTAAATTTAGGTGGATATTTTAAGACACACTACTGTACTATGCTTTAGACCACAGAGATCACCACTGGAAAACCCACTTTCAGAGCAAACTTTACAGACTAGAGTTTTTCATTTTCTAAAGGTGCATAAAAAAAACTCAAGGACACCATGCTAAGCAGCTGTGGGTGGCTGTCAGGATATTCTTGGGGAAAAGATCCCATCCTCAAGTCTCAATTATATTGTGATCAATTTTGCATCCGTTTTATGTCCTGCCATGCAAAAACCACAGGTCCGATTTGAGTTATATCATTCACATGTTTAGTTCAGTCATGAAACTCTAGATGCTGCAGGCTGATCGTTCCTTTACATTCAATTTGCTTGCAATCACATATTTTACTACATGGCACAAGATGATTGGCCTCTGCTGGTTCTGTAGCCAGTGAGATTGCTTAATCAACATTTAAATAGTCTGATTCAGTGTTCACTGTATGCTAGTCCTGCGGCTCGCAATCAGATTTCCTCTGAACCCCTCCACCTCCACCAGCTCCACCTGCCTAAATCTGCTATGGGATTCATGAATTTCTATTCACATAGCAGCAGCATACCTTACATGCTCACAACAGCATGTCTGTGTATCTGTTGGCAGTAGCAATTCCATACTTGCACTGCAGAAGCAGCAGATCAAGTCCACCAGGACCAAACATACATTAACATTGTCATGTCTATGAACATGCTAAAACTATTCAGAGAATTGTCATGACTGCTATATCCGTAGCGCAAATGGTGTAGGATAAGTTACAGTATGCAATGAAATTTAAGACTTAATATTAGAATATTTGCATATGTATGAAGTATGTACACATGTCCTGGTGTATGTATTATATGACATGCAGCTGCTGACATTTATAGCTCAGTGTATGTAAAATAGCAGAACAAACTGGCACTGGTTTAAATATTAGTGTTTGCAAGCTGTTTGTGAGTGACCAAATGCCAATGAAAACCTTGCCAACCAAAACACTATCCTAGCCAAATGACCAAAGCACATCTGTTTCCTGACTGTGATTATGAATAATTCTATATTCTGGAAATTCAGAAAACATAAACTAATGTATGTGCCAATTAAATAACTTGAACAAACTGTTGTTAACATGCGCAAAGTTGCAAACTGAGAATTTAAGACTTTTTTAGAGGCTGGATGTAACCAACAGGAGTCATTTACTGTACCTTGGAAATGACACATTGCAGTTTTAAGGTAATGGCGAAAGAGAAAGACGTGCATTACTAAACCGGCTTATCATTTAATGTATGCAGAATTTCAGAGATTTTGACCAAATTTATGCGTATAAATACTTTTTTTGTTGTTGTTGTTGTTTTAAGATTTATTTTTGGCGTTTTTGCTTTTATTGAGATAGGACAGTATAGACTAGACAGGAAGCAAAGTGGGAGAGAGAGGGGAGGATGGGATCGGGAAAGGTCTGCGAGCCGGGACACAAACTTGGGTTGCCCAAAGCATAACTGCGTCACACGTCTGAGTGCTGCCCAATTTTGTTAAGTATTATTGCATTATATTTATTAGTTTGTTAATATATATATGTATGTCTCAAGGAAACACGTTTTTTTTTTTTTTTTTTTTTTTCAAGTGCATTGTGCACCGGATAGAAACATGGTGCATGAATTCAGTGTAGCTTTTTTAAGAGTCAAATTAACAAAGAGCAGATGGCAAGATGGGTAAGTGTGGTTAAAAGTCAGGAGGAACAATCCCATCTGTTTTTGTAACAGCAGAATGTAGTTGTGTTTACTGGTGTGTGTCTTTTTGAGAATTGTGTGTGTCATTTAAAGTGAGGAAAGTGGGAATATGTCCCTATGAAGGGTCACAGCTAGCAATTTTAACAAGTGGGCAGTGCTTAACCTTTAGAAATGTTGATCAGCCTCAGGAGGTCAAACTAAATATGAAATGAGCCATTTCATTTTCTATCCATTTTGATAATTTCAAATTTGGAAGTAAATACAGTTTAAACCCCAGATTTGTGTGATTTTTGTATTTTTTGTGATAAACATTAAATAAATATAAACAGTAGATATATACACATTTGCATACGATACAGTGGCCATTGTTCATCCAAAAGACGATGCGTGACACAGAATGAATGATAAAAATACTTTTTAATGACACCAAGAACAATAAACACTACACACATTAAACATAAACGTTATCACAGGACACAGAACTAAGAAAACAGACTGCTTAAATACACTGAGAATGATGACTAACAAAACAGGGAACAGGTGTGTAACTAATCAGAAACCATGGTAACAAACTACAAACTAGAACTCAGGCAAAACAGTGAAAGGGAAAACCATGAATTAGAAACTAAACATGACAAACTATGAAACTAATGACATGATCGTGACATTACATCCCTCCACTGGAAGGCGCGTCCTTGCGCCACAAAGTCTAACAGAGTAGGGAGGGGGTTCCAGAGCAGGACGTGGAGCCAGAGAGAGACGTGACTGAGGAGGGGCTGGCAGAGGGAAACACCACGGTGGAGATGATGGAGGGAGAAGCCAGGGATAAGACAAAGGGAGTAGCCAGAGGATGACCCAGAGCAGAGCCAAGATGAAGGCCCACCACAGAACCAGTGGAGGGAGGAGCCATGATGAAACTAGGAACCCGACCAACTGTGCTGGAGACGTGAAAGGTAGAGACCCAGGCGGAGCTGAGGAGATGAAGACCCAGGGTGACACAGTCAGAGGCACAGCTGCAGATCAGGAAGTTTGAAGCAGAGCCTGAGCGATCATAGACCAAGGTGGAGCCAGAGGGAGCACTAAACCAAGGTGGAGCTGATGGGTCGGAGGACTGAGGTGAGTCTGGAGCTCAGATGCCCGAGGTGTAGCTAGGGGAATGAAGGGATCCAGCGGAGGTGGGGCCAAGGAAAAGAATGGCGTTGGCAGAGGAGGAAGGAGTGGGAAGCTGGGCGGGACCATTGGTGATGAAGGAGACTTGAGGCTGGGCAGGACCAGCTGCAACTGGAAACCTTGAAACATTTCATCATTCAGCTCATAAAATAGGAATAATTCAGCATGAACCTCTTAGAGAGAAGTGTGGGTGGGGCTCCAAACCATCCCATTAAACTCCACTAAAATACCCTTTATGACACACGCTGTTTGCCGGCTCATGCACCTGTTTAGACTCCGCGATGTGTTCGGGTTGCAGGAAGAAATAGGCCTCTGGAAAATGCTCTAGCTCTTGCTTAATGATGGGCTCTGGCTCTGTGGTGGAGTCGGGGCTGGTGATGTCCTCCTCCGCAAGGCACCTGGTAAGTGGGGATCCACAATATGTCGAGTACCCACTCCACATATTGTTCAAAGCCCCCTCGATCACCTTCCCCGTGCAGGCGTGCCTTCAACCGCTCATTTTCTACATAGCAGAAATCGCTAAGCGCGCTGTTGGAGTAATGTGTGAGGCACGCCAGATCTAAAAAGTCCCTTGTATGGTCCTCGAGGGAGCGATCTATTTGCTTCAACAGGTGGAGGCAACAACTGGTAAATCAATTTATTTATAATCCTTATTACTGGTTGTGAGGGTCCTGCATTCTGTTATGGTTGCTGTGTTGTTTTACATCCAAAAGACAATGCATAACACAGAATGAACAATAAAGATACTTTTTAATAACACCAAGAACAATAAACACTACACACATTACACATGTTCCTGGATCAACATCTTTGTTGATCCTGGAACAACATTCCAATCAACCAATCAGATTTGAGGGAAAAGTTTACAGTTTATGTCAAGTTTAGGCTTACAAACCAGGGTTAGGTGCTTCTACGTCAGTGTTATTCACCTATTATTTCCCTCTGATTTTAGGGACAAATTATGATAGGTTTAGGGGTAGGAATAGGGATAGGACTAAATTTTCAGACAAGAATGTTCCAGGATCAACAAAATTTGTTGATCCTGGAACATGTCTTACTTGGCAAAATCACGGTGACCCCCCAGGTACACAGATACATGAAAACAACTAAAAACAATGTATTATGCATGCAAGGCCAGTAGTTGATGATGTCACTACACACCTATAGACTAAACACATAATTTGCATGCGCGTAGTGTCACATTTTTCACAAATTCGTGTTTTTATAGTTTACACAGAGATGATAACGGTAACGTATTCAAAAAGTTGTCCTTTGAAACCTGTTTTGAAAAGTTTGCATTTTCAGGCCCACAAAACCATGTTGTCGTGCAAATGAATGCCCAAAACGCATAAAAAGTTTTTAGATTTTAGTTGAAAATGATCTCAAGCAAAACAGTGACAGGGAAAACCATGAACTAGAAACTAAACAGAACATGACAAAGAAACTATGAAATTAAACAAGACGTAATCATGACAGCATAGTGTTTAAAATATGAATAAAAATGACAGTTTACAAGGCTGTAAATTTAGCCTAAATTAAGTTGTCACTTTTTTCTTCTAATATCTTGGGTAACATGGCTGAATGGTTGAGATTAATAAATTCAATAAAATTTTTGTAAGAACAGATACATGTCACACTGAGTGGTAAGCAACATGCACAAATGAAGATACTAGAATAAGTCTTTAATATATATTACTCGGGAACACAGGGGATCGCTAGACATACAAAACTCATGTATGCAGGAATGCCGGAGAATAAATACACCACACAGTTATAAAAGCGAGAACCGACAAGGAACAAATTAAACTCAGGGCAATTCATACATTGGACAAACAAAGGCAACTAAACTACACACAGGTCATAGGTAACCATGGGAACAAACAGGGACACAATCCGTAACCTAAGATACAGATAAGTGGGAACAAAGGAAACCGGAACAGAACACAGGGAAACAATGTGATACAAACTAAAAGTCCATGAAAATAGAACATAAACCTGACAATAAACAGGATTAGGATTATTTACTTATTTATTTCTTGCTAAGATGTAGTAGAAAGTGTCCAAATGATGTTAATTCTTGCTTGTAACTATTACAAGGGATAGTACTTTTTTTGTAATATGAAAATAATTGGTAATATGGTTGCATTAGTTACTACAATGTTTACAAAGAGGTTTGAATATGCCAAAATTGCTGTATGACTTTAATTTACTTTTAAAACATGGTGTCTGGACTGTTTTGAACAAGTGACGCCAGAAACAGATGTGACATAACCTATAAATTGTGGTAAAGCACTGTTTGTCACCTACAGTACAACAGTATAGTCCCACTTCAGTAAGGATGAATTTGACATTAAAGCTCAAATAATAACTGCTATAATAAAAAGCTTCACATTTCAGGTCTATCTTTTCCTTCCCAAGAAAAGAAAATCAGGTTTGTAGTCTCATCATGTGCTCTTCACAGCTGAAGTACCAAACACTCAGTGGTCTTAGTCATCCTCATCCCAAACTAACCTGTGCAGAGTCAACCAGCTCTTGTTTGCCAGAGGCCAGAAGCATATGATTGCCCCCACCATGATTCTGATTATCTCTCATCTGAGCTTGGTGCAAATGTCAACACTCATGAGAATACTAATGGCTATTGGAACAATTCAGAGTGGAAATCTGACTCGTCTTCCTTGTCTAACAATGTAAGTCAACTTTAACTTTAAGCAGTTGTCCATCAAAAAATGAAAGTTTTGCCATAATTTACTCTCCTGTTAATAACCAGTACGAGTTTTATTTTTTCTGTGGAACACAGTAGATCTTTAGCAGACTGGTGGACAGCACATTCCAGCCCAGTTTATGGTCAGGTTTCTCTCTGTCCGTAACAGTGGATAAAGGTTTGCTATATTTTGATTGGATCTTTGTGGACTAACACAAACAAACTGTCCAACGCCATCAGATAAAGATGCTGGGACAACATCCGGACACCTCTTAGAGGGCAAGAAGAAGACCTCTGGTACCAAGCCCGGGAAGGAAAGGACTTCTCATTGGTCCACATGGAGTTTCTGCCCTTCAACCATCTAGAGACTAATTCCTAAGGTTTTGGCCTGCGACTGCCATAAAAATTCCTCCGGACCTCTAGATACAGCAGCAGTGGGTGAAACAAAG
The DNA here is from genome assembly GCF_019924925.1 of Ctenopharyngodon idella. Lineage (NCBI taxonomy): Eukaryota > Metazoa > Chordata > Actinopteri > Cypriniformes > Xenocyprididae > Ctenopharyngodon > Ctenopharyngodon idella. The sequence continues at coordinate 10,476,959 of NC_067234.1, forward strand.
AGAGATCCAAATCCATTCATAACTATGTTTTCATACCTTAAAACTGATGCAAACTACACACATCCATTACTTATTCATAGAAATGAGTATTCTCAGTGATAGCTATTTGTAGTGCAACATCTTACACAAATTCAGCTGTTAATGTACAGATAAATGAATACATGACAGTTCCATCTTTTTCAATCTTGTTTGGACCCTATTTGTTTACAATATTGCCAAAGGTATTCTGGTGGTGCTTTGGAAAGTGAGAAATGCATTTAAAAAATCCACGGGTGAAAGAAGGGTGGGCCACACTGTGTGTGTCCCCTTTGATGTCAGCAGCCAATCGCAGCACTGGAACGGTGAAGCACCAAATTGCAATCTCCTCCTCATTTGAAAGGAATAAAGGTACCCTTTTAAAAGACACTCTTTGTTCTGAGTATGTCCTGTAAGGGGATAAGACAGAAACAGATCAACACAAGGGTGAGACTGTGACAGATACAACCACATTCTGAGCCTCCAATCTGTGAGGAAAGAGACATTAACAAACTCGACATTCACAGTTTTCGTCCAGAGAGACAGTAATGACTACAGCACGTCCCGAGTTTCCATGCCAGACAAATAAGTATTTGATCAAGTTCTAAGTGTCAAGGTTCAACTTCAAGGTTCCTTCATCTGAATGATCCAGATGGTTAAGGACCTTCTACACCTACGTCATGGCCTCATCTGCATGTTCCAGATTGTAGGATCCCTTTTGGTGTTCCAGGAGATCACCATCCCACAGAGTTTCGTGTTCAAGGCTGTTCAAACGGATTCCAGCTCACAGCACAACCAGTGGAAGATGTCACCGTCATCAGACTGAACCATGTGGAACGTAAATATCACTTAACCAAACCTCTTTCCAGAGACCTTGGCATTGTTGTATATTATCATCAGTATATGATTTTCTAATTTACATTAGAGGTAATACAGCTGATGCTAGCTATAATTTTCCATTTATTTTTTTAATGCATGATAATGTTCTTCACCTTATTACTTTCAGAGAAACAACAGTTTATCTTTCCATAAGATAACGTAACTCTGATGTACTTATAACCATACCTTAAGTGATGTGTGATTCAAAAATCACAATGTCAGCAGTGATGTGAGTACCAGTCACTACATTACTTAGCCTCCTTGGACAGGCGAAAGTAAAATCACTTACAGCAGAATGACCAAGCTGTTATTTGGCATAGGCTTCAGGTTTCCCAAAGCCATACAATCCACTCAAATGTTTAAAATAATGAGATACAAATTAAAAAGTCCATGGAACTAAAGCTTAAATGATACATAATGGTGCAATTCTGTTTTCAGGCATTGCCTGTCTGTATGTATAAAAGCTGACTTACTCTATTTCAAATTGATGAATCTATTCTAGCCACTGAGAACTCTCAGCCGAACATCAAACGTCCACATTTGCATGAAACATATTCAAATTATGTCATTTCATTAAAATTTTAAAGGACTGATCTAAAAAGTTAAACTTGCCATTGGGAATCATTCTAGTACTGGGATTAGCCAAAGCCAGGATCGCTTTAGATCTAAAACTAGTTTATACAGCTACAAAACACTGGCTTATTTCCTTCACAGCAGCACTAAAAGACCCAGATAAACTGCCTGACTAGTGCAGTTTTCTTTCTTGTGTTTCCTATTGAAACAGGAAGTATGGGTGGGTCATTGGGTCTTTTGAATGGGTTTTTGGTTAAATGCCTAAAATAAGGTCTGTGGATATTTTTATGTTTTCTTCTACGACATAAAATCCATTAGTAATATCACCTTATAATGTTTAAAGCTTTTACTTGTTTTGAAAAAGGTGTCTCTAACAAGTGACTAAATGTGACTACAGAGGCTGTTGAGGACATCATCACAATGAACAGGTAAACTCATCTACTGCTTTCACAGCATTGTTGTGTTTATAACTGTGCCCTTGCAAACTATTTTAACTCAAACTTTAATGGAAAATGTTTTTAAATAAAGCCTGAAAGAGCTGTCGGAAGCTTAATGGTGGTGATGTTGAAATCATCATGTGGTGTAGCTCATTTATAGCCTATGTTTTACTTCTGGCGATTATGTTTAGACTTAAATATTCATAAAAGTTGAGTTCCTTTCTGCAGATTATCTTGATGAATAAAAGAATCATAAACTTTTGTTGGTCACAGAGCTTATATGTGCAATAATACAAAAGCCAATAGAAAAATCCTGCTGGGTTTTTGTCAAGGGACACAGGATGATGTGAACTTCCAGGTTGGCTTATTGCTATACTTTGAAGCAGATAATATGACGATTTATGTTAAAAAACGATTTTTTAAATAATACTATTGAAAAGTTAAATAACTTTAGAAATAGACTAGCAAATAAAACACATGAACTACCACATATTCATGGAAAAGATAGTTTGTGTTTCAAGATTAAGTTAAAGGATTGTTTATAACAATAAAACAAAATAAAGCAAATAAAACACATGAACTACCACATATTCATGAAAAAAGATATTTTGTGTTTCAAGATTAAGTTAAAGGATTGTTTTATCCTCATAAGGGACAGTAAAGATGTGAAATCCTGTTAAAATTATTGTGTACCCTCATCCTAAAGCCCAGAGTCTCACATCTCTATCAAATTGACAGACTTCAAAGCAGTTTAAACCCTGGGACTATAATCACATTGTGAAGCCTTTGTGTAATTATAAGGACTTGAAATAGAGGACGAAAAGAAATGAATAAAAGTGCTGGTACTGTAGAATGGACTTGAATCTGCTGCTGTGGTTACATGAGAGAAAATAATGAGGTTTCTCTGAGGGTGAGGGTGAGGGTGGAGGGTGGGGGGTAGGGGGGATGACTACCAGAAAAGCTTGTTAACTTCCTTGTTTGTCGCAATGTACCAGTCGAAGGCTGGTGTTGAATGAAACAGCACTGTAGATTCTAGTGCCAGATGAAGTGGTCCGTGTTTTGTACTGACATGTTTTGTCCACTGTTGCCTTCTTGCATGCACAAGAACACACATATGTTGGGTTTATACTGTACAAACTATTCTACAATTGCATTGCATCATTTAGTATGATTTATAAAATGTTTTTTGAGGACAAAAAATTTCTGGTATTACTATCCTTGATACTATCCATTTTGTTCCCACAGCATAGGGAATACTTGAAGACTGATTTTTTAGACAGGCCATTTTTAGATGTGTTCCACAGGAGAGAAATTCATACAGGTTTATAACGACATAAGGATGAGTAGCCTACATGATGACAGAATTTTCAGTTTTGGGTGAACTATTACTTTAACACTCATACAAATAAAATGCATAACAACAAAATAAATGAAGAAGCCGCTCAACACCATATTAAACTCACCCCCACACTATTTTTCCACTTCACTTTGGTAATAACTCTCAAACTCCTCCGCTATTCATATTATATCAGACATGTTTTTCTTAATAGAAGGAGGAATCCAAGGATAGAGTGTGATAAGTTAAGCAAATTAGCATATATATTACACTATGAGTCAGAAAGTGAAAGAGACCACATTAAACACTGGTCAAATATATAATTTCAGCCCTTACCAGTGAGTAGAAACTGAATGTGTTTTTTTTTTTTTTTTTTTTAAGAATATTTTTCAAGTCCACCTGCATTTCAGTTTAAATTCACTCCCTGGTGCCATGACTGCCAGATGGTTCAGTTAGCAAAAGGTGCCCAATACTTTTAGTACTTTCTGTGTTGACAGCTGCTTCTGTGATTTGTCTGGGATGCTTTTTTCCTTTTCTTTTTTTTTGTCATATCGTGCTGTCACTCTAATGAAATGTGTTTTTGGGGCTGCTAAGGCAGGCGTCATGTTGACAGGCTTCTCAGACTAGCAGGTGCAGCCCTAGATGATTTATGGTACATCAATCTACTGACAAACATGTGCTTGGAGTACTAAAGAAACAATTATCCAGCCTGAATATGGCTAATTTGCTGCAGAAGTGCAATTTTGCTCCTGTCAGTGTGACTAGGTGACATGGAAACACTTATGTCCATTAATAGGTGTGATGGAGGTCATAACGCTGAACTGTTTCTGTATGTTTTACAACTACAGATCCGATTACACCATGATTTATTTTGGGCTGAGTCAGAATGTAATTCCAACTGCTGGATAGCAGATTTTTTTTTTAATGTTGATAATGTGTAAATGTGAGAATGTGTATATATCATGACAAATAGTAAACATCTCTTAAAGGTCACCTATTATGCTAAATACACATTTACAAGTTGTTTGGATATAAATGTGTGTTGGCAGTGTGTGAACACAAGCACCCTACAATGATAAAAATCCACCCACTTTTTTTTTTTAATCCCCATTAAACCAAAGCAGTCTCATTAGACAAGCCGTTTTGATTCTCTGAGTAATGTGATGTCACATTCCTCATGCACTGCCCACGGCCACTGACTGACAGTCCTGTATTCGTTTCCGCCCTCAGCGAGCTGTATGCTGCCCGCCATTTTCTCCACGCTCGAGCAGCTGTAGCGACAACAGTGTCTGGTAAGTAATTGAGATGTTTTGTTGTTGGATGTAAGAGCGAACATAACAGATCTAATATACACATATGATTTCTGTAACGTTGCCTGCTATTTATGTTCACAGACATAACTGACTGTGTTTATGTGAACTGTGTGTGTTTTTGACAGAACCTTGTGTGTATGTGACAGTTTAAACAAAACAAAAAAATGTGAAAGAGAAGTTACTCACAAGACTTGATGTCTGACAGCTAAGTGTGTGTGCGCTTCAGATAAGTGCACTCAGAAAACGATCCATTAGTAGTTTAAACTGATATAGCTTTAAAATGCGTGGAAATAATCAACTTTAATGATGAAAAAAAAAAAAAAAACTATGCTATCCGTGAGAGTGTTCGCGATATAGATGATAATCAAAACCAAGCAGATGTCTTGTTAGTATTTGGCAGAGAATCCGATTGAGGTAGGAACTGTGATCGTAGAGAGGGGGCGGAGCACAGCAGCTCATTTGCATTTAAAGGCACTTGCACGAAAACAGCCTGTTCTTGACTGTAGTCAGAAATGGGTATTTACAACATGGATTTATAAATCTGTGAGGTATTTTAAGCTGAAACTTCACAGAAACATTCTGGGGACAGCTGAGACTTAAATTACATCTTGTAAAATGGGCATAATAGGTGAACTTTAATAGCTTTACATATTAATGAATATGACAATGTTAATGTTTTTCATTTTGGTGGACTAGATCTTCTGCTACTGCAGAGTATAGACTTGCTGCTGCTAATAGATTCACAAACACGTTGCTGTGAGCATGTAAAATATGCTGCAGCACCATGAATAGACATGAATCCCACAGCAGAAACAGACAGGTGGAGCTGGGGGAGGTGGAGGAGTTCAGAGGAAATACAAGTTCAGCATTATAATATGCACAAGATTTTGTATTTTAACACTCAAGAAAGAACTTGAAATGATTTAGTGTGTTTTAAATACAGGTGTAAAGGAAGTGAAACACAGGTGAACCAGATAAATAGACTGGAATTTTGTTAAAGGATATTTGATGGATTACATTTGGTCTTGATGAGGTTTGTCCAGATGTCTGAAGTGTTGACACAAGTGATCAGCACTAAATACAGGTGGAAACAGGTAAATGTTTTGTGTTTGGATAACTGAAACCATACACAGAGGTAGTGCGAAGAACCTGGCTACAATCTGTGCAGTACTTGCAGTTGTGAGAGTTGGAAATGGAGCCGTCAAGATAGACAAAAGACTATGAAAGATGACAAGCCAATAAGAGTTGTAATGGACTGGAGCAACATGTGTAGCCCCACCCCATAACAACTCTTATTGGTTCGTCATCTTTCATCTGACTTGACAGCTGTTTTCAACTCCTCTCACAACTGCAAGTAACAAATTGTAGCGTCTGGATCAATCAGACACACAATTATTCATTATATTTAACGAATAATCCGGAAACTCACTCTCTCAAAGTTCTGTGAACCCATCCCCCTAAAACTGCAACTAGCATCCCAAACTTAGCTAACACACACGCAGAACTAGGTGTCCTGTTACAGGACGCAAGAAAACTGAGAAGACATTTTATTACTGTCAGGAATGTGCAGAGACTTGTGACTCTGACTTAATTCTTGCTGAGAAGGACAAATAAACCCTTTTAATCCTATATATTCTATATATAACCACTTGAGAAATGTATAAACATGTATCCAATTTTCCCATCTCATGATTTTCCTTTTATAGGGTTTGGCCTACGTATTAATTCTCTCTTTTGAATTCTTTTGGTATTATTGTTTCAGAGATGCATACTATGGTTAACTAAAATCACATCGGTAGCATGTTTGGTATAGATGGACTCCAACTTTTGTTTCCTATTTGGTAATTTATGTTACATGTTGCCAACTCTGTGACACAATAGTATTATAAGAATCTAGAAGGTTCTTCTATCATACATCCAGTCCAATGTCTTATGCTAATATCTTGCTACAGAACAAAGACTCGTAAAGTTCCCTCCAAAGGGACAACTCCTTATTGGCTCAGACACCTCAAGAGGGTGTGGCATCTTCACACTTTAAAATCACCAATCACAAGATCACAAGCCCCTTCCTCTCTCTCTTTTACTGAGAAAACTCTGATGTGAAGATGATGCTAAGAAGCTAGGAGCTTCTAAGGAACCCCAAGCTTGTGCCAGACTCCGGCCTAGACTTTTCATTCACCAAAGATCCTCTGAATCCAACTGGCTCTCTCTCATCAAGACAACATCAGCAAAGATCAACTGGAGCCTCAACAAATTGCATCAGGACAAGTTTAATTCAAATTGGCGAGACATGCAAGTATCAAACTTAGTCTCATTATTTAATACATTAAGTATCCTTTTAAAGAAGGGCGTGTTAGAACTAAACTGATGGTTTGCTTAAGGCTGTTGATCTGCTGAATTTCAAACAATGCTGTAACTTCTTGCTTTCCTGTATTCTGCTTCAGCTCACTCTTTCCCTTGGTAAACTGTATGCATGTATGCGTGTGAATGTTAGAGTAGTTTAAGTGTTTAGTCTAGTTAATAAAGTCTTGTTCATGTCACACGTAAAGTTGTCTGTGCTTCATGCTCATATACTGGAGTCCCTAATCATGCAGATTCTGACTACATGCTCTGGGTAGTACTGTAGAATGAGAATGTTATTTCCCAAAACCTGGAAATGAACATTTCTTAGAATTAATAAACAATTAACACTGAGTGTTCATTGGCCAAACAGGTTAATTGATTGTAATATTGATTTTATTACATTAAGTTAATTTTATTAGCCGATCCAAATATTTATAATTAATTATAACTAGTTATGTTTAATTATTCATATGTCTTTGAGCTAATTTGCTACAAAATCTAGGTGACTGGTGAGGTGAGGCACAGTCAAAGTTGAATACACCTTGGAGTCACAATCACAGGCGACCACATTGCATTTGTAGCAGAAATGTTATCTATCATGTACCACAGTGAAGCACCATCTATCACTACCCACTCACCTAAATGTGAGGTCAATGGGCCTTATTCATGAAACGTTTGTAAATATACGAGCAAATTCAGAGTAATTTGAGTGTAAAATAGACCTTTTCGAAAACTCTCCTCCGGATTCCCAAATTCCCAAATTCAGTATCTCAGAAAATTAGAATATTACTTAAGTTTATTTGCCTTCAGCAAATAAACATTTGAAATATATCAGTCTGTGTGTAATGAATGAATATAATATACAAGTTTCACTTTTTGAATGGAATTAGTGAAATAAATCAACTTTTTGATGATATTCTAATTATATGACCAGCACCTGTACATACAAGTATTTTTACAGACAAAAACACACACATATATACATATGTACATACATAAATATACTTATAAATACAGAGATAGGATCCAAGGTTAGGCTACTTATATGGTGACACTGTTGTAGACTACTTTTATGGAATATATTTTCTGTTTTGTGGTATGTAATGGTTGTATACGTGTAATATTGGAAATGTCAAGAAGAATCAGACTTCAATATAATGAAGGAACGGGAACCAAACCTTGTTGAAGGTGTCAGGTTTTAACTTCACAGAAGCTGTAAGTTTTTCCATATCACAGTGTGTTATTAGTAGATTGAGCCAAATATTTACTGAAAGTTTTGATCTGTCTTTCCAGTTAAGTAAGATCGTTTTTTTTTGTTGTTTTTTTTGCTGTAGTTAGTGCGATGAGAATGAATTGCTCCTGATGTTTAGATATGGTTAATGTAGATAAATCTCCAAGTATCAGCCAAAGTTGAACAGTTAAAAATAAATAAATAAATAAAGACAGGGCAAATCAACTCGTGAAATATTATTATGGTACATATAGTGCATCAAAATGCAATGTCATCAGTTTGCCTAAATTAGAACACAGAACGTTCAAATGTTTTACACACCATTTACATGTGGTAGCGAGCAGGTGTAAATTTCTTTCGTACCAACTAACGTTTTGTAAATACAAACATTTTCATGAATCCGAAAATTTACGTCAGATCAGCTTTATGAACAATTTACACAAAAATTCATTCTGCTCGTGTTTCATGAATTAGGCCCAATGCTTAGCGAAATCCAGACATTCCAATAGGAATCCATGCAATCTGGAATTTCGTGTAAGGGCAAAAGGTGAATTTTGCTCATGTTCAAGTTGGTCACGCGATCCCCAATCTGACATGTGATGCAGCCTGGAATCATTATCACACCATGTTCATTCATTTTTGGCCAGAGGAGAACTGGCCTGCTGACTTTTTCCCTAAGAATTTTTCTCTCCATTACTGTCACCTGTTGGAGTTTGGGTTCCTTGCCACGGTCGTCTCTGGCTTGCTTAGTTGCGGACACTTAATTATTGATTTAACTGCACTGAGAGTATTGACTGAACTAAGCTGGGTGATTACATCACTGTTTTCTGCAGACCTGCTTATAGCTGAATTGAACTCATTTCATAGTTGGTGAACTTTACACAGTTTTTTAAATGAAGTGAATAAACACTGAACTGACTTCAGCTGAATAATGAGAATATTGTCTTTTTAGAGCTGCTTTACAGCAGAATGAAATTCGTTTTACATCACTGATCATTAATTTATTGTTCATTACTATATATATTACTATACTATATATACTATACTCATTACTATATATATATATTTATAAAACAGTTAGTTCCTGTCCTTGATTCTGATTGGTCAATAGTTTTATTCATGATAAAACACGGCTATGACCGCTTCACCCAACGGTTCTGTGTATCACTACACAACACCCTTAGCAACCACTCTTAGCAACGTAAACTGTATGTTCTTAATTGATATTGTTCATTGAAGCTCACTGTATTATGTAGAAGAGTATTGTGAGAAAAAGATCGAGTGAGCGAGTTTATCTGCATTCAGATTTAGAATTTTCCTTCAGGTCAGTCCTATGTTCAAGATGAAATCCTAACTCAAGTGGTCACAGAAGACACATTTGACCACTTGTGATCAGATCACCAAAAACACAAGAGTCATTTCAGGTCTCTCTATTTAATTTGCTTCTAGAAGAGTATGCTTTCAGTTCTGAGCTCTTTTACTTTGTAGAAAGTGTCTAACTTGATTGGTCTCTCTTTTCTGCTCACAGGGCTCTGCAGATGTTTGCTGACACAGATGATTTGATTACAGTATGTTATAACATGTAGTGACAGGCATCCAAAATCCATATGCAGCCCGAGCATCAAATACGCCACTCTGTCATGCACTGAATTTCTAGGCTCGTAACTCTGTGTCATAACCACCTGGATCTTGACAGATTTTCATAGTCAAATTTAGATATTCCTGCAAAATCTCTCAATACAGCACACCAGACCTGGAAAGACAGTAGCATAACTAAAGAAATTCTGGTAATAAATTGCTTGATGCATTTAGTTAAATTAGATTACATTTCACCAGACTGAGCATAAGACTTGAGAATCATGACAGTAATAGATATGCAGTTTTACCGTATCCACCTAGTTTTCCTTTTCCAAAAAGTATTGTGTCAAAGTCAGAACGAATGGGAAGATGTCACCAACTTTATTCCAATATTGCGATGTGTGTAACATTTAAAGAAAGCAGACTGAGGCGAGGAACTGACAAAGCACAAAAGAAACACAAGGGTTATATACACAGGGGGTAATAAGCTAAACAAGATAACGATTTAAGGAGAAACACCTTGGGAGACCAATCAACAGGGGAAACTACAAAGGACTACAAACATGGCACACAAGACAGGAAATATAACAAAAGTCCCAAAACAACACAGGGAGTATATGACAATGTGTTTCAAAGTGAACAAGAAAAAAAAAACATAGGGTGAGACTTGATTTTATACATTTGTTGTTAAGTGGATTGTGAAAAGTGAGTGTTGTATACGGAGAAGAATAAAAGCAGATCTCAACACGATTAGCCTATGGGCCCTATTTTAACGATCTAAGCGCATGGTCTAAAGCGCATGGCGCAAGTGCACTTAGGGCGTATCTGAATTTAAGGACGGGAAAAATGGTCAGGCGCATTGTTTGAAAGGGTTGTCCCTATTCTCTTAATGAGTAATGGGTGTGTTTTGGGCGTAACTCGCAATAAACCAACCAGAGTCTCGTCTCCCATTCCCTTTGAAAGCCAGTTGCTCTCGCACCATGGCGGATTCGCTATTTACAAGGCAGCATTTGCAAGCAGAAAAACTGAACGCGTCTATAGTAAGAGATGGATCTGCTCGTGTGCGAGGTTAAAGCGTGAGCAGACCATCTACGGGACAAGCTGGATTCCACCAAAGCATTTTTATCTTTATGCATACAATAATAATCTTTTACATTGTAATCCTTTTATTTTTAATTTGGCATGTTTTTTTTGTGCTGCTGCACTTCCCTGTGTGTATAATAAGCAGAATGTACGCGCGTTGTGCACCCGCATATAGGCACATATTACTAACGCGCTGTTTAAATAACAAAACAAATATTTGCCATTGACCTTAGACCAGGTTTCAGTTGGTCAATGGTGCAGTCTGTTTCAGTTGCCTCAAAATAGTAACGCGCCAACAACATGCCTGAACATACCTTGTTTTTAGACCAGCAAGCCCATGGGCGCACAAATGGGCGCAAATGCATTTGCTATTTAAACAACGTGGCACAGGATGTGAAAATGATAACTGTGCTGGGCTGAAACTAGCAAAAAACACTTGCATCACGCCTGGCGCCACATTGTGCCAGGTGTATGATAGGGCCCTGTATGTCAGAGCAAGTTACTAAAATTTTGATTAAAGATTATGAGGTTAAAAAAAAGAGACTGTCCTCCTCCAAAAAAACGATTCTATAGGTCGTTTTTTCAAGCACCTTATTACGACCTATATTTACGTTTTAAAGTCATGCGCCCTCTAGCTGGTGTAAAAATAATGACATGTCGTGTTACGTCTGTCGTCATGAAATTACGTATGACCTTCATTACCAATCAAAATGCGTGTTCATTTAAATGCTATGTGTGGACTTTTTACACGGTCCCTTACCCACCATTTGTCCTATTTCCATTTAGCAAAACTCATTTTTTTCTTAACGACTACACCTACCCCATCCCTAAACCTACCATTAGTGACTTATAGTGCATATACACTTTATGAGCACATGCGTTCCCTGGGATCGAACCCGAATCAACATGATTGCATATTGCAATGCTCTACCAATTGAGCTATGCGAAACCCGAAATATGATGCAGATAAAAGTTAAAATGAAAGTGCCCAGTTTTCGATAGGGGCGCAACTTTAGCAAAAGCTCCTATGGGTCGTATTTCATGCATTAAAATGAAAGTGTCCCATTGTCGATAGGGGCACAACTTTAGTAAACACTCCTATCGTATTTCAGGGAAGTGACAAATGACTTATATGGGTGTATTGATTGGAGGACATGTTGAAAAAAAAACAAACATAAAAACACCCAGTTGCATTACCCATTAATATTACTCATTCTCAACTACATAATGAACGTCTTTGAAAGAATTTGAGAATTTGAATGGTTTGGACTGAACATGGCCTGTCTTTACCAAAATCTACACTCAGCTAAAATAATGTTAGTAGGTTATATGTGTTTCAGCAGGATTTTAGAATGTTTCTTCCGTTTATTGTGATATTTTCTTTGTTCTCTACCCAGCCTTGATGGTTTCCTGGTGTGCCTTGTTAGTGAGTCTGGAGCAGTGGAGACGGGGGAATGTTGTAACCCTTTTTGCTTTAACATCTGTAACTCTCTCTCTCTCTCTCTCTCTCTCTCTCTCTCTCTCTCTCTCTCTCTTGCACTATTCATCTCAAACATCTCAAAAGTTTTTTGAATCTGCTACAAAAAGTTATTTTAAAAACTACAGAGTATATTAATGTCAAGTACAAAAGCTCTCACTCCTTGGGTGGCTTGGCAACATGGAATTTGTTTAAATGCTGTACAAAGCATTTTTTTTTTTTTTTTTTTTGGATCTATATAGTTGAAGCTCCTTTGAGTGAATGTGAAGTATCTTGGGGTGAACAATTAGTTCTTCTCAGACTGCTGCTGGTTTAGCATTTCTTTCCAAATTTGTTCATCTAATGAGACTTGATTAGATGACGGCCTTGGTTGTGGGAAGGGTCACGCAAGAAACCAAGCACAAATTCAACTGTTTTATCTATTAATTGTAATGTGAGTAGGGTCAGCATGGTTAACTGAAAATCTGGAGTAATTGTATAACTGAGATGGCAAATGTTATATGTTTCATTAAAGGGATAGTTCACCCAAAAATGAAAATTTGATGTTTATCTGCTTACCCCCAGGGCATCCAAGATGTAGGTGACTTTGTTTCTTCAGTAGAACACATGATGATTTTTAACTCCAACTGCTGCAGTCTGTCAGTTGTATAATGCATGGCAATTGTAACTAAATCTATGAGAGTAAAAAAAAGACATGCACAGACAAATCCAAATTAAACCCTGCGGCTCGTGACGATCGTGACGATAAACATCAAATTTTCATTTTTGGGTGAACTATCCCTTTAAATCCTGCCCTGGTCAATGGCAGTTCCAGAAAATCAGATTTCCTCTTTCCATAATCAATTCCATTTACTACATTGAATCACAATGTGCTTGCATTAGTACTCATCAGCACACATACGTTTCATACATTTATATAGAATGTACAGTAACACTTTGTATTAACTTTGATTAATAAATTATTAACAAACATTATATAATGCTTAACAGATCATTAGTTAATATATATTCACATATGCTTGTTATTATTAAACATTATTAAACATTACATAATGATTAACAGATCATTATTTAATGTAAATTGAAATGCTTACAAACGTCATTAAACTTAGATTCATATATTACGTAATGCACTTTTTTAACATTTACAAATGTAAAAGTTTAATTAGTAATTTTAAGCACTTCACACACTTCACGCTTCATGTTAACATATTATTCATGAACTCATAACAACAGTCTGTAAAGGTCATACATTTGGTCTTTGTTTGTTGTGGTGTGTATTTATTTATTTCTACTAATCATTTATTAATTATTTGTTCATATTTTTGAAGTGCCCAATCTAAAGTTGAAACTATTCATTATTTGTAAATGCTTATAAACATTTACTAATTATTTAGTACCTTTCAGTTTGATTGTACCTTTAATCAAACTGAACCCTGTAGACTGTTGACCACTTAACCCATCCTTAAACCTACTCATACCACCAAACCTATCCCTAACCTTACCCGTATCACACTTCAATAGCAGCAAAAGTGTTTTGCAATAGCACATGAACACAATAAGCACATTGCACCTAACAATTATTATTAGTAGTTAAAGACACCTAATATAAAGTGGGACCAGTCATTCTTATATTGTTAAATTATCTGTTGAACATCCAGATCACTCATAGCAACAAAAAAAAAAAAAAAAAAATGCATTAGGTAATACATGAATTGAACTTTAATGACGTGTAGATTTTCAAAAAGTGCATGATCATATGAATTGAAAGTTTAATGACATTTGTAAGCATTTTAATTTACATTAAATAATGATCAGTAAATCAGTCAACATGTAATGTTTAATAAGTTCATTAGTAAACATTACCAAGCACATTATCTCATTTGGTTCATTATGATTTCACTTTTTTAACTTTAGTTAGTGTGTAATGTTGCTGTTAGAGCAGAAAACAACATCTGCAAAGTTATGACGCTCAAAGTTTAATGCAAAGGGAGATATTTTCTTTTACAGAAATCACAAACGGCTGGTAGGGACTACAACAAGCTTCTTCCCGGGTTGGTGACATCAACCTAAAATTTACATAAACCCTGCCCCCGAGAACACATAACAAAGGGGTGAGGCCATGTTATTGCAATACAGTATATAACACAAGTGCAAAAGCATGTCATAAAAGCAAGATGACAACATAAGTTATAACCGTAATTAAACTAAACTATACCTGTATATCTTCATACAGCATATATTCTCTGGCTCTGTAGGTTCCCACATGATCGATTTATAGATTATCATGACAGAATATGCTAATCATTGACTTTAAGATATCCCACATCAGCTACATAAATTAAGCAACTAACCATTCATAAATGTTCTGTTGTATTCTACATGTTGTCACTTCTTCTTGAGTTTCTCCATCATTGTCCAACTCGGGTTTGAACATAAAAGGCTGAACAGTTTCTGACATTTTCAGTAGTTGCGTCCCAAATAACGCACTATACACTATGCACTTATACACTATGTACTTATGCACTTTGTACTCATCCATGTACTGCGTGAATTGTATAAGGTTATTTTGTCATTTAACAATGGTGTCCGATACCCCCTCCACCTCCCCCTCCCCTCCGCTATGTAATTAAAGCTGCGACAGTTGAGTGCATGAAGTGTCCAACATTCCACACTTCGTTTTTTCCGTTAATTTAGTGCATCATCCGGGTATTTAAAGTGCACTTCTTCTTTTTGGAATTTTCTGTGTGAACGCAGTGCTCACACTATTTGTACTTAAAAACATTATAGAATAGTGCATAAATACGCTAATTGGGACGCACTTAGTGAGTCTTCGTGAGGTAATTGGCACTGATAACACTATGTGCTAATAGGAGCTCTTGAAATCTTAGAAGCAGCAGCTCATTTGCATTTAAAGGGACACACAAAAACTGAGCGTTTTTGCTCACCCTCAAAAAGTGACAAATTTAACATACTATAAAAAATTATCTGTGGGGTATTTTGAGCTAAAACTTCACATACACACTCTGGGGACATCAGGGACTTATTTTACATCTTGTAAAATGGCATTATACCACCTCTTTAAACATTATATAATGTTTGTTAATCATTTATTAATGAAAGTTTTTATAAAGTGTTACCATCTGAGGGTTGTCCTCCCTAATCCCCCCTCCCACACACACACACACACACGCTTAAAAATATCTTTAAAAATCACGCTGTGTATTGTAAATAATATAATGATATATACTTAAAATAATTCTGTAAGTAGTAAAACAATACAAACGCAAACAGGGCAAAAAAAGCATTTTAAGTTTAGAAACATTTTGAGTCCCCCTCTCGTCTCACAGTGCTTTGGTCCACTGCCTGCTTTCCCCCTTTACCTCACCTACACATAAGTCTGGTGGGAGAGAACAAAGTTCTTCGGTAGTTGTGGAACTCCAGTAAGTAGATCCAAGTCGCTGAGCTTTCAAATCAGTTTGGAAGAATTGATTCACTGATTCTACTCACGAACCTCGAGTCAACAATCCTCCTGCTTATGCTGGTGAGCCTACCAACTGTCGCTCCTTTATCATTCAATGTGAAGTGGTGTTTTCGCTTCAGCTGTGGAACTATGCAACTACCTTTGATTTCCAACTCTTCAAAGCTGAAATTATCAAAGTTTTTGATCGGTCTGTATTTGGAAAGGAGGCTTCAAGGCTGCTGGCAGCTTTTCGAGAAGGCAAGAGATCGGTGGCAGATTATGCTATTGAATTTAGAACCCTCACAGCCACCAGTCAGTGGAATCCGGAGTCGCTGGCGGCATGGTTCCAGGATGGAGATATTTTATCAGGACGGTCACAAGCACGTGACCATTTCATCTATAACTGGTCCGGTGAGTGTAGTTACCTCCGGCAACCAACAGGAATGTAACTTCGCCCCAGAGCTGAGCCCAGCAGTGAGTCGGACCAGGTGCAAGACCAGGCAACACTGTTCGTCCCAGTGGATGTCCTCGTGGAGTATGAGGGCATGAAGTGGAGCCTCGCCCATACTCCCACCTCTGAAGCTGAGCTGTGCCCAGTCCCCACAAAGTTGGTTACAGAATTAGAAAAATAATTTCCAGTCACCGCTGGTCCCGCTCAGCACCAAGTCTCATTCATCACCACTGGTCCCACCCAGCTCCAAGTCTCCTTCGTCACCGCTGCTCCCGCCCAGCTCCAGGTCTCCTTTGTCGCCGCTGGTCCCTCCCAGCTCCAAGTTTCCTTTGTCATTGCTGGTCCCGCCTAGCTCCAAGTGTCCTTTGTCATTGTTCGTTCCGCCCAGCTAGAAGTTTCCTTAGTCGCCGCTGGTCTCGCCTAGCTCCAAGTGCCCTTTGTCATCGCTGGTCCTGCTTAGCTCCAGGGTTTCCTTTGTCACCGTCTGGTCCCACCCAGCTCCACTCAGCCTCCCTCTCCCGCCTCCTCTGCATAACTCATCTAGTTCCTCAGCCGTCTTCCACTGGCTCAATTCAGTTCCCTGACTCCTCATCTGGTAGCTCTGCTATGCTACATGAATTTGCCTTGGTTCGTGGATCCCCTGGCTCTGACTCGGGCCACCAAGCCCATCGACCAGTCGGCTCCACCTTGGCTCCTTGCCCTTTTGGCTCCACCTGGGACTGTCATCCTAACGGCTCCACCAGGCTCCACGAGGCTCCCTCATCCCTCTGGCTCTGCCTTGGTCAGCCATCGCTCTGCCTATGCCACGGACTTCAGGGCATTCGGCTGTGCCTCATCCATCCACACCTTAGGCTCTGCCGGGCTCCTCCTCCCCGCCGGATCTGCCTTGGTCCTCAGTCCCACCAGCTCTGCCTCAGTCCTTCTCCACCCTGGCTCCACCTCGGCCGCTCATCACCACTGCTCCGCCTTAGCCTCCAGGTCCTATGGTTCCTGAGATTATTCTAGTGTTTTTTCTGAGTTCTGTTAAGTTTAATAAAGACTGTTATTTATATCTTCATCTTTATCATGCGCAGGTACCATCACACAGGTAACAATATACAATTCATATACATAAATATAAATTTTTTGAGTATATTTTATCTATTTGTTACATTTTGTAAAATGGACTGATGCATTAAGATGACAGAGATTAAGATCCCTGTGGTAACTGATTTTGGAGCAGGTCATTTTGGAAACTTCAATAAATGGTCTTTTTGGACTGAGGAAAGAGATATGAGTTCTGAAAATTACAGCATATTACACAATTTGACCTCTTTAATAATAAAACTGCATTTGTCCAAATTTGTGAGCATCCCACACATGCAGTCATTTCTCAGTGGAGGATTTTCTGCTATGAAGGTTTTCATTAAACTGTGGGTGTGTTAATGCACAGTTCTTACCATTTGTGTACACATAGCCAATTATAGGTTATATTGACTAGAAAGCAATAATCTGAACAGATGGAACGGGCATGAGCATAAATCATTTCAACACCTACTGTGCTGTTTACCAAATACAACAAGCAATGTCAGTAGCTTTTGAATCTCAGGTCACATTACATGCAGTTTGATGTACATGGTGATGTTTATCAACACTACTGTATATAACTTTTATGGATCTTGGATGGATTTTACAGAGCCAGGTGCAACCTAAAGTGAAGACAAACATTCCTCCTGATGTTTAAAGAACTGTTTCATTATCCTTTTCAGGACCTAAATGTCAGCATTCCAAGTAATGTAATTTATATTACATTTATGTATTTAGCACATGCTTTAATCCAAAGTGGCTTGCATTGCATTAAAGGCATACATTTGATCACTTCTTGCAAGAGGTCCTGAAGTGCCCCGATTGATGGCTCTGGATTGGATTTGGTGGATGGCACAGTAGTAGAGCATCCATTCATTAACTCCCTTTAGATACTTCATGAACCCTGAACCAATGGGCTTCTTTTTCCAGGCACCTCAGGCTGGGAGCTAATTAAAAACCTGGCTGATAGTATCTTCTGCATTTTTAAAGATGGCTGTAGATCTATGATATTCACCTGCTGCTCAGCCCCCCCCCCCCCCCCCCCCCTTGAGGGGTCACCCCCTTGAATCACCAAACATAATGCAAACTGAATGCAATGTTTTCAGACACTTGATTGCATGATATTTGCAATTAAATGAAAATGTATTCAAGTTTAAATTTACATTACATGCAATTAGTTGAACTGACAAAGAATACTTCTTTAAGTACACATTTATATGTAATTTCATAATTACTTTTATTACTACATTGCAGTGAACAGCAGATGATGGCACCAGAGCTTCACAGCAGACATCCTTTTGTCCCACTTTGATTAATACAAAAGAGTGTGATAGGACCCTCAATGACAACTAAATGACTATTGTAATCAGGACTGCCAAAGGTGGAGGACAGGAAAGATGACATCAACAGCCCATTGATCATAGGCTAATCTCATCACGAGTTGCCTTTGTTCACCTCAGCCCTCCATGCCTGAGTCCAATGTGTGAATGACCATGGACCCTTAGGGCTGCCAAACCGGTTCTGGCTAGAGCACAAATGCTCCAAAAGAAAGACAATTTCTATACGTATTGGCTTGAAACCACAAAAATGGACAGGAATACTGTAAGGAACATGTCCTATACGTATTTTTACTCATTCAGGAAACTGTGTACACACAGTGGAAACCTCACCTGGAATAAAAGCCAATGCAATCACACCTACTGAGACAGAAATGTGATACTTCAACCAACTCACATCAAGTCTGGACTCTACGAGTTCAGAACACTGCCACAAGGACTTTGAGAAAGGTTTGAAAAAGAAATAAAACATTTCCAAGGTCCTAAAGACATTGTTTTATTTAACTGTGTATTTTTGGGACAATACAACAAGTTCCACAGGATGAAAAGTTGGGCATGTTAAGGGACGGACACCTGGAATACTGTGACCTAATCACATCACCACATCAGGAAAGGTGGTGATTTGTAATCCCCTCCCCAACAGGAAGGAATAAAAGCTTTCCCAAGTGAACAAACCCTCGTTCTGAGTTTCTGACCTGACGAGGGAAGAGCAACAGCACGACCAAGGTGATACTCTTGCGAGTAAACCTTTCACCGCACGGATCTTCAAGCCGCCCAACTGCTTCTGCAGAGGACTTTGGCTTCTGACCTGCATAACTCAAGTACCTCCAACCTACAGAAGATCCTGCGGATAGACTACCATCTGACCTACAGTTCTCTGGATTACACAAAGACCCCAGCACTCAGTGCAGCTCTGCAACTGTTGGAAAGTCTCCCACTGCACACAGAAGGATACCAGTGGACAACGTTCTGATCACCTGACCAAGTGAAACGTAA
The DNA here is from genome assembly GCF_019924925.1 of Ctenopharyngodon idella. Lineage (NCBI taxonomy): Eukaryota > Metazoa > Chordata > Actinopteri > Cypriniformes > Xenocyprididae > Ctenopharyngodon > Ctenopharyngodon idella. The sequence continues at coordinate 10,496,536 of NC_067234.1, forward strand.
ATATAAGCTAACTAAACCTTTTCCCAAAGGCCTTGGAATTAGGTTGTTGCTATATGCGATTGCTATTTGTGAAGAGACTGTTTATCTAGGGTCAACGCACACAGATAGATACGTTAGACACGTTATCTGTATTAATCGTAAATGCTTATTTACTAGTTCATACCAGCATCCAGAAAGACCACATAGACTACTAATTACCCCTTCATTGCTTCGTCCAATCCGTTGCTCATCTACCTGGTATTCAATTTTGTTAACGTCCATTTGTGTTGTAGTTTGTAGTTTCTGTTTGATTATTGATTCAATTTTCTTAGTAGTTTAGTCATTTTCCTTCGTAGTATTTAGTGAGTGTGATATTTTACTCTTGTATATCTTTTTGTTAATAAATTTATTTCTATTGCAAACTGTGTCATTCTTATGTTGACAATCAGAGGCTTTACAAGCTCGCCTGAATCTCACTAAATCCTGAAAGATTGGTCAGATGATAAACTTCCTACAATTTATAAAATTCTAATTCAGTCAACAATCTTCCATGATTGTTCTTTATATTCAAGGTGAGATTCCTTGCTGGTGCCCCGAAATATTGGAAGGAATCATCTGACTCAATATTAATATTAATATAAAATATTAATGTTAATATTTAAAACCATAAACAACTACATTTGTGGTGCCCTCTTGTGAGGCTTATCCAAAATCACTACATCATCTTTGTAATATGGTTAAAGATTATGGCCGAATGTACTGACAAGCATTTATAGTAAACTAACATATACTTTAATGTCATGTTGTGTATTTAAATATATTTGTAATTACATATTTGGACATTTAGTACATTTAAATAGTACATTTAAAATATATCAACTTTAAATGTAATATTAAATAACACACTACAGTTAAAATTATAATCAAGTACATTACATGTGCTTTAGTATGTTAGTCAACACATCAAAATAGGTGTACTTATGTAAAGCATGACAAAATATTATTAAAACATAATGATTTAAAATATGCTTTAAAGTAAAAATTAATTTGGCAATTTAAAAGTGCACATTTAAAAGTGTGTTAAGAAACAGTAATGATAATATACTCAATTTCATTAATATTAAATTATCTACGAGTACAGTTTTTTTTTTTTTTAAATCTATATATTTTCAAGATTTTAATGTATACTTCAAGTGCACATTACAGTTAAGCATCAATATAAGCACACTTCTTTTTCACAAGGGTAGTTCAGTCAAAAATCATCATTTACTCTCCCTCATGTCATTGTATGGCTTTCTTCTATGTATAAACATTAAGGGCCCTATCATACACCTGGCGCAATGCAAGTTTTTTTTGCTAGTTTCAGCCCAACGCAGTTATCATTTTCACATACTGCGCCACATTGTTTTAATAAAGCAAATGCATTTGCACCCATTTGTGCGTCGATGGCAGTGCTGGTCTGAAAATGAGGTCTGAACACAGTGTTTGAAGTGTCTAAGTGTTTGAAACCTGGTCTAAAGTCAATGGCACAGTATTTAATTATTTTATTTTTATTACGAAGAAAATGTGTGAAATACACATTAGTGGAATCCGGCTTTTCCCGTAGATGATCTGTTTCCTCACCAGAGAAGCGTTCAGTTTTTCCACTTACAAATTCCGCCATGTAAATAGCGAATCCGCCATGGCGCGAGCACAACTGGCTTTTAAAGGGAATGGGATATGGGACTCTGGTTGGTTTATTGCACGTTACGCCCAAAACATACCCATTACTCAGTAAAGAGAATAGGGACAACCCTTTTAGTCCTTAAGCCTGGAACACACCAAGCCGACGCCGACAAACTAATGGCGACGAAAGCAGACTGCGAGGTTGGGTCCAAAGTTGCCCTGGGTCCAAAGTTGCCCTGACACACCAAACCGATGCTCGACACCTGACGGCCAAGTAGCATGTCCATTCTGCACCTGCGTAAGAAGAAATGCCTTTCCGTACCAGAAAGTGGCAGTAGCTGAACAGCCGATCAGAATGATCGGATGGCCTGACTGGCCGACGAGCTCCAACGCCGATTCAACATGTCGAATTGGCCAAAAAAAAGCAGACGAGGACCAACTTCAGCCGACGGTGCGGAATACACTGAGAAAACTTAGTTGGCCGACAAACAAAAACTGCCAGACGGCCGACCATCCACTTGGTGTGTTCCGGGCTTTAAACTAGCAAAAGTGGATTCGGACACACCCTAAGTGTACTTGCGCTGTGCTCTTTAGACCATGCACTCAGATCATAAAATAGCTCTAAGACATTTTTAACATCGAGCAGTGGTTATATTAGAATGTATGACAGTTAACTTTGATTTCTAGAGAGATCAATGACAAGATTTTGCCTTCTGAAATGCCGCCTCTGCAAGTTTTCTACCCTGCCTTATTTTTCCCATACCTCATATCAAGCCTGTTGTTTTTTTCCCACACATTCATTTTACAGCTCACTGTGACTCATCACCTGGAGGGGAATAAAGTGATAACCTGAGTTACATTCCCAAAGTTTAAATGCAAAACACTGAATATTCACACACAAGTACCTGTTTTCTAACATATACATGTATGTATATAATATTTAATTACAGAAAAATTTATAAAGCATACTCACGCTGTCTTAGGGCCCTATCATACACCTGGTGCAATGCGATGCCAGACGCAAGTGTTTTTTGCTAGTTTCAGCCCGACGCAGTTATCATTTCAGCGCCCACGTTGTTTAAATAGCAAATGCACTTATGCCCATCTGTTCGCCCATGGGCGTGCTGGTCTGAAAACAAGGTGTGTTCAGGCACATTGTTGGCGCATTGCTATTTTGAGGCAACTGAAAACGACTGCACCATTGACCAACAAAAATCTGGTCTAAAGTCAATGGCACAATATTTATTTATTTTATTTATTTTTTTTATTTAAAGGGCGTGTTAGTAATATGCGCCTATAAGCGGGTGCACAATGCGTGTACGTACACTCTGCTTGTTACACAAACGGACGGGCAGCAGCACACAAACATGCCAAATATTAAAAATAAAAGGATTACGATGTAAAAGATTATTATTGCGTACATAAAGATAAAAATGGAGCTTTGGTGGAATCCGGCTTGTCCTGTAGATGGTCTGCTCGAGCGCTTTAACCTCGCGCACAAGCAGATTTGTTTCCTCTCTGGTGTTTAGTCTTGCCACTTGCAAATTCTGCCATGTAAATAGCAATCCACCATGGTGCAAGCGCACCTGGCTTTTAAAGGGAATGGGAGATGACACTCTGATTGGTTTATTGCATGTAACACCCAAAACATACCCATGACTCATTAAGAGACTAGATACAACCCTTTAGGACCGCCGACCATTTTTTTCCGTCGTTAAACTAGCAAAAGTGGATTCGGACGCGCCCTAACTTCACCTGCACCATGTGCTTCAGACCATGCACTTAGATGGTTAAAATAGGGCCCTTAGTCTCTGGCTCACTGATTTTTTTATACACACAAACACCCTCAGTTGAGCTTTTCTCTGATGTAGTGATTTGTGGACAGCTAATATTAATGGCCTTTTAAGTAATCCAACATTATGTTATTCACCACTACATATTCAAAAGACAACTTCGATTCAATCCTGGCAGGAAACACTTGGAAATTTGCACCATAAGCAAAGCAGTGATAAATAAGAATATAATTAGAGTTCCAGAGTTTCTGCCTAAATTAATGCGTCTTACTGATGTATGTGATATAAACAAGGTAAAATGTGTGGATATGTCTTTATGAAAAAGAAGTACACTTTAGCATAGTTTTAAAAAGAGTGCAGTAGCCTACTTATTACTTATTTACTTTAAAAGAATATACTTCATTGTGAACTGAATGTAATGTTTTTATACACTTAACTGCGTGTTGAATAAAATTAAATGAGAAATATATAGTTTCAAATTATATTAAATGCATTTAGTTAAACTTAAGAGTGCTTTTTTGATTCACTTATATTTGTGTTACCATTATAGCGGTGGTAGCAAACGCATGATGCAGGCAATTTATAGTGCATCCGGAAAGTATTCACAACGCTTCACTTTTTCCACATTTTGTTATGTTACAGCCTTATTCCAAAATGGATTAAATTAATTATTTTTCTCAAAACTCTACAAACAATACCCCATAAAGACAACGTGAAAGAAGTTTGTTTGAAATCTTTGCAAATGTATTAAAAATAAAAAACGAAAAAAATAAAAATAAAAATCACACATACATAAGTATTCACAGCCATTGCTCAATACTTTGTTGAAGCACCTTTGGCACCAATTACAGCCTCAAGTCTTTTTGAGTATGATGCCACAAGCTTGGCACACCTATTTTTGGGCAGTTTCTCCCATTCTTCTTTGCAGGACCTCTCAAGCTTCATCAGGTTGGATGGGGAGCGTCGGTGCACAGCCATTTTCAGATCTCTCCAGAGATGTTCAATCAGGTTCAAGTCTGGGCTCTGGCTGGGCCACTCAAGGACATTCACAGAGTTGTCCTGTAGCCACTCCTTTGTTATCTTGGCTGTGTGCTTAGGGTCGTTGTCCTGTTGGAAGATAAACCTTCGCCCCACTTTGAGATCCAGAGCGCTCTGGAGCAGGTTTTCATCAAGGATGTCTCTGTACATTGCTACATTCATCTTTCCCTCGATCCTGACTAGTCTCCCAGTTCCTGCCGCTGAAAAACATCCCCATAGCATGATGCTGCCACGACCATGCTTCACTGTAGGGATGGTATTGGCCAGGTGATGAGTGTTGCCTGGTTTCCTCCAGACATGATGCTTGCTAATCAGGCCAAAGAGTTCAATCTTTGTTTCATCAGACCAGAGAATTTTGTTTTTCATGGTCTGAGAGTCCTCCAGGTGGGCTGTCATGTGCCTTTTACTGAGGAGTGGCTTCTGTCTGGCCACTACCATACAGGCCTGATTGGTGGAGTGCTGCAAAGATGGTTATTCTTCTGGAAGGTTCTCCTCTCTCAACAGAGAAACGCTGGGGCTCTGTCAGAGTGACAATCGGGTGCTTGGTCACCTCCCTGACTAAGGCCCTTCTCCCCCGATAATTCAATTTGGCTGGGCGGCCCGCTCTGGGAAGAGTCCTGGTGGTTCCAAACTTACATTTACGGATGATGGAGGCCACTGTGCTCATTGGGACCTTCAATGCTGCAGAAATTGTTCTGTACCCTTCCCCAGATCTGTGCCTCGATACAGTCCTGTCTTGGAGGTCTACAGACAATTCCTTGGACTTCATGGCTTGGTTTGTGCTCTGATATGCACTGTTAACTGTAGGACCTTATATAGACAGGTGTGTGCCTTTCCAAATCATGTCCAATCAACTGAATTTACCACAGGTGGACTCCTATCAAGTTGTAGAAACATCTCAAGGATGATCGGTGGAAACAGGATGTACCTGAGCTCAATTTTGAGTGTCATGGCAAAGGCTGTGAACACTTATGTAAATACGATTTTTTTCCCCCGTTTTTTTATTTTTAATAAATTTGTAAAGATTTCAAGAAATAAAAGGATATACAAGAAACATAGACACAAACAAAAACACAATGAAACTAAACCCTGCTAAATCCCCCTTTTACAAGAAGACCTAGCAAATGACAGGGATCAGGAGGTAGGAGCTGGCAGAGGGGAATACTATGTTGGAGCCAATGGAGGGAGAAACCAAGGTAAAGCCCTGATGGACCTCCAGGGTGGAGCCTGGGTGCTGACCGAAGGACATGAAGCTGGACGAGGTGGAGACCCCAGCGAAGCTGTGAGGATGATAGTCCAGGGCAACAATGACGACCCAGAAGTCCAAGGCGATGCCGCTGGCTTGAGCAACCGAGGCTGAGACGGGGGTCTGGTAGAACACGGTGACACTGGAGGCAGTGAGGACCAAGGCGAAGCCAGAGGGAAGAAGGAGCAAACGGGTGGAGGGCTGAGGCACAGTCGGAGTCCTGGAAGTCTGTGGCAAAACCAGGATGACGATTGACCTAGGTTGAGCCGGAGGGACGAGGAAGTCTGGTGGAGCCTGAGTAATGGCAGATCACATGGAGCTGAGGGAGTGCAGAGCCAAGGCAGAGCTGAAGGGCTGACAGGCCCAGGGGGAGACATGAGCCTGAAGTTTGGTGGGGCATCCCAGTGTAAACAAATTGCCAGTAGCCTAAAACCTTCTCCATTTGTAGATTACATTACATTCGATTAAATGGAGATTGTTAAGTAGCTCAGAAACTTGATGTAGTGATAAATCTGTGTACTAACATTTTCCACACAAGAAATTCCAGAGAAAAAATAGCTGTTTCTGTGCTCCTGTGCTCAGGCACTGGGTTCTCAGCACTATCAAAATAAAAATCACACACATTACTTATTGCTCAAAAAGAAAAACGTATCGGCCAATGCGATCATTAAAAAGAGCCCAATATCGTTCGACCACTAGTTTCTTGTGATCATGAAGAACTTGATTACACTTCAGGTGTGTTTAATTAGGGTTGGAGCTCAATTCTCCCTCCAGAAGTAAGATTGGACCACACTGCCCTGATATGTTGGGAAAAAAAAGTAGCCTACACTTTAATGAGGTGTACTTACTTTTTCACAGCCCTGTACATCATTAACCAATCGCTGGATGTTGATAAAGCACTAAGACACCACATATGTGATTTTTCTGGAATGCTAATTTTTATTTTAGAGGAGAGCCAGTGATAACTGAACTTTGGATGTGCATGCTTCAAACAATCCATGTTGCTGCTTGCTGATGCCAGACATAGCGAAAATGATGGTAACGCTTTACATTAAATCACACACAGTTTCTGCCAATCTCATGTTAATCTTGAGTACATATAGAGTAACAATGCATCCTTCATATCTCTGAAACGTCTTTAGTTTTGTCATATTTATAAAAGATAGATATGCTAAACTGAGTCTTTCTGAAAAAAGCTGAGATCCTGGAGGCGTGCCTGCCGTCTGCTAGCTGCAACATCATTATAAATAAAAACGGAACAAAAACGTTCGTGTTGTTTACATTATATGCACTTGCGTGTCGATTGCCAACAAACACACAGACATCTGATGCAGCTTTACTCACCGCCTGCGATCTGCAAATCCAGCGCTGAACTGGGACTTGTTTACAAAGCATTCATCAACGAAATCCTGGGAACAAAGAAACATACATGCACAACTCCATTGCTGCCCCGGAAAAACAAACTTCATCCACTGTTCCCTTAACGCTGGGTTCTTTGGGAAGCTGAAAAAGGTAATCTTTCCCTCACAACCAAAAACACACTCCTTCGGTGACAAGAGCTGCGTCTCATTTCGGAGGCTGCGTCCTCCGGAGGTTGCATTTGAAGGCTGCATACGTCATCAAGGATGTCTTATTTAAGAAAGTAACTGTAATAAAATTGACTAAAATTCATTGTGAGGTGTAAAATACTGTAATTTATTTCTTACTTTGCAATCTAACGGTTATTTTTCTTAAATGAGACTGCCTCAATGATGTATACAGCCTTCCAAGGGTGCAGCCCCTGAATTGGGACACAGCCATTGTTGAAAAATCTCTCGGCTTCCGTATCTCGAACGAAACACGTTGATGGGCTTGCTCTTGCTCTGGGTGATGTGTGCGTGCACGCTTATCAGGGAGAAGTGCCAATACAAGGAATTCCGCTCTCTTTTGACGTCATACAGGCCATACTTGAAAAAAACTCTCAGAATCCTGTAACGAAACCGGAAGTAGTGGATTTGGCACAGAAATACTCCGTCATACGTCCAACTCGTGTTTTGAAACTTTGGCCATGTTTAGCATTAGAATGCAACTCTTTAACAGTGTAAATAAGTCAGAATGCATGAAATAGCATTACACCACCCCCCCTTTAAGGTTTCCTTTGTAAAGGATCTATAAAGGTGTTTGTTAATGACTTATAACTTATTTACAAATGCATTATAAGTCGTTGATAAGCAGTTATAACTGCATGAATAAAACGGGTGATTTTAACGTAATACCTGCCAAATAGTAAGCCATTTTTAACTCGCATCTTATAAATGCTTAATAAATGTATTTATTTACACATATTTTACTCAGAACCAGATTTTGTGGTTATTTCATGATGCAGCAAAAATATACTGTTATGGTGAAGTTACTAATATTTATAACTCATGAATATATGTTTCACTCTTAATTAGAGTTCACAGGTAACTACTAATATAATTACATTTTTCATTATTAATATCTCATCAAGTTATGGTTGTGCTCGTATGTTTGTTTGTTTTTTTCAAAATAAAGTTTGATAATTTCATCTTGATAAACATGAAACCAGTTTTATACATTCCTCTGAACAGGCATCATGGGCGTTTTGCAGAGTATCATGGGTAATGCACAGAGTAAAGTCTGATGAGTAGCAGTGAGAAAAGTGACATAAGTCTTGAGATATTATTGAGAAAACCACAAATAAATCATCCTTCAGTCTCACCATAACAGTTTTTGCTGCACTATGAAATAACCAGAAATCTGGTTCTGAGTAAAATATGTGTGAATAAATACATTTATTAAGCATTTATTAGTCATTAACAAACATCTTTATAAACCCTTTACAAAGGAAACCTTAATGTAAAGTGTTACTAAAATGATTCATGAAATAAATTATCAGACAGTTCTTTTCTTGTTCACAAAAGCTTGCAAAGTTTAATGCCTTTGTTTCTGCAGAATGATTGCATGTTAGGTGAGTAAGCATTCCTTCACTATTGTCCAGGACACATCAGGATGCATTAGTGTTTACACTACAGTTGCAAGGTAGCCACTTGTGTCCCTAGCATTTTAGCTCAACATCACAGCAGAATAATATGTGTGGTTGAAACTCAGAAAGAGCATGACCTGGTCATATTTCACCCTAAAATCAAAAGAAAAAAATACATAAAATGACATATTTAGAAACCTTTGGTATGCTGGAAGGATGCCGTTGTCCAGGATGCATTAGTGTTTACACTACCAATATATTTCCGAAGGTTGATCAAATGTTTCAAATGCAATTTACACAAACACTACAATTCAAAAGTCGGGTCAGTACTTTTTTTTTTTTTTTTAAGAAATTAATACTTTTATTCAGCAAGGATGCATTAAATTGATCAAAAGTGACAGTAAAGACATTTATAATGCTACAAAAAATATCAGTTTTCACACAAAAAAGCAGCACATTCAAATACAAGTTTAAATTGTAATAATATTTCATAATTTTACTGTTTTTAATGTATTGTTTTGATCAAATAAATGCAGCCTTGGTGACTTGGTGAGCAAAGATGGCCGTTGTCACGGTTTTGTGACCAAAGACCTGTCGTACAGTGTGATTTGTAATGATCTTATAGGACTGCCGAAATCGCACAGTCTGTAGCAGGCATTAGTTCCTGTTCAGGTTTGACCATAAATCATAAATAATAATAATAATAATAATAATTCAGTATATATTTTCTGATGCAGTTTTATTAAATTTAAGTATCTTGTTTTAATTATGTTTAGATATTTTACTGGAATTTTTTTTTTTTTTTTTTTTTGCAGGTGTAAATGGGCCCTTACTGAGGTTAAATGTGATTTTGTGAGGGGTTTACGTGTTTTTGTTGATTTATGTTTACTAAAGTGTTTGTGAGTAGGTGTTCTTCTGTGAGGTAAAGAGGAGGCCGCTGGTGACTAATGGGAAGTGAGTGCCAGAACTTCCTCTTATGTCAGTCCACACATACAAGAGCCCCATCAGTGTGATGACTAAGATCGGACCCATCCAGCTGAGGAGCTTCAAGCACCTCCTCAGAAACCTCTCGTGCTGTGTTCTAATCAACAGTGGTCTTTGCATTTCAAAGTGGAAAAAAAGCCTGCCTTGTTAAAAATATGTGCAGGTTTCATCTGAATGAGTCGCCCTGTCAACCGCCGCAACCCCTATAAACAAAAACAATATTTACAGATTTAATTTCTTACAAATTCTTAAAGAAGAGCCCTGCGCATTTTAACAGTCCACTGGAGGTGAAGATTATCAGTGAATATAGTGACTTGTATACTCGCCTTGTGCTTAATTGTATTGAACATACATTTATAAATATATTTGTTTATAAACGTGCCTTAGGAAAAAACATTACTGGTGTGCATCTTGAGACAAAACAATGGCACTGATATATTTTGAGATATGTCAGTACAAGTTGCTTTCAGTTAAAACAGCTTAAACATGCATTTTAGTCTGGGACTAGTCTTAAGAGTTGCCTGTGAAGCAAGGGGTTAAAGTTAATATCTTTTAAATGTATTAAATTGCATCTGCATCATTACAAATGTATAAATGCATATGTGACCCTGGACCACAAAACCAGTCATAAGTCACACTGGTATATTTGTAGCAATAGCCAACAATGCATTGTATGGGTCAAAATTATCAATTTTTCTTTTATGCTAAAAAATCATCAGGATATTAAGTAAAGATCATGTTGCATGAAGATATTTTGATATTTTGTAAATTTCCTACTGGAAATATATCAAAAAATTATTTTTGTGAGTGGATATGCGTTGCTAAGGACTTCATATGGACAACTTTAAAGGAGATTTTCTCTGTATTTTGATATTTTTGCACCCTCGGATTCCAGATTTTCAAATAGTTGTATCTCGCCATATATTGTCATATCCTAACAAACTATGCATCAATGGCATGCTTATTTATTCAGCTTTCAGATGATGTATAAATCTCAATTTCAAAAATGGACCCTTATGACTGGCTTTGTGGTCCAGGGTCACATATATTTAAATACATGACCTAAAAGTTTCAATAGAAATGACATTAAAGGCACAATATGTAAGTGTCACCGAGTCACAACCATCACAAGCATCAATCAGCCCATCATCACTAGATCCACTCACTCGTTCACTTTCCCCGGAAAACAGATTCCCCACACCTGCACCTCCTCATCAACTCACCACATTTAAGCCCTCACTGGAATGAGACTGGAATGAGACTCGTCATTTCACAAACAAATGGAAGTTTTATCAGAAAAATTATCAAAAAGAAATCACTGGAAACTAGCTAGATTGTAAAGTGAACATGATAAAAGCAGGCGTTTGTTGGCATTTTGTTGTTTATTTCAAGATTTAAAAACCCAAGCATCAATGTTTTAGCAAACAAATTAATCATAATGAATTAATTTGTGTCAAGATTAAACATAAGTCACAGAAATAAAGTGGTATTTACTGTTATTTCACAAAAGAAAGAGGACACACACTTATTCAGTCGCGTCTGTTTCTGTTTATTTGTAGTCATGTTATTTGTAGTCATATGTTTACATCACATTTACAAAGAATGATAATTTCTACAAATTTTCCTCCAAAAATACGACCTGAGGAGCTTTAGCACTCTCTCCAGTGACAGTCCCAGCAGTTATATTTTCAGTCTGAGAAACAGAGGAATCCCGAAAAACTGGAGTTCCTTTATTTTATGAAATATGCGGAGCTAAATATGGATATCAGACAGTCTGTTAAGAGACGAGACGTGCTGACAGATAAAATAGATACATGATTGTGATAGCCTACATATATGATTTGTCTGATTTCTTCAAGCCGTCGTATTTACCATGTTTACTAATAGCACGCATAGTCTTGGTGATCAGAATCCACACCGGATCACAAATAGTTATTTCAAACACTTACTGCTGTCTGAAAGTGAGTTTTGAGCTAAAATGTTTTTAAAAATCTTAAATGCTGATGTTATCTGGTAACATATGTAATCATCCATGGCACCCCCGTCTCCACACAAAGATAAACTCCGCCTTTGTTCGTAACCACTCCCTCAAGCCCGAGCTGGCCTGCTTTGGACCAAGGTATTCGACGGGCCGAAAAACCCTGGCCGTTGGCCCAGAGGAAGCCCCGACGAGGCACGATCAAGTCCCGGAAGAGACAATGGAAACGCGACTGGCCCTGGCAGGCACGCCCGCTTTAGGCTCGACAGTGGAAACGCAGCTATTGACCTGCTACCTGGAGCTACTCTGCCGAAGGACAGAGTTTACCCATTGTCCATCCCGGAGCAGAAGGCCATGGAGGAATACATCAAGGAAGCGTTGCAACAGCAGTTCATCCGACCATCTACTTCCCCTGCCGCTTCCAGATTTTTCTTCATGGCCAAGAAGGATGGAGGCTTGCGGCTGTGCATTGATTATCATCACCTCAACTCCCAAACAGTCAAGTACAGTTATCCCCTTCCTCTGGTCCCAGCAGCCCTGGAACAGTTGCGCGGAGCTGGCAAAGTCTTTCATTAGAATGAAATAAAATCATGTGAATTTAAGAGATCAAACGTAACTTCAACTTCAGGGAAGAAGGAGGCAGAGGTTAAACTTTAAACAGAGGTAACTTTAATCATAAAATATACATAAACATAAAGCAAAAGAAGCGGCAGTGGCCGACTGCAGCATATAAGTATGGTATCTTCTGGGAGATTATAAAGGCGCATGCAGGCAAGGATGACACACACACACACTTAACGTGACTGCTCTGTTTACTCACATGTGTCAGAGATGTAACACTGGAACATTTCCGGAAACACATGTAACAATGTTCATTATGGGAAATGTAGTTAAATAAACAGCATTAACAAAATACACAACAATAAGCATAATACAAACAATAAGGTAAAACGTTCCTGGCCCCATCCTGCTTCATACCACAGTAATGTTAATAAAACTTTAATACATTAGCTCATCCATGAACATGATTTCTGAGTCCCGTAGTATTGCTTTCCATCAGCTGTACAGGAGAAGATGACAACTCCCATGATTCCACGCTCATTCCACAAACATTCATCAAGCTACGCCATTGGTATTGTTTTGAATAAGTGACCTCTAAACTTATATACTCTGTCTTTAAAGTATATATTTTTTTTAATAAGTTTTTGTAATAAGCACTCTTTTTTAAACGTAAGAGATTGTATGACTTTAGAATACTTTTCATATGAGCTAGATATTATGATTTTACTTACAGCACTTTAGCATTCTTTCAAAAGGCACAAAGATAAACAAGGAAAAAAAAAAATTATTCCACAGAAGAAAGAAACTTGTACAGTATGGGTTCAGAATCACATTAAGGTGAGTAAATAATGATGAAATTTGCATATAAACTATTTCTTCAAGTCACTATACATTGCTTTTTCAGGTATAAGAAAAAAATAATTATGATGATTCATAAATAGCCCTGTCAAAACACAAGCTGTTGCAACCGTGGCCAATTAACAGTTACCTTTAGGTGATCAAAACAAACTTAAAGGTTTATGCTTAATTCCCACGTTTCAGCAGAACCCCACTGTGACAAACAGATCAGAATCTGAAACAGAATCAAATGAGAGATATATTGACATTCATGAACAATATTTCAGATGCTGGGCAGACAGTTCTGTTTGACTAGAGATAAAAGAGGCTTTGAACTCCCTAAAATTGCCACATGCTTTGATGACAACTGTGGGGAAAAAAATGGAAAACAACAAATATTAACATATGTAAAAATACAAGAACATGTTTTGTGAGTATATGAGGTATATGCTCTAAAAGTGTTTTATTTATATATTTTATGTTGCTTTTTGTGGAGTGATTAATTCAGAAGCAGGACCCTATGGGAAAGCCGTGCACATATACAATATTTTCTGATGGCGAGAGCTATCTGAAGATGAATGATCTTTCACCTCGACTCCATCAATTATGTAAACCCTGAAATTAACATTGAGTCAGACTTTCACATTTTCCGCAAATGCTCCTGACAGTTTAGTTCATGCATTTTTCAGGCCACTTGAAAAACTCAACCATTATGAACAATTTACTCAGAGAAACTAGATGAATAAATGTGGGAGTTTGTGGGAACTTAACCACTGATTGTGTCTCCTCGCTCTCTTTTCAGAACTGTTTAGGATTATGTGCGCATCCCTAAGTGACCCATAAATCCGAGCAAAGCACTTTATATAATGCAGACTGCATCCAAACAATCCATATTTCATGCCGTTGTCATGGTGCTATGGATTGGTAAAGCAGAGTCTGTGCAAGATAACGGCAGATGTGACAGTCATATACTGTGGGGTTCGAAAGTTTGAGACCACTTTGAAAATGTGGATTCAAAATTGAATTTAAACTTGGAAAATAAACAGAAAGACATTCTGAAATTGATGATAATTTGTTATGCTTACCAGATAATTTGTAATGAAAAGAAAAACTTGTTTTTAATTAGAAAATTGCAAAAGCATTTTCACGAGTGGTCCATTTATTATAATTTTCAAGGGCTTTCTAAAGTTTTGCTGCCAGCAAATCACTTCAGTGAAAACTGGCTCTCACACAGCTGCGGAGAGATCTTTTTGTGCATGTGTGTGTATGTGAATATTTAATACAGATCCACTGTTGTAGGTCAGATCAATGTGCAAATGCATGTTGCTAATTGAGTTCTGTGGCTCGTGAGACCATAAAATGCAAAGTGCATTAAAAAGATATTGTGCTTTCATTTTCCTTGCATGTAATCACATCATTCTGCCTGCAGTCTGTACGCAAAGAATGTAAATTAGATGATATAGGATATAAAAACCCCCCTCATCACCTCACACATTTATATGATTTTTAAACAAAACAAACTACTTTTATGATTTATTTTCCAACAAAATGTGCTCCATCAATGTTTAATTAAAAGAGGTTTTTTTTTTTTTTTTTTCCTGTAACCATACACCATGGGAGTATTGAAAGCCATTTTCTTTAAGGTGTTTCTTTAGCCCTATTGTACCCTTACGCGCAAGCAGACTCAGAAATCAAGGAGAGATGGATCTAAAAGCAGGTTGACTTTTTGATATAAATGATGAAGGTAACAACAAAGGAATTCAGAGAAACACAGAGATCAAACTGATAACTACCACACATGACATCCATGGAAGGACAACAACTGACAATGAACAAAGGAAACACTGGGGTATACACAGAGGGTAACAAGCTTAACAAGGTAAAAAGGGGAAATCAATCGCTGGGGGAAGCAATCAAGGGGAAATAAGCCATGAACTTACAAAGAACTACAAAAAATGGCATAAAAAAACATAAACAGTCCAAACATGTCACAGGGAACATATAACATTTACGCTAATTTTTTGTCTTCTGGCTTCAGACCTCACTGCTTCTTTGGCCATATTGTAGTGAAATCACTAAAAAAAACACTTAAATGCCACTTCCCTTTGTCAGCAAAAGCCTCTAAGGCCACAGAATAACCAATTGGAAAACGCAAATTGAATCATATGATTTCAAGATGAATGAAAGTGTGTGAATGAGCCAAATTTCAATTGCCCAGCTGCAAGTTTTTATCATGTTTTGTCCATCATTACAGTGGCAATGACAGGATTTCGCGACTAGCAAGTAAACACAACAGTGTTCCTTTTGCTGCTGCAAAACTGATAGAAACAGACGTTTTACTATGTCTTGTTGTTCAAAGAGCTGGACTTGGAGGTTTTTGCAAAAAAAACGAAAAAAAAAAACACACACATGGAGCTGGTTTTGCAGCAAAAGATGGTCAAATTTGTTAAATACCAATGAAATGAATAAAGTGACATTTTTTAAAATAAGGCATTTCAATAACTAACAACCTTTTCATTGCCATTAAAGTGAAATTACTGAACCTAAACATAAGAGCCTGATAAAAAAAAAAAAATAAAAAAAAATGCTCATTTAAAAGAAAACATGTAAGAAAGACTTAGAGGTTTTTGCACCTGAACTCTTCAAGTGTACATTCAATACAATTCATTTCATCATTGTAAATATAGAGCTAAATGTAATATGACAAATGATGTATAGAATGTATATATTAAACATAATGATTTAGCATAATGTTACAGCTTAAACAGAAAGGCCCACTTCTTGTGTGGAACAAGTTTGTGCGCCCCTATGTTCTTGTTGAAGCACATTACTACATCAAGCTCATAAAAGCAAGGATTTCAATGTCAAGTATAAAAATTATAGTCCATATATAATGCAGATCATATGAACACAGGGCTAAACATAAATATTTAACCAGGCTACATTTTTTTTTTTTTTTTTCAGTTTCAAAAATAGATGTAAAATGCCACGTGTGTCATGCTACAGCTGAACTAAACGTGTAAAACCCACACAAAGAAATAAAATCACCTGAAACAATGTGAGCTCCAAGAACAAAAGTGAATATTGACTGAATTGTAACTGAATTATGAAGTAAGAGTGAATAGATTTTTTTAACCAGTTTATTGAAATGAAAACCCCAAATAAATCAACTTGCTAAAATTGGCTTATATTTTATATATTTTTTTAAAAACTGGTGAAATCAGATGTGGATGTTTTCCTGTTCAGGGCAATTGCGACAACAACATAACATTCATAATTCTGCATGATTGAAAATGTGTTAGATATCAATGCAAATAAAATAATTATCAATCAATCAATCAATCAATATATAAATAAATAAAACAGTCATTACACACACAATATTTTCAGTTTTACATACAGTAATATACTAACATACACACCGAATTCCGGAAATGTTGGGACGTTTTTTTAAATTTGAATAAAATGAAAACTAAAAGACTTTCAAATCACACAAGCCAGTATTTTATTCACAGTATAATATAGATAACATAACAAATGTTTAAACAGAGACATTTTTACACTTTTATCCACTAAATGAGCTCATTTCAAATTTGATGCCTGCTACAGGTCTCAAAAAAGTTGGCACGGGGGCAACAAATGGCTGAAAAAGCAAGAAATTTTGAAAAGATTCAGCTGGAAGAATATCTAGCAACTAATTAAGTTAATTAATATCAGGTCTGTAACATGATTAGCTATAAAATTGATGTATTAGAGAGGCAGAGTCTCTCAGAAGTAAAGATGGGCAGAGCTGTTAAAGAGTGTGGAATACTTTAAAAACAATGTTCCTCAATGTCAAATTGCAAAGGCAGCATGGCTTCGTCGTAGAAGAGTCTGGGTGCCGAATTGGCCTGCCTACAGTCCAGATCTTTTGCCTAGAGAGAACATTTGGCACATCATTAAACAAAAAATACGTCAAAGACGAACACGAACTCTTCAGCAGCTAGAAACCTATATCAGGCAAGAATGGGACACCAAAACTCCAGAAACTCATAACCTTGATACCCAGACATCTTCAAACTGTTTTGAAAAGAAGAGGAGATGCTACACCATGGTAAACATGCCCCCGTCCCAACTATTTTGAGACCTGTAGCAGGCATCAAATTTGAAATAAGATCATTTTGTGGATAAAATTGTAAAATTTAAACATTTATGTTATCTATGTTCTATTGTGAATAAAATATTGGCTCATATGATTTGAAAGTCTTTTAGTTTTCATTTTATACAAATTTAAAATATGTCCCAACATTTCCGGAATTCGGGTTGTAATTAAACTTTTCAATTTTTTTTGCACTGATTCGCTGGTGATTGGAAAGAGACTAGACCAGTAGGTAGTGACTGGATACCCAAATAATACAAACTGTATAATAAACTATATAAATGTGGTTTTGACAACCCAACCGGCCCACCGGGACAAGTCCTGGTCCTCCCTATGCATCCAGTCCACGCCTGAACACGACTTTATGTTCACTCGTTTGTAAAGCAATAAAATGTGGCAAAAAAAAAAAAAAAAAAAACGGTGATTTTGCATTTATTTATGCTACACCAGTATTAGTTGGGTAAAATAGCCTGATACTGAAAAAGAAACACTGTTTTGTAAACAGCTAAAAAAAAAAAAAAAAAAAAAAGGTAAAAAAATAAGTTACATTAGTAGCACCAGCTACAAGCAGCTCAGTAGGGTTTGAAACAGAGCCTCTAACTATCTATCATTTCATGTATGTAGAATCCAAACAGCATTTATACTTTGGGCAATGGTATATGGATTAATAGAGGATTAGGCCTATTAGACCCTCACCTTGCCTCCAGAGACAGAAGATTTGTAGTCTTTTGCATCAGTGGAGCACACCACTCTTATTCCCTTCCCAGTGGAGCTCAACATCACAAAAGAAAAATAAATAAATAAATACAAAAGGAATATATAATATTGAACTCACCCACAAAGAAAATGTCTGGGTCACTGAAAAAAAAAAAAAAAAAAAAAAAATCTACTATGATATATACTGTTCAATAGTTTCAGGTCAGTAAGTTATTTCTATTTCAAATAAATGCTGTTTTAAAAAAAATAAAAAAAATAAAAATGAATAAATTCTGTATTTTAAACCTAATTCATCAAAGAATCCTAAAAAAAAAAAAGTTTCACGGTTTCCAACACTTATAAAATAATAATAATAATAATAATAATAATAATAATAATAATAATAATAAAGAAAATTAGTTGTGCGTAAGTTGTCACCGTGTGCCCATTTACAGTAAAACTAGGCTCGGTTGTAACTTATGCACATCTGGTGCGACCAGCCATAGATTAATTTTGGGATTTTTTTTTTCTTTTTTTTTTCTAATTACATCAAATCATAATTGAGAGGAGATTTATTATATATATATATAATATTATATATATAAAAAAAAACATATATATATATATATTTTTTTTTTTCTTTATGTGAAATATGACCCAAACATATTCTTGACAGGTGAATTCTCCTTTAAGTTCTTAAGGAGGCTTCTCTTGAATCACTGGCAGAGATAATTTGAAAAGAGACGAGGGCTGAAGGTTTAGTAAAAGATGCCATAACTCACTGTATGCTTGCATGAAATTCCCTAGAGAAGAATCTGCAAATCAGCAGTTTTAAACCCAATTAAATCCACATTAGAAATTCTATTTTGTTACAGCACTGAGCCTTGGCTCTTCTCCATCACTCTCCCAGAATGTGTTAAGTTTGGTTGCACGGAGCCTACAGCTCATGGGCCACTTTAAAACTTAATTCACTCAGCGGCAGCCTTCCATCATCCTCTTCTAATAACCACAACTATCCCAGACAATCTGACATCTTCCCAGACAGACGGAGAGATAATATTCCTTCCCCAGCCTTGAGGGAGAAGTCAGAGGCTGAGATTGAGTCGAATGCTCTCCTGTTGGCAGGCCATAGCTCATGAAAAAACTGGCACATTGGCATGGGTGAGGCACGAGAGGACCTTGAGCCAAAAGTGAAGCAGACCGAGTCCCAGACAGCTGCGACGGCAGGGGGAATGAAAGTTCCTGAGACAGCGGTGATAAAGGCTTCAAAACTCCTGCAAGGATTTTACTGTTGGGTAACAAGTCTGAGGGGTGACCTGCTTTCAGAGGCTTAAAAGAGGATTAGATGGATGACGGTCTTTGAGGCGAGATTTTACTCTTTTTTTTATTTGAAAAGGAGTTACATTGTGTCCATCCAGATAAGCTCTTGTTATTCTTTGACAGGAGAAAAAAAAAAAAAAGAAAAAAAGAAAGAAAACTTGGGGATAATGTTTGGGAACACTAAGTTCTGACATCACTTATCAATCTTTGTTGTTCCATGCATTTGTTTTTTACGTGGGACACAAAAGGAGATATTTCACAGAGTGCTCATGCTGCTCAGATCTTCAGTAATTTTTGTTGGCAAGGAGCGAGTGCACACTGTATGATTTATAATAATCCTTTATGACTGTTGCTTGTCAGACTGTAAGAATATGATCCTGACTGTAAGCCATGTCACACTGTAGGATCTCAGTTGTCATTTATGTCAGATTGTGCGGCAGTCAAGGCGCGTTAAGAAAGGACTCACGCAAGAAGACTCGCCCGGAGATTTACATCATCAATCCGTGACACGTTCTGTGACTGAGCTGCATTACATGTGGGAACAAAATGGTGGCTAGCAAACAAAAACAATCTCTAGTGTTAATTTTGATCATGTCTCCTCTTAAGAAAAAAAAAAAAAAAAAAAAGACAATGTGTATGGAGCAAGTGGTTGTTTGTTGGTGTCTTGCTAATTGCGTCATTAGGTTCTGTGCTCCTATTGGTTTTTGATTTGATGGTTGTCATAGGAGAAGCCAAAATGCAGGACTGTGCGTCAGATCTTCTGACACTGCCATAATTTTGTCAGAGGTAACAATGGTCATTAATCGGCTGCAGGCGAACATGTCAAACTAGCGATCAAAGACTTCAGATTTTGGCCTGGGATGTGAGGAATATTTTAGGATTCTCAACATTTGTCTCAGACGGCCAAAATTGTACAGTGTGATGTCCTCAATTTGATATTTGGGAGACATGTTCAGTCTAAAATTTATGCCTATGACTATAAGAAATACATTTTGAACTAGTTATTTTCCAGTTGACAGGACCTTTTGAGTTACAAATACACTAAAAAAAAAAAAAAAAAAAAAATGGTGTAGGATTTACAGTACTTGGACACCAGAAATTGGTAGTAGATTTCACAAATAATTACAAAGAAACTGCAAGTAACACTGAATTAAACATGAAATGTTAAAGTAGAAAGATTGAAATAGCATTTTCTTGTAAAACATACTCCTTTTATCTTTGTTTTATTTACAACCTTGAAAAATCATGTGAACACTCGAAACTACATAAAAAAAAGTTTGACCAATTGAATTACTCCGAATGTTGTTCCAACTAATCAAACACAGCTGTCTGAACAAATAATTTCATATTGAACAGTACTGCTGAAATGTTAAGACAGGGGTCGGCAATCTTATGGAACGCGGAGGGACAATCATAGAAAGGGGGAACCTCTGGTCATGCGAATAGTTTGTCGGATCTGCACACTAACGCAGGTTAAAATCACACACTTTAATAGTATTTATAGCTCCTAACTTAATAACACAGGCTGTGTGACTATGAGGAATGATTATCTCAAAATGTACATTCGTATACAAGTTTGAGGGACTTTATTTTAATTAAATATGGCATTAATATGCATTATTTTATTCCCACTGCTGCAAAGCTTTTATAATTGTAAGGTGTCTGAATGATGTGTTTGCTTTTTGTGTAATTAATATTTATTGTTTTTTGTACAACATTATTTTGATGAGTTAAAGGAATCTAAAAACATGTTGCCATGACTCATTGATCATATAATTTTTACAGTGTACTGTGTGCAGGGCTACTTTTTTGCTCACCAGCCAAAGTTACTAGCATTTTCACCCCCCACAATTTTGACATCGATACCATGGGGAAAACTTATATATATATATATATTTTATATACATATATTAGTAATATTATCTCATAATTTGGCAGCAGGTAGACTGCTGTCACTTTAAGACCTGATGCACGTATCCATTATACTGTTACACATGCGTTTTCTTTCTCAACTGTGTTTACGTGAATACTTGCCAAGACTGCCATTTTGACATTATTTTGTGTGTATTTGACTGTTTAAGTGCAAAATGCAGCAAAAAAGATCTCAATTTAGTACTGAGAGGCGGCTTTATGTGTGCACACTTTGGGTAAGAGCACAAAATCTGCAGGAATGAGTAAAACTATGCACAATACGCGCAAACCAACTCCAAAATTCAAGCCCTGCCCTGTAACACCAGCACTATTCATCCAGAGCAAATGAAACGAGTGAGCGAGGAGAGGTGGGTTTGTGTGTCAACTCACTGTCGGAGAGATGAGAGAGAGAGAGAAAGCGCAGCTGGTATCGTGTATCTATTCTGTGGAAAATGAGTATTGGAAGCGTTTCGGTATTTCAGTAAACACACATGCTTGTGTGACACGCAAGAACAAACCTCAGTGGTTCTTGTGCATCAAGCAAGAATGTGTTCGTTTCCATTTACCATATTTGATGTGCTCTATGCATGTGCACTGATCAATGTTTACATGTGAATAAAAGCCTAACTTAAATCTGTTCATCATATAAGACAGTCATTACTCTTCAGCGGACTTGGATTAAACAGCTCAATTAATTTAGATTAGTTTTTAGATTGCTTTATGAACTTCTTGAAGCTTGAAATTTTTGGTGGAATGGACTTTCAATGGAGGGACAGAAATCTCTCTGGTTTCACTAAAACTATCATAATTTGCCTTTCAATGATGAACGGAAGTCTAATGGGTTTGAAACAACATGAGGTTGAGTAAATGAATGAACTATCCCATTAAGTCAACACATATGCTGTCAAACTCCCAACATTACAAAGAAGCACCATGAAATGATCAGTCTAGTCTTCTATCAAGAGAGCTCCCAAAATTTTATTAGAAGCATGAAGAGAATGCTTTCCCATTTTCTTAGAAGCATGAAAAGCAAACCAGTTATTTTAAATAATACACAAAATGAGCAACACAACAACACTCAAACCCAGCCATCTCATTATCAAGAAAGCTTCCTCACCGCAAGCTTACAGTTTCAGAGTCACTGAATTCAAAACTTCAGTGAATGCATTATTATATTAACAAAGCTGTCTACGATGCAATTCAAAAAATGTAATTAGAAGATTTTGATGCAACAAGAGACAAATATGGTATGCTGTGATTGACACTTGTAATTTCAATTATTTTTTGATTAATTGTGCAGCCTTAATACGAACTTAATATAAAAAAGAGTGGGTTACACTTTGTACATCTAAATGAGTGCCTGGCAGACCATTGGATTAGACAGAGCAATGGTGGATGTGTTTACAGTGTGGTGGTTTTGACAAATGACACTGCATCTCCAGCCTGCTGTACTGCACCAATCAAATTATCTCAAGGTGACATGCTGAAATGCTAATATCTCCATGTTCATCACTGCAGAAGGTTTTTTGGAAGTAGATATTGAAAATTTATTAATTTTCTGTGCACTTCAGGATTCAAGCCAACTCTGAAATGTCCTAAACAATGCATTGAGTCCCCACCTGTCTTTTAGTTTAACTTCAATGAAAAAAGTATACTCAACTTTCAAATTTCTGTGTAATAATATCACTCAAAAGCAGCACATATTTATTTTGACACCCATATTTATACAGTATTTAAACTGCATGCATAAGCAATGTGGTGCTGCAAATTGCAGCTAAAATTAGAGTTTTGGCGCTGAGCCAATATTAACAGTGGGAGAAAAATATATAACACGATCTATAAACCTATTTATCAAGACAAATATGAAAATACAGGATTTTATGAAGCAACACAAAATACTGGAGTGAACTACTCAAACATTCCTATTGAATACTACATCTGTCGGAACAGACACTAACAGCACTTTCTATTCAGTAAATCTGACTGAATGCAGACTATTGGTGTCATGTTTTGACTGAGTCTGAGTTGTATTCTTAATTGGTTTTGCCCTGTTTCCTGTTCTGTTTCCTTTGTTACTTTTTGTTACCATGGTTATTCATTGTTTGATTAATGCACTGCACCTGTCTCTCGTTTCGTTCATTGGTTTGTGCTAGTATATATAGAGCCTGTTTTCTGTCAGTCTTCGTTCCATCTTTGTTGCATATAGTTGGTTATGTTATAAACTTACATGAAATGAATACTGTAGTCATCTAGAAAAAGCTGTTTTATTCTACCTCTCATTAATACTACTCACTAACATTGCTTTTGCATAATGATGCCTCCAGGCTGCTAGGTGTTAGTATAAAATCCACAACCATTCTTGATTGTTTGTGCAAAACGTCTCAGGTTACTTGACTGTAAACCCTGTTCCCTGAAAAAGTGGGAACGAGATGCTGCACTTGATTTAAGTGCTACAGAAAAACATCTTTGTTTGACCGGTTGTGAACATGTGGCAAACGCGCCAAGAATTTGGCATAAATAATCTCTGATGATGACGTCATTAGAGTGCGCACGTCAGAGGCTATAAATAGACGTGTGATAGGTGCGCTTTCAGGTCACTTTGGCTGCGTTCCACTCCAGTTTTAGACACACACTCGCAAACTTCCCTAAGCACTTCCCCTCTGGGGAATCCCTGCCACCATTTTAAAGTGCGTTCCACAGACCCTCGCTCCCTCGATTTTGACGGAGGGAGCGAGCCTACTTCATATGTACACTTCAGGCTGCTCCATAACCCACAATGCAACACGATTGTAACGTCACCGCATATCGCGTTTAATTTACCCCAGCACAAACAACTCTATGATATATTAATTATTTTTTTTTAATATTTAAAACACACTTATATACATATAGAATGCTGCATTAAACAATTTTGTAAGGGGAAAAAATAAATAATAAATCAGCTCCATTGCGGATTCCAAGTGATCAAGGGCTTAGGACGTTCCAATTCAGCCCATTGCAAAGGTTCCGCCAGTAGTGGGCACTCATGCAACGTAAGCAATGACGTACATCCGAGTCAACGAGACTGAGGGAAGTTGAGAAGCGAAGAGGTCCACCTCTGCCTCATAAAGTCTCTCTCAAATCTGCTCCCACATTCAAATGCCCAGGGGTGTAAATCACCCTGAGAGATAGGAACTTGTCCTGAGCCCAAAGCAGAATCTGTTGTGCTAGCCTGTTCAGACGGTGCGAACACAGTCCGGCCTGGCAATTTATGTAGGCGACTACCGTAGTTATCCTGCGACGACAACACACGCCTAGAGTGGGACCCAATATGAGGAACCGGGGTCTGAAACACATAGAAAGGGTACGAAGCCCGCAGGCGTGTAACCCTTACCATAAACATGGGTTTTAGAAAGTGAACAAAGCGCTCGGCGTGTACCCTTACCAAAAACATGGATTTTAATAGGGGATTAAACCCTTGTTTTGAGCCACCATGGCATGTGAGTGAGTGAGGCATCTGTTGTCATGACAATGGAAAAACACTCCTAGAGAGGGACACACGGTTGCAACTAATCCATATAGAAAGAGCTCGGCACATGCCCTTAGCATAAACATGAATTTTACAAAAAAAGGGCACAAAACATTTGGTGTGTGCCCTTACCCTAATTTGCCTCTGGGGATTAGCCCTTGGAAGAAATCCCCTGGCTCTAAACCACAATTTAAACGGTCTCATGTGTGGAAGGCCCAAAGGTATCACCATGGACACAGCTGCCATAAGACCTAAAACTCTTTGAAAGTGATGGAAAGTAATTCCCTGACCTAGCCTAATATCGCTCATTGTGTTTAAGATGGACTTGGCATGTGCAGAGGACAGCTGTGCCTGCATGGTGATCGAGTCCCATACAACCCCTAAATACATTGTCCTCTGGCTTTTCTTGGCATTGAGTGTCAAAACCCCAAAGATAAAGATGAGTGAGGACAACATTCAATGTTGAAGCGCAAGCTCTTGAGACTGGGCTAAAATCTGGAGTCGCAACAGAGCCAGAGCTGCATCCATGCATTTTGTGTATCTGCGGGGTGACAAGGCTAGGCCGAATGGAGGAGCCCAAAATTTGTAAGCTTCACTGAAAGCAAACCTCAGGAACTTCCTGTGTTGTGGCAGAATTTCTGTATGAAAATATACATCCTCGAGGTTGATTGTGACAAATCAATCTTTGTGTTGATTTTGAGACACAATCATTTTGACTGTCAACATTTTGAACTTAAATGTTCTGAGGGAACGATTCAAACCTTAAAGGTCTAGAATTGGACGCAACCCCCTCATCTTTTTTGGGAATCAGAAAATAGTGGCTGTATTAACCTGACTGTCTGTCTGGGAGGGGAAGATGCTTCTATGGCCCCTTTGTCCAGCAGAGTTTGCAGTTCTTGAATCAGCAAGTGCGCCTGTTCCCGTTTAAAGGTAGTGGAGACCACGCTGTTGAAATGTGGAGGACAGTGCGCAAACTGTATTCTGTAGCCTTTTCCTATGGTTCTCAAAGCCCAAAGAGGAAACAGCTGCAAACACTTTTGTATTATTACCATTCACAAGTTTGACATCCCAACTGATGGTGGCCCGGCATTCTGGTTTGACAGCGTTTTTAATAGTTTAAAAACCACTTGCACAGTGTGATATAATTCATGTAGCTGTGTACTTACAAGACAGTTGAAAAACTATCAAGTGTTCATAATTACATAATTCTGTGGGTTACACTGATGAAATTACACATACAGTTATAATGCACTTTGTTTGTACTTCAGTAACGCTTGTGGTGGTTTGTACTTCAGTCACGCTGGTGACCACGGCTATGGCTGTAAAATTAAAAACAGTATGTGTAGCACAAAAATATTTAGCCATTACTTGCAAATACTGTGGGTTCGTTCAAATGTACTATTAGTACAATTGTTTTAAACACTTAAAACTGTGCAGCATTAACCCACCAAATCATTTGAGGAAATGATCACATATCAGTAACAGGCTAATATAGCATTACATTTCACGTTCCTTGCAATGAATTCATTACGATGACATAAAATATTGTGATCAAATGTACAGATAATACAAAAACTAATTCATTACCTGAAATGTGAAAATTACATCTCCCATCGTTCCACTCTCCTTCATAACGTCATTAAGCTTCGCCTTTGTTATTGTTTTGAGAGATGCGACCTCTGGAGGTTAAAATTTACATAATGTGCATTTAAGCTTAAAAGCAAAGTTAACATTTAGGAGAAGTTAACATTGCATTGTTGCATGATTAGACAATGAAAATACACTTCATCAATTACAGAATTTAATAATCTATTATAATTACTACAATAATACCTAATACCATTACTATATTAACAGGTTACAGTTGACCTCTCTGAATACATGCAAGAGACTGCAAGAAAAACTGCAAGAAAAAGGGACGCATTTTAAATTAAGACAGTTCATTCAGCCAAGTTTGGATTTCTGTCATTAATCATAATTGTATGTCCTTTTTTTTTTTTTTTTTTTTTGTCTTAATGATGATATATCATTTCACTTTGGATAAAACTAAAAGTGTCTGATAAATGAAATATGTATATGTCATGGAATATTCGGGGAGAAAATATGCTGACTGCAATTGCATTAGAGAGCTTTTTCTACCTGATTTAACCCATATATTATTTTGTTAATTATGTTTGTTGGTATAAACTTATGCATTTGGGTTGATTTAACATCCAAGTGTCACAGTATATGTAAAGAATTAGATACTATACAGTATATTCTCTTATTTTGTCTGAAATAATCCACTTAGCAGTAAACAAGTGCCCCTTCATCAATAATCAGTTCACAACACACACAATATAATCAAGATGACAGTTAAGGGGCGAAAAACTGACAGATACTAAACTGAGGACTTTATTTGGCTAAAGTAGCTTATAAGTACTGTATATAAGAATTAAAATAAAAAGTTCATTGACGAGTCTTTTCATTTTACACAATTTTGCTTTTCAATAAGATTTAGCATATTTTAACAACTAAATAATACTGATTACTAAAGACAAAAAAAAAAAAAAACAGTTTATATGTGCAGATGTTGTATAGAAATAAGTAGAAACAACATGTCTTTATAATTCACTATTTTATGTTTTCAGTACACTGCTGTATATAAAGTAATATATCTACTTCTTAAGCAGACTAGCGTATGTATTTTCCTCAAATGCAAGTGGCTAAGTGTCTCTGGCAAGCCTGAGGATGATGGCCCTGGCCCACACTTATTGTAGAGGTGCACACCCTGAGGGTGTTAATAAAACACCTCAACATTGGTAAAGCACCAGGATTAGCTGAATCAGCACACTGTCAGGCTCATAAACAACAGATTCCAGCCCATAAAGATGCCATCACAGACTGCAAAAGTCACCCAGAGCCGCAGCATCTTTCTACTCCTTTCCCTTCTTTATTTAATGGAGGCAACCAAGCAAAAATGCAATGAGTTACGTTAAAGACCAAATGGCTTATCCATATTTTGTAGCTTGAACCTATAATGAGAATGTTGACCTGTAAAAGATTGCATCTGTAAAACTCCCAGTTGTCTTCTTGCAATATTTTGTGTACCGTTTGTCGCTAAAATAAGATTTTATTATTTTTTTCCACTGAGAGAATCACATCCTTTCTTCATAATTTCCTCATTCCAATTCTGTATGATTTTCTTTCTTTTTTTTTTTCTTTCTCCATGAAACACAAAAAGAGAAGTTTTGAAGAATGTTCATGCTGCTCTCTTCCATACAATGAAATTGTATGGTGATCAGGTGCTGTCAAGTTCTAAAAAGACAAAAAGCACCATAAAAGTTTCATAAAATATGACTCATTTAAAATTATAATATTTTTATAAGTACACTTATGTAAGTATACTTATATAAGTATACTATTTTTCACAAGGGAAAAATATACTTATGTAAGTATAAGTCTTTTTCACAAGGGAAATATGTAATTATTAATAGGCTATATTTGAACATGACACAGGAATGACATTAAAGTATATTTTAGATTACCATAAATGCTTATCAGTACTTTCAGCAGTAAACGTTAACCACATTTTAAAGACAACAGAATTATGAAATTACATATAAAGATCAAGTGCTGTAAAGCTCTAAAGAGACAAAAAGCACAATAAAAGTTTCTTAAGATATGACTCATGCACTATATATAAGTCTTCTTAAACCATATGACAACTTTTGTTTGAGGAACAGAATAAAATTTAAGCTTGGACATTCAGCTACAGAAAGCTAAATTTGGTTCCACAGAAGAAAAAAAAAAAGTTCTGAGGGACATGAGCATAAGTAAATGATCGATTTTTCATTTTTGGTGAACTATGCCTTTAAAGCATTAAATAAAAAGTAATTTTTCTCACTCTGATTTAGAGACAAAATCAAAGACTTGTTTGCAAAAGGTCGAAAGATTAAATTTTGGCATCAGCACTTTTCACTGTGATTCTCTATTTGCTTTGTATCTGCAGAATATTTTCCTGAATGCAATTTGATTAACAACTCAACTGTGACCTAACCTAAATGGCCTATTGTATAAAAATCAGCTTTTCTGCTGACGCAAAAATGAAACTCAGCCGAATAAGTGGGTAAACTAATTATCTCTCACAAGATGCAATCCAGAGGTTACTGTCGATGCAAAACTAGAGTAAAGTAGTCAGCTAATTAATGCTTTTCCTATTGTGAAGTCTGTCTCACTTTGAGCCGTTAAAGCACCTTTTATATTAAGAAGGAAAGTTAGTGCCAGCCTTTGCCTGAACCGAAAACATTTAGTGGTCGACAAAGCAAGTATCTGAATGCTCCTCAGAGAGTATTTTTGCAAAAGAAAACCAATTATTTAGCATAGCGTCTGTGTGTAGTGTGTTCTTATATCACTCTCTCTAGCCATAAATGATATCCCAGAGGCAATCATTGGACTTGGGCTTTGTAAGAAATATTCCTGTGGTTGTTATGTTTTCCTGCCTTGGAGGTCAATAGCATTACTAAACCCTACTTTCCCACTATGTTTTAGATTCTGCATCATTTCTTCGGGTAAATTATTCATGCTCCTTTCCCCCCTCTTCTTGGTCTTGCACGAGGAAAAATGTGCTACTTGAATTGAAATCTCTCTCACAGAAGGACACAGTAGTTCATAGGGTTATATATGTGTTGAGGATCTATTTAACTGACTGTTGGCTTCATTTCTCAAAAAATGAGGGCAGGTGCATTACATTAATGATACAGAAAAGCGGTAGTGCAGGAATACTTGACAAAAAGCAATAGCTATGTTTCCATCCACCTTTTTTTTATGTGCATTTTGGGATATTACAACCCGAATTTCGGAAAAGTTGGGACGTTTTTTTAAATTTGAATAAAATGAAAACTAAAAGACTTTCAAATCACATGAGCCAATGTTTTATTCACAATATAACATAGATAACATAACAAATGTTTAAACTGAGACATTTTACAATTTTATGCACAAAATGAGCTAATTTCAAATTTGATGCCTGCCACAGGTCTCAAAAAAAGTTGGCATGGGGGCAACAAATGGCTGAAAAAGCAAGAAATTTTGAAAAGATTTAGCTGGGAGAACATCTAGCAACTAATTAAGTTAATTGATATCAGGTCCGTAACATGATTAGCTATAAAAGGGATGTCTTAGAGTGGCAAAGTCTCTCAGAAGTAAAGATGGGCAGAGCTGTGAAAGAGTGCGTAAAAAGATTGTGGAATACTTTAAAAACATTGTTACTCAACATCAAATTGCAAAAGATTCAGAGAAACTGGAGAAATCTCTGTGCGTAAGGGACAAGGCCGAAGACCTTTACTGGATGCCTGTGGTCTTCGGACCCTCAGATGACACTGCATCACTTATCAATGATTGATTGTGTCATTGACATTACTAAATGGGCCCAGGAATACTTCCAGAAACCACTGTCGGTAAACACAATCCGCCGTGCCATCTGCAGATGCCAACTAAAGCTCTATCAAAGGTAATAAAAAGGAAGCCATATATGAACATGGTCCAGAAGCGCCGTTGTGTCCTGTGGGCTTAGACTTATCTAAAATGGACTGTTTCAAAGTGGAAAAGTGTTCTATGGTCAGACGAGTCCAAATTTGACATTCTTGTTAGAAATCACGGAGGCCGTGTCCTCCGGGCTAAAGAGGAGGGAGACCCAACTATTTTGAGACCTGTAGCAGGCATCAAATTTGAAATGAGCTCATTTTGTGCATAAAATTGTAAAATTTCTCTGTTTAAACATTCATGTTATCTATGTTCTATTGTGAATAAAAATATTGGCTTATGATTTGAAAGTCTTTTAGTTTTCATTTTATTGAAATTTAAAAAAATGTCCCAACTTTTCCGGAATTCGGGTTGTACATTAAAAAAAAAAAAAAAAAAAAACGAAACAGGAAGATATTAATAATATAAATAATTTATTATATACGAAAATTATTATATACAGTGGCTTCAACTGCAGCAACTTCTATTTTTCTTAGTGATATTTAGCGCCAGTTTATCAGGAAGTGATGATTTTGTTCTCTTCGACTCACTGGATGGAAACGCCATTTTATTCGCAAATGTTTTATGCGATATTACAAATTTGCGCACAAGACAAATTCGTTAATAATGTTTGGATGGAAACATAGCTAATGTCTTGAGTATAATTTTGTCACTTCTGATTGATGTATATGATAGAATGTCTTTTTCTTTTCAGGAATAATGAAACAGATTACAGACTAATGGTGTTGATTATTTGCATTAAAATGTACATGTCACAATAAATAAAAACTCCAGATTGTTCACAGTTTTGTTAATTTACAAATTTTGTTAATAACAATAATAAATGAACCAGATAGGACCAGACGAGAATCCATGGGTCTGAAGATAAATATGCTCCCTTTCATGGTTTTTATGAAGAGACAGGCACCTTCTCAACCAGAGGCAAAGGTTGTTGTCCTAGGTGGCCCAGATCTGTCATGGTCCTGTTTGTGAAAAGATACAGCACATGTGCTACCCATCAACCCTGTTACAGACTTTCTAGGAATCTTAGATAAGAATTTATGGCCACAGTGATGGGATGCAATGGGCAGCAGGTGCAGCTTTCCCACGCTGTCATCAGCGCTCCATCATGGCGCTGCGCTCCTGGTACATTCCTATTGTCTTGCAGCAGCGATTATTGGAGGGTGGAGCTAAATAAATCTGGTAGATGAATGTGGGTTCGCTCACTGTCATGCTATCTAGCCACACCAAACTGTGCGCTTTATATCTTCCACTCCATCGATCCTCAATTTGGCCCAGAGTTCAGTCCAATTACCCTCAATTGGACACAGGCAAATTACCCAAGCTTTCTGCTGTCCCTAAACTGATTGATAGAGTGGCCAAGAATACTGAGCGCATAAGTTATTAATGCCACTTTCAGCCAAATCCACACTGTCCAGATGAGCTATAACCAGCTTGGCATTGAAGAGGCTAGTGGGGCTTCAGAGGGATGGTCTTGGCATCACTGCTAAATAATCTGAAGCGTTGGGTGGGCTAGGACTGGAACTTAGCAGTGACAGGAGCTAAAGTAACAAACTACTTTTACTTTTGTAACAAACAGCAATGTAGTGCGATAAAACACTACATTTGGATTTTAGTGGATTGACTCGTTCAGATAGTTCATGGAAATGATCTGGTTTTGTAAGGCCCACCCAATGGCCCAACAACCATTTCCAATATAGTGGGTAAAGGTTTCCTGCACGTTCAACATTTTCAGCGTGGAAAAGTAGTTTAATTCCAATTTACTTTTATCTGACTCCATTTTATCAAGACCTCAAATTCAGTTTAGAATGCCAATTGATTATTGGTCATTTGTAAAATAGTTTAGCTACACATTTGATCATTCTATTTTCTTTATTGAAATTACACTTCACAGCTCATCCAGATTTCTGTAACACTTTGAGTCTCGCACTGGCTGGGTATACAATCTCATACTCACAAACTCGTCAGTCTTGGTCATTAGACAGAGGCGATTGACTAATATTCTAGTACCCTCTTTGCTCATTCTAGAATACACTATTTAGTCTCCATAGATCTGAATACACTGAATTAAGGTAAGACTATTTTTAACCAGGTCCATGACCATTACCATAGAGCCAAGCCGACCAACTTAACAGACACTTAGTTAGAATAATCTTACAATAATCAGAGGTTGAGGCTCACCCTATTTAGGTCTAACATCACTCTGTTGCTCTAAACGGAAGACCCATTATTAGCCTACACAGTCTAAGTATAATGCCAATGTGTTAGTCAGAGCTCTAAAATATCAGTTGGTGTGCCCCTCTGCTCCACCTAAGCTGTACTTCAGTCCATTACTAACCTAAGCATAGATTTGTGGGGTTATGGACTTAATGTAATCTACTAGAGTTAATAATTTCAGAGTAAATCAGAATACATTCAAATGTAACAATTTATTATTAGTCAGGTAAATGTATCATGCCAAATCAAAGAAAAATGCTAAAAAAACATCAAATGCTCGGAAATAAAGAGTAAAAGATGCATACTTGTCTGAAGGAGACAGAATTATGGGACCTCGTGCCTTGAGCCCTTTGCAGCATTTCTTTAAATACCAGACCAAGACAGAAACCTCCTCCAAAGGATACATGAGTTAACAATGGGAATTTGCATTAATCAACGTCCCAGACTTGGGTAGTTTACACAAGGACAGAAGTTATTAATTTGCATGAAAGACCCTGGGAAAGGGCACACGCACCACATTAAGCAAAGTATCTCTAAACTCTTAAAACCTTTATTACCTTTTGGTTTACTTCTGCGTACTTTCCATTGTACCAGTCGCACTGAGACATTTCAAATGATACCAAACATGTATAGTGTTGTATGATAATTGTTCACATTAAATTATATAGATTTTTGGGGCTAGCCTAGTAAGAGCTGTGGGTGTAAACCTCACTCCCCTGATCTCAAGAGATGCTCTAGCGACTGACGCTAGATGTTGCAGCCTTTAGCCTTCTTGTTAGAGCGTCCGACTCCCAGGTGCGAACTGGAGTGGCTACATAGAGAAGAGATGGGGGAAGAGGGGGTAAAGGAAAGGAAATGTAGATTAAGACAAAACTGCGGTGTGATCGACTCAGTGTGATTGTGTCTCAGATGGGGATGCTCATTTTGCAAGAGAGAGTTCAAATGTTCAAATTTCCTTTGTTTTCTCAGAGAGTAGTCCTCTCTTGGTGCCAGTCCGGCATCAAGCTTACTGTTTAAAAAATAAATCAATTTTATGTATTCTTTTTGTAGCTAGTTCCGGATAATGACACTGGACTATAGGTTGGGCTATGTTGTCAGTTGTAGGATGCTGTGATCATAAAATATATATATTTATAACAGCAGGTTTTGATGCACAAATTTGATCGACCGAACGACGTTCCAAAATGCTGATATTTACAGAGCTCTACACATTAAATGACAAAAAAAAAAACTTAAATTGTGTTAAAAATTAAGAACTTGTTTCCACAATTTATTAATTATTTCCCTTGTTTTATATAAAGTGTGGCCATGTACTAATCCTTTCCCACAATGTATTCATTCATTAAACAAGGCATCGAATAGTACAACGTGGCAATGACTTAACGAAAACAGGAATAAATTCTCAATTTGTGTCCACAATTTTGTTTATTTTTCTCCCCCCGCACATCCGGGCAGGCCCTGGAGCCAGAGGACATCCCTGTGCCCCCCTCTGAACCAAGGGGAACCCCACCCCGGAACACGATTCCAACCGAGGGGGACTTCGGGACTTCCTGGAAAGCAATTTTAACCGGGGCTCCATACACCCCTTTCCACCAGCCTGTCACGCATTGGCCGTATGTTTCCGCAGACTTGAGGAACGAACAGCGACGTAACGCTACCATGTGTTGTTTACCTGCCTATAATCAGTCTTAAAAAAACATTGCGTGTTCCTGTGTTTGCTGAGACAGTGCGGTGTTTATGTTTGTGCACCCTAGATATTCTGGTCAGTGGCACTCTTTTTACTCTTTCTGCAGGTTACATTATTTCGTCAGTAGGTAGCAGACAAGTGACTGTCTTTTAGGGTGATTAACTGAATCTTTACTCAGCTGATTTGTTTAAAACAATGATTCATTCAGGAACAAAATACCACTACAGTGTTTTGTTCGGAGATGCCATGGTGATGGTGATGGTAAAGCTGATTTTTCAGCATCATTACTCTTACGTAATTACGTCTTCAGTGTCACATGATCCTTCAGAAATCATTTTAATATGCTTATATATGGTGCTCAAGAAACATCTCATATTGTTGTCAAAAGTTGAAAACTGCTGCATATTGTTTTTGTGGAAACTGTGTTTTTTTTTTTTTTTTTTTTTTCCAGGATTTTTGTTGTTATTGTTGAACATAAAATTAAAAATAACAGCATTAATTGGAAATGGAAATATTTAGTAAAGTTTTATTGTCACTTTTGATACAATTAATGTATACTTGCTGAATAAAAGTATTTATTTCTTAAAAAAACAACTTTTGAACAGTGGTGTATGCAAGGAGCTCATGAAAGGTTTACAGAGGAAAACACTGTGAAATAATGATGGATAAAGCTTAGGGTTATCATAAAATCTTCCTCATTGTCTATGACTCATATGGATAATATCAGTATTATTTATGCATGAGGTTAAAAAAGCTAAAGAACTGAATTGAAAAGAGATTGAATTGGTAAGATGGTGAAGAAAATTAATGCTATTAAAAGACAGTAAATGAGCAACTGACATTTTGGCACCATCTTTGATGTTCATCTTAAAGCTGCATTTATTCAAGTTTTTTTTTTTTTTTTTGTGTAATTTTCTTAATGTGTGAAAAAAATAATGGTTTGGTATTTATTCATGATATATCCCCATTTGACACATAATTGCATAATTACAATAATTCTCCAATAGCGACAGAGTGACACTGAAAATTGGTTGCCCCGGGGAAAATGATTCATCATTTCTTATGAGTGCGAGTCTCATCAACATTTGTGTGTGAGTGAATATTTTACTTCCATATAAAATCATTCTCCAGGACACAAAGAAAATTAATTTAATTAATTTCATTATTTTGAGTGTCCACAGACCTGGGGCTCCATGATGTTATGCATGACTGTGCATTGGGATATATATATATATATATATATATATATAATGAAATCTCTTATGTGACAAGATCATATAGGCATGATTTTCGTCTGGACATTTCACTCTTTTCTTGCAGGGTACTTTCCAGAAGCAAATTAAGAGAGGTTTCCATATTTAAGTGATGGTTTAAACTAGAATAGATGCTAATTAAGTTTAAAAAATTAGAAAATTAAAACTCAATCACATCAACATCTGTCATGGTGTTCCAGTGTGTCAGATCTGGAAGTTTCACTGATGACAGATAACTCTATCTACCACAGACAAAACACACGGGACGTCGGTTGTGATTGTCACATCAGTTTATGATCCAAGGAGTCTGTCATATGCATAACTAACTATTCCAATCAATCATTATTCAGAACAGTTGGAATGTATTGTAGCGTTCAAGTACAATTGACTAAAAACTATTGTGAGGTTGCTTGTTTAACGTTAATTGTATTCTATTTGTTTTTTTTGTTTTACATTATTTTCTATCATGGACTTTTATTTTGGTGTTGAGTCCACGGGGAGGAGGTTGTGTTGTGAAGGGGAGGTGTGAGAGTAGAGAGTGTTCGGGCATGAAGTAAGGTGTTGCTCTTCCCCAGTTCTAATATTCTGCTCAATAAAAGTTATTAGCCATGAATATTTCCAGTCCATCGTCTTTATTGAAATCAACCTATGGACAGCTAAACCCCACGCCTTACACTATCATAAAATATAAGATAGTTTTTAGTCTAAAATCAGGGCCAACTTCACGGCTTGGAAAAAAAAAAAAAAAAAACCTTCTTTGTATTCAACTGAAGATAGAAAATATGAGCTTGGAAGCACATGACAGTGAGTAAATCAAGTTAGTTGGTATATGATGAAAGTACTGTGTCATGGATAAATTTAATTCGATGTGCCTATGTGATTGCCTGTGTCTACAGTTGCTTTAATTTTACCTTGCCAAAGCTGTATTCATCTACTTTCCTTATATCACACATCACCATGTTCGGTAATGACATAAATTAGTTTAGGGTTCCAAACTATCAAGACAGCCGTTACATTTAATCCATTATAACATCTGCATTTAGCCGACAACACAAGCCAGTTGCCATGGTCACTAGAAATAGCTGGGCTGAAATGGAATTCATGGGCACATGAAAATCACTAGGAGAGAAAATAACAGTGAGTGTCTGACCTAATAGCAGCAATACAAAAGCACTTTTTAAATATAGACAAGCATATTCAGTCTCCAAAAGTGTCATTAACTCTGGAGGTGTTGAACTTGTGCATAATCGGCTGGTGGACTAGGAGAGAAGATTATTTTCTTTCCTTTGCTCGCTACTCTTTTTTTTTTTTTTCTATTAAAAAACAGTAGGGAAGATGATGAAAGAGGCAGTCTTTAGCATGCATCATCCAATATATTAATGGAAGTACATTTACTCACCCATAACATCATTCCAGACCCATACACTTTCATTCATCTTCGAAAGCACAAATTATAATATTTTTAATGAAACCTGAGAGATTTCTGTCCCTCCATTTAAAGTCCATTTAAAGTTTGATGCTTCAAAAAGTTCATAAAGACATTGTAAAAGTAATCCATATGTGTTGAGCTGTTGAATTCAGGTCTTCTGAAGAGACATGATCACTTTTAATTTAGGCTTTTATTCACATATAAACATTTATCAACTCACACACAGAACACGTCAAATATGGTAAATAGCAGCGCTGTCATACTTGCTTGACACGTAAGAACAAATCAGACCAAAACTGTTCTGATAAAATAAGTCTCACAAATGTTTATACTTAGATCAGAAATCAACATTAAGGAGAGAATAGACATTCAGTGAATGTGCTGTGTATGAGAAAGAGGTGTTGGCACATCTTACCCCAGGGTGTGCAGAGTCCCATCTTACCCATCTTTTTACAATCACGTATCAGGTATAGCATCATTTCCCGGCATTCATAATTATTGTCCTATACTCTGTGGCCTTATGGGAAGACCTTGATGAAATCACATTGTTTTGCTTGCTATACACAAGACAAATCAAGCAAATTATCCCACCACAGTGGCAGTTACACTCTAGTAATCACAATGCAATTATGGGTCGCCTTCTAAAATTAATTTGGAAACTGAACTCCTGTGCAAGATCCAAGAAGGATCATTTGCATTAGAATGCAATGAGAGGAATGATTCCTGAGCTAATTAAGACATGATCCGTGTGTAATTCTTATATCTATCATTCCCATCAACCAATCAGATCTGAGGGAGTTGGAGACTGTCCTCCAAAAAAACGACCCTATAGACCTTATGCGCCTGAGAAACAAGCGCGCCGCCATCTTTATAACGTTGTCTTTGAACTTCCGTTTTTGCGGTAGCTCTGTATATTTCTATGGCATCACTGTCAAAGAATATTTAGCTGGTGAAGTGGATTTACTTGTTGTAGAGTTAATGAAAGTTATCATGAGCATTGTAATGTTTAAAGCAGATGTCTTAACAAATGTCAGTAGAACGGGAAGATTTTAAAACGAGCAGTTCATTCATAAATACATAAGATCGCTGTGGAAATACAAACCGGAAGACAAAAGACAATGAGCGCAGCGCTGAAAAGGGGCGGGGCTACATAAGATCTATCCACCTTATTCCTGACTAGCCTACTGCGTTTCAAATTATGGGTTGCATTTCCAGTTTGGGGAACTTCCATTTAAAAAGACTGAAACTAATCGTTTCAAATCATAAGGTTGCCCTACAAATAAAGCTTATCCGTCAGTTTGACTGAATGAGCTGTCAATTTTTCTTTCATGTTTTATTTTCAGACATCATGAGAATAACGTAACGCTTGGTATTTTAACGTAACATGTTATAACAAGAATATCTATGGCAAGAGCTCTTTTCAGTAGCTGCTTTCTATCCTCGTAATTTATTTTCTTCTGTAATAGTATGAAAAAGGATAACATATACTGCACAAATGTGGTCTGTTCTCCCGATATAATTTACAATATATCCCATTAATAATTCAGTGGAATGCACAAAGAATCTCACGAAGCCTTCTCCTCAAAGCCTCACTTCTCTTTCCAGGTTTATTTTCACAGGTAAATACAATTTATTATCTGTAAAAATGATGGAAATCACTTTGAAATAGTATCACGCAATGCTGAAGTTCATGAACAATTTTTATTAAGGCAACGTATCACATAATACAGATATATATCACTATAGTTATATTTAACCCGTCCATTATTACTGTGGAAAGAATCACGCTTTTTCATGGCCTGTTGAAAGTACCTTGTTGATGGTTTTAGCCTTTCACTGACTGTTTACAGCTTAATGGAAGTTACACCCATAATTCGCACAAAGCGTCATGGGGCGTAGGAATAAGGTGGATAGGTCGTTTTTCAACCACCTTATTACGACCTATATTTACGTTTTAAAGTCATGCGCCCTCTAGCTGGCGTAAAAATAATGACAGTGTCATGTTACGTCTGTCGTCATGAAATGACGTATGACTGTCCTTACGCCCTCTAGCTGGCGTAAAAATAATGACAGTGTCATGTTACGTCTGTCGTCATGAAATGACGTATGACTGTCCTTACGCCCTCTAGCTGGCGTAAAAATAATGACAGTGTCATGTTACGTCTGTCGTCATGAAATGACGTATGACTGTCCTTACCAATCAAAATGTGTTTAAATGCAATGTGTGGACTTTTTACACCATTTGTCCTATTTCCATTTAGCAAAACTCATTTTTTTATTAACGACTACACCCACCCCTAAACCTAAACCTACCCTCCGTGATTTATAGTGCATACACTTTATGAGCACATGCGTTCCCTGGGATCGAACCCACGATCGCATGATTACATGATTGCATATTGTTATATATTGCAATGCTCTGCCTATTGAGCTACGCGAAACGCGAAACACGCTGCAGATAAAAGGGAACAATGCATTAAAATGAAAGTGTCCTGCTGTCGATAGGGACGCAACTTTAACAAACGCTCATATGGGTCGTATTTCATTAAAATAAATGAAAGTGTCCTGTTGTCGATAGGGGCGCAAATTTAGTAAATGCTCCTATGGGTCGTATTTCAGGGAAGTGACATACGACCTATATAGGCGTATTGGTTGAGGAACATGTTGGTTGTTTCCCTCTGATTTTAGGGATAAGTTATGTGTGGGTTTAGGTTTAGGGGTAGGGATAGGGTTAGGACTTCATTTTTTGACAGAAATGTTGTTCCAGAATTAACAAAATATGTTAATCCAGGAACATGTCTTACTTGGCAAAATCACGGTGACCCTCTATGATCTATTTTAGAGTTTGTCTTGTAAAAATATTCTGCTGTCTTATTGTACAAGATAAGACAGATATAATTATTCCTCTTGCTGTTTATTGCACCTTTGGATGATTGTTCAGCTAATGAAGAAAGCTTCTGTGAGTAAAATTGTAATGATTTGTTCTCTAAAGCTGTGAGTTTGTACCCAGAAAATGCCATTCGAATGTAAATGAGGAAATGCCATACAGCCTCAGATGGCATCCACACCCATGGTGCGTTTACTGACCTTCTGATGCATATGGCACACGAAAAATGGCAATTGTTGGTTGAAATGATCTGTTATAATCTGATTGGCTGGTTTTATGAAACACCTGGAGGGAACTAATCACTGTATTTGCCAAACTTAGCAAGATTAGGGTCATTAGATATTTTGAGTTTTGTTTGAGTCACTTGTAAGTACAACGGAAAAAAAAAAAAAAAAAAAAGATACTTTGGGTCAACTTTAAATAAATAAATAAAATTCGTTACAGCCAAATTTATTAGTTTTTCCTCATTATGTTTATGGTTTTCTTAATTTTTGATTTAATATTAATGAAAATAGTTATTTTCCCTGAGACAAAAACATTCTGCCACGCTCTGTTGTTTCAGTTTCATGCTCAAGGACTTTTAGTTTGTCTTCATTATTTCCTGTGTTTTTGTCACACATGTCATGGTAGTTAGTAGAATCATGATGCAGAATATCAAAGAGAGAATGCAGAGAGACACAGGAGTCTGCACAGAGAAATATGACAAGAAAGACGAGAACCGACAATGAACTGAATGAAACGGAGTATAAATACACAAGGAAACTTGATGATAGACAGCTGGAGAATAACTAGGATGCAATCAAGACTAAACTGAACTGAAGCACAAGAAACAAACACACAGGAACAAAAATACAACTAAACAAAACATAATCCTGATGTGACCTTCACGCTGTAAAAGAAAAAGTACAACTGCAGAGGGTGGGAGGGGGCTCTGGAGGTGGACGGTGATGACAAGGAGTAACAGGAGAAGCTTGGAAGATGGCCCTCCATGGCGGAGTAGACAGAGGGAGGAGCCAAGGTGGAGTACTGATGGATTTTCTGGACAAAGCCTTGGGACCAATCAACAGAGGTGGAGCCAGCTGAAATGGAGACCTCAGTAGAGTCGCAAGGATGACGGCACATTATGACACTGCAGGTCTGGAGGTCCAAGGCAATGCTGAGGTGAAAATGGGGGACTGGTAGAATGGGGCGATGGTGGAGCCTTAGTGATGACGGACCACGGTGGAGCTGAAGGAGCGCAGGTGGAGCCAACAGGCTGACAAGCCGAGGTGAAGCCAAGGGCCAGGATTCCTACGTTGAAGCCAGGGGATCCATCTCTCGGAACTTGGTGGAGAGGAGACCCGGAGCGGAGCTGAGGAGCTGGAGAGAGACAGCGGCAAAGGTAAAGCTTCGTGACACCAGCTGAACAGGTGAATCCAGCATTGATGATAGAGATAATGGGGCGGGTAGGCTCTCTAACTGTTTGGGACACTCTGGGCTGGGACGTCTAGTCCAGTCTGAAGTGGGTAGAGAGAGAGCTGCTGGTGATGGAATATGTACCTGGGAGTTGTAGTTAATGGTGACGTTGTTCTCGACGACTCTCGCAGTGAGGAAGGATCCACATACCCACAAGGTGTAATCAACAAACTCAGCCAAAGGACAGTGATCCTCCCCCAACAGCAGCATCTGGCTGAGGGTGTCATCCATCCCTCTCCAGAAAAGGTCTTTCAGGGACTCAACATGAAAACACCAGAAAGACGAGAACCAACAATGAACTCAATGAAACAGGGAGTATAAATACACAGGGAAACTTAATAATAGACAGCTGAATGTAATCAGTAACCAAGGAGAATAACTAGGATGCAATCAAGACTAAACTGAACTGAAACACAAGAAACCTGAAAACCTGAAACAGAAGAAATCCTGACAGTTTTCTATGTTGTTATGATTACTAAGTATTTTTTTCATTGATTGTCATGGTGATTCATTGGTTCATTAATTATCTCACCTGTTTTGTATTCAGTTCATTATCTTGTGTATATATTGCCCTTAGTTTTTTGTCTATTGTATGTGCTCACAATTTCATTTATTTCCTTGTTTGTG
Source organism: Ctenopharyngodon idella (assembly GCF_019924925.1). Classification (NCBI taxonomy): domain Eukaryota; kingdom Metazoa; phylum Chordata; class Actinopteri; order Cypriniformes; family Xenocyprididae; genus Ctenopharyngodon; species Ctenopharyngodon idella. Next base: position 10,538,254 of record NC_067234.1, read on the forward strand.
GATTACTCGCTTTAAAAAAAAAAAAAAATTAAAGTTTATGCTGCAATTGGATCCCCTACGCTTACCTTCTTCTTACCATCTTCTTCTTCTTTATCATAACGTGACACACTCATACAAAGTAAAAAATATTACTTATTATAAAGACCATAAAACACTTAATTTATTTTCTACAGACACAAGCCAAACTGTTACTTAATGTAGGTCAATATAATAATTTCTTGGGTTTTTACATCTTTTTTTTTACATTTTTACCATAAACAAAAGCTAAATTAGCTATAAAATTAGAATTTTAACTTAAGATAATTTACGTACTTACTAAAGTCCTTAATGATTATTTTAATGTAATTTTAAAATATGCATGGCTGTTTAACTTTTTAAATGTACAGTATATTGATTCCCATTTTACAAGTTATGTATGCACTTTTTTATTTCCATATCATTTTCATGGCCTACAGTTCCAATAAAATAATATGAGCTTGGAACAACTGAGCTTGGTTTAGCAAATGATGACAGACATTTCATTTTTGGGTGAACTACTTTCTAATTTTTGAAAAAGATCATAAAACATAAAAATGTCTAATGCTCTCACATCTTAATTAGCCAGAAGGGGAATTTGCAGTAATAATCCTCGGAAGGTTGGCATTTGCCATTAATGTTCTATTCAGCCAGATGACTACAATAGAATAGGAGTTCAGTCAGAGATGAAATGGTCTGGAGGGCCAGTTATTAATGTGTTATGTGAATACTCAGTGATTTATGATGTTATTCAATGCCTTGTTTGAGACTTCATACATCAAGCAAACAGTAATGGTACACTCTGTACAGATGCCTTTTTATATGTTTATTTGTTAATGTGGGATACAAATAAATCTGGTATTTTGATCAGCATAAAATTGCAGAGCTAATGAATCCAGCTACCCTTTAAACATATAGGCCCATGATTCTGATTTGAAATATTGTGTTAATAAAGTGTTATTGTAACGGTTTGAGTTGTGTTTTGTTCTGTTTAGTTCATGTCTAGAGGTTTTTTTTTTTTTTTTTGGTCACATGTTCTCTTTGTTCTCAGTTTCCCGCCACTTGTCTGTTACGTATACGTTGTTGTTCTGTTCCTGCCTGTTCCCTGAGTTTCTGTTAGAATAAAACTACTGCTGCGTTTAGATCCTGCTTCCTCCTTGATTTCAACCACGTGTTACAGAAGAACTGACCTACCATGGATCTAGCAGCAGTAAGCCTGGAGTTGGCTGGCCGTGACCTGACTGACTACCTCATGAAGCTTCTGTTTGAAAGAGGCAACAATTTCACCATCATGGTAGCATGTGAATTACCTGATCTTGTCCCTGTGAGTCTCATCCCATCACGGCCAATATGCCTGTGCCCCTAGGAATCCTGGCAAAGTATGAGGGGGTGTCTTGGAGCCTGGAGTCGGCTCCAGTCCCCGACCACCATCCAGTGAAGGCTCCAGCCCCTGACTGTCGTCCAGTGATGGCTCCAGCCCCTGACCACAGTCCAGTGATGGTTCCAGTCCCTGACCACAGTCCTATGATGGCTCCAGTTCCTGACCTCAGTCCAGTGATGGCTCCAGTCCCCGTGAATAGTCCAGAGAGGGCTCCAGTCCCCATCCAGAGTCCAGCCCAAAAGCCCATTCCAGAGACCGCTCTAGCCCAACAGCCCACTCCTGTCATCAACCCATCATCCGGGGGTGCAGTATGTCCTCTGCTGTAGTGGCCAAGCTAAGCCCCCGGGTGAAGGCCACGGAGGCAGCACCGCCCTGGTCCCCTGAGCCGCCGGCGCCGGTAACTAAAAAGAAAAAGAAAACTTATGGTGGGGAGGAAAAAAAAAAAAAAAACTTATCTCGTTATTTCTACATAATAAGTTGTTATTTCAACATATCTTGTTATTTCAACATAACTCGTTATTTTGAGATATTAAGTTATTGCGACATATCTCGTTATTTCGACGACATATCAACATCTTCAGTTGCACCACTGAAGACATTAAATTTTGCGTGTCTTTTATTAAACTTGATATATAATAAGGAGTTATTATTTTCAAAATAACTTAATATCTCGAAATAACAAGATATTTATTATTATTATTATTATGGAATATGGTTCAGGTATTCATTCTGGAATCCATGAAAGTTTTGATGAAAATTATCAAAAATGTTGGGCTACCTGGCAAAAAATAAATAAATAAAAAAACCTGCCGTGGAAGAGTTAACTTGTACTGAACCCGGAATATTCCTTGAATGTCCGCAACATTGGGAATGTTTCACTTATACTGGATACTTGCACTTTATTAAAACTTTAATAATTCAGTTATATAGCAAATGAAACTGGCTTTACTGTTATGAGTCCCTGTGAATTTCATAAATACATTTTCCATTTAAAAGATGTTTTTGAACAAAGTTTCTCCATCTACCATGTCTGATTATAACTCGGTCAGCCCCATCGCAAAGGTACTTCCAAATTTTACATGTGAATATTTACGAATATGATAACCCTAGAAAAGGTTCAGATGTATTTTTCCTCACTGAAGACATATTTAAACCACCATCACCTGAAATGATGTAATGTTAAATCAATCTCAAATTTTGAATGCATTCAGTCGCAAGCAAGTTCAGATAAAAATCTCAGGTTGCTGCTCATGGCACGTGATTTTCTAATGCAATATGTGTGCAATGCTCAACATTCTGTCCTATTCTGCAAGGTAGTTGCTGTGGGAAAGTGAGATAAACTCTGGGGTTATTCTACCTTTTCCTCAGGCTCTGTTGATTTAATCAAAGTTTATGTATAATTTATCTTTACTTGAATTCCTGAATGTTCAGTGCTAACGCCTGGGGAGGCATGCTGTCATGGGACATCTATATTTGCGCTTTTGTAAACAGTCTACCTAACTCAATTTTTTAAAGGCAATAGTTTGCGGGTTAGTGTCTCTTTGGATGTACTGCCTAATGCATGTTTTAGCAAGGGACTGTGCTGTTTCAAATACTCTCTATCATCTTTTTGTTGCAAGACCAGCACTATATCATCGCTATAAGTATATGATCAGAAATCAGCATTTATATAGGATTCAGACAGTTGTATATTCTTTCAAGAGTTCTTGCTCTGTAGGAATTACATGGTGTACTTGTCATGCAATACTGTTGGCTCCTGTTTATGGAATCCCAAACCTGCCAATATTAAAAATAAATAAATACATAAATAAATATACAAAGAAATGTAAAAAAGCAAAAATAAATACATAAATATATTAATAAATATACATAGAAATATATAATTATTTATACATTTATTTCCTTATTTATGTATATATTTATTTTTTTCCACATTTATTTATTTTTTTTCTTTTATTTATTTATACATTTATTCATTTAGATTTTTATTTCCACATTTATTTATTTACTTATGTATTTATTTCCATATTTGTTCATTTCCACATTTATTCATTTCTACATTTCTTTATTTCTACATTTCTTTATTTTTACATTTATGTATTTTTACATTTCTTTGTCCATAGGGTAATGAGGAGGGCGTGGTTTACCTCAGACATAGCAATCGAGCTCAGAGTAGGCGAGGGCGAAGCGTTGAGGCCGCAATGACACCTTGTGGTGTGCCCGGAATACAAGAAGTGTAGCCTATTGATCCTGGGATGAATGACTTGGATTATTAATAATGGAAAATAACAAGCGCTTCCATTTCAGAGTCCCTGTTATCAGATCTGTTGAAGATGTTGCTGTTCATGTTTGCCAGCCCAGGACATTTTACAAATCCAGACCAGACGATGTTCTACGGCCATATCCGGAATAAAGAGTAGGCTATCCATGTCACACAGTACAGTTAGGGTGATATTATATGACTTAACCCATGATATAAGATTTTGGCCATATTGCCCATCAAGTCATTCATCCCAGTATCGCAGGCTCTTCAGTAGGCTACACTTCTTGTATTTTGGGCACACCACAAGGTGTCCCTGTGGCCTCAACACTTCGCCCTCGCCTACTTTGAGCTCGATTGATATGTCTGAGGTGAGCCACGCCCTCCTCATTACCCTACGGACAAAGAAATGTAAAAATACATAAATGTAAAAATAAAGAAATATAGAAATGAATAAATGTGGAAATAAATAAAAATCAAAATGTATAAATAAATAAAAGAAAAAAATAAATAAATGTGGAAAAAATAAATATATACATAAATAAGGAAATAAATGTATAAATTTTTTTTTTTTTTTTTTTTTTTTTGCTTTTCTGTGTATATTTATTTATATATTTATTTTTCTTTATTTTTGCTTTTTTACATTTCTTTGTATTTATGTATTTATGTATTTATTTATTTTTTAATATTGACAGGTTTGGGATTCCATACCTGTTATTGAGTGTTTTTATATGCACAATCTAAAATCAGTTATGCTTAACAAGTTGACGTGTCAAGTCATGTAAACATCTAAAACTTTTAGGGCATAAGCAACTCTCATAATTGGTTAAATCAAAGCCCGGCTGATTTACCTACAACAGTTTTTTCATCAAGGTTACCACGCTTGTTTGCCTGCGTGATTGTCAGTCAACTAAATCCTGATAACTATTAAAAAATCTGCTCATTATAAAACCGACTGTGCAGGAATATTGTATTTACATGAGATATGGACATTTTTTTCCTCTGGTCTTGATGTCAAAATGTAAGCAGACAAACATGCACATATTGAATAATCTGACAGACATTTACATTTAAAAAAAAAAATGAAATTGGGGCAACAAGCCAAAACCTAGTTGTGTTGTGTTTTGCTTGAGAAAAGAATGCTGTTTATGCCATTTATGACCTTATACAACATGCATATAAAGAACTATCAGCTCATTAATACACATACTGCTCGGCCAAAAAAAATAAAAAAAATAACGGTACTACTTTTAGCATAGCTTAGCATAGTTCATTGAATCTGATTAGACCGTTAGCATCTTGCTCATGATATTGCACAATGATAGGCGCAATGATATTGCGCAGCGTCTCTCACAAATGTCTCTATGGTTGCAAGGCACGCTCCCTGTGCAAGCAGGGGGTCACAGGCGCTGCGTAATATCATTGCGCCTGCTGCACCCATGGTACGGCAGCAAAGTTCCTTGATTATTACGCCGGAATGAGAGTATAGTTCCTAGACATATCGGCCTAGAAAATCGCAACTTTTCATTTTCCATCAGTCTTAGTACACAATGTAACTACAGAAGAGTCAAGTTTTAAATAGGAAAAATATCGAAACTCTTTGGTCATTTTTGAGCGAGATGCTAACGGTCTAATATGAACTATGCTAAGCTATGCTAAAAGTAGTACCGCCAGACCCGGAGATCGGCTGAATGGATTCGAAAACGGTAAAACTCAACTGTTTAACTCTAGGGGAGTTGGAAAATGAGCCTATTTTCAAAAAAAAGTGGAGTGTTCCTTTAAAGAAGAGAAGATCAGCCAAAAATAGACAGGTCACATGTTAAGAGAGTTTTAGCTCTATTGACTACAGAGAGAAAAACAAACACTAAGATATAATCCAGTGACTTTCAACTCTGAGAGCAGCATTTTACCCATCAGCAAGCAAAAGCTGTAGGAGGACAGCTGTGGGCTGGGAGAACAAACATTAAAAATCAATGCAATAAGACATTGCTGCAAATATTTTTGTTTGATTCGGTTCAGTTTTTATTTCAAGACCTTAACAGACTGTCTGGCTGTCTCCTTGATCTTGTGATATAAACTGAATATTCTGTTTTACAGGATTTGGAACGACAGCAGGTTGAGTAAACTATGACAGAATTTTCATTTGTAAGTAAATTCTATTAATTAATTACAGTTATCCACTAACATTTTATGAAGATGATCTAAAACACATTAATTGTGTGTGTGTGTGTGTGTGTGTGTGTGTGCACGCGCGCATGTGTGTATGTGTGTGTGGTTCAGGTAAACCCTACGTTCCCTTTTGAGGGAACTCGCGCGGCATTATAGTGTTGACGCTTTGGGAACACTTCTGCATGATTGCGTCTGAAGCACGTGTGTGAAATCAGCCCAGTGGCGAAACAGTACGTTAAGGGCGGGTAATGTCATGACCAGGAAGCATAAAAGCGCATCCGGTTAGTCTTATTTATTGTTGTCTGTCCAGAGATAATGCAATACACAAAAAGACATAATATGGCGAGCTAACAGTTATTTAAATCGGGTGGTGAAACACACATCACGGGTGGGGATACGCACAATTTGTTTGTTTGCATTCTCAGTGAGCTCTCAAGGGGGCTGATTGGAGACGGGCTCTGCCTTTTCTCTGCCTTCACCTGGGATTCAGCTGCCTAGCTCTGAGGAGGTGAATCTGCTGAGCATCAAGGCAGTGAATATTGAAGACTCGCCACTTCTGTCCTCTGTGTATGAGGAGCTGGTGAAAGTGATAACTTGTGCTGTGTTAAACATAGACTGGGTGGCCAAGAAGCAGGGCGCCCATCCGAAAAGCAAACTGGACAAGCGCTTTCTTTCCCCAAAATCATTACCTCCACCCTGGGGCCTTCCATTTCTTCCTGACCTCCATAAAGAAGGTTGTGGAATAAACTTCCTCTTCCTGTCTCTTCAACCCTCAAGTCCACATCTATTCTGATATCAGGGGGTTGAAAGAGTATGGTTATGGGCAATGCCTAAGGTGGAACAGATGCTTGTGAGCTATCTGTCCCCTAGCACGGCATTTTCTCTGAAGGCCCCGACGCTACCCACCAAGCCACTCAGAACATCATCAGCTTTGATGGGTAAAGTGTATACGGCAGCAGGTCAGGCCAGTACATGTCTGCACACGATGTCCATTCTGCAGGTGTACCAGGCTGACCTGTTTAGAGACCTCAATGAAGGTGAGGGAGTGGGGCCTGATGCTGTTAGAGCTGTATCGGGCCATGGATTTGTCTCTCATGGGGGTCAGGGCAGCACTCTCAGCTGAAGCCTAATAAACAGAAGATGAAAATGAGGACCATTCTTCTCGTGAAGAAGGCTTTGGCTAGAAAGAAGTCATGACGCCAGTGCCTTCAGCCTTCTGAGGGCAAGCGCCTCTGGGGTGGAGTGGTGTACACCTCATTATACGGTACCCATTCTTCCTCGGTGCCCTCAGGAGGCCGTTCTGTGAACCCCACCACCCTCCATGCCTTGGGGCACAGTGGTTTCCAGCGAGCATATTTCTCAGTGTACCTTTTGGCCTGCTGTACATGAGATCCTTGCAGTGGTGGCTCAAGACAAAGGGGTTTTCCCGGAGGGGCAACCCGCCCCTAACGATCAAGGGGTGTTTTCGCACAATGGAGGAAGCCTTGGTTCTTGTCCCATTGTCCCCTTTAGGAGCTCATTGTCATCACATCAGGCTCACGACAGATGCTTCCCTCACAAGCTGGGGAGCGGTTATGGAAGGCCTTTCCTCCCAGATGTAAGAGGTCATCATGTACTTTTCTGCACAGACAAAACATTGTTGGTCTCTTATATAAATCATCAGGGGGGTCTGCATTCATGTCCACTGTTCAAGCTGACACACCAGATCCTCCTGTGGTCCCAAGGAAAGCTGCTCTCACTGAGAGCAGTATACATTCTGCAATACCAAAATTTAGGAGCAGACATCCTGTCGAGGCAGGGGCTGAGGCCCGGGGAATGGACACTTATTTGGGGAGTGCTTGGCCAAGCGGAAGTGGATCTGTTTGTGTCTTAGTGAGAGTGCTGGACACTTTATGTCCACAGAGCTGCCCTCTGGAGGAAAACTAATCAGCTGTTTGTCTGCATAGTCAAAGCTATTTCTCTTGCTTATGAGGCCTCTTGCCAGCCTTCAATCTTGGCTGTCAGAGCTCAGTCTACAAGGAGTATGGCAGCCTCCAAGGCCTTACTACCAGGAATGTCCCTTCAAGATGTTATCCCTTTCAATTTGGACTTGGGCACTGCCCCGGGTTCACAGGTGCTAATGTCTTAGTTGTGCTTGCAGTATTCACACAGACGGGCACTTGTAAGTATGGCGGTTTGGGTATTGTCATTCCCAAAGCATCAACACTATGACGCAGCACAAGTTCCCACAAAAGGGAACGTCTCGGGTTACAACTGTAACCCTTTTTCCTTAAGAAGGGAATGAGATGCTGCGTTGCCCTGTGATACTTCCTGAGATCAACTTGCTTTAGCTATCTGAAGCTAACGCTGGTCATTTCGGATGTGCTTTTATGCTTCCTGGTCATGACGTCACCCGCCCGTGACATACCATTTCGCCATTGGACTGTTTTTACACATGTGCTTCAGATGCAATCACACAGAAGAGTTCCCAAAGCGTCAACACTATGACGCAGCATCTCATTCCCTTCTCAGGGAACAAGGTTTACAGCCGTATCCCGAGACATTATGGGGACAAAATTTCCCGAAAGATGGCAATATCTGAAATCCTTGTCCTTGTGGGGACATTTTTTGGTCCCTGTGAGGAAAACAACTTATAAATTATAACTTATATAGTGATGTTTTTTGAAAATCTAAAAATGCATAAAGTTTTCTTTGATGGATAGGTTTAGGGGTAGGTTTTTTGCAGAATTAGCAATGCCTTCCCCTAGCCAGACCTCAACAGGGCGCCCAGTTTGGTTTAGGAAGTACGTTGTTGTACGTCAGAGACATTGTTTCTGTCAATTTTTTCTTTCGTACTCCATTCTGGGTACAAATCACAAACCATATTCAAATTTCTTCACTTCTTTATTTAAATTCACTAATTTTGAGTGGTTCATCATAGTTCTAACTGTTCTTTGGCTCCCCTGATGCCCCTCTCATCTCAGTGTTCAAGCATTGCCTCTCCCATTCCCTTCACCCAGTGTATCAAATCCCCCTCTGTCTCAAACCTCCAATACGGCAAATAATCCATTCCCTTTCCCAACGCATTGATCATTTCATTTAATTCCCTCAAAAATCATTTCTCCCTTTCTGGTAGCTCCTCCTTATAATTAATCTCCAGTATCTTAATTATGGAAAAAGTACTTGGGAAAAGTACTTTCCGCTGCCCCAGCACCCTTCCCAGTAATCTCTGCAACACTGCCATTGATGTATAATTTATGTTGTTTAAACCAAGAGATATGATCACTTTTAAGACCTTTGGACTCACTGGTGTCTTGTGTTTCAGGATCCTCCTTAGGGCTTAAAAATCATGTCTATGGAAAGTCCACATAAAACATGAAAACCCAACATGTGATTACCTGTTCCCCTCATGTGAGCCTGTCATGTGCTTCTGCTGTTCATGTGTCTTGTTTTCATTGGTTCCTTTGTTTTATGAGTCACGGTAACAGTGGTTTTTGTTTCATTAGTTCCATCTGTTCATTGGTTGCTCTTGTCACGTGTTTCCCCATGTCCATGTGTTTAAGCCCTCATGTTTGCCATGTTTCCTTTTCCTGTATTGTTTGTGTTTCATTTGCTGTTGGTGAGTCTTATGTTCATGCTCGTGGTTAAGTCAAGTTCATGTGTGTTCAAACCAAGTTCAAGTCTGTGCTTGTCAGGTCTAGTCATCATCATGTTGTGTTAGTTTCTTATCTGTTTTTTTTTTTTTTTTCAATAAACTGCACTTGAGTTCGGACTATCTCACAGTCAGTGGATCCTTTGTGACAGAATACACAACAGTAACCATGAACCCAGCAGTTGCTCCTTTAAGCTAGGGTAATCGTACCATAAAGGAGTATGTTGAGGAGTTTGGTGTGGTTTTGTTGTGTGATATTGCATTAAAAGGCATCTTTTGGAATGTACTTAGTGATTTCATGAACTAACTGCCTGAGAGTGATGTTGTGGGGAATTTAGCAGAATATATTGAGTATGCCTTGTTGCTGAGCAGTTCATTTTCCACTGTGGGAATTGCAGAACACTGTGACAGAGCCAACATGGCCAGAGTCTTCTCACACCTTAACTTCCTGCCCTGTCTCACAAATATAATTTTTTTTTAGGGACATCATGCTTCCGGCTGCAGAGGCCTGTCCCATGCCTGCCATTGCACACGAGCTAGCGCTCCCCAGTCCAGTGGTCTCGCAGCTCCTTAGCTCGGTGGTCCCAAGTCCAGTGATCCCAGAGGTCATTCCACTCTCTATGGTGCTTCTGGTAATTGCCACTGCTATCCTGTTTGTGTGGGCCACACACACTTCTCCAGAGGCAGCAGCATCCACAACATCTCTTGCTCATGATCCCTGTCACAGCCACAGACAGTGGTCTTCTGATCTGTTGAGATGATCACAATCTCCACCAGCTCCCCCTGGTGTCCACCTTCTCCTCCATGGTCACATCCACTGCTCCACAGTCCATGGTCTCGTCCACTGCTCCACAGTCCATTGTCTCGTTCACTGCTCCACAGTCCAGGTCCACCTGATCCTCCATGGTCTTGTCCACTGCTCTACAGCCCATGGTCTTGTCCACTGCTCTACAGTCCAGGTCTAACTGATCCTTCATGGTCTTGTCTACTGCTCTACGGTCCATAGTCTCATCCACTGCTCTACAGTCCAGATCCACCTGATCCTCCATGGTCTCGTCCACTGCTCAATTGTCCAGGCTCACCTCTGCTCTGCAGTCCAGGCCTGTCTCTGTTCCACGATCCATGGTCTCATTCTCTGTTTCACAGCCCAAGTCCGCAGTATCTGTTTTGTTCAATAAACTGCACTTGGGTTTGAACTACTTGCTGTCAGTGGATCATTCATGACAAAAATAAGTGCACTTCTTTAAAACACAGCAAAAGTTTATTACATTGAAAATGCACTTGTTAACTGTTAACCCCCCTTTTTGAGCATAGACATGAAAATTAAACGGTGATGAACTGCATTGTTTTATTGTTTTATAATGTTTCCTGGGGTACACTTATAATGTAAGTATGCGTTTTACATCAAAAAATTGTCCTAATTTAAAAATAAAATGCATTTTTCCTACCCTGATTTTAGCCCTCTTATTTGAACGCTCTGTTTTAAGGGGCGTGTCTGCTGTGAGACTTCAGTGTAAACGCCCAGTGCTGTGATTGGCTAACATGTTTGCCAATGAAATAGCTAAGTATTACTCTCTCAAAAACTTTTAGCATGTTTTTACAATTACAGCTCTCAAGGTTAACTAATCATGAAAAGTGTTGATTATAGCATTACATTTAGATCTATGGCATTATATTTAGTGGCATGAAAGGTTGCAGTGATGAACATTGTAGCCGATCACAGACATGTTGTTGAGCTCATGAAAGCAGTGATCTCCTCATTGCAACTCAACTTCTGCACACCAATGAATGCTTTCATCATAACTAACAGTGTAAACACGATATAACTAAGAGATTTGTTGAATAAAATTAGAGTTTTGGTGCGAGTCCAGAACTCAGTCACTGATAAACTTGCGCTGTTTGATTGACAGCTCCAGGAATTGTAAAGAGAGCGTTCTTTGATCCCTTTCTATATCTAATTTAATCACCGTTTAAGTAACAAATTATTTTCATCCAACTAAGAGAAAAAACGTGAAGCTAACTGTTTAGTCAATGGTTTGATTTACTGACACACAGACAAAGAACATCTGACTGTACATAAATCATTACATATCAGATCAGGCATTAGATTTAACACAGTTACTTACATGTTGTTGCATTACTGTCGAGTCCATATCGTAAAAGTCTTTTTTGCAAAGCCTGTGCTGAAATGCGATTGATTTACCAAAGAATCCACAGTGAAATGTTCTAAATACAAATAAATAATGCTTAACTGAGACATTCACATTGTTGAAAATAAATAACCATATTCCTAGCGTTAGGATCCATTGAAAGGTAATGTTATTTTTAGTCCTGTTTCGCTCTTCTCTCCTCGTCATCTCACTAACGTGCCACCAACATGCTAATGTTGCAAAGATGAAATAGGCCTTGATTTCTTCCGTGGAGGCGGGGTTTCACCTATGATAGGCACATTGTGGGACAAGTCGTTCACTGAGCCTGGTGTCAATAAAAGCTTTTATTGGACTAACAAGGAAGTTTTCAGTTCTGAAACTTACAGGATATTCTTATAGTACGATGACTTCTTATATATCAAAAGCTCAAGGAAAAGTTGACTTCTCAATTCATTACCCCTTTAATGGTTGTAATTCATGAATGCTTTGGAATACAGGCCTATATTAGTATCGTTTTAAAAAAGACACTCTGCAGATAAAAAACTATGAATTTGACTTGATTTCAGAGTGTTCTTTTTAAAAGTGTACTATAAAAAGTGTACTATTTTAATTAAGGGTCCCACTTTATATTAGGTGTATTTAACTACAGTGTACTAACATTTAAATTAATCATTTGCATGTATTGTGTACATGCATGTTTTTATGTTGTAATTAAATTTTAAAAAATACCTGCATGTAATTATAGTATATAGTATATTTCTGTAATTACATTTACACTGCTGACCCCTTAACCCACCCTTAAACCTGTCCTACCCTTACCCGTATCTCACCTCAATAGCAGAACAAGTGTTTTGCAATACAATATGAACACAATAAGTACAATGTACTTTTTTATGTAAGTACACAGTATAAGGACACCTAATATAAAGTGTGACTCAATTAAGTGGCGTATTTATTATTATCTGCAAGTTTGTTTGTTTGTTTGTTTTTTGGAAAATTAAGATTTAAAGATTTGAAGTACACTACAAGTGCATATTTAACACAATTAAGTGTAGCCTGACTGTACCTTCAGTTGTCCAGTTATCTGCTTAAAAGTTAAGTAGCTTCTAGCTAGTTGCTAGCAAGCTAGTTTTGAAGTAACCCCCTCAACACTTCCAGCCTCAATTTTAGAATGAGTATTGATGTTGTTATTGAAAATGTGATCATTTCAATTAAATATATTGTGTACACAAAAATGATTTAAAATTGATTTAAATTTAAAATGATTTAAACATTAATTACAACATTAAACAATCTAGAGTAATAGTGTCATTAACATAAAAGGTTAGTTTTTGAAAGGAACCTTCCTGAAGGAGTTGGAATGTTCCATGCTAAGCTGAATACCGACAAACTGTCACACCTGTCTTCCACACTTCCATGGCACAGCACCCCTGTGCTTATCGGCCCCCTTTCCATGCCTGGTTTCCATGGCAACGCTAATAAGAAGTGAAGAGGCTTCTCAGCTCCCAAACCACCCTGGTCTTGCTATTAAAAGCCGGAATATTCGTGCAATACCAGTGCTGAAACCTGCAAAATGTTCAGCTAATGTTTAAAAGTCGGTACATTGGTTGAGATGCCTGCTATTATATTGTCTACTTTTCGAACCGCATTTCCATGATCCCTGTGAGGTTTCCAGGTGAGTGGACAGGCAATCATACTTTTCTCTGTGACAAGACGTGGGTTGATTCAAAAATGGTCATTTACATAAGAACTAAAAGCTCTATAAAAATGCTAAGAATTATTTATTATCCAAAGAAGCACAACATGCCATCTCTCAATGGTTTTAAAGTCTCATACTCAATTTCAATTAAAGTCATCATTTGAGAAGCCTTGACGCATTATTGCTGTATACAACTAATTCAACTTTTTGTATCTCTAATGCTTAATATACAGTATGTATAGCCTATATACTACTGGTCAAAAGTTTGGAATAAATGCTATTTTTAATGCTTTTGAAAGAATTTTCTTATGCTTAATAAGGCTGCAATTATTAGATAAAAATACAGTAAAAAAATTATAAAATGGTTAAATATTGTTACTTTGTGTGTGTGTGTGTGTGTGTGTGTGTGTGTTTTGTATTTGAATATATTTTAAAATGTAATTTATTCCTGTGATGTAAAGCTGTATTTTCAGCATTATTTCTCTAATCTTCAGTGTCACATGTTCTTTCAGAAATCATTATGATATTCTGATTTGGAGCTCTATTATTATCAGTTGTTATTGGTACTCAATTATTAATGGTGCAATAGGTGGTTCTCTACAGAAACATTTTTGCTATACTGGTTGAAAATCTCCTCATATCCTGATCACTATGTTAAATGTATAAATATATATCGTCTATGAAAGGCGTGGGACCCTAAAATGTTCATCCAATCTTTATATTCGGTCCGAGTATAATAATACAATGTCCTACCTGCCTGTCAGCGTATGTTTTTACATACCCTCACACACCGTTCGTGCAGACATCAGCACGTTTCATACTATGCAGAATTTATTTACAAGACCTCAGTCACGAGCACCGTAAACTAACAGCAGCCACCTTTTACAGTTCCTACCGAATCAAAACAGCTTATGCTGCTTTCACGCCAACTACTGTAATTAATAAATGGCAACCCGTGATGTTCTAACCGGAGCTGTTCATGTCCTCAGACTCGGAATTATGCATCTCCATGTCAACAGTATCAACACCAAAATGAATCTGCAGCAGTCAGGCAAGCTCTCTACATTCATTATTATTGTAATGTTATATGCTTTGAGACATGAGTTAGTTTCTCTTGTGCGTCTCTTGTGACGCTTTGCTGAGAGCAGCTGTGTGTGTGTATTGTTTTGGAGGAGGTGTGGCTTTGAACAGCGATTTGCAGTTAGGGTGGGATCATATGCTTTAAATGCTAGCAGGCTAATGTTAACATTTCCCACACCACCTACTGCACCTTTAATAGTGATTCTTATTCTATTAATACTTTTGTGGAAACCGAGATACATTTTTTTTCACGATTCTTTGACGAACATAAATTTCTTTGAACAGCATTTAAAGGATTAGTTCACTGTGAAATGAAAATTACCCCAAGCTTTACTCACTAGGTGTGTATGACTTGCTTCTTTCTGATGAACACAATCAGAGTTATATTAATAAATATCCTGACGTGTCCAAGCTTTATAATGTCAGTGAACGGGGCAATGAGTTTGAAGCTCAAGAAAGTGCATCCATCCATCCATCCATCATGAATGTACTTCACATGGCTCGGGAGCTTAAAGGTCCCATGGCATGAAAATTTCACTTTATGAGGTTTTTTAACATTAATATGAGTTCCCTTAGCCTGCCTATGGTCCCCCAGTGGCTAGAAAAGGCGATAGGTGTAAACCGAGCCCTGGGTATCCTGCTTTGCCTTTGAGAAAATGAAAGCTCAGATGGCCCAATCTGGAATCTTCCCTATATGTCGTCATACGGGGAAAGGTTACCTCCCCTTTCTCTGCTTTGCCCGCCTATGAGAAAATGAGCGAGGCTAGCGCAATATTTTTTTTTCCCTCGAGAGAGACATCATGGCTTGCAAACGAGCGAAGCATGGCAGTTGCTCAGTGTTTGGATGTACAAATGAAGTATTTTTTTAGTTCCTTCATCCGAGCCTATGAAGAAACAGTGGGTTAATTTTATTTTTTTACGTTTTACAGCAGAAGCTGACAAGCGCCCTTGTTGTTTGTGTACAGAAACCGATAAGTCCGTTTTAGCGAATCAGCGCACAGTATTCAGGTCAGGTGACAAGGCTTCTAGTCACTTCAAAAAGACGCGCTAGCTGAGGGAAGTTTTGTCAAAGCTGACTAAAAGTGATTGAGGATTTATAATTTCGACTCCTGTAAGTCCTTGTACACCATACACGTCTTACATGCTGAACACTTGGTTGTCCTTTTGCGTGTGTGTGTGTGCGTGCGTGGATGCGCGCACGTGTGTGTGAGTGTACTTGTGTGCCGATCTGTTAGAGTGTGTGTGTGCGTGTGTGTGTTTGTCGATCTGTTAGTGTGCGCGTTTGTGTTTGAGTGTGTTTTAAATGCAATTACATAGCAATTACTTGGTTTTGTTTAACTCTGAAACATGAAATGTGGAGTTATCTGCTTTTGCCAAAAAACTACTGTTGGAGTTATCTGCTTTTGCTAAAAAACAAACTTTTAATATATATCAAAAACATACTTTCAATGAACTTTTAATTTTTTAATTTACCTGTATTTTTTTTTTTGGAGTTATTATTACTGGAGTTTTTTTATGCACAATAAAAAAAAACGTGATTTGTGAAGATTAATAAAAATGGAGTTAACTGTTTTTGCAAATGAACTCTTCATATATATATATACAAATCAGCATTTCAAATCAGATAGCAAATCAGAGCAACATGAAAAGCCAACAATGTAGGCTAGCATTAGCTACATGATAATAACTGTAACAGCATACATAAACAAACCAACTAAAGTACCGTATCCAGACACAATATTTTAAACTAACCATTCGGAGACGTCCTGCTGTAGCCGCTGAGTTACAACTTCTTCATCCGGTGCTTCTCCATCCGGATCAGATTCTGGGTCAAACTGAAAAGCTTGGACGACTGTGTGTCTACCACAGTCTATGGTGTCTACGAGCCATTGCGATACATCCACTGTCAACATTAGCGCATGGTACCGTGGCCGCAAGCTGGTTAAGGCCACACACCCACCCTCCACCTTGCCCCGCCTCTCTACTCCTCATTAGCATTTAAAGCTACAGACACAGAAATGGCAGGTCCTAAGGAAAGCTCATTGTGGGACTGGCTCGTAGTGGCTGAAATTCTGCACCAAGGCTGAATTTCGGGAAAGAGACTTCAGATACAGTTCTAGGGACCACTTAGGCCTATATAAAAGCATCCAAAAAGCAGCATGTCATGGGACCTTTAATAAAGTCCTTTTCAAGTGAAGCGATGCATTTGTGTAAGAAAAATATCCATATTTAACAAGTTATAAAGTAAAATACCAAGCTTCCACCAGACCATCTTCCTAGGATGGCTTGCAAATCTTGGAGTAATTTTCATTTTAAAGTGTACTAATCCTTTAATTGAAATATAATTTTTGTAACATTAATGTCTTTATGTCACTTTTTATCAAATTGTGTATTTCTTTTTTAAACAAAACAAAACAAAATTCTACCCCAAACTTTGGTATATCACAGTTTCCACAAAAGGAATATTTCTTTGTCCAAATCAGTATATTACAATGATTTCTGAAGGATCATGTGACACTGAAGACTGGAGTAATGATGCTGGAGTAAAGTTGTAACTGCATAACAACTAAATGTCCTCTAGTGTATCATTTCTGCAAATCCCTCTAAGGTGAAATCTGTTTACTTGAAAATGTACTTCCAACATGGGAAATGTTTTTTGTTTTTTTTGTCTTAAAATAACACCAAAATGCTTTTCAGTTATGCACAACTGCCTCAGTAAACACTACTGCTTACAATAACCCTCAGGCAACATGAGTACAATTGACTAGATGGTCTCAAGATGGCGGTCAGCACATGATTACTGCCATGGGCTATGGAATAAAAGACATTTCTCATAAATCCCAAAAGAGATTCTCTCAATTGCCCGTAAGAGGGATATTACATTTTCACAAACCTATTGCTCATAACATGTTCGATAATTATATATTATGAATCCATAGAGAGTCAAATTTGACATTTCTTTATTTGAAGGACTCCAAGAGTTACACAAATCCATTTAAGAATGATTAGTCCTATTTATTTTCAGTTTCATGCCTTCACCATATGGATGGATTTCCAGACATCTAATAAAGCAGGGTCGCAAAGAATGTCCCACAATTGTCCCACTTTACCATAGTTATTTTTGTAAATAAACTATAAATTATTATAAACAATACCATAAATTATTGTGATTACACTTTTCTGCCTGTGAATGCTGACAAGACTAAGTTTAATATAACATCTGTTTAACTTTTAACATGAAAGTAAGGCTAATAATATAACTTAGAGAACAAAATTTTCAGTTTTACTCAAATTAGGGTGATGCAAAAATGAGTACACCCCACTAAAAGTCTCTGGAGCAAAGCTAAATTTTAGACTACAAATGTCTAATTTAACAAGAATTCAACCACAAGTGAGTCTAATTATTCATTACACAGGTGTCCAGCAGATAGTTGACTATAAAAGGGTGTTAAAACCCCTTCCCATTTCATGCTGTCAGCAATGGCACCACATGGAAGAGAAATGTCACAAGACCTGAGAAAGAAAATAATTCCTTTACACCAGAAAGGTGAAGGCTACAAGAAGATCAGCAAAGCTTTACTTATCAGTCAGAATACTGTAGCAAAAGTGGTACAGAAATTTAAAAAAGATGGAATTGCAACCATCTCACAGAGACATCCAGGTCGTCCATGGAAGTTAACACCTTGACAGGAGCGTCTTCTGATGAGAAGAAAATCGGCATGCAAGTTCACTGCAGTTATCTAAAGAAGTAGAAAGCCAAACTGGGGTGACTATTTCCCATGACACAATATGCCGTACACTGCAGAGGAATGGCATGCATGGGTGCCGTCCACGAAAGAAGCCTCTCCTAAAGCCCAGGCACAAAAAAGCCCACCTAGAGTTTACCAGGGCCCATGCTGACAAAGATGAAGACTACTGGGACTCTATACTCTGGAGTGAGGAGACCAAGAAAAATGTTTTTTTAGCTGATGGCTTCAAAACTGTATGGCGTCGCAAAGGTGAGGAATACAAAGAAAAATGCATGGTGCCTACAGTGAAACATGGTGGTGGCAGTGTCCATATGTGGGGCTGCATGAGTGCTGATGGTGTCGGGGAGCTGCATTTCATTGATGGCATCATGAATTCACAGATGTACCGCTCTATACTGAAAGAGAAGATGCTACCATCACTCCATGCCCTTGGTCGTCGTGCACTTTTCCAACATGACAATGATCCTAAACACACATCTGAGGCCACTGTTGGATTTCTGAAGAAGAACAGGGTGAAAGTGATTCAGTGGCTCCTGATATGAACCCAATCGAACACTTATGGGGAATTCTGAAGAGACAAGTTGAGCTAAAGGGGTCATTCTTGAAGAATGGAAAAAGAAGGATGTTGCAAAATGTTGCCAACTTGTTCATTCCATGCCTAGAAGACTTGGTGCTGTCATTAAAAATCATGGAGGCCATACAAAGTACTAGATGTAGTAGTTTTTGTTGTGGGGTGTACTCATTTTTGCATCTCGCATTTGTGCGAGAAACCAAACTGTATTTATATCATTTTTTACCTCTAATACACCACTATGTCCAACTGCCTTGAGCATCCGGTGTGTGAGGTCTGAATGCATTCTGACGCCGGACGCACTCAATGAAGTATATACGCACGAGAGATCACTTCCGGCATCAGAGCGCGTTTTCAGACATCACACACCAGATGCTCAAGGCAGTTGGACATAGTGGTGTATTAGAGGTAAAAGCTTATATACTGTTCGGTTTCTCGCACAAACCGATTGTTTCATGTCTTAGGACATCAATGTGTCGTCACGAGCCACAGGGTTTAATTTGGATTTGTCTGTGCATGTTTTTTTTTTTTACTCTTATAGATGGAGTTCCCATTGCCATGCATTATACGACTGACAGACCGCAACGGTTGGAGTTAAAAATCATCATTTGTGTTCTACTGAAGAAACAAAGTCACATCTTGGATGCCCTGGGGGTAATCAGATAAACATCAAATTTTCATTTTTGGGTGAACTATCCCTTTAAGTAAATGGATAAAGCAGGAAGCTGGAAACATCAACACATAATGAATACCTAATATTTTTAACAAATTAATCAGAAAAAAAAAAAAAAAAAAAAAACACAATATATGAAATTATGTAATTTCTTGGTCCTGTGCATAACATTTCTGCAACATGTTTCGTCTCATTAAAATCAGTGATGAGAAAAATGAATCATCTCATACCAAATCACATGCCCCACTCTTGGATACGTCAATCGCTTTCTTTTATAATCAGAGTGTATGTGTGTGGGAAGAGAAATGCATGTTGTCCTTGACCTCCTGATGCTCATCTGCTAGTGCGCATACTGTGACCTCAGCATCCACTGTTATATGCTAAATGTTAAGATGTAGGAGTTAGTGTCAATGTTAGCCTGTAGCTAATAGTTCCTCCATTCTCTTTAATGTTTACCTCGTGTGTAGGTCCCCAGACAGGACCGTGGTCTCTTAGTAGATATGAGACATCTGAAAATGAGCGAGCGAGAGTGGGTGGACCGTCCAAAAGAGTGTGTGGGCACCACTCACCACAAATTACACATTCAGTCAACCACCGCAAGGCAAATGTGTCATCAAAAAGTAAAATGTCACCACTGAGGATCAATGTGCCTGTCGATAAATGTGAGTTAGCTTTACTGTACAGGCGTGTCAGGTTACAAAAACTGTACAAATGCAAGTCAGGCTTGAGTAATGGTGCACTCCCTGCTGAATAAAACTTGCATCAGCCTCAAACCCTTGTGAAAAAGAAGTACACTTTAGCATACTTTTTTTTTTAGCATACAAGAGTATTTATTACAAAATAACATAGTTTAAAGTCTACATGAAAAGACTTTCAAAGCCAGTTTTACTAGCGTAATGTGATGAATGTCCGAGTATAACAGAATATTCAATGAGGAAAAAATATGCTTGATTTCATCCATTGTGAATTGATTGAGCCAATAAACCAAAACATTATTTGACCTTATTTCAGAGAACAGAATTTCTTGTAGTACCTATTTTCAGTCCTGCTCAAACTAGTGAAAAAACTCAATATAATGACTTTGCAGACTTTGTAATTCACTCAAAAGGTGAATTATTATATATGGCAGAGCCGAGAAGAATATACTATTGATTTCCCTGTTTCATCGTGATTCACTGAAATGCAGAATATTGGCGTTGCTGCCAGAGGAAAAAATAGATTTGATTATCAAAAGTTATTTTAAGGACATAAGTACAAAAGCTGCAAACATCGATGGTAAATGATGGTAAAACTTTATAATCAAACTTGGTCTGTGTTGCATATCAGTGATACAGAGAGGTATGAAGTGTGTAATTTTTGTTGAAAAATTAAAATACTAAAATTAAAAAAAAAAAAGTTACAATATACACTGCTAAGCACAAGAGACAACAAGTGTTTTGGTATTATTTAAAAATTATAATATAATATGAAAATTTTATAACATATTACTATACTTTAATATCATATTTAATATTTCAGGTAACACTTTAGTATAGGGAACACATATTCACTGTTAACTTCTCAATAAACTCCTAATTTACTGCTTATTAATAGTTAGTAAGTTTATTCTTAAGTTTAGGTATTGGGTAGGATTAGAATAAGGTCATGCAGAATAAGGCATTAATATGTGCTTAATAAGTACTAATAAACAGCCAATATTCTAGTAATATGCATGCTAATAAGCAACTAGTTAAAAGACCCTAAAATAAAGTGTTACCATATTTCATATAATTTGTAGTATAATATTTATTAATTATTAATAATATTATTATATAAAATCTGATCGTTTGGCAGAAATGTTGTCCTCCACAGTGGAATCAACATACTGAACCACAGTTATGTGCATGATGTATACTAGTCTTTCTCATTGGACTGGTAAACTATAACCTTTCAATGTGCCATCTGTTATGTCATTGGACTTAAATGCCCAATATTGCAGAAAATCCAATTAATTAGCAGATTTCTCACTAAGGCATGACTGACAGGCCACCATAAACCATGCACAATCCCTTTTAACTGATGCATGACTAATGCATGTCAGCAGGCAGGACCATTGCGATAGCTGAGGCTCTCATCTGAGAAATCACACCACACAATAACAATGATGGCTGCTCCCAGGGTGCTTAACTAGATGTCCTGTCAACGGGCAAGAAAATTCATATCCTAACACTTCCCTGCTGATGGGCCGTTCGGTTGTCTGAGAGCGTGTTGGGTAAACAGATGTATGAGCAGACTGCTCTGCTAAATCATCGTCCACAAATTAGCCCAAAGTAAATGTGAGCAATAAATACTTTCTGAAGGCAGGATTTAATGGCAAGAAATAGTTAATTTATTATCAAATTGATGAAACGTATATAGGGAGAACAAGAAATTGCAGACGCTAATAGTGTCATTTATTTGCATGTGAGGTTTAGATTAATTAGCATGCACCCTATTAATTAAAGTCATTATGCAAATTAGGCAACTGCCCAAACACGCCCAAAAAATAACCTGAACACAATTTGCACAGCCTTGTATTTACATATGCATGGAGCAATCCTGGGCTATACTACGCTGACAAGACATTCCAGTTTTATGGAGACAGTAACAGTTTTTAATGGCCTGTGGATTACAGCATGTTCAATAAACCTGAGCAAAATATTAAATACAATTAGAAAATATTAAATACAATTAGAACATTAAAAAATATATATATTTGTTTTATTTATCTCATTTGTTTACTTTATGTGTTTACTGTATGTAAAGTCATAATTTTGTTATATAATACCAAAAATGTAAAATCAAAAATGTTTTGATTTGTTTGCTATTTCATTCCTGGATTATCAAGTCGCATTTACCCAGCACACTTACCTAGGCTGTGTCCAAAATCGCTTCCTATACCCTTAAATAGGGCACTATTTGAGGGGACAGCCACTTGTAGTGGTGTCTGAAACCATAGTGGACATTATCGAGTGCACTCATTCAATCCCACAATGCACCGCTATAATGAGTGTACAACCGATGTACGCTCAGCAGCCAGAGAATACCCATAATGCACTGCAAGAGTCGCGCACTGAATGAATTCCCGAGTCTCGGCAGAAGATGGCGCACAATTGAATCATCCATCAATTTTCCAAACCGCTGGTCCAATGTGGCTACAGCGTAATATCATACAGGTATAAATTCCTTTTTAATTGATACTTAAATTGATTAATTAAGGTTTATACATAGTTTCCATGACAGAGTTTAAGATAAATCTTTTTATTACTACTAGTTTGCTAAATTTCAAATAATTATTAAACAGCAACCACAAACTATGCAAAAGCGACAGCCCTTCTGGCACACTCAGGGTCTAAATTCACTTACTCCTTTTCATTCACTCTCTCAAGAGAACTATATTACTGGACCAATGCAGAAAATAGTGAATGAGGGTATAGGGGGCAATTTTGGACTCAGCCCTAGTCTTTGTCTGATCTCGTTGTCTTTACCCACATTGATTCTCCTCATTGTTCATGCCTACCCTTTCAAGACCACCAGTCATCTCTAAACCTCCAGCATCTGCTCTAGTACAGAGGAGGAGGAGAAGGAGGAAGAATAAGACCTCTTCAAAATCACTTGGTACAGAGTCAGGTGGTCCCAAATCTGGTGCTCCCCCTCTCAGGGACATGGAGGCCACTCTTTGCTCCCTCGTATCGGCCAACGAGGCTGCCCTTCTTTCCTTCATCTCAGCCTAGGAGGCCATTCC
Source organism: Ctenopharyngodon idella (assembly GCF_019924925.1). Taxonomy (NCBI): domain Eukaryota; kingdom Metazoa; phylum Chordata; class Actinopteri; order Cypriniformes; family Xenocyprididae; genus Ctenopharyngodon; species Ctenopharyngodon idella. The sequence goes on from NC_067234.1 coordinate 10,561,395, forward strand.
TTGCTCCATCGTATTGGCCATGGAGGCCTTCTCTCCTTCGTCTCAGCCACTAAGGCCATTCCCTCATCTTGGCCACAGATGTTGTTCCTTGTTCCCTCATCTCGGCAATGGGGGCCGCTCCTCGCCCCCTTGTCTCAACCTGAAGGGCCATTGCGTCCACAGAAAGTGTCGTTCTCCTACATCACAGGCATAGTAGCCATAGTCTGTCCTTCTCCGGTTTCATCTGCTACACCCTGGTTCTCAACACTGCTGGTTACCTTGTGGTGGCATCTCTGCCAGCCTCACCATGGTTTCACGTTTGGCTGGTTCTCCCAAGGATCCTCGCTCTGCCAGCACCCCCAAGGTCTCCTGCTCCATCTGGGTGGTCTTCAGCTCCATCTTTCTTCCGTTCTTCCAACCCCTCCAGTCACGCCCCAGTCCCCCTTATCTGAAACACCCAATTCAATTCTGGCAGTCGCTACTAATGAGCTGATTAGTTGAATTAGGTGTGTTAGATGAGGGAGACATAAAATGTGCAGTGGTGGGCATCCCCAGGACAGGTTTGAGAAGCACTGCGCTACATCAGTGCAAATATCACCTGGATTGTGGGTGATGTGATTTAGTTTAGTTAGTGAAAAAAACAAAACAAAACAAAACAAAAAAACAGCACAGGAGTAATACCATAAGAAAAACTGACACAGTTGTTTAGTTCATTCATCTCTTAGTGTGTTGAGGAACAATTGGACAATGGATAGATAACCTCACAGACAAAACAAAAGGATTTTGCATGGTGGAGAGAGATAAGGACAAGCCAGCAGGACAGAGTTTACCAAAGCGGAGCCCAGATAAATTGAAAACGATGGCGGATGACTGACTGGCCGCATACACATACTGCAGCTGCAATTACTTACTCACTCACATATTGGTTTTAATTTAATATTGTTTGTAAAACCCATATGCTGTTAATTTATTTTAGGAAAAAAACAAAAGATTTTCTGATCAAGCACAAAATCTTCCTCTCTGCGGCAGGTCTCAAATCTAATTCCACATGTTCAAACACTCAATTAATTGTGATGTGGGAGTGCTACTTCAAAGTACATCTAGATAAATAAAAAAAATAAAAAAAAGTTTGATGACAAACTTTGATGTTGGCTTAATAAAGTCTGGTCTGAAATAGGGCTGGGTTGAAAATATTTATTTCTTCAATTGTCATTCTGATGAACCGATACAAATCAATCTTTCTATGCAGCTCTAGCTGGTGTGTGAACAAATCTTGTAGCGCACCTCCCATCCAGTAAATGGCAATAAGATTTGTGCTTTGTTAATTCTGATACATAATCTCAGCTTTCGAATTTTGCCAGTTTTATTATGAAATTCAAACAATAAATACCGTTTTAGCACTCTTTAATATGGGGTGAGAGATCGCTGTAGTGCCTTAGTTCAAGGGAAGCGGCAACGCAAAGCTGATCATCCCTTCCACTTTACTACTAGTTACAGCATGAAAAAAAACATGAATGAACATCAGAAGGTATGTACTGAAATATAATATGTTTTATGTAATCGCTCAATCAGTGTTTTCTTTCAACCATAGAAAGAGTCAATAAAAATCTTGTAAACAATATGTCATAACTTGTTTAGTGTCTAGAGTTGTCCATAGAGAATAATACATATGTCACAGTCACCGTCTGTCTCACCTTCCCCGGACTCCACTTCCCAGCATCCCTCTGGTTCCTCACCTGCACTCCATCTGCAATCACTGATCACCACCAGCTGTCACTCATCATCTGCACCACTCAAAAGGCCCTCACACACTTCATTCAGGGTCTGGTCTCGTCTATGGATTACACAAAGGTTTACGTACCTGAACTCCTTACCTGATACTCACCTAAGTTTCCCGATTCCTCTGCCATTCGTCTCCCTTCGTCTGTTTTCCGTTCCCCGTGGATCCTTCACCTGCAAAAGACAACATCTGCTATTTCTTCAGCTAAGTGACTGTTTTAAGTGTTTGCTCATTTACTCACCTGCATTCTCCGTCTGCCAGTTTCCGTGCCTCTGATCTAAATAAACAACCTGTTATACACTTACCTGTCTGCCTCCGTCTGTGTCTCTGACAACATGTGTTGTTTTCAGTTCCGTTTTGCCTGCCCTGTGGATTTACATTGTTTTTCCCTATGGAAATCGTGTTGTTCCCTACTGTATAGTAGCTGAAAAATGGTAAGAGACAAAAGAAGTATGTCTGAATTCACAGTACTCGTAAAAGAATAGGCAAAAAGTACCCGGATGACCTACTACTTCCAGTGAGATTCTGAAGTGTGCATACGATGGACATAGGAGAGGAGTTGTGAATGACATTGATGTGATGCAACTGATGCTGGTAGGTCACGTGATAAGAGCAACATGGCGGATGTAGTACCTCCAGATTACATTACACACATTCATACTATATACGATATATATTTTGCTGTTGTGAAGTAATTACTTATTATTCAAAATAAGAACCTATCCAAGAGAGTATTCAGATGCAACCTCTGTCTTTCTGAAACAGTGATTCAAACTGATTTGAAATCTAAATTGAATCGAATCTCAAGCTTGTGAATCAAAATCGAATTGTGGCATTTCTCTCAATGCCCAGCGCTAGTCTGAAAGTATGAAATAGTTTCAAAAGCTTGAAATTTGAATGATTTATTGTCAGATAGGCAGAAAGAAAATCTAATGAATACTGAAGAATACAAGAAATTTGAATAGATGAAAAGAAAATGAAAATAATGCATATAAAAAAAGTCATAAAATGTTACTTATTTTCTTCATAAACCATAAAATGCAAAACAAGCAATGAAAATGGCTTTTTGTTCAAAATTTACTAAAACTGAAATAATACAAAGTAAAAAGATTACTGTATTTATTATAAAGTCAGTATATTTTATTTAGACATAAGCCGAAATGTAACACTGTATATGCTTTTTACAACTTAATTTCACCATAAACAAAAAGCTAAATTAGCTGTTTAATTTTGTTTACTTACTATAATTAAATTATATATATATATATATATATATATATATATATATATAATATAGAAATCATTCTCTTACGTAAAATATTCATGTATGTGAGCCAATCTATTTGGCAGCACCCAACAGGCTTGAAATTAGGATTAATCATTTTTGCCAGCATAAAAACAAAGATAATGTTGATTGGACATGGGATTCTTAATACATTTTTACCCAAGTGGATTGCTCATGGTTCTGAGCTTAAACAAGATTTACAATCATTGAGTAGCAACATACGGTATGTGCATTGGCACAAGTGAAATGCTGTGAGGCACACTGTCATAATGCACCATGTAATGTATTATAACTGCCCCTGTTTTCTTATCCAAACCCAAAGCTATTTAGCAACTTCAAACAAAATTAGCATATTTGTTGCAAGCGCAGGTACAATTAAGGCCGTTTTGCAAATAGATCCCCAATCCCTTTGCAGCACAGTGGCGATGTTCAGAAGCCAGAAATGGTTATGCTATTTATGGAATATTATACCATGTCAGGCTGCAAGAAAGAGGCCTATTAACTGTGTCAGAATAAAGCACAAATCAGAGAGCTAAATTACAATGGCACATTTTGGTGAAGACATCTCTTTCGTTTATATATATATATATATATTATATATATATATATATATATATATATATATATATATATATATATACAGTTGAGCTCAAAAGTTTACATACCCCTTGCAGAATCTGCAAAAATGTTAATCATTTTAACAAAATAAGAAGGATCATGAAAATTGCATGTTATTTTTTATTTAGTACTGTCCTTAATAAAGTATTTCACATAACAGTTGAATTAACAGTTGTGGATTTAAAGTCCACAAGACAAAAAATAGCAGAATTTATAAAAATGGCCCCATTCAAAAGTTTGCATACCCTTAATTCTTAATACTGTGTGTCATTACCTGGATGATCCACGACTGTTTTTGTTTGTTTGTTTGTTTGTTTTTTTGTGATGGTTGTTCATGAGTCCCTTGTTTGTTCTGAGCAGTTAAACTGAATTCTGTTCTTCAGAAAAATCATTCAGGTCCTGCAGATTCTTCAGTTTTCCAGCATCTTCTGCATATTTGAACCCTTTCCAGCAGTGACTATGATTTTGAGATCCATCTTTTTACACTAAGGACAACTGAGGGACTCAGACAAAACTAATACAAAAGCTGCAAACATTCACTGATGCTCCAGAAGGAAACGTGATGCGCTAAGAGTCAGGGGTGAAAACTTTTGAACAAGAAGTTGATGTGCAAGTTTTTTTTATTTTGTTTAAAGAACATATTTTTTCATTTAGTTCTGCCCTTTGGAAGCTACAAAAGATACTTACATGTTTCCTAGAAGACAAAAAAAGTACAATTTATTCTGTTCATCCAATTCAAAAAGTTTACATCCCAGACTCTTAATGTGTCGTGTTTCCTTCTGGAGCATCATTGAATGTTTGAACCTTGTTTAATACTTGTGTTTGAGTCCCTCAGTTGTCCTCAGTGTGAAAAGATGGATCTCAAAATCATACAGTCACTGCTGGAAAGGGTTCAAACATGCAAAAGATGCTGGAAAACCAAAGAATCTGCAGGATCTGGAGGATTTTTCTGAAGAACAGAGCTCAGTTTAACTGCTCAGAACAAACAAGGGACTCATGGACAACCATCACAAAACAAAAAAACAGTCGTGGATTATCCAGGTAACCACACAGTATTAAGAATCAATGGTATGTAAACTTTTGAACAGGGTCATTTTTATAAATTCAGCAATTTTTTTGTCTTGTGGACTTTATGTAAACAACTGTTATGTGAAATAGTTTATTCAGGACAGTACTAAATAAAAAATAACATGCAATTTTCATGATCCTTCTTATTTTGTTAAAATGATTAATATTTTTCTAGATTCTGCAAGGGGTATGTAAACTTTTGAGCTCAACTGTATATATATGTAAATATTTGTATGAACATAAAAAGATTTAACAACTGACATGAAAACTGAACAAATTTCACAGACATTTGACAGACAGAAATGGAATGAGTCCCTGAACAAAGTGGAGTCAATGTAAAAAGTTGCAGTGAGTGTGCATCTCATTTTCATGGACTGTGCCAGATTTTCCAGGCTTGGCTGTGAGATGTTACTCCACTCTTCCACCAAGACACTTGTAAGTTCTCGAACACATCTAGGGGGACATATGGTTACATGTGGTTTGGCACTATAAGGATGATCAACTGTCCTCCCTGCACTGTCTTATAAACCTTACATTACAGACATTGCAGTTTTTTGCTCTGTTTACATCTGCAGTCCTCATGCTTTTTCTCCCAGTGTTTTTCAGAGTCAGTAGAAAGGTCTCTTTAGTGTGCTAAGTTATTAGAACTGTGACTTTATTTGTCTAGCGCCTGTAAACTGTCTTATGGACTGTTCCACAAGTGCATGTGCAATAATTGTTTATGGATAATTGTTTAAACCCTTTCCAATAAAGATCTGTAAAGCTTATTTGGATATTACAAAATGTCTCAGGTTATGACTGTAACAAATGTTTCCCTGAGAGGGGAACAAGACACTGCATCTGATGTAGACGCTGCATCTGACATCTCAGTGTGATTGTGTCTGAAGCTCATGTGCAACTATTCTGAACCTGGTTGGCGCAATATCACCCTGTAACGTGTGACGGTGTACCACAGAAGCTATTAAGGATACCCGGAACTAAGCATCTCAAGGGCTCTAACTGGGCAAAGCAAATTAAGCTTCTCTTGGTCCGCTGACATGAAAAGAGGAGGGTGAAAGGACTGCAAGGTCATAGAACATGCTATATTTGTCAGAACTTCAGGGATGCAGCCAGGTCTAGGGTGCAAAATTGCATTGATCTTACCCAGGGCAAATTCTAGGCAGGAGGAGGCAAGTGACAAGGCCTGCAAGTCTCCTACTCTTTTAAAGGACATAATCGCCAACAGAAAAGCCATCTTAAAAGTTAGGAACTTCTCAGAAATCGAGTCCAAGAGCTTGAAGAATGCCAGGGACAGCCCTTCCAGAACAACGTCCAAATCCCAGGCTGGAACTCTTACATGGACCACAAAGGAAACAGGTTATCAAATGATGTCTCGCCAAAGACCCATCTCCTAATGATGCATGGAAGGCATCCATGTACTCTGCTCCCTGGCAGCAGCCCCTGGGGCCTGGACCGGTGAGGGATGAACCTTTGGAATGCCGACTCTCATTGAGAGATTCCAGGACTGCCTCCTGGAACCTCTCAATGACCAAACTGACTGTATTGTCAAAGAGGACAGGAGGAGACAGCAAGGGCATCCTAGAGAAAACTGAAAAGTTCAGCCAAAGATGTCTCTCCGTAGCCACCAGTGCTAAAATGGGGCGGCTGATGGCATGTGCCGTCTCTTTGGTGGCCTAAAGAGACAGGTCTGTGGTCGGCTCTTTAATCGCATTGGGCCCCGACCCCCTCACATTCATCTAGGTGCCTAAGCAGGTCAGTCTGGTGTGTCTGGAGGATAGCAATGGTGTGCATGCATGCCATATACACTGTCATATACTGTAAGCCTTGCCCACCAAAGATGATGATGTTCTACAGGTCTTGGTGGGCAGGGTTAAGGCCTTGAGGGACCATGCAGTCTCATGGGAGAGATTGCTCACCAGTGTCTCTTCAATCCTGGGCATCATCCCATGGCCATGCTCCTTCATTCCCCACAATCAACACGTAGTTGGAGATTGTAGGGCTGGAGATGCAGGAGAAGAACGGCTTATTCCAGGATCTCGACAACTGTGTGTGGACGCCTGCAAAGAATGGTAGGCCCCGACGTGGAGGTTGCATTTTACTGGACAGGAAGCACTCGTTCAGCTTGCTTCTATGATGTGCCTCCTGCCTCTCAGCCGGCCAATCGATGTTTAACTTTGCCACCAGTGACCACCTCCACCAGCTCCCTGTAAGCTCCCTGAGGTATTTCCCACAGCTTTGATGTCAGATGCAGCGTGGAGTTCCCTCGAAAGGGAATTATCTTTAAAATACAATATCCTGAAAAAGGGACATTTCTTTTTTTGCTGTGTTTATATTATATTTATGTAGTTAAAACATTAATATTGATAATATTTAATCCAAAGTATTTCTTTTCCCAAAGACAAAAACATTCTGGTAAAAAGATTTATTTATTTGTAAGACCATATACTTATTCAATATATTTTCTTTATACATATATGTAAGCCAAAATGTTACTTAAAGTAGGTCAAAATAATACTTTTTGGACTTTTTACAACTTCATTGCGTCATAAACAAAAGCTAAATTAGATATAATAGTGGTTCCCACTGTTTTGTTGCATCTCACTTTATACATAAGCCAACATGTTACTTAAAGTAGGTCAATACAATACTTTTTGTACTTTTTACAACTTTGTTGCATCATGAACAAAAGATAAATTAGATATGCTAGTGGTTCCCACTCTTTTGTTACATCTCACTGTTTTTCAGCCTCTTACACTATGAGCAGCTTGTTTTATTTCACTGCCAAATTAAAATATTTGTTTGTGACAACCTTCACCAAATGATTAAAGGATTAGTTCACTTTCAAATTAAAATTTCCTGATAATTTACTCACCCCCATGTCATCCAAGATGTCCATGTTCTTCTTTCTTCAGTCGAAAAGAAATTAAGGTTTTTGATGAAAACATTCCAGGATTATTCTCCTTATAGTGGACTTCAATTGGCCCCAAACAGTTGAAGGTCAAAATTACAGTTTCAGTGCAGCTTCAAAGAGCTTTAAACAATACCAGACGAGGAATAAGTCTCTTATCTAGCGAAACGATTGGTCATTTTCTAAAAAAAAAAAAAAAAATGTATATGCTTTATGCACACAAATGATCGCCTCGCAAGGGCTTCTGCCAGACCACCTTCCGTATTCTTCAAAAAACTTACGCTGTATTGGGGGGGCGGAGGGGTGCAGTATATTATGTCATCAGGAAATCTAATAAAGCCTGATGCTCATGGACAACAGCCAAATCTAGTATGACAGGAAGAAGGCATGTCTCTGAGCTCCCCAGCCTCCACCCACTGGCCTTTACCATGTTCAGATAAGTGGCCTATCTCACAGCCATCACCTGTATTAGCCTCTCTCCATAATTAAACACCACCAAGCTTCCTTGGTGCCGACCTTACAAATGCATAGTTATATCTAATAGTGTTTTTCTTCACTTTTTTCACAGCTAAAGGACCTTTCAATTGATCTAATGGTTCATGGGCAGATGAATATTTCACATTTGACTTGGTTCAGACAAGAATCAAAAAAATCTGAATTTTCAATTAAAATCCGTTCAATTATTTGTAAATAATAATAATAATAATAATAATAAATAAATCTACAGAAAAAAAAGGTCACACTTTAGATAAGGTAACACTATTCACTATTAAGTAGTTGCTTATTAGCATGCGTATTGCTAGCATTTTAGCTGTTTATTAGTACTTATGAAGCACATATTAATGCCTTATTCTGCATTACCATTTTCTAGATCCCTTAACCCTACCCAATACCTAACCATAACCACTACAACTACAACAACTACCTTACTTACTATCGGTACATAGGAGTTTAGTGAATATGTGTCCCCTAATCTAATATCCAATACAATACAATACAATACAATACAAACCCAATCCAAACCACAGCCATTTATGTTTTGAAATCCAATTATAATGCTTTTATTTATTTATTTTTGCAGAATGCAGCTTAGTCTGAATGAACTACATATATGACATTTACTATGTAGTCAATACGTGACTGAATGATTAATCAGTTTTGGACATACATCCAGAAGGTTATTTTCTCTTACGCACCTTCTCCAGTGCCGTGACTAAATGTCATGATGGACATGAACTCAGCCAAAATTTTCTAGTTTTCCATCCTTTCTTTGCATTCTGACAGCTGCTCTCAGCCATTATATGAAAAAGTCTTGGGGTCATCATGCTGACTATAGCAACCAATGTAGAAATAATGGATGTTAACTACGCTGTCTACTTCACATTTTTTTAGCAAATTTTGCTTTGTAGGTCACTTTTTCAAAGCACTACATCTAGCAATGACCTTTACAAAATTAAATATGCTGAATACAAATCTCTTCCACGAACTGATTTTGTCTTTGTAGGCTTTTTTTTTTTTTTTTTAGTTTCATTTAATCAGATTGTTGTGTCAAGTCGTATAGGTGTTCATGCTCAAAAATCACAAATTGTAAAGAAAATACAGCAGTCTGAATGAGTACAGTACTCCATCTCACATTCTGGCATGATGCCCCACCTAATGGTCAAATGGCCAAGCTGTGCCCTTCTATCGGACAAACAACATCCATATTAATTCATGAGCACAGTGGTGGCTAATTAATTAGGGGTAAGATGATTGTAGAAGGTTACTTGTCTAGAATATAACAGAGACAGTCAGTAAGAGCCCTTCCTTTGACAGTATCATTATTTCAAATGCATAGATGAAAACCACAAATTAAGTTAAAAAAAATGCAATTCTTTGTACTACAAGTATCTACTATGTGTCTGTATCATTCTGTAACTCCTTCAAATATAACACTTTGTTACAAATGTTTATTTATGGACTGTGTTTTACCATTTGTGACCTCTTCTAAAAGGAGCGACTGTTCCCCATCTGTCTAGTAGCTCAGAATACCATAACATAAAAATTATCTGCTTTCACGTGAAGAACTGAATGTTTTATTGGGCTTTTTATTATGCTAGAGTCAATAAGCTGCATTTCCCTATGCCAAGCCGCCATCAAAAATATTTGCACCAAATGGCAAAGCAACTGGCATATTCAAGATCATTTTTTTAATTATTTTATTTTGCCACAATACTCGGTCTGCATTTATTAAATGAAAAATATAGAGTGGGCATAGATATTCAAATGTAGTCCAGAATGAATATAGATATCTGATAAGCCTATCAGTTAATCCAAGATTTATCTATTAATACTATCTTACCTCATATGTGAAAATTTGATAGTGTTAACTCATCTCTTGGTGTCAGACCATAGCCTGCCATTTACATGCTGTCACCTAGCAACGGAAAATGTTAGATCAAATTAGCATTAGCTAGTGAAAAGCTTGCCAGAATTCACACAAAGCTTTTGTCACCTCTGAGAGCATATGCAAAAACCTGCTAGAATGCAAATGTTGTGTCAATTGCGAGAACATAGAGGACCAATTAATGAAGCTATGGATTTCTGTCAAATTGATACTCTAGAGATCTGTTTCAACACATGTGGTGCTGCCTACCTAGATTCATATCATAGCCATTGTTCAAGACAAAGGTATGCTCCAAAAAGACAGCAAAATAACGCATTGTTTGGGGCGCAGTGTATTGCATGAATCCTTCTCAGACAAGTACCATGGTTAGCTTAGCAACATGCTAATGCCACATGCTATCTAATCTGTATGTAATCTTATATGTATGTACTGTAAGTCTTATGTGTATTGTGTGATAGAATGAAAAATAGAGGTATTGGAATAGAGGTGTAAAGTAGTCAAATTTAACTCATGTACAGTATATTGCTATTTATCTGTTTTACTAACTTTGGCCTCTAATACAGTACAGTTGAGTATTTTTAGAGAATGGTGTTTCCTTCTGTTAAAGCACTTTCACTCTCAGCTAGAAAATGACCTGTATTATCCTCTGAATCTCCTCTGAGCACAATGAAAGCATGCAGTGAATATAAAGCACCGCGTAAGAAATGGGAGCACTTGAAAACTCTCTGCAACTCGAGGCCGAGGAGAACTCCAAGGTTACAGTCATCAGCTGGTGAGATCAGCCGAAGCATTATAAATGGATAACTGTGAGATATGTCGTTGTCAGAGAAAATTAGATCTTTGACGGTAGAAGAAAGAAGAGCTTTCAGAACGAAACTGCTGTCATTTTGGGTTGGATGTCATTCAATGTACTTGAAATCACTTATCCAGCTATTTATGTAGTAGATACTTCTATCTCCCAGATTTTTTATTTAATGTAGAATAAAAGTATAAAGAGTAAAAGAAAAGACATGAAATACTTAATACATGGTTATTCATGTAAATAAACTAATTCTGCTTGCCTTTAGATCTGTTAATTCATCTTTATTTTCAACCACCGGTGACAATGGTTGAGTTAATTAAAATATTGGACTATTTCAGTAGCTTCTGTATCACGAGGATTTAAAAGATTATGGCAACGAACTTGTAAAATTAAACATAGCTTTACCCCAAAGGATTTCATATCAGTAGCTTTCATATCAGTAGCTTTATGCCCTATAAAGACATATTTAGTGAGTCTGACCCTAAATTGATTAATCGCTGACAGGCATTTTAATATGAATCTGAAATTTCAGAGTTAAAATTTGGCCAAATGAAGTAATCTCCAATTCAAAGACATTACAGGAACAATTCAACAAAGGCACAATTGAAATATCCATCATTTATTCTTCTTTGAATGAAGGTCTCTAAAGTGTTGCCACAGAATACTCGACTCAAACCCTGCACACGTCAGAAAGACTTATCAAGCGGCTGCAGGCTTGGAGGCAGACTTTTGATCAATAATTAGAGAAGCCTTTACGTTTTTATTCAGAGACCTGAGGCCAGGCTGAGCGGCACACAAGACCCTGCAGTGATGTCTGCAAAAGCTTCCACTTGCATACATAAAGCCGCCAGAGAGCTGCAATTCAACCCCAGGAGTTTTTTTTTTTTTTTTTTTTTTTTTTTTTGCAACCATGTTAACAATTAGCATATTTCTGTGCTGAGTCACAAGGAAACCTCCTCAAGGAGTCTCTATGATGTCCAAGACTTCAAGACAGCATTTTTTTTTATAATGAAACAGACTGTTTGAAACAGTACTCACTGTAATTAACGGGGATGTCGCCCCAGACAACTATGTGTGCCCGCAGCGAAGTTAGGCTAGGTTCGTGATGGAATGAATGAGAAATTCATGAAAAATAAGCAGGATTAATGACCTTAATTAAACATTGTAATGGAGCAGCGGCTGAGAGTTGATGGATGAGGTCCTAAGCCTTGTTCTTGTACTGCTTGCTGAGCTCCTTAGAAATATCAAAGTGCTTAACAAAACACATTAATAGAGGCTGCTCTAATACAAATATAACTAAGATGTCCTGTTAATATGAATGTTGTGTAATTATCAGTGAAGCCTGAAGAATCAATCAATCAATCAATCAATCGGGGCAATTTTAATAAAAACACTTTTAAAAACCCTTTTCAGGCAAATGTGTTCATGTAAAAGGTTTTCAATGTGAATAAATATAGATTTAAATGAAAAAAAAAAAAAAAAAGACAAGATAGTCTATGTATGACCTGACATTTTATTCTCATCCAAAATGAGGTGATGTGAACATTATGAAGCACTAAACTCTCATGTAATGTATGTTTCATTCATACTGGAAGCCGGAGGGCGCTCTCTCGCAGAAAGTCCAAAATGGATTCATAGAAGTACAAACCTGATTCCAAAAAAGTTGGGACACTGTACAAATTGTGAATAAAAAAGGAATGTAATAATTTACAAATCTCATAAACTTATATTTTATTCACAATAGAATATAGATAACATATCAAATGTTGAAAGTGAGACATTTTGAAATGTCATGCCAAATATTGGCTCATTTTGGATTTCATGAGAGCTACACATTCCAAAAAAGTTGGGACAGGTAGCAATAAGAGGCCGGAAAAGTTAAATGTACATATAAGAAACAGCTGGAGGACCAATTTGCAACTTATTAGGTCAATTGGCAACATGATTGGGTATAAAAAGAGCCTCTCAGAGTGGCAGTGTCTCTCAGAAGTCAAGATGGGCAGAGGATCACCAATTCCCCCAATGCTGCAGCGAAAAATAGTGGAGCAATATCAGAAAGGAGTTTCTCAGAGAAAAATTTCAAAGAGTTTTAAGTTATCATCATCTACAGTGCATAATATCATCCAAAGATTCAGAGAATCTGGAACAATCTCTGTGCGTAAGGGTCAAGGCCGGGAAACCATACTGGATGCCCGTGATCTTCGGGCCCTTAGACGGCACTGCATCACATACAGGAATGCTACTGTAATGGAAATCACAACATGGGCTCAGGAATACTTCCAGAAAACATTGTCGGTGAACACAATCCACCGTGCCATTCACCGTTGCCGGCTAAAACTCTATAGGTCAAAAAAGAAGCCATATCTAAACATGATCCAGAAGCGCAGGCGTTTTCTCTGGGCCAAGGCTCATTTAAAATAGACTGTGGCAAAGTGGAAAACTGTTCTGTGGTCAGACGAATCAAAATTTAAAGTTCTTTTTGGAAAACTGGGACGCCATGTCATCCGGACTAAAGAGGACAAGGACAACCCAAGTTGTTATCAGCGCTCAGTTCAGAAGCCTGCATCTCTGATGGTATGGGGTTGCATGAGTGCGTGTGGCATGGGCAGCTTACACATCTGGAAAGGCACCATCAATGCTGAAAGGTATATCCAAGTTCTAGAACAACATATGCTCCCATCCAGACATCATCTCTTTCAGGGAAGACCTTGCATTTTCCAACATTACAATGACCACATACTGCATCAATTACAACATCATGGCTGCGTAGAAGAAGGATCCGGGTACTGAAATGGCCAGACTGCAGTCCAGATCTTTCATCCATAGAAAACATTTGGCGCATTATAAAGAGGAAGATGCGACAAAGAAGACCTAAGACAGTTGAGCAACTAGAAGCCTGTATTGGACAAGAATGGGACAACATTCCTATTCCTAAACTTGAGCAACTTGTCTCCTCAGTCCCCAGACGTTTGCAGACTGTTATAAAAAGAAGAGGGGATGCCACACAGTGGTAAACATGGCCTTGTCCCAACTTTTTTGAGATGTGTTGATGCCATGAAATTTAAAATCAACTTACTTTTCCCTTAAAATGAATCATTTTCTCAGTTTAAACATTTGATATGTCATCTATGTTGTATTCTGAATAAAATATTGAAATTTGAAACTTCCACATCATTGCATTCCTTTTTTATTCACAATTTGTACAGTGTCCCAACTTTTTTGGAATCGGGTTTGTAATAACTTATGACTTTCCAGAAAATCCTTTATATGGGCTGCGTCCACTATTCCAAGATAAGAAGTAGGGCTGTCACAATATAATTTTCACTATATTTACATTATTTATATTTACTTTATCCTTATGAAAATACCAGAGATGGCTTGAAGAACACAGATAAACCATATACTGTCGCAATGGTGTGTTAATTCTCTATATGTTTAGATAGACATAGATGTATCCTTCGCTGCCTCTGATATCCCACAATCCTGTGCTTTCCATGCTGTGACAGTTGAGCTAGAAAAAGAAAGATGGCATCTGAAAGTTGCAGTTGCTGGTCAGTTTGTGTGTAAAAACGTATTGATTATTGTACGTTTACTTCAAATATCTTTAGAGAGAAGTATTTTTTTAATATGTTTTTTTACCCAAAAAAGGGTGATGTAAGCATTATGTAGTGCTAAACTCTCACATGTAATTTAGGTTTCATTCATACTCGATGCTGGAGGGCGCCCTTGCGCAGAAAGTACACAAGTGAGACTCATGAGTAGTAAGTTCCAGGAAATCCCTAATATGGACAAAGACAATCACAATAGCTGCATAAGTGTAAGCTTCCTTTAAGTGATGTAATTTTACTCCACTATTTTTTCCTCCATTTGTGGTTTGAGGATATGTATATCGCAGGGCCTGAAATATAGCGTGAGTATTCGGGTATTGCGTATAATGTTAATAAAGCCATGGACAGGTCATTTAATAATATAAAGGAAGTGTATGAGTGCATCTCAGTCAACTCCTTATATAGTCAGGGCACTGATCAGGGAGTCGGCCATTTTAAGAGCTGTCTCAATCGCAAAATCCTACCAGTACACTGAAAGTTCACTCCCTAAAAAGTTACACAATGCACTGTGAAAACCAGGGAGCATTGATGTTCCCTTAATGGAAGTTCTGAAGCACAAAACATAAATCACATGAGCCAACTCACTACACATAATGACACGCGATAGATTTTTAAAAAAAGAAAATACAAACCATTATTTAATTATATTTCAGCATTAACAGGTAATGAACATAAACATTTATAATTTATTTAATGCTGAAATATTGCACGTATATGTAACAAGCAAAGTATTTATCATAATGTCATTAAAAAAATGACATTAAAAAATAACGTCAGAAAGATATCTGTTCTGCTGTTGTTCATAAATTGGACATTGTCATGTCACCGGAAATAGAGTCATCAGTGTCCCAATATTGAGCCAGGGGCCTTACTGTCCTTACCAGTGCCTGAATTTGTGTACAAGATATACTGATTCACCACCTAGGAAGCTAGGGAGCTGAATGTTCTCTTGCACCCATAATGATTAGTGAACGAGCGGTACCTGGTTGTTCCCTCAAAAGAGATACAAAGTTGGTTTCTGAAACCTTCACTCTTTCCGTTCCTCTCTGGTGGAATCAGCTGCCAACTTCCACATGAATTGCTGAGACCGTCAAGAAGCAGCTGAAGACTTTTGTCTTTTCCGCAATTACGTAACCATAAATGAAGGAATTTATTTATTTGTTTGTTATTTTTAAAATTCTCCTTTTCTACACTTCACATCTGTTCTAGCTTGTTTAATCTATTTTTTTTTTTTTTTACAAAATCTGGCATTGCATACTATGAATATTGTTGGCTTTGCTAACTGGATAAATGTGAATATAAAGCAACCCAAAAAAATTCTCTGAAATTTCCCTGAATTGGACATAAAGTGACTTTTTATGGTCTAAACTACTATAAGATATCTGTAACTGCCATTTGGATGTTTACAAATTCTATAACTATAAAATAAGTGTCATAAAGTAATAAATCTTCTTAGACTGTGTCAGGTTCTTGATTCTATAATGACCATCAGCTGTTGTAGCTCAGAGAAATATTTCTGGCTCTATGAGTGGCAGGTCGTGACTCCTGCCCAACCGACAATTTAAAAATAACAATCACAATTCTGTATTTTTGTCCGTATATCAGCAATGATGGTGTATTTGGATTTGTGCGTGGGGCAGCGCTCCAGGCTAAACATTTCGAGCCCTCTCGTCTGACTAGAGGAAGGATAATTTTGAGTGCTTATTGGGTACTAGTATTAAGTAGTACATGAAGGATTCAGAGTGACATAACCTCAGACAGATTACTGCAGGCACTGTTGCAGCAATTGTGAAGTGAGATCACATAATCACAGAATTTTAGGGTGCCTGAGCTAAAAGACAAGAGGTCTGAAGCTCCCTTGCCTGTGGATTGTTTGGAAATTACTTTATAGGACAAGACTAAAAATCTGCTTGTTATATAAGAATATGTGACATAACATACAGAAACAAAACACAAAATATGTTGCATACTTGAAAGGTGAAACTGAGAGACCAAGAAAATTGAGGATATAAAATGAGAGAGAAGATCTTAGCTGAATAAGCCAAAGCAATTAGTTGAAGCCCTTTTAGTTTTTCTTTCAGTCTGTGAAACAGCCAACAGTGTTGGATAGCCAAGCAACCCTCTCTTGTAGATAATATGGCATCAATTGAGTAATGTACCTATGCGAGAGCACTGCTTTGTAAGATATGACTCTTTCATTCTCCCCTGAGTCTGTCTGTGAGGTCTCCAGACATGTTTTCTCTTTTATCTTCTTCCGTCTCTCTCCACGTCCCTGTGCTTGGCTTCTGGGCTGTCTCGGGGGATCGCAGAGCCTCCCCGGTTCGGTGGAACATCCTGGTGGGGACTTGAATGTTTAGTGCTTGTGCTGGATCCCGGCTGTCAAGTCCACTGAGGGCATCTATCTCTCAGGCAGACCTTGGCCAGCATGGTCCTCTACATAATTCATCAGGACTTCTGACAGGCAGGCAGGCCTACATCTGCCAGTTCCACAGAGCCACTTGTTCTCCATCAGCCTGCCAATGTAAGAAAAAAATAATAAGTTTTGGGTGAATACACTTTCAATAGAGGGACAGAAATCTCTCAGATTTCATTAAAAATATCTACATTTGTGTTCCGAAGATGAAAGAAAGTCTTATGGGTTTAGAACAACATGAGGGTGAGTAAATGATGATAGAATTTTTGGATTTTTGGGTGAACTAACCCTGTAATGTAATTTCTCTTGAAATTTGCATTTCATTTATTCAACTATATTTGTAATTACATATTTGTAATGATGAAGTTACAATTTAGTACATTTGAAACATCAACTCTAACTGTAATATCAAATAACACACTACAGTTAAAATTATAAACAAGTTATTTTTGTGCGCTTTAGCATGTTAGTTAACACAAGAGTTCTACTTTAAAGCATGAAAAAAAGATTATTAAAACTTTGATTTCAAATATACTTTAAATATTTAACATTTTTAAGTAAGTTTTTAAGTAACACTTTTAACATTCAAGTGCTTGTTTTAAAATTAGCCTGTATTTAAGTGTGTTAAGAAAAGTAATGAAAATGTACTATCTTTAATTCATTTAAGTGGCCTTTTATTTCCTTCATATTATATTATCTGCAAGTACAGGTTAATATACTTTTAAGAATTTAAGTACACTACAAGTGCACATTCAATACAATTTAGCACACAAGGGCAAGTACATATAAACATATAAAACATTGCCAGATTCACATTCATCTGTTTTGGATAAAACTTAATAGCCTAAGCTTTTTTTAGCAGAACTTGCTACACATTTCACTTTGCGAAATGTGCAAGAATCGATGCAAAATGTCGCTACAGGCACATTTTTCCAATGAGCCTGGGTTGGAGTTTCCATTCTGTGTAAAAGATTCCTTTAATGTTAACTTCTAGCAGAAGAAAGAAGTGCTCTTTCACCTCTATGCCCTTGCTGCTGTTGTTCCCTATTATTACTTCCAAGGTAAAATAGAGGGATGAAAAGTTAGAGAAAAAAAGAGAATGTCCCCGAGAGGTCAGACTGAAGTTGTGCTGGCAGCTATTGTGCAGCAACACAGATAGTTTGAACCAAATGACTGTTAAACTCAGTGGCAGAATTAGAGTTTTATAAAGAGGGCCAAGGCTACTTTAGGAGGTCCATAGACCATGAAAGAATATCATTCTTGAAAGAGAAGATGCTACCATCACTCTTGGTCTTGGTCGTTGTGCAGTTTTCCAACATGACAATGCTAAACACACATCTAAGGCCACTGTTGGATTTCTGAAGAAGAACAGGGTGAAAGTGATTCAGTGGCCAAGTATGTCTCCTGATCTGAACCCAATCAAACACCTATGGGGAATTCTGAAGAGACAAGTTGAGCATCACTCTCCATCCAGCATCCAGTCTCTAGAAGAGGTCATTCTTGAAGAATGGAAGAAGATAGATGTTGCAAAATGTCGGCAACTTGTTCATTCCATGCCTAGAAGAGTTGGTGCTGTCATTAAAAGTCATGGAGGCCATAGAAAGTATTAGATATAGTAGTTTTTGTTGTGGGGTGTACTCCTTTTTGCATCACCCTAATTTGAGTAAAACTGAAAAATGTGTATTCTAAGTTATATTATTAACCTTACTTACATGTTATAAGTTAAACAGATGTTACATTAAACGTAGTCTTGTCAACATTTTGGAAATTGTTTTTGTGTTCATTGAGATATTGTTTAAAATGTTACATTTCAAAGGGGGTGTACTCATTTACGCTGAGCACTGTATAACAGAATGGACTTTGGCACAATGCGGCGCAAGTATTTTTTGCTAGTTTCAGCCCGACACAGTTATCATTTTCACATCTTGCGCCACGTTGTTTAAATAGCAAATGCGCCTATCTGTTCGCCCATGGGTGTGCTTGTATGAAAACGAGGTGCGTTCAGGCGCGTTGTTGCCGCGTTACTATTTTGAGGCAACTGAAATAGACTTCGCCATTGACCATCTGAAACCTGGTCTAAAGTCAATAGCGCAATATTCGTTTTGTTATTTAAAGGGCGCGTTAGTAATATGCGCCTATATGCGGGTGCACAACACACGTACACTCTGCTTATTATACACACAGGGATGCGCAGCAGCACACAAACATGCTGAATATTAAAAATAAAAGGATTACAATGTAAAAGATTATTATTGTGTGCATAAAGATAAAAATGCTTTGTTGGAATCAGGCTTTTCCTGTAGATGGTCTGCTCGCGCGCTTCAACCTCGTGCACGAGCAGATCCGTTTCCTCACTATAGACGCGTTCATTGATTCTGCTTGCTCCTTGTAAATAGCGAATCTGCCATGGTGCGAGCGCAACTGGCTTTTAAAGGGAATGGGAGATGAGACTCTGGTTGGTTCATTGCACGTTACGCCCAAAACACACCCATGACTCATTAAGAGAATAGGGACAACCCTGTAGACCATGCACCGGGCGCACCGACCACTTTTCCCATCCTTAAACTAGCAAAAGTGGATTCGGACACGTCCTAAGTGCACTTGCACTGTGCGCTTTAGACAATGCGCTTAGATCATTAAAATAGGGCCCCTTTGTGTTAAAAGGACCATAAAAAAAAAAAAAATATATATATATATATATATATATATAAAGCTACAAAATGTATTCAGTCAAGATCAGTGAATGATTTTTTTTTTTTTCTTTTGTTTTTTGATTAAATTAATTGACACAGAAGGCAGCGGGTAGACTTATATTAGGCTGCTGTCACTTTAAGATCGTATGCATGGATCCAATATATTGACACATATGCGATTTCTTTCTCAACTGTTTACATTTGGTTAAGACACTACCGACTGTGTTTACTATGGCTACGTTCAGACTGTCAGTCCAAATCCTATTTTTGTTCATATCCGATTGAAATCCGTTCAGATTTAGCAAGTGTGAATGGCCAAAAATCACATGAAATGCTATTTTTACAAATCCGTTTTGAGCTACATTCATATGTGGTTTGAAATCCTATTCAAATCGCATTTCTGGAAATCCATTTCAGTCTGACCGCTCTCATCAGATTTCCTGTGGTTTATGTGACTTTCTCACACCTCATAAAATGTAAACATCAGCCATTGTTATAGGAAAAATGTTGAAATTCGCTGCAGAAACAAAGTTGTGTTGTTGCCATAGAAACCAATGCAGATATTCCAAAAAACAAAAAGAGCACCACGGGACACACAAATCGGATCTGAACAGATGCAATACACGATGTGGATGTCTATTTTAGATCAGATTCCAATCGGATACACAAATAATTTTGGACTGACAGTGTGAACGTAGCCTTAGATACACACAAAGACGGCTATTTTGACATACCTTTTGTGTATATTTGTCCATTCAAGATGCAAAAGTGAACTTAATTGAGTATTCGTGGGATCTCTGTGTGCGAGCTATGGATGAAGCGCCATATGCCTCACACCAGACATGACACATTCTCAAGTTCAAGGCAGCAGTGCAAAACAGTGAATCTAATCACCATAAAGGCAAAAAGTTCACTTCAAAAATGAATTATATAAGAAGATCTTGCTCCAGGTTATCTGGTGCTTTGTCAAAGTATGGATTCATCTTATATAAAAACAGTTTCAGACTTGAGGAGCTATTTGACATGCCCCAGTCAATACTACCCTCACAGCTGACTAGAATGGTTGCAGATAAACTATTATTTTTTTCTCTTTCTCTCTCTCTGTGGAAAAAAAATGCTTCATTATATTTTAGAAATTGTAATGTTCTTAATAACCTCTGCGTAGGGCCGGTGTCAGACGAGGCTAAACTGCCAACATTGTTCTCAACAGCATTGCTCATTAGACTGAGGGAGAGAAATATGAGGAGCGGTCAGGAATAAACACATTTAATTATAAGTGAAGAACACAGAGGTCTCAAGACATGTTTTTCAAATTATAGCCTATTTATCTAAAAAAAAAAAAAAATGCTGAAAAGAAAAAGAAGGAAAAAGAACAACGCAACAGTCAAAAAGCAAAAGATGTTAGTGTGCATAGAAAAATAGTGCAGACATAATGTGAGAGCATGTCCTGTGGATTGCCGTGGACTGGAGGCTTATATGATTTTAAATTGACTTCTAAATCCACTTTTTGTATGTTCAATGATTTACTCGCCATTCACAATAATGTAATATTTAAATTATCAGAATGTACTTTGTTATCATTTCTTAAACTGTCTGAATTATAAAAAAAACTGTTCTGTTATTCCATCCCTGAGCTTGTTCAAGGAAAATATGCTATTCACAGTTGACAGTAGCCTGATAGAGAAGCAGTGCAAGGCTTGACAGGCTTTTTTTGGCTCCCCCGCTGGGACGTGGGTTAGTCTGTATCACAGTTTAAAATTTGGCTTTGACACTGGTGTGTTCAAGCTCCTCAGAACTACAGTACCAACAAAAATCCTGCTGCAGGGGAGACCGGGAGCAGTTGCATTTTTACATGTTTTACATGTCCCTACCACATTGGAAATCTATGATTCAAAATCCAATTTAAACCTAGAAATTGTTGGTTTACCAAAAAAAAAACAACTTTTGACTTTGTCTTGAAAGAAAGAAAGAAAGAAAGAAATATGCAGGTTTGATTTTACTTTGATTTGGAAATAAGTGGAAATAATAATAAAAACTATTATCCATTACAAGGCAGGGACCATTCCCCGTCTCCATTAGGTCCAGCAGAGCCTCATACCTTACATGGAAGTTGTTCTGGTATATAAAGAGAACCAGATGTTATAGTATAAAATACAGCTTCAACAGAGAACAAAAGACTGTCTACATTCCTTCAATGCTGAGACTGGCACTTTAAACATAGAATCTTTCAATTAATATTTTGAATCGGTTTTTATTTTTATATCATCTGTAGTTATTTTAATTTTAGTTCAAGTTTTAAAAGTTTTAGTAATAGAGCCATATCACACAGCTATGAGTGTGATATTGTGTTTATACAACAGTTTGACGGCATGAGTGTGTAAATAAATAAGAAACAATAACGGATTGTCTATAAAAACCCTCTTTTGTGAGGAACTACTTCCTTCCTTGAGCCCAAGCCTCCGTTACTAATTTTAAAACGTCACTTTAGAACGTTGAGTCGCTTCATTGAAACTCATTGTAATATGTAGAGTATTATGAGAGAGAGATTAAGTGAGTGTAGTACTTGCTGATATTCTTCAGGTCAATCACAATCACAAAATCAGTTTGAATGTCCACTAAGGAAAGCAATATCTTTGTCTTTGTCCTTTTAACATTTAAGACATTCCTATGACAGCAATAGTAACTGCTTTTGTCAGTTGCATCTCGTAAGTATAAGTTTTTATTTTTTTATTTTTTTATTTTTTTTCAGGTAATAAAATTTTTTGGTCACATTTTATTTCAATAGTCCACTTTATATCACTGCAAAAAATGCTTTTCTTACCAGATAATTTTAAAACAAGACATAATATCTTATGCCTTATGCCATATCTTATGCCATTTTACTTAAATGCATCTTGATTTAAGAGTTTTTAGATATTTGGACTGGAAGCATGTTAAAAAATACTAAGTAAGAAAACCAAAAAATGTCTATAGACTGTTAGGGTTCGGTTTAGTAGAATAAGTTGACATATACTTGCAAAGTTAGTATGAATGTCTGTTGGGGAGCATCAAAATAAATTAGCCTATAAGCAGATATTATGCAGACAGTCTATTAATACTCTAGTTGACATGTATTTGCAAAGTTACTTATAGAAAGTGTTACCCATTTTTTTATGGTTTTAGTCAACTATAATAACCCTGGTTTTATTTGAGCTGTACAGCTATTTTGAATCATTTTAACAGTCTTTTTAAGGTTTTAGTTTTTTCAGTGTTGTTGTCATTGCGACAAATTTGTAAAATTGTATATAACTTTACACAGAAAAGGTATGTAAGCAACACTGACATCATGTTAACATGCATTTTATTTATCCAGTGTCTAATCAATATTATGCCACAAATGAACTTGACTTATGAACACATAACATGATCATCATTCTGATCATTGCCATACAGTATTTCATATGGTCATCATCATTTGTTTATCTTTCTTTGAAAGAAAGAGTTTCTTAGTTTGAGAATGACTCAGACATACTGTACCTTTTATCATGCTTAACACTATGGAACAATGGAATCATTTGAATGATAGAGCTCACCACAAGCATGGCAGGCGTAAGGTGTTATGATTTCCCATGGCAGCTCACTGCAGAGCAATAAATGGAGAAATTGCATCAGCTCTCTTGCCACATCAGCAATGCCATTTAATTTGTCTAACATTTTTCATCTCATCTGTCTGCATGTGATGTGCCTCAATCAAATGAACATTGCCTTGCAATTGAGCGAGATGTGTTATATTAGGCGGAGGCATTACATCTTCATCACTCATATGTGTTGACTCGACATTTCCACTTGAAATGCAGCCATTTTATTTATCCGTTAATGACAAGCAAAGGTGAGGATAAGGGCACAAACAGGGATAGGGATGATTTGGCCATTATCTTAGAAAGGCTCATACAATCTTAACCCGCCATGAAAATGAAATGGATTAAACACAGCCACAAGAGTCAACATCCAGGCCTGATAACCACTGGCCTGAAAAAAGTTTATAAAAAATAAATTTTGCTTATAAAGTGTTGTGATTTATTACAACTACACTTCAAATGGTTAGGGAATCAAGTCAAAAGAGTAATATTATTGATTTGACTGCAATGACACTATTGGATGAGAACAAAACTTGAACTGAATTGAGTTGGATGATGACAGTATTGTCTTCTGTAGAGCTTCTTTATAGCGGATTCACATTCTTTTCATAATTTATGTTTTTTACAACATCAACACTGTTATTGAACTGAATTGAATCAACATTCAACTGACTCAAAGTGAGCAATGACACTATTGCCTTCTGTATAGCTGCTTGATTGAATTTTACACAGTCATTGAACTGAACTGAATCAACACTGAACTGACTTACTGACAGCTGAATAATAACACTATTGTCTTCTTTAGAGCTGCTTTGAAGCAATTGATTTTTGTTTGCATCATTAGGGCCCGAGCACCGATGGTGTGAGGACCCTATTGTTATTGTTCGGTCAAATATTCTATAAATGAATCGCATTTTTGAGGGCCTAAACATGATCGAAAACTCATGAAACTTTGCACACGCGTCAGAAGAGGTGAAAATTTACGCCTGATATGGGTTTTAGAATTGTGGAAAAACGGCTCAATAGCGCCACCTACAAAATTAAGTGTCCTTTGCGCTACGTTTCAATTAAGCGTCCTTTGCGCTACGTTTCACGTACAAGTATGAAATTCAGCAGACAAATGTAACAGCCCAGTACCTACAAAAAAAAAGGCTGTGCCTTCCTGGAAGGGGGCATTCTGTCACAGTTATGCTTAGTTTAGGTTTTGTTTTCTATCAGTCTGTTTAATCACCTGTTTGCCTGTGTTCCTTTGTTCTCCTTTTCCCGCCATAATAAGTTACCATGGATATTCAGTTAATCATCACATCTGTTCATCAATTAATTAATCACCATGTGTATTTAAGTTCTTCACTTCCTCCCAATCTTTGTCTGGTATTGTTTGTGCATGGCACACTGTTTCGAGTTGATGGCTTATGTTTGATAAAGACTTTCATTATTTATACCTTCTTCTTCATCCTTGGACTTCAATCGTTACAGTTAGCCATTTGACTTTGTGTATATATAGCCCTCAGGTTCCCATTGTCTCTGGTCTAGCTTTGTTCATGTAACCCACTGATTGAGTCTTGTCAGGTCTGTCTGCTCAAGTCAAGTTTAAGTTTGTTTATTGCTAATAGTGTAGCGATGTATAAAACACAGCTCACAAAGAAGTCACTTTCAAACCAAGCAGCTTTTTTTTGGTCAATGCAGCGAATTCGAGTGATCAACTTGAACCTGTTGCGAAGTAAAAAAATATATATATATAAAAAATAGAAAATTTTTTGCACTCCAACAAAATTCCCAAAACTGTCAAGCAAAATTGTGCTGTTTACGTAACAGTTCAGAATATGATAATCTGTAATTTTTCCATTGACTGGGTAATCAGCGCTATGGAGGCACTGTATCATCTCACATGACTTTCCATTGAGAATACAATGACCTCAACAAAGCCAAAAGACACACCGCACCGACAGACGCCAACCAATCACCAGATTACAGTGCGTGACTTCTCAGACATTCCACGACCCGACAAATGTCGAATGAACATCTTCAAATTGCGAAAATAAGCACAGACCAATGGCAACAGGCACTGACAGAGCTAAAGGCCAGAAAACACCAAGCCGACGCCAACGAACTAGTGGTGACGAAAGCAGACTGCGGGGTTGGCTCACGTCGACAGCGTCTGTGTCCAAAGTTGCCCTGACACACCAAACCGACGCTCGACACCTGACGGCCAAGTAGCATGTCCGTTCTGCGCCTGCGCAAGATGAAATGCCTTTCTGTACCAGCAGGTGGCAGTAGCTGAACAGCCAATCAGAATGATCAGATGGCACGACGGACCGGCGAGCGCCAACGCCGATTCAACATTTCGAATCGGCCGGAAAAAAGCCGACGAGGACCAACTTCAGCCGACGGTGCAGAACACACTGAGAAAACTTAGTCGGCCGACGAACAAAAACTGCCCGACGGCCTGATGTGTTCCGGCCTTTACAGACCAACAGTGCAGTGTGAATTGGTCTTTACACACTATTTGATTTCAAATTTTGCAATAATTGTTTTGCTTGATTTCCCACTTTCTGACATGTACTGCACGGCCTTGATTGCATCCTTGGAGAAATCATGGCAGTTCTTTATATTATTGCCATGAGGAAAATCTATTGTGTTGTTTCTTCTCTTAATAACTCAGTGAGCAGCTGCAGTCTGGATGTCATTTTATAGCAGACACCATATAGAGGTCACCATGTCACAGAAATGTCTCCCAGGTACAGTATGTCCTTTGTTGCTCACTTGACTGGCTTACACACATCCCTTTACTGGAATCCACTCTATCAGTCCCCACCAGAAAGCAAAGACCTTCATAACAATGTCACTAGACAGCCGTATTCAAAGGACTGCCACTTAGCTTAATTAGACTGATGAGGAAAATGCTTTACTGCTACTGACACGAGGCACTGTGCCTCAGCTTGGGCATGAGCTTTTTTCTACTGGTATCCATAACAACTAACGTAATGGGTGAAGAAAACGCTGGACTGCTTGGATACATATGATACTTGGAACAGACATGAATACATAGTCTGAAAATAGATTCATAGTGAATAAATACATATATACAGTACATATTTACATGCATCTACAGGTCAGTGTGTCAATACATATAAGGCTGTTATATCTTTTTGAAATGACTTTTTTGGTCAGTAATGCATCTCATTACTGAAGTAACAAATTCTGTTTTGTGTAAGTAATAAGAAAGTGTAATTGCACAGTATGATTAAACCGTGGAAATGCCCTTGAGCTGAAGCTTAGGGGGAACTGGAACATTTCGTCTCTAAAGCTTCAAAATGAGCCTTAAAAGGTCCTTGACTGGTGTCATAGAGTACAAAGGAGAGGAAAAATCCATTTGCCTGGATTATATATATATAAAAAAAATGCTTGGAAAGATGCTCAGACACAAAGCCCAGTCGAGTCTGTTTGGCCAGTTTGATGGGAAATGAAAAACTGCTGCCCGAAGGAGGGAGGCTGGTGTCGTGCATCACTGTGTCATGCTCTTCAAACAATGACAGCAACCCATTTCAACTCCATTCAGTCTGAATGTATTTACTTTCACTGCCCTTTCTCCAGTATTGCCCATTTAATCAAATCTTGAACAAGAACAAGTGCTAAAGCTAAGTGCCTTAGCAGCTAAACCGTATGCCTAATAATAGATCCTACTAAATGCAATCACATAAAAGTGAGAACTAAGCATCAGAGATAGATTAAAGATAGAGGGCAGAAAAGAATAGAGGTCACCTCTTTAATTCACAGCAATAACTCGTTTCAGCCTCTTAACAGCTGCAGGGAGAGCTCACAGTCCTTCATGACTGTCTGATGCATATTGCAGTCCAAAATTCCTACAAGGTTTCACAGAATGGCAAGGTCTAATCTTACTGGCTGCCAATTTTCTGGAGATTGTGGGAGGTTTTTACTGATCTATCATGAAAAACATGGTGTTTACAAGACAGGCTACTACAATGAGAGCTTCTAAAGAAGGAGAAACAGGAAGTGACATCATTTTGGTGGCGAAACAGCAAATCAACAATGACTTCAACAAATCAGCATCAAAACAGCAATGGATCTGATTATGTGATGTTGTGGTAATAGCTGGTTTGTCTCATTCACTCCATCCTATTTGATAAAATTACAGAAATCATTTGATAATATCAAAAGATGAAACAGCAGGGTGTCAACTGGCAACTGTCAAGGGTCTGTCCTGACTCACTCAGTGCCGTAGCTGAAATAAAACATAAGCAATGGACATTTTTGACAACTACAGTTATGCACATGATAGTTTGGCTGATCAGTTTTTGTGAGGGGGCAAAAAAAAAAAAAATTGTTCTTAATGTTTTCAGACAGTTAATTGCATGTTTACTACAATTAACTGTATAATAGTTTAAATTTATATTTAGTGCAATTAGCTGAACTTTAGAGTTACATAACTTTAAAGGTGCAGTATGTAGGATTTCTGTCCGCTAGAGGTCGCTAGAGGCCTATTCAAAACAAAGGCGTAGCTTGATGACGCCAAGTTTGAGCGCAGAATCTTGGGACATGTGGTCTTCACCTCAACGGACGGTGCAAAAGAATAGGGATAGGACTCGGGAAGAAATCATGTTCATGGATGCGATTATTAATGTTATTGTAGTATGAAGCAGAGCAGGAACGAGAGTTGTGGGAGCTGAACGAGGCCGCTGGAGCGATTGCGCAACACACGCCGCGAGCAGCGGAACTTTTATTATGCCGCAGTCGCCGGCGCCGCTTCCGCTTTTCCGGTCATGAGTATGAGGTAACGCAGCTCTGTTTATCATATTAGATACATTTGAGAGTGTTGAAAATGATGTTATAACGTTACTCTGTGCGTTCGCTCGGCGGCTGCTCCGAGACACTTGTTGCACACTGCAGTAAGCTAGATCGATTTTAGAATATCATATTAAATGCTGAATGGCTTGTGTTGATAAATGGCATGCAATTAATTTTAAAACGTATTGTATGATGGAGAAAATTCTGTATTACTGTTACTAAAAATAAAGCTGCATCTGATTATGCTATGTTAGCTACTTCACAAAATAGTGTTTTTCTCTGAGGCATGGTAAAGCATGGTACTCGCAAAAAATCAAGAAAATTAGATTTAAACTATAAGACTAAACGTGTTGAGCTATATAACAACAATTAGTTTTCTGTCTATAAATATATCAAAACAGTTGTTCCCTTGTCTATTAAAATGTGTAATATATTAAAGCGTCTTTGGTGTTTCCATGGTTTCTACAAAATAAAACCGGAATTTTAAAAAGAATTTTACTGCAAGAATCTTACATATTGCACCCTTAACTTGATATGTAATTTCATAATTCTATCGTGTTTGATTAAAGTGAATTGCAGAAAGGACTGTCTAGCATTTATGGTTGTGGAATGTACTGTCACATGTGTTCTGTTCCCATGAACTCTTATTTTGATATTATTTTGTCCCGTTGTTTCTATATTCATTTCCTGTTTTTCTCTGTTTCCATGGTTTTTGATTTCCCCACACCTGTGTTTCGTTTAGTTCATCAGTATCCCTTTGGTTATTTCTTTGAGTTACAGTGAACTGTTTGTGATTAGATCCAGCCTCATCTCCTTGCTTGCATCTCCTTGCTTACTCACGCAAGTAATAGTAAGTAACAATGACTTCAGTAGTTACTAGAGAGTTATCATGTGTCTCACTTCAGAATACTGATCCAAATAATTAGTAATTCCTGAAGCATTTGGTATTACTTGAGTCATTGTTAGTGGGTTACCATGACCTTTACTTTAGAATTAATTATACATTATGCATTATTCATGTTAATTATGAATCTGTATATAGTAGTTCTTAGTAGTTTTCTGGGAGGTATGAAAAAATAGTAGTTACTGATTAGCTAATAGTGAACTACCACCTTCAACTGAACACTATTACTTACTAATTCATTATTCAGAGTTTTTCGTTAGTTAATAGTAGTCAGTTAGTAAAGAGTATTAATAATGTGTTACTCATTTGTTCCTGACTTCCTGTGTAGTTATTCATTAATGACAGAACAGTAAAGTGTTACCAAATACATATCTTAAATAACTGTCAAATAATTTTCTTTAAAGCATGATAAAAGATTAACTTTAATGATTTCTCAACCGTACAGTAGACCTTACTTTGAGTGTGAAGAAAATCAGTCAAAAGAAGGAGATGAGACAAAACTCTTCCACAGCTCTATTGTCCCACCCCACTGTCTGCTTTTGTCATGGAGGGATGGGACTTTTCAGTTTTCAGGTGACAGCATCAGTTTGCACACTTCAGTCAGTCACACAAAAGAATGAAGTTGCTGATCGGTCATCGAATAATAGGGTCAAACATGGCTCAAACATGACTCTACCCTACTAGCAATGTTGTAGCTAGTAGGGTAGAGTCTAAACAATAGAAATATGGCAAAATATAAGAGAAATACAGAAACACCTGTTTGCCATGACTTTCCAAAACTATGCGTGACCGTACGGTTGATATGTCTGTAAAGGCTGAAAATAGCCAGATGGTAGGAACTGAAGTGTGAAAATAGGGTCATCTAAGAGTGGATTATGAGGATGTCCATGGGGATATTATTTTTTTTTTTTTCCTCAAGCAGACATAGTAAAAACTTAAAATACAATTTCATAAATGTTACTCACACATACATTTATACAGTATTTTATTTTGCGTATAGTGGAAAGGAATTGATTGGGTAATGAAAAGTGAGTGTTACATACATACAAAGACACTTTACTATCCCATGAGGCCTTGAAAGAGGACTTATAAATTGCATGGAAGCAACACAATTTACATTGCAATGCCAAAATGGCAGATATAGCATGTCTGGATTGCATTCATATAGAACAGGGGTGGGCAAACTCGGTCCTGGAGGGCCACTGCCCTGCAGAGTTTAGCTCCAACCCTAATCAAACACACCTGAACCAGCTAATCAATGCCTTCAGGATTACTAGAAAACTACAGGCAGGTGAGTTTTATCAGGGTTGGAGAGCTAAACTATGCAGGGCAGTGGCCCTCCAGGACCGAGTTTGCCCACCCCTGATATAGAGCATATACTTTTTTTTTTAAATTAGTGGCAAACTAAATTCTTCTTCAAATGTAGTACTTTAACAGTGATTTTGCAAGTTGTAAGAGAAAACTGGTGAAGAAGAAGACTATTATGGCAACAGCAATAGTGTCCATTTTGCAAATATTGGTAATTCATTTCACAACGTGTGAAATCAAGCAAGTGTAGCTAGTATTTGCATTCACACTCCTACATATAATATGATTTGTTTCACACCGCAAGCTTCAGCAGAGCATAAGAGAGTGCTTATAAGGTAACACATGCATAAAAGCACTCTGAAATGGTTGGTTGTACCTGTCAACCAGACCAAAAAATTTGAAAAACTCAGGTTTGAACATTCAGGAGCTCAAGTAAAATGACTAAAAAAAGAATTTATGGATGTTAAATAGACTTAAATATTTTACAAAACTTGCAGTATTCCTGTTGTGAAAAATGTTCCTGTTGTGTAAAATTGCCATATTACCTGAATTTACTGAAATTTGCTGAATTTATTGAAACGGTTATGAATTAAAATCACTGAAAATGGCCTGGATATTATATTGACCCCCACAACACAATATGTAATGTATTATTGATTTCTAAACACCTTTTTTTTTTTTTAAATAAACTTAATTTCATATGGACCCTGATAATTATAGATTAGCCCATAAAATAGTACCGCAAATGTACAGTAAGATTTACCATAAACTGACATCTCAACCGTACGGTAGAGTTTTATATCTTTTAGATAAAAACATAAATTTTGACAAAAAACTGCTTGAGGTCATTTTTTTCATATGTTCAATAATAAGAATTTTAAGAAAAATAATTTTTTCACTGGCTCCATCTAGGGGTGAAAGTTAAAGGGTTAAAACAATGATTTAAAACGTTAATTTGATATTATTACAAACTGCACTTTTAAAAAGTGTACTTAAGGGTGTTAAAGGGATAGTTTGCACAAAAATAAAAATTCTGTCATCACTTACACAGCCCTCATGTTGTTCCAAACCTGTATGAGTTTTTTTTTTTTTTTTTCCAGTTGAACACAAAGTTAGATATTTTAAAGAATGACGGTAATCAAACAGTTGATAGTAGCCATTGTGGTGTGCAGAGGTGTTCTGAAATGAGGAGGCAAAGTCCTTAGTTTTTTTTTTTCTTTTAATTTATTTGTATATTTATTTATAAATTAAATGTAAATTCATGCCCGTTACTCTTAACATTGTCACATTTTCTTTGTTAAATGAACATTTACATCACATCAATAAAGAAATCAAATCTATTTTGTATTTTTACATTGACAATGTATTTAATGTTCAAGTTAGTATCAAGTTAGTGTTTTAAGCATTTTTACATGTATTCCAAAATAATAACTAAAGGCCGTAACAAATTAAACGATATTTTATTTTAGTGCTGAGTAATGATGTTCAGCTTTTCTTTTTAATAGTCAACTTATTGCGGATCATCAGTCATGCTCAGTCAACACTCTGTCACAGACACGAAGATGTATCTTTAATTTCATCAAGTTGGTTGTTCTCTAAAACTCCCGCGGTCATGTTTTCAGATCTTTTCAAGTTTGAATTTGACGTGACATAAAGCGGTGATATCTAAGTGGGTGAGCTGTTTACCTACTTTTTAATTAGTCTTCCCCATCATTGTCTTCATTTAGGCAAATTCGAGAATGCGCACGTAAACAAGAGGCGGGATTTATTGTACAAACCAATCATATCCAATCATAACCAATCATATCCAATCATAGCCTGATGGAGGCATTGCCTCCTCTCACGTGACATTCCCTCATTCATTCTCTATTACACCCCACAAAACCAACCGCACGCTTTAGGGGTTCTGTTCATTCTCTATGAGCTCAAGGGAGGCACGAGAGACGCGGACTCCCGCTGTAACTTTACCTAAGGGTGTCGCTGTTGGATAGTGTTCCTTTAGAAAAATTAGCACTTTTTAATAGCACATTTTATAATATTTGTGTTGTTTAACCCTTTCAAGCGTGAGTTTAAAATATTCTAACTGACCCCCCAGAGTGAGTTTTTTTTAAGGCGACCGTTATTTTCGAACGTTTGCCTTTATTGTTTCCAAAGCGGCGCGCCATGCACGTCACAGCCACAATAACACTGTATGACAGATAGATCGCTATGATTTTGTTTTTCATTTTTTATTTAAAATATTCACAAACTTGTTTACCATGTCATCAACTATCAGATATTCTGATTCTCAAATATGTGAAAGTGAGTGTTTTTTGTCGTTTTAAAACCTTTATAAATTATCTTTATGTTGATCTATAACGCGAGATGGGCGCCGCCATCTTAATTTGCCCCGCAGTTAGCAGAGTCCTATCAGTCGGATTTACAGCAGGTGAATTCATCAGTTTCTCCCGAAATATATGCAAGCAAGTGGCTGGTGAACTGGAAGAATAATAGAGTAAACTTTATAGTTACTTAGGCCCATTATGTGTGTCTGATATGAATAAATGTCGGCAAATTATATTTGAATGGATTGTTATTGCTGCTTCCACTGACATCAGTGTGTATTTTATAAACTCTAAATGTATTGTTTTACTGGTGCTTATGTGTATTTAAATGTCTGAAACCTTAAAAAAAAAACATTATGTGTGTGGCTGAAAACACTGCATAGTTGTGATATATGACAAGAGCTGAGCGCGTCCATCTCGCAGCCAAAGCGCGAAAGCACAGTTTGAATCTGGCAGTTATGTGACGTTTCTGAACATATGTGGGACTGTTCGCCCAGGGGCACAGAAATAAAAATCCCATATGTGGGACCGTACCGCTCAAAGGGTTAATTTTTGTACTGTGGGTTATTTTCTCATCCTATGTTTTGAGGAGGCACTGCCTTCCTTGCTTTTTTTCGAAGAAGATGCCCCTGCTTCCACAGTAGACATTTTTTTTTTTTTTATGGAAGTCAATGGCTACTGTCAACTGTCTGGATACCAACATTCTTTAAAATATCTTCTTTTGTGTTCAACAGAAAACGGAGAAAAAAAAAAAAAAAAAACTCACAGGTTTGGAACAACATGAGGGTGAGTAAATGATGACAAAATTTTCATTTTTGGGTAAACTATTCCTTTAACAGGGACGTGCACGGCGGGGTGGTCTGGTGGCTAGTGCCACTGCCCTCATTGGCTGCACCTCTCGGCCGGAATCTACATATTCAGATGATATGTCTAAATGAGTGGTTCTGTTGCAAAGTGGACCAGACATCATGCTGATAGTCAAAAGTCTGGTTTTGCGACTATGAGAGCTTGCAGGAAACTCTTAATGGGAGAAATTATTCTTTTTGAGCTCCTGTGCACCCTGAATTCTCAAGGGGCAAAAGCACCGGCCCAAGCTTTCTCCCACCCAGTTAATGTCTGTTTAAGACTGGATTGGTAATCGATTGCCCTGAAGAGAGAATAAGCCCTTCCCGATTCACAGACACAAAAAAGGGGCGAGATGCTCTCTGCAGAAAACCGTTCATTCTGGTGCACTTTTGCACCCTCGCTGGAGAGTCATATATCGCTTTAATTTGACAGGCTGAGGGGTTTTATATGAGTCTCTCTCCGTGTGACACTTTCGAGCATGGGTACCTCTAATCAATATGGGCGATTGTAGTGTTGTTTATGAAGGCTGAAAATGTTATGTAGGTTAGAGAACATTGCATTTCATTTCATCTGACAAAAGCAGCAGCTCGGTAGAGTTATTTCTCATCAGAACTCGTCATCCTCCACGCTGCCTCATTTAAACCTTCATTTCACACTGGATTCTGAGGTGTCTTACATCTTGCCATTGCAGTCCAAGTCCTGCCCCCTTTTCTGCTTTCCATTCACCCACAAGCACTGTGCTTGAATACTAACGCCGCAGGCCGGCCTCTTTGATTGACAGGCCGTTCAACCCTGACCACCAGTGATGGGCCTATATGCACCAGTCCAATTACAGGATCCAGCCCGACCAGAACCCCCAATCCCATGGTTGGCTGCTTTTGTACTGACACACTGAATAACACAACTCCACGGTGGGAAAGGGTTCTGCTGCAGCACTGCGTTCACCTGAACACATGGAATAAAACCAAGCAGAAACAGCACTTCCTTTGAGTGGGTGTGTCAGACCGGAGGGACGCCTCTACAGACTGCAGATAAATGTGGAATGATGGGAAGTCCTATTGTGCACTGTCCTTGAAACACAATGAAGAATTAAAACACATCTTTAAACAGTTCATGGTTTAATGTTGTAACTCATTAAATGCAGTCTTTGTTTTGACAGTAAAAAAAGTAGAAGAAGGCAAAGAAAGGGGCCCAAATGACAAATTAAAAACTAATTAACAGCGTTCAGGTGTGCATTATTTTTAGGTACGTTTTCTTTTACAGATAAAATGTGCCAAAAAAGACATTTAACTCAAACTGGAAAGTCAAAAATTATTAAATGCCTGTGAGAAGGATGCAATACTAATGCAGTACTAGAAATTGCAAAGTTAAAGCATGAACATTGGACAGTAAAACGCTCATTGGATCAGCAGGGTCAGACAAAAACAGGTGGAGAAGAAAAGACACATGTTAACTGCAAAAGAATTAAGAATTAAGGTGAAGAATTAAGTGTGAAACCATCAGGAACCCTTTAGTCTCCAGGGCCACCATTTTCAAGAACTGCAACCTACCGGGAGTCTCCAGATCTGCAAGGTGTCAGGATCTCAGAGACTTAGGTTAGGTAAAGAAAAAAATGACCCCCACTTAATAAGAATCACAAGCTGAAGTGTTGTAAAATACATGAAGACTGTTTTTTTTAATAGGCTTTATAGACAGAAAGATTGAGAGTGACTCCTGAAGGACCAGTGCCACATCCTCTTGTACCACTGTTTGAAGAATTCATTTTCCAGAATCAGGCAGTAAGTTTTGGGAGTTCATTTTGTAGTCAATTTCCTACCCTGAAATCCATTTTGAAGAGATGGACTAAAAAGCCAGACAAAGATCATACACAGGAGAACATTATATATATATATATATATATTAAATATAATGAATTATTATTAAGTTTATGGAAGCACACCACATTACAACATTTGCCAACCTTGCTTTATCATCAAAAGGGTCAAATTTTAACATATTTATTGATCTTGGCATAGTCATGAGTATCTCTGACTTCTTTTTATTTATTTATTTATTTATTTATATTGGTTAGCACATGATAAAACATTGATAATAATTATGCTGATGTTTTTTAATGAAATAATAATAAAAGATTATGCAAAAAATATATGTATTCTTTCTTCCAAGACAAGATGTTTTTCTTCATAATGGTAACAGGACAACATCAAAATTTAATTTAATTTAGAAAAAACGTGCATCATAGAAGGAGTTTATTCAATTCACTGTATGTATGAGTTGCATTTTAATGCACTTTTGAATAAATTAATAGGCAGGACAAAAAAAAAAAGCATCACGTCATTGACCTCTATATAGTTTAACTGAACAGTTCTTGTTTACCTAATCACCTATTAGTTTATTATTATTATTATTATTATTATTATTATTATTTTAAATAAACCAAGCAAAATTGCAAACTGAACTTGACAAAGTGATCACCATATAATTTCATTCTCTGGAAAAGAGCAGCATTGACATTTTTATATATGAAAGAAAATGAAAGGCAATTCTGTGTTCATTCACTATTAATATAGCTGATGCTATTATGATCATCATAGTATTAAGGTATGCGTAATGCAATCATTTGGTGTGCCAAATAAAATTAAGCAAGATCCCCTGGTGAATGCAAATAAGGTTTCAAGCAGTGAAAATAACATTCAGATGAGAATTACTTGCAGGCAACAGCAAAAAAAAAAAAAAAAAAACCTTGCTCTAAAACTATGCTGTGGAATATAAACTCCGTTATCTTACAAACAGACTTGCGAAACCACAAAATACCTTATACCATTGGCACTAAGACTTATGACCTGCAATCTCAGTGATGCAACCATTGCAATCTATGGAATCTTTGTGTTTTCTGTGTTAATTTTAGGAGAAAATTTTTGGAACTCAGATTTGGATGTGTGGTCCATGTGCCAATGCACCACTTTGAAATCCAGAATAGCTCTCAGTCCAGTGCAGATATTCCATTTCCTCTGAATCAATCAATTTGCCACAAATTTATAAGGTCAATGGAGCAGCTCCAGAGTGATTTACAGCTGTGTCCTTTGATGTGTCCAGAATTGACTGCCCATAAGCAAAGACAGCTAAGTTTAAATCACATACTTCAGAACAGCCTTGCACCAGCCAAGCAACTGCCATTGAGATGCAGGTATACATTCAAACTGTCCGTTCAAATTCAATTATTTGTGAATCGGATTGGAATCTGATCTAAATTGACTGTCAACATTGTGTATCACAACTGTTCAGATCTGATTTGAGTTCCCTTGGTGCTCTTTGGTTTTCAAGAATATCTGCATTTGTTTCTTTGGCAGATATTGCGCTGGTAGTCATTACGCCAAAAAAAACCATGGAGGGGTTTGCAATACAGATGCTGTCTTATTTACAACATGACAATGTGTAGCCGCCACACTGGAATACTATGTCTTCTGAGGCAGCGGCAAAAATATAAGAGGGTGGTATGAGCTGCTTTATTTGATGCTGTCGTCTCCACCGGTTTCAAACTGTGTTTTCATTATATTGTAATTTTCTTCTCGACTGGCACTTTGCAAAAGCGCTGTTTCTGCAGCAACTTTCAAGATGTTTCCTATAACAACGTCTGACATGTTTATGTTTTACGTGACATGAGAAAG
Source organism: Ctenopharyngodon idella (assembly GCF_019924925.1). Taxonomy (NCBI): domain Eukaryota; kingdom Metazoa; phylum Chordata; class Actinopteri; order Cypriniformes; family Xenocyprididae; genus Ctenopharyngodon; species Ctenopharyngodon idella. The sequence goes on from NC_067234.1 coordinate 10,598,408, forward strand.
TCACATGTGAAATTCGATCAGAGTGGTCAGACTAAAACCAGAAATGCAATTTGTATAGGATTTCAAACCACATCTGAATGTGGCTCAAAATGGATTTGTAAAAATCACATTTCATGTCATTTTTTGCCATTCACACTTGCTAAATATGATCGGATTCCAATCCAATATGATTTGACATCAGATTTGGACTGACAGTCCAAATTCTCATTGGCTCAAACAAACTCCACAGAATCACAGTGTTTACATTCTTCGGCAAGATACTTGTAGTGGTATCTGCACATCAAACTGTGATAAGAGAAAACTTATTAACATTAAACAATTAGCCACTTAACCTTTAACTCAGATTGTATTCCAGACATTAATCAAAGGCTTGTTTATCCTTCAAAAATGTACCATCTCTTAGAGAACATGTTCCAAATGGCTTTAGGCTTTTATTTATTTCTTTATATACAATTTATTTCCTGAGTAAACCATAATGCAGATGAGGGAGTAATTGACCATAAGGACAGCATGTTTGATTCATCGTAAAACATAAGAGAATTAATGACTTACGATGCCAATAATTCACTGCAATAATGTTGTACTCAGACAACAAGGAGTCTGGAGGTGCACAGATCAATAACAGCTCCTCGGCTGTGGCTAATGGACCTCCAGGAGCGAGTATGTGAGTACAAGCACATTCCCACATGTAGGCAGTATGATCACTTTGGCTCTGCTTTCTAATCGAAAATTTTCTTCATACATTTCAATGTATGACACCTAGTAAAGCTCATTTTCAATGTGTTGCTCACGTTCACATTTGCCCTCACTCCCTCATCTACCCTCCCCAACAGCTTTCCTATCAAACTAGTCAGTGACAGCTCAACAGCCCAAAATAGTAGTAGCACCCCTGTTCTAACAGCATGTTGCACACACTGCTGCATAACCACAGTGGTTTGGAAAAATACATCCCTTCAACCAGTCTTTTTATTCCTCGGTTTCTCCATGCTGTAAGTGGCACAAGAGCGGTCAACTCTGTTTGTGACTATCCTCAGTTTTCTCCATTCATTTGCTACTAACCACATCAAATCAAAGTCATTTCATTGGACAGAGGGGAAATGATTTAAAATGATTTTCCCCCACAGGTGACTGTGATTTCAACAAGTAGTGTGTTCCTGGATCAGCAACATTCCTATCGACCAATCAGATTTTAGGCTAAGGCTTAATCCCAAAGTATACTTTGTTTTGGCGCGAACGCTTAGCATATGCATATAGCCAAACGCACAGCCTTTCAAAGTATACTTCATTTGAAAGTGTGTGCCAAATCTGCCTGCACTATTTCTTAAAAGATATGACCAATACAAATGTCTGTGTACTCTTTTAAACTAGAGTTGTGTGTATTTATTAACTGCCTCATACTTGTCAACACGGGCATCTATTGTTGTTGTGGTTTCCAGTATTTTCTTCTTGTTGTTTCATCTCTTCCATTTCTTTTTCAACTGTGAAATAACAGGCCGGTCTAGGGTTGCAACCTTGTAGATCAGGTAATTAGTGAAAAAAATCAAGGCGAGTGTGTGAGAAAAGTCGGGCTGTGCATATACAATACACATTTACTATGCTGATGATGACATTTGTATCACATGATATACCCTTGCGTACAAATAAAAATCAGAGTATAAATAAAAATCGGGTATGCACTAGGGACTCATCACCATAGTACCCATGCAGCCTGAATTTCTAACCGCGTATATTGTGTATGCACTAATTAGGTGGTCCACAAGGTGGCAACACTGAGCCAGGCTGTTGTACAGTTAAAAACAAAAAACAAAAAAAAACAGAACAACAACAAGAGATGGAACAACATCTGCTGCATCCGAAATCGAACACTTCCCTACTATACAGTATGCAAAAAACAGTACGCCAACAGAGTAGTATGTCAGAATACATAGTATTCAAAAAACAGTAGGCAAAAAGTAACCGGATGACCAACTACTTCCACCAAGATTCTGAAGCACGCATATGATGGACACTTTACTATCCCATGAGGCCACAGAAGAGGAGTTGTGAATGACGGTGAAGCAGTGCAACTGACTCTGTAGGTCACATAGCAGTGACAACATGGCTGATGTAGTACATCTGAATTTCATTCATACATACTATATAAAACATACTTTTTTAATGGCTGCAAACTAAAGCCCAAAGTATACCTTTTTACACGTACGCGAGGGTACAGTGATGCAAATTTCATCATCAGAAGAGTATGCGCACTACTGTATTTTTGTAACTTTGTACGTGCAGGCCGCACATGCCCATTTAATTTTTTTCGCAGTAAGTAGTTTATCCACAAGGTGGCAACAGTGCCCTGGGGCATTGATTCACAAAGTAGTCGAAGAAAAACTATAAACAGAACAGACCGGAACCAAAGAATATACACTAACAAGAAGCGACACTTAATAGAACGTTCCATTGCAACACCGGCGCCCAGCAGCGGCCCTGCGTTTCCGCCATTTTGGGGTGAAAGCGAGTCGGCAGTCCACTAGTTTCTATGGCAATATCAGCTGCTTTGTTAAAAAAAAAAAAACATACATTAAAGCTGAAATCCAACGTGAATGATGAGAACACAGAATAAAATACTATCACTAGTGATCATCAAATCCTTTTTACAGTTTATTTTACACATTTTGTGTTTAAGTCTTCCTTTTTTTTTTTTCACAAAACCTTTGCTCTCTAGAAACCCAGTCAGTTTGGGTTAAAATTCTAAGGCTTATAAACACTGAATCATTACCAACATATGAAATTAAATTAAGGACATGCATCAGAAAAATTGGGAATGTTGGACAATAAATATATGAATATAACAGCTTGATTTTGCAGTGTTGTCTAATGTCCGTTAAAGCAAAAGTGTCCAAAAGTGGGAATTATGCGATAACGGACACAGCAATGCATCATGTATTATAAGATCATTATGTTTGTAGTGTGATCCATTAAAACGTACAATATAGCCTATTTCAATTTAGACCTAGATATTATTACTATTACTCCACTAGGTCTGAAATATATTGCTCGCTGCAAACATGATGATCTTAAATTTATTAATTATAAATTACTATTAATAAATGTGTAAAGTTGCATAAAATGGAAATACTCAAAGTAGGCTAACTACATTACCTCAGATGGTTGAATGGTTCGATTCCACAACTGGTAAAATAAAACATATATAAGACAATACAACATTTACTGTGGGAGCCATACAATACTGGTGACAATTTAAAAAACTGTTCTATTGCGCTCGATTTTGGGCGCGTAAGATGTGAAGGATTCTATGGTCCAGTTAGTATTTTCAGCCCATAATGGCGGCCGCGCTACCGGAGCGCCATCTAGTGGCTGTTACCCAAAAAGTATCAAAGTGTCGCCTCTTGGCTTCTAAGCTCTTTGCCGGAATGCATGCAAGCTACAGCAACGATGGAGGCCTACACAGACGAGAGATTCTGCGAAGAGGTTAGAAAGTACCCTCATTTGTACAACTTTTAGCATGAAAGAACACAAAGATATTTAAATGGGTTGTAACTCGTGGCGAGAGATCAAAACTGCGCATGCGTCGAATGCCAGAGTACGCGTATGAATCAAATGAAGTATACTTTGCAAGGCTGTGCGTACTAATGTGCACGTACATTAGCGTACACGTAAAAAAATGAAGTATACTTGCTGCTTAAGTTTCGAACTAAATGGTACTTTGGGTATACTTTCAGTTTAGCATTTAGCAAAGTTTAGCACCTTAAAGTATACACCCTTATCAAAATTTTCATAAATAAAGTGGTAAATTATGTTTTTTGTTTTGTTTTGTTTTGTTTTGTTTTTTGGGCAAACAAAGCATTTGCGTCTCTTCATAAAATAGAGGTTAAACCACTGGGGTCACATGGAGTACTTTAATGATGTCTTTCCTGCCTTTCTGGGCCTTGAAAGTGGTAGTTGCATTGGATCTCTGGAGGGACAGAAAGCTCTCAGATTTCATTAAAAATAACTTCATTTGTTTACGAGGGTGAGTAATTAATGACAGAATTTTCATTTTTGGGGTGAACTAACCCGGAATGAAAAATGGTCTCGCTGTTGCGCAAGATAAATAAGAGGATGACATCTAGAGGAGAAGACTAGTAATAAGATTAACATCAATCAGATATTATGTTCAATGTTTGCGGAAATAAATACGGAAAAAAGATTGATTCGTAGCTTTCGTGGCTTCGAGGTTCTGGCTGTAAGTGGGCTAGCTAGGGTCTATTTTGGCGTACCCATTGTTCTCAATGTGTAAAGATCGATGACAAGCGGCACTTTCCAGCTTCTTCATTAAACTCTCCTGACACTAACTTCTTCCCTCCGGGCATCAACTCAACCCCAGCTGCATGCTCAAGATCCCAGAGTAGTGCAAGGATAACAGAGTGGTTCCACACTACGGCTTATGCCTGCAGCACCGGCAGTGGCATCTATATCACATCCTCCTGCTTCTCATGAGGGCTGATTTGAGGAGAGTTTTCACACATACACCATCTATATGGCTTACAGCTATTTTTACTATTACAGTGAGCGATCATTACAAGAGAACATATGCTGCATTCCATTCAACTAGGAAAATCAGAAGTAGTAACTTCCTACTTGGAAAAAATGCTACAGAACGTCATTTTAAGTCAAACATCGAATATGTTGGAAATGTGTGTGTGTGATGTCACACAAACATAGTGGCATGCAGGATAAACATTCTCTTATAAACAAGTAAAATGCATTGGTGAGTCAAGGCTTCAATGCGTTCACGGCATGTCAGAATTAAAGTAATTGTGAGATTCCGACATGTAAAAAAATGTTCAAGTCCTTGTAATTACAACTTGTAAATTCTGTATTTTCCATTCCCTTTCATTTTTTATTGTTAAACAACAGGCTGATCTAGTGTTGCCACCTTGTGGACCAACTATTTAGTGCAAAAAATAAATAAATAAAGGTACATGTGTAAGAAAAATACACATATGAGTCATTCCACGAAACCGGTACGATTTGGACTTACACATTTTTAGATTTTTTACCAAAATGTATTACTTTTCTGAACACCCCACAACATTAATGACATATTTAACTTCCAGAAAAACATATTTTCCCATCTCAGGCATCAAATCCCTATTATTGTTGGTCATTATTTTAAGTTATGAACACTATGGGAGCTCTCTGAATATTATTATAAAATGTATTTGTGATAAAATCAACATTTTCCTATTAATCAGATGTCCCTCACACTAATTCAGTAATTGCAAATATAAAGGTTACATAAAATCTCACACGTTTTCTATACTAAAGCCTGAAATGGGCACTTTTTGTGACAGCAACCTCATCATTTTTTATCAAAGGCTTAACTTCAGAATTTGAACTTTTTCATAAACTTAACAAAAATAAATAAATAATAAAAATGTAAGTGTGACGGGTTTGAGTGTGACGGGGTTGTGATTTTTTTGTCCATATTGGCCACTGCTCTAAATCTAGTGAATAATTGGAGAGCACATGGCATGTATGATATTAAGAAATCATGAATAATGTTGAAATAACAAAGATAATTTTCACAAGTAATAGTTTTCTATCTTCAATTGATGTAACGGGGTTAAGTCGTTAAGCTTGACAAACACAATTTCACAACATAATTTAGTTATAATTATTAAAGAAGGTGGTAACTTGACTGTGTCTGCTCACAGTGTTGTTCAGAAGACTTCTATGATGTCACTTCCTATTAATGATGTCACATAAGTATCAGTTCATTATTTTTATAGGGGGAGAATGGTTTGTGTAACGGGGTTGAGGGGTTACTGAGGTACGGAACTAAATAATGTGATTTTAATGAATAATCATGAATTTACTTAGAAAAAAAAAACATTACCAGCAAAAAAGCACAGATGGATATTTATGAGAATGGCAAAATAAATTGACTTTTTTCTCATTTTATTATTCATATCCCAAGTACACTTTCATAGAAGGCCTTGAGGGACATGACAAAATAGGTGGTGTCAACTGAAAAAAACTAAATAATTTCTAATATAAAGATAAAATGTATGTCATGTTTGTAAACATTATTAAAGGAGACATTTTAATGAATACAAAAAGCTTTTTAAAATATATTTTGGTGACCCACTAGATAAAATACACTGAAAAAGGTCAGAGGGACTCAAATCGTACCGGTTTCGTGGAATGACTCATACAGTATCTCACAGAAGTGAGTACACCCCTCACATTTTTGTAAATATTTTATTATATCTTTTCATGTGACAACATTGAAGAAATGACACTTTGCTACAATGTAAAGTAGCGAGTGTACAGCTTGTATAACAGTGTAATTTTGCTGTCCCCTCAAAATAACTCAACACACAGCCATTAATGTCTAAACCGCTGGCCACAAAAGTGAGTACACCCCTAAGTAAAAATGTCCAAATTGGGCCCAATTAGCCATTTTCTTTCCCCGGTGTCATGTGACTCATTAGTGTTACAAGGTCTCAGGTGTGAATGTGGAGCAGGTGTGTTAAATTTAGTGTTATCGCTCTCACTCTCTCATACTGGTCACTGGAAGTTCAACATGGCACCTCATGGCAAAGAACTCTCTTAGGATCTGAAAAAAAGAATTGTTGCTCTACATAAAGATGGCGTAGCTATAAGAAGATTGCCAAGATCCTGAAACTGAGCTGCAGCAAGGTGGCCAAGACCATACAGTGGTTTAACAGGACAGGTTCCACTCAGAACAGGCCTCGCCATGGTCGACCAAAGAAGTTGAGTGTCATATCCAGAGGTTGTGTTTGGGAAATAGACGTATGAGTGCTGCCAGCATTGCTGCAGAGGTTGAAGGGGTGGGGGGACAGCCTGTCAGTGCTCAGACCATACGCCACACACTGCATCAAATTAGTCTGCATGGCTGTCGTCCCAGAAGGAAGACTCTTCTAAAGATGATGCACAAGAAAGCACGCAAACAGTTTGCTGAAGACAAGCAGACTAAGGACATGGATTGCTGGAACCATGTCCTGTGGTCTGATGAGACCAAGATAAACTTATTTGGTTCAGATGGTGTCAAGCATGTGTGGCGGCAACCAGGTGAGGAGTACAAAGACAAGTGTGTCTTGCCTACAGTCAAGCATGGTGGTGGGAGTGTCATGGTCTGGGGCTGCATGAGTGCTGCCGGCACTGTGGAGCTACAGTTTATTGACGGAACCATGAACGCCAACATGTACTGTGACATATTGAAGCAGAGCATGGGCAACAGGGCAGTATTCCAACATGATAACGACCCCAAACACACCTCCAAGACGACCACTGCCTTGCTAAAGAAGCTGAGGGTACCTAAACCCTATTGAGCATCTGTGGGGCATCCTCAAACGGAAGGTGGAGGAGCGCAAGGTCTCTAACATCCACCAGCTCTGTGATGTCGTCATGGAGGAATGGAAAGACTCCAGTGGCAACCTGTGAAGCTCTGGTGAACTCCATGCCCAAGAGGGTTAAGGCAGTGCTGAAAAATAATGGTGGCCACACAAAATATTGACACTTTGGGCCCAATTTGGACATTTTCACTTAGGGGTGTACTCACTTTTGTGGCCAGCGGTTTGGACATTAATGGCTGTGTGTTGAGTTATTTTTAGGGGACAGCAAATTTACAGTTATACAAGCTGTACACTCACTACTTTACATTGTAGCAAAGTGTCATTTCTTCAGTGTTGTCACATGAAAAGATATAATAAAATATTTACAAAAATGTGAGGGGTGTACTCACTTCTGTGAGATACTGTATACTACTGTATGTTGATGATGACTTTGCATCTCACAATATATCCTAGTGTACGTGTATTATTCATTTAGCAGGAGCTTTAATCCAAAGCAACATAACAACTGTTACTTCTTGTATTATCGTTTGTCTATTGATTACTCAAACTGCACATTAATTTTGCTGTTATACCATAGAAATGCATAATTCTAAATACAAGGCCATGAAAAGCCCTATGTAGAACATCCAGGTTGTTATCTAGTAATTATGGTAATTACAACACGGTGTGAGCGCAGCACTACTCTTTCTTTGTTGATAATTGAACTAACGTTTGCCATTGTGTTTCCTTTATATGCCATCTTGATTGTCAGGCAGTGGAATCAGGTAGGAATATTCAAAATTAACTAACTAAAATGTACCATGTGGTGAGCTTACTCTTAAATCTTCAAAAAAAGGAAAAAATAATAAAATATACTCTGAAGTCTTTTTTTCATTACAGCAAGTCAGTGTCATCCAGATGGTCTGAGCTGGTTTGGCAGAACATGGTCTTTGTCTGCTTCTCGCTCAAGCTTTCTTTAGCGCTCTCTCCAGGAGGAAAAATATGTTGTAGCGCTGGTGCTTCCTAATCCAATCACAGTACTTGTCTCGTTATAACTAGCTGTCAATGAGAGCATTTGAGCAGAGGGAACAGCGTGACCATCACACATTGCAAAGGATAGCAGTTCTTGTTTGTTACTGCATTAAAGCTGACTGCTGTGTGGGAATCCTCTAGAGGACCATTAAAAATCCTGAGGACAGGCTGTATTAGGGTTGCCTTTAAGTGCAGCTCTCCTCTTACAAACTTCTTTTGTATCATGTTGTGTTCTGTTTTTAATGTAAAATTTTCATCCTTATTGCCCTATAAATACGTATTCCAGCTGGTCAGTTTTGTTTGGTGGTGGTAACATCATGCTTTTAGACCACTTTTTTCCAGTTGTGATGGAGTGAATCAATGGAGGGTTTCATTTTATGCACATTCCTGTGGTGACAATCAATGTATTGCTTGGTCAGATTCCACATACTACAATTACTGTCCTGGCTTGAATATGAATGGGTAATTAATGATCAATTGTCACAATCAATAATACTGAACAATAATGCTCTACCAGGCAGGAAGGGGTTAGAGAAGTTGATTAAACAGCGTATGCTTTATACAGATATAGTCACTGTTACAAATAAGGCATCATTTTACATGTCCAGTTGAAGCTCATTTGATAGATAAACATGAAAATCAATGAATCCGGTCACAAAAGGTTAAGTCCAATGCAAAGCATCCATATACTGTATATGGTACAGGGCTTTGGTTGCACATCTACAACACTACAGATCCTACAGACCTGCCATCTGCTAATCTGTCATCAAGCACTGCCATCTATTGGGTGAAGTTTGTAAATACCTCTCATTTAAAAGAAGGTCACTCAAAAATGGTATATTTTTAAAGGGTTAGTTCACCCAAAAATGAAAATTCTGTCATTTATTACTCATGCTCATGCCGTTCCAGACCCGTAAGACCTTCGTTAATCTTCGGAACGCAAATAGAGATATTTTTGTTTAAATCCGATTGTTCTGTGAGGCCTACATAGGGAGCAATGACATTTTCTCTCTCAAGATCCATAAAGGTACCAAAAACATATTTAAATCAGTTCATGTGAGTACAGTGGTTCAATATTAATATTATAAAGCGACGAGAATATTTTTGGTGCGCCAAAAAAAACCCCAAAATAACGAATTATTTAGTGATGGCCGATTTCAAAACACTGCTTCAGGAAGCTTCGGAGCATAATCAGCGTGTCAAATCCGCAGTTCGGATTTAAACAAAAATATCTTAATTTGTGTTCCGAAGATCAACGAAGGTCTTACGGGTGTAAAACGGCATGAGGGTGAGTAATTAATGACATAATTTTCATTTTTGGGTGAACTAACCCTTTAAGGAATCTTCACAAAGCTCTTTGCTATACACTACCATCAAAGGTTTGGAGTTCAAAGCAACAACATTTGTCAACCTCCAAAAAGCAATATAAAAGTAGTCCATAGGTGCTGAATTACAAGTCTTATGAATTCATATAAGCTTTGTGTAAGGAGCAGACTGATATTCAAGCTTGTTAAATGATGACAGAATTTTAATTTTGGGGGTGAACTGTTATTAATTGATGCAACAATCCCTATAGGCCTGAACCTAAAATGCTGTTTCATGTCATAAAATTATAGATATGAAACCTTAACAATATGAACAGTACTTTTTTGGTAGCAGTCAAATGCAGAGATGGACGCCATCCCTCTTTATAATCAGTTTCTGCTTCAAAAGGTGACATTTCAGCAGGTACAAAAGATTTTGGCCCCAAGGACACACATCCTGTAGAGGACAGGACGTGTAATTGAATCTAGCGCCCGTCCTTTTGATGGCCGTCCACTCAGCGCCACTGCAATGATCAGAGGGAAAAAACACCTATAAATCACTGCTGGTCCACCCCAGGCCTGCCATTTCCACAAGCCTGACAGAATATAAATCATGTTTACAAAAATGGAGTCTTTACAGAAAGCTGCTCCAAAACATAATTACAGCTTGTAAAATTTGGCACTGTTTTCACACAAAGCAAAGGTTAGACAGAAAGAAATGGAACTTGTGAATTTGGAAAATGTGTAGCAGTCTCACCTGGCTTTAGACACTCTCATAAAGGCACCTTTTATGAGAATGCCCTCTGGTGACATTATCAGGCCTTCATGAGAGTCTTAAATCTCATATACAGTTGAGCTCAAAAGTTTACATACCCCTTGTAGAATATGCAAAAATGTGAATCATTTTAACAAAATAAGGAGGATCATGAAAATTGCATGTTATTTTTTATTTAGTACTGTCCTTAATAAAGTATTTCACATAACAGATGTTTACATAAAGTCCACAAGATAAAAAAAATAGCTGAATTTATAAAAATGACCCTGTTCAAAAGTTTAAATACCCTTGATTCTTAATACTGTGTGTGGTTACCTGGATGATTTACGATTGTTGTTTTGTTTTGTGATGGTTGTTCATGAGTCCCTTGTTTGTTCTGAGCAGTTAAACTAAGCTCTGTTCTTCAGAAAAATTCCCCAAGTCCTGCAAATTCTTTGATTTTCCAGCATCTTCTGCATATTTGAACCCTTTCCAGCAGTGACTGTATGATTTTGAGATCCATCTTTTCACATTGAGGATAATTGAGGGACTCAAACACAACTATTAAAAAAGGTTCAAACATTCACTGATGCTCCAGAAGGAAACACAATGCATTAAGAGTCAGGGGGTGAAAACTTTTGAACAAGAAGATGATGTGCAATTTTTTCTTATTTTGTTTAAAAAATCGTATTTTTACATTTAGTACTGCCCTTTGGAAGCAACAGAAGATTCTTGCATGTTTACCAGAAGAGGAAAAAAAGTATAATTTACCCTGTTTATCCAATTCAAAAAGTTTTCATCCTCGGCTCTTAATGCATTGTGTTTCCTTCTGGAGCATCAGTGAATGTTTGAACCTTTTGTAATAGTTGTGTTTGAGTCCCTCAGTTGTCCTCAGTGTGAAAAGATGGATCTCAAAATCATATAGTCACTGCTGAAAAGGGTTCAAATATGCAAAAGATGCTGGAAAATCAAAGATTATGCAGGACCTGGAGATTTTTTTCTGAAGAAAAGAATCAGTTTAACTGCTCAGAACAAACAAGGGACTCATGAACAACCATCACAAAACAAAAAAAACAAAAAAAAAACAGTCGTAGATCATCCAGGTAACCACACACAGTATTAAGAATCAAGGGTATTTAAACTTTTGAACTGGGTCATTTTTATAAATTCTGCTAATTTTTTTTTTTTTTTTTTTATCTTGTGGACTTTATGTAAACAACTGTTATGTGAAATACTTTATTAAGGACAGTACTAAATAAAAAATAACATGCAATTTTCATGATCCTTCTTATTTTGTTAAAATGATTAACATTTTTGCAGATTCTGCAAGGGGTATGTAAACTTTTGAGCTCAACTGTATGTGAGGTTTAAAAAGATTCTTTATAGGCATCTATGGTTCCATGAAGAACCTATAACATATTACTGACTTGACGTGTAAACATTATGGGAAGCACACTAGCCAGATGGGATTTAAACTTTGTCGGCTGAAGACCCAAGTTTGGTTTGAAGACGAAAAATGTACTAAGCACAATGTTCTCTCACTTTTCCTGATTTCTAACACAAACTCACTTCATTCGAAAGATCTGAAAAAAGCCTGTAGATTCACCCGCCCATAGACCCTCTCTCAAAGAAGGAAAGAAGTGGATGAAAGTGGACAAAAGAGATGGATTAAAACACCAGGTGTAAATGAGAATTTCTCTCCCTCGTCTACTTGTGATCCGATCAACCAAAACCCATCTTAATACCAGGTGTAAAGGCCATTGATGCACATGGGAAGTGAAAGTTAGACTGTCATGGTCTGATCACACAGTACAGCTACTGTAGCTCAAATTTCTGAAAATCTTTATGCTGCCCATGATAGAAAGGTGTCAGAAAACACAATGCATCGCAGTTTGCTGACTATGGGCTGTGTAGCCGCAGATTTTGCCCAGACAGACATGTTCCTGGATCAACATATTTTGTTGCTCCTGGAACATTTCTGTCTGGAAATTTAGTCCTAACTTTATCCCTACCCCTAAACCTGATGTTGATCCAGGAACATGTTGTACTTGGCGAAATCACATTCACCATCAGAACTGGACCATGAAGCAATAGAAGAAGATTGCCTGGTCTGATGAATCATGTTTCCTTCTAGATCAAGTAGATGGCCAGTGTATGTGCATGATTTACCTGGGGAAGATATGGCAGGATGCACTACGGGAAGAAGGCAGGCCAGCGGAGGCAGTGTTAGGCTCTGAATAATGTTTCTGCTGGGAAACCTAGAGTAATTGCATTAATGTCACTGCTACTTTGACATGCATAAAGATTGTTGCAGACCAAGTAAACCCCTACATGGAAATTATGTTCCCTGATGGCAGTGGCCTCTTTCAGAAGGATATTGCACCCTGCCACACTACAAAAAATGTTCAGGAACGGTTTGAGGAACATGATAAATCAAGGTTTTGCTTTGGCCTCCAAATTCCCCAGATCTCAATCCGATTGAGCATCTAAGGGATGTGCTGGGCCAACAAATATGATCCTGGAGGCCTCGCAATTCCCACCTCACAATTTGTCTTGGTGCCTGAAACCACATGACACATTCAGAGGTCTTGTCGAGTCCATGCCTCGACGGGTCAGAGCTGTTTTGGCAGCATGAGGGGGACCTACATGATATTAGATAGGTGGCTTTAATGTTGTGGCAGATATGTAACATACTTAGTACATATTCAGATGTGAAGAGCCCTCCTGATTAACAACATGTTTTGCTTATAAATCAAAAACATAGTGTGTCAAAAGATAATCAATGATTCTGCTCTAAATAACTACACTTTGTGGAACACAGTACTGGAAAATTTCTAGAATTTTTCGATACTCGTGATCAATCAGAATCTTAGTATTTGTAGAGATGACCTTAATTGATTTTGCATGCCTATTAATATTAGTGTTTCTGTATTTTAAGTTAGTTTGAGGTTGGATCCTAAAACTCCTTGGCCATTTCCACCTGGTATTAAGATACGTTTTGTTCGATCGGATCACAAGTAGATGAGGGAGACCCATACTCGTTTACACCTGGTGTTTTAATCTGTCTCTTTTGTCCTCTTTCAACCACTTCTGCCCCGGTTTCTTCGAGGGGAGGGTCTATGGCGGATAAATGTATGGGCTTTTTCACATCTCTCGATCTAATAGACAAAATAAGCTCACGGAATTTACATATGAACACGCATAGCGTCGACGGAAAAACATACAGAGAGCAGCAGCTTTCATTTCTGCTTTGACAGCCACAAGACCGGCCGAACGCTGAGTGTCTGTTAAAAATCAGGAATAGTGAGGGAACATTGTGCTCGGTATGTTTTTCGCCTTCAAGCCAAAATTAGGTCTTCAGCAGACAAAGTTTACATCCCGTCTGAAAAGCATGCTTCCCATAATGTTTACACATTAGGTCAGTAGGCGGTCTTTAGTGGCTGTTCGAATGCTTTCAACCACATTAGCATTTACACTGTGAAAGCAATCCGGTCGAATGCGTTTGACAACCTCTGGAAGTGGTTGAAAGTGGACAAGCACAAAACATTTTACACCCCGTTTACACCTGTATTTAGCGTCGTCCGATTGACCAAAATGCATCTTAATACCAAGTGTAAACAGGGCCATTGCTGTATTGCTCAATTCTGCTTTTGGAAATGTGAAGAACTGCAACTCCTGGTCTTCATTGTTCATATTGGTCACTCTACTGGGTCAAACACTGTTTCTTAACAAAACCCATGAAGAAATTGTTTGTTCACCCACGAACAACATTTTTTGACAGAGCGCTTTGATATTCTTTGAAGCACCTTGGGCTACCATGTTAATAGTAATAGCATGCTATATGAATATGGCAAGCATTCAGTACCATTATTACCATCTGATACCATCACTGTACCATGGTACCGCAACAGTATTTTTTCTAGAAGGTAAATTGACATTACAGAAAAATGCAATTATTTTTAATAACATTACAAGCAGACAGATTTAAACATTTGTTGATTTTAAAAAAAGTAATGTTTACAATGAAGTAGTAAATCACGAATGTGTTTCAACTGAAGCTACCATTATATGTTAAAGTGCAGTTAAATTGTTCAGTAAAGGCTTCCAGCAGTTTTGGTATGGCCTCTTCAGTTGAGACATCCCGTTCCAGCTCTCGGCTCAGTGAGGTCACACCTTTTCCCACAATCCCACATGGCACAATCTTGTCAAACCAATTCATGTCTGTGTTGCAGTTAAGAGCCAAACCATGAGAGGTGATGTATCTTCCACAATGGATACCTGCAGAACAAGACAATTACCAACAAAATTCACATTGACATTCTTCTCTTGAACTTTATTTGTAGAAAAAGTACAGTGGTCCTGATTTTTTTTTTTTCATGTTTAAAGCTGGAAATATATTGTTTTAACATTTTATACAAATAAATTTTATGACAATGCCAAATGAATATTTTATACCTTTAATCTGCACTATTTTTAGGTGACCAATCAAGGGCCAGATTTACTAAACAGGGCACATTATCGTGAAAGCGCAATTCCAAAAAAGCGCTGATAGGAGTGGAAGTTTTTGCACATGATCTACTGACGACGCTCAAATTAAAGAACACATTTCTATAATGACCAACGCAATCTACCAGCGCAAATTAGCGTCTGGCTTAAGACATGCTTTTTTTGGGCAGTAAATAATGGCGCAAATACCAGTAAATTGACTAGCGCAAACCTTAGTTAATCACCTTGCATGATTCATTTAATGATCAATACTTGTTAACATGTTGTAAATAGACATCAATGAAGCTCTGCACCGAGCGGTTCACTGATAGACGCCTGCATTCAAATGCTCCCACTTTCAAATTCAAACACTTGCTGTGCTTTCAAACGCTTGCGTGTGTTGATCATTGTAGTCAATTATAGACATATCTGATGAGTTATGAGAATTACTGTCAGGATTTATCTGATGAGTAAATCCTGAAAGTAGTTTTTAACGCCAAAACAGGGTTTGCACTGACGCAAGCTGTTAGTAAATCTGGCCCCAAATGTAAACAAATTGTGACAATAAAAATGCTCTCGGGAACAATCTATACACTACGGGTCAAGTAAGATTTTATTTTTCATAAAGAAATTAAAAGATGCATTAAACTGATCAAAAGTCACTGTAAAGACTTTTACATCATTGCATACAATTTATTTTAACACTATGTGCACCTTAAAATTCTATTCAAAGTATCTTGAAACAAACAAACAAACAAAAAAAACATGGTTTCCACAAAAAAATATTAAGCAGCACAACTTTCAACAATGATAATAATAAAAAATGTTTGTGAGTGATTTCTGAAGGATCATTTTAAAATTTATTTAAAAAAATATTTCAAAGTTTGTTTATATTGTAATAATATTCCAAAATATTACTGTTTTACTGTATTTTTAATTATATCAATGCAGCCTTGGTGAAACTTCTTTCAAAAACCTAAAAAAATAAAATAAAAAAAATAATAAAAAAATCTCAGCCACCCTAAACTTTTGTATAGTAGTATATTAATGTATATACACTGTACATATCAAAATATAATATCAGTTATTTCAAATAGTAATAATTTAGAGTATTACCTAATAAAATGCGGCAATGGTGAACAGGCTATTCAAAGGTTTAAAAGTTTTTGGTTTGTTTTTGAAAGAAATGAATCCACTTAATATATAGTAGTCAACATTTGAAGTGGATCAAAACCTTTCATCAAAGTTGTCCTAAAACCTTCTTCTTAGGACAACTTTGATGAACTTTTTTGATCCACTTCAAATGTTGACTACTGTAGTTCTAATACACATATTCGTCTTTCCAGTTTTGATGACTTTACTATTATTCTAAAATGTGCAAATTAATTATAATAAATAAAGAGTAGGGGTGTCCAAACTTCTGACCAGTAATCAGTATTTATAAAGAAAATGTAAACCTAAACATTTACTTACCAATTGCACAAATTTTGTTGTTGCCCACCCAGACACCTGTATCTGGAGAAGTAGAGGCGTTGATCCCAAATTTCCTGCACATCTTGATCACAGTCCTTTCCAGTTCACACACGTACCATCTCACACTCTTCTTAAAGCAGCCCAGGTTGAGGACAGGATAACACACTAACTGACCAGGTCCGTGAAACGTTATTAGACCTCCTCGGTTGGTACGGAAGAAGTCTGCGCCCAGCTCTTTCAGTCTTTGCTCCTCTTCAGGAGGGTAAGGAGCCTGTCTGATGCCAATGGTGTACACAGGCTCATGTTCACAAAGTAATAAAGTGTTTGGGCTGATGCTGGGTGAATCTAGATGTTGCTTTATGTGCTGCTGCTGTATCTTCAAGGCATTGCCGTAGGAAATCCTCCCCAAGTGCAGCACCTTGACAGCAGCCTTACCGACTGACATTGTGTTTTCAGATGAATTTTTGAAGCATCGACTATAGATGGAAAATAAAGTCACAATTAGTTCTATATTTTGCCCAACTTAATTTGTCCAAAAAACATAATTCAAAGGTTGGCATGACATTGTGAAGCAGTGAAAGCAGTTTCCTGCAGTGTAATTTTCAAAGATTTTAGATAATTTTTTTCATTATAATGCTGTTTTATGGAATCATGTTGTGTATATTACGTGCAGATTACTATAAACAATTTTTTTTTTTTTACATTTCATGTATGCTATTTATCAACTACCCATATTTTATGACCCGACGAATCAATTAATCTTATAATTAATCTGAAACATTTTAGGAAAAATCCAACACTAACTGTTACGTCCTTATTTCACACCAGCTTTAACACAGGATGCACCGAATACAAGGATTATAACCGCAAGTTCCAACATAAACTGATGTTGAACGCTCACAAAACAGAGATGGAAAGCTTTATGTGTCTGTTACAGGACGGTCATTCTTACTGTACGACGCAATGCTGACAGTACGGACTTATTCTTCTTTAACTCCGGAGGGTGAAGGCGGAAGCGTGATGCATTACTGCCATCTACTGGTTTGGTGCGCTACCTACTAAACTTAAACTTTACATTAAGAAAAAGCATTGTAAATGTATTTACCATTATTTTAATGTTAGCTTTTATAATATTGTCAGTTTTGTCTCGAGATTGTAGTGAAAATGAAATACTAAGTCGGCAGTATATTTGAAATATGAAATAGTATATCACCAGTAATATTGGTATAACTGTCTTTTTTAAATGTAAATGTTGTATGTATTATTTGTGTTGTCTGTTGTATGTTTCTATTCTAATGGACCCTTGGGTCTGGAAATAAAGTTGAAATGAAATGAAATTGAAATTGACGATGCATTGTCACTGTGAAAATTAAAATGAAAACAAAATCACTTAATGATGCACATACTTTGCAGATACTTCTGGATCATTTTTATATGATCCATTTTTTGGCGAGCAGTCAACATTTGGATCAAAAAAGAGCTGATTTTTCAGAACTTTTTTAAATTTGTAACGTAACCTTGTACATATCTAGTTTTGGGGAAACTAAATAATTATATATATATATATATATATATATATATATATATATATAAATTGCAATAAAAGCAGGACATTGAAGGTATACACAAACGAAAGATGCTAGTTTTTTTTTTGTTTGTTTGTTTTTTTCTTTTGCAGAACTAACTTCATTTGTGCAATGACTTTTCAGCGTGAAGTCAGGACATATTCCACAACGTTTGATAACCAGAAATTGTCCACATCTCCAAATATAGGCTATCAAATTGTCTGTACTTGAGATATATATAGATATATATTGAGTTAAGTTGACTAGTGTATAAAATAAAAAGTGTAAAAAAATAAGATTGTTGTTCCACCGCTGCATGTGACGTCACGACAGGGCGGGGCTTGTTTTCAAACCCAGACGCAGGCTCATACCAATGAAAATGGCGGCGGTGGGGTCCGCCAAATCCACTGGACTGGGGCAGAGAAGCAAAACCAGGCCTGGCGCTCACGCTGTTCCTCTGTCTCTAGAGGAGGCCCGTTGCCCGGTGTGCTCAGAGATACTCCTGGAGCCCGTAACGATGCCATGTGGACACTCGGTGTGTCTGCATTGCTTCCAGCGGACGGTGAAGTTGATCAGTCTGTGCTGTCCGCTGTGCCGGCTGCGAGTGTCCAGCTGGGCCCGTAAACAGTCCCGGGAGAAGAGCCTGGTCAACACCGAGCTCTGGGAGCTGGTCCGGCTCAGTCACCCGGAGAGATGCAAGCGGAGGATGGAGCAGAGAGATGGAGAGATCGCGGACGGTGGTTAGTATGACTTGACATATTACATAATCATGAGTTTGAAATAATTATTTACGCTTCGAGAAATCGCGGCATGACATAACAGACAGTTTTACAGCTTCAGTGATTTCAGTTCAGATGACCGTTTCACCAATAACCCAATAATAATAGTAATAAAATATTTTTATTATTGAGTGTTTCCATCGCAAACAATATGAAACCAGTAAATTAGATTTTTAAAACGGGGAGCTGGAATCTGGAAGAATAACAGCAGTGTTTTGTTGGGGGGCGTTCACACAGGACTGTCTGCGCTGTTTTTTTCTTTGGTCTGTGTACGAATTCACAGTAGCGTCGCGTCTGGCGCGTTGCGTTTTCAACTTGATTAAACACAACTTAGCTTTAGTGGCTAATTTTATCAAACACGTTCAACATAATTTTTTGGAGCATATATACATGATGTTTTACGTTGTCGCGTTTTGCAGTTCAGAGTTCATCTGTTTTCGGACGTCAGAACGTCATGGGAGCAGACAGTGTAGAAAGGGGTCAAAATAATACCTGACTTTAGACTTTATAAAGTATTGAAAATACTTGACTTTAGACTTTATAAAGTATTGGAATTACTTAAATTTTTATATTTATAAAAAAAAAAAAAAAAAAAAAAAGTTTATTCGACTTTTAGTTCTAGCTATGTTTCTTACCCACATCTGACTTGCTATACTTTAAAGACTTACAAGACAATCTAGTGTGATATCCTGGTTGTTTGTAAACTTGAATGTAAAAGTGAGTGGTAACTTGTCCAGACATGTGTGTGTCCAGTGGGAGGAGCTAGTGACAGAACTGAGAGCATCAAATGTGTTTATCATGGTTTGGTCCCATTAGTGAGTTTGAATTGGTGTTAGAGAGAAGGAAGCCAGTTGTCCATTTTGTGTTCTTTTTTGTGATTTCTGATATGTTTATGTTTTCATCTCTTAGAAATTTTTCGTGCACCTGTACCAATTCATAAGTCTGGAGAAATGCGTCAAGAGTATGAGAAACAAAAGATGAAGGTAAGTTACTGAGGTATGACAATACTGAGTAAATTGTTTGCACTCTTCATTGCTGTTCTTCATGATATTATTTTTTACCTACACTTACAAATAAAAATTATAGTATTACAGTGTTCTTGGACATGTACCATGCTATTTTTTAAAATTATCCTATTAGTACTTATAAATACCTTGGTATTAACGTTTGATAAAATTACTATTGTTCCAACAAAGTGGAAAAGTCCACAAACAAAATGCAAAGCACTTCTGATTTATAATAAGCTTGTTTTGCTTGTTCTACATGAAATACTGTTATGAAATACAGTTTTAGATATGTGTGTGTGTATATATATGCATATATATATAATATATATATATATATATATATATATATAAAGCACAGGTTTATTTTTTCAGGGTGGATGCAGTGAAGAAACTGAAGAGAGAAAGAAAAAAATCCATAGAAAAGAAGAGTGTGGGATGCTGAAACATTGTCAATATCCTGTATGTTCAAAACTCTTCTTCGATGTTACCTACTTGGGTCTAAGCTGGGTGTAAACATGCACACATACAGTTAATTTCATATGCTTCATAATTTGGGATATTTCTTTTTATTAACTATTTTGTTACTGCCTAATTACATTTGCTTGTCCATTTTACACTGTAGTTATTGTGTTTCAGTTCTGTGGTGTGTCAGACTCCGAGAATGAAGAGCCAGTGGGAAAGAGGACCAGACATGTTTCAGCATTTGTACGAAAAACAAGATGCTCCCCTGCTGTCAATAGAGGGTATTGCACTTGTATTTACTTTATATTTTAAATGTATTTATGTACTTAGTATTTATTATTAGTGTTAGAATTAGTGTTAGAATTCATTGTATCTAGAACGGGGTGCCTGGAAAACACTAACATGCAGAAAACAAAAACACACACACCTATTTATTCCTTATTATGACCATTTTCCACACTTTTGAAAAACAGTTGAAAAACAAAACTATGAAAATGAAGCATGGAAGCATACAAATTATGTAGTGGCCAAAAGTGTCAAGTAAATTATATTGTGTTTGAACTAGGGCTGGAAAGCAATTAAAATATTTAATCTAATTAATTACATGATGTGTGATTAATGTAATTAATCGCAAATTTGTTGTACATCAAATTTGGCGGAGAAATGCGTCACGCAAGCACAATAGCTGTATGACCGATGTGTCACTTTTATTTCGTTTTTCCTTTTTTATTCAAAATATTCACGTGTTAACAATAGTCTATCATGAACCATAGGCTATATAGGCGCTGAGAACCCACGGAAACATGGGATATTCTCCATTTATTTTAACCAATAAAAAATGACTGCAACTTTCAGATGCAACGTTTTTATTTTTATTTTTATAGTTCACTTGAGGGAGTTGCTATGTCATTTTTTAACGACGCATATCGAGTGTGCAGCACGAATCTCTCCACAAAACTCGCGTGCTCTCAAATATAGTGTCCTCATGTCTACTCTGGTTCTGATATTACGTGTACGCACTCTGTTTTGTGGGCAGAAACATAAATAGGCGCCTATTGTCAAATATTTGATTGTGTTTTGTCGTTTATCATGCCAATTGATCTATAACGCACGATGCGCCAACGTCAAAGCCTGCCAAAGTGTGAAAGCACGTTTGAATTTAGCAGTGAACGTTCTGATCTTACAAGTGTTGTCGTACACTTCAAAGGTTTCAAATCGATCACCTTTCGCCTTTCATATTTTGAATTTTATGGACATTCTAAGTGCATTCTATAGGCTTTATCACGCAGTGAGTTGTTGCTTTGCGTCATATTCATCATCAGTCAACTGCATGAATAGCAGATGTCCTATGTAGGTCTCGGGGCGGCGCAAGTGCGTTAAATGCGTTAAAGTGCCTTAAAAAATTTAAATTCCCAGCTAGTGTTGTCACGGTACCAAAATTCCAGTAGTCTGTACCAATACCAGTAAAAATTTACAGTTCTGTGTACCAATTTCGGTTCCACAGGAAAATCTGTTGGAACTACTTTACTATTTTATTTAACTAGCCTATTTTTAAAAACATATTAAATATGATGGTAATCATACATATACATATTTGGAGCGTTTGTGTGTATATATATATATATATGTCAATGAAATACATTTTGAAATTAAAAAAAAAAAATAGGCCTAAACAAAATGCTCAAACATCCATTTTGTAACAGACGTGCGTGTTTTTTTTTAGCTATTCCTTCAGTGAAACGACACAAAACAGCCTCTAAACTATGACTTAAATATCAGTAAATAATGGTAACCTAAATAATAAGAAAGTGAAGTATTGTACATTTTTTTATTTCCACACAAAGATACGTCATAAGAGCAGGAAAGAAACCATTTCTCTTTAATAATATCTTCATGTTATCTCCTGATGTTACAAGCAACTGACACTTTCTGTAAAAGGTCTGAAGAGCGAGTTTTATCTTCACACATTTAGGCTATGTTTGATTTAGCGCTGCCAGAGAAAGCGAAACTAAATCACTGGTGTGTGAAACACGCTATACAGATAAACTTGATGCGCCTTATAAAGTCTAATAACAAGCACAAACTGTGTTAAATAGAAATTGATGTGCAAACAAAAAGGTTTCTGTCCTACGGTGTTTTTTCTACTTTACCACAGTAAAGAATGCAAATATAATAGGCCTAATTAAAAGCGAACCAAAGGAAAAAATGTTTATAATCCCCTGTGTGAGTGAAGATTTGGGAAAATTAACAGAGATTCCATGTTCAGTGGAATTACTAAAGGGATATTGTTAAATTCTCTGCAAACCGGTTGACCAGATCGCGATTCGCAAAACAGAATACAAAGCCGACAAAGCTTAAATGTATGACGTACCTCTCTCATTCGGCATGAACCAAAATGTTTCCATGGCTGCGATGTCACTTTTAATTGCTAACCTATTAGCCTATTTCTTCTATAAACAAAGCTTTGTGTTTCACTCGTGTCATATTCACGTAAAATACTGGCACAGCCCTATCAGTGGATACCGAATATACCCGGATACTCGGTACTCCCGGTGCTACAGAAATGCTGATATCGTCACATTTTCAAAATTTCAGTACCGACTTGGTACCGAAGTGCCGGTACTTTTGACAACACTATTTCTAGCCCTAGTTTGAACATATTCAGAGATGTAATATGTGTAGATTTCAGCTATACAAAGTTCTGTCATGAAACTCTAGATGGTGCAG
The DNA here is from genome assembly GCF_019924925.1 of Ctenopharyngodon idella. NCBI lineage: Eukaryota > Metazoa > Chordata > Actinopteri > Cypriniformes > Xenocyprididae > Ctenopharyngodon > Ctenopharyngodon idella. The sequence goes on from NC_067234.1 coordinate 10,621,345, forward strand.
GCTAATAAGTCCTTAATCTGCTTGCAATCACATCATTCTCTATAGGGCACAGCTGATTGGTTCCTGCTGTATCAGTAGCCAATGAGCTTGCTGCTCAACCTTCAAATACCCTCCACCTTCCCCAGCTCCACCTGTATAGATCTGCTACGGGTAATTCATATATGCTATATTGTACAGCAGCAGCATGTCTTACTTGCTCACAGCAGCGTGTTGTGCATGTATTGGCAGTAGGAAGTCCTGTACTTGCTCTGCAGCAGCAGCAGTAGCAATATTCCAGATCAGTTCCGCCAAGACCAAACATATCAATATTGTTATATCCAATACTATGCCAAACACTCTGAGGGTTGTCATGACAGAAATATATTCATTAAACACTTGTTTAACATGATATTCACTCAACAGTCATAAAAAAGAAAACAAACAAATAATTAGTGTAAATATAAATGCATGACAATGCATTGATAGAGCTAGAACTGCCACAGACATAAACTACAACACCACTATTAATATGCTAAGATACTAGTATCAGTCAGTGCTAATCTTAAACTTTCCAATTGTCACATAATTTGTCATTGTGCTGCATTACAGATGTCTTCATAGCACTGCTGTTCAGAGGAGCAGGAGCTGTACAGATTCTGAGGATGGCAGAGGAAAAAGCAGAGTTCACACACATCATGCCATTCCTGACAAGGTATGACATTTTAGTTATTGCCTGAACGCATCTGTTCAAATAATCATCAGTCTAATTTGTTGTTTAGGGTGAGTCGTTAGATAAAACACCAGTCCTGTTGTTCCAAGAAATATATTTGGTTCTCAACTCAATTTCAGAGTGCTGAAAATATTTTTTTTATTAAGCAACCATTTAGGAGACACATTTATCAAAAGCAGCTTATAGTACAGCTGTTACTTTCTTTAGAGCATTCTTCTTCATATCTGGCCCTGGAGGTCCACTGTCTTGCAGAGTTTAGGCCCAACCCTAATTAAACGCACATGAACAAGCTAATCAAGGTCTTCCTTAAGGATTACTAAAAAATTATAGGCAGGCAAGTTTGAAAAATGCACAGTGGACCTCTAGGGCCAGGTTTGAAGAACTCTGCACTAGAGAAACCTAAAGTATACTTCATTTTCCGTGTTCTGTTCCGTTGAGCGCACAAACTGCCTTAGACCACTCGCACACGTGCTGTTGTCCGCACGAACACAAGAATGACAGGCTGCATGTGGACAGTGTGCACAGACATCAGCAGACTGTTGATAATGAAAATTACGTCACAGACAGGCAGCTGTCCAAAGTGGAACACGGACACGGGAAGTATGCTTTTGGCTTTTCTTTGAGGATCGAACCAGCCTTACTGCGCTTAAACACTGGAGTTTACACTACACCAGAAAACACTGCCTAACAGATTTCAGTGCGGAAAGTGACACTTTGTTGTTCAGCCAATTTTTAACATCTGCAATGCACCAAAATGATTTCATGTAGGTCCATTTGTGATTTCAGAAATCCAGTATATTACCATTTGATTTAACAACTGACTTGGAATTTTTTCCACACCTTAAAATTAATCTTGTGCATTCCTATTTATCAATGCACGGCCAGAGCTTTCTTTAGTGTATAGGTGCGTTCTTGCTCTCAAGTTGGATTTAACGTAATTATGAGATTTGAACTTGTGTAAATACCCAGAATTTTCTGAGAGCTATGACTTGTATCATGTGACTGCTGTAGGCTACCACCTGATCGCTCCAGATTTATTTTGCCGTTGATAGTGTTGTTATGGAAACGCATAATTCTAGGCGCGTGACAAGACATTTGGCTCACAAGACAAGACACGAGATTGGGTTCATGAGAACGAGATGAGATTTTTGCACATTATTTTTAAGAAATCCTCAATGACAAAGTTCATGACTGAAAAAATAGTCTGCAGGTGCATTTTGAAATGTTTTAACTAATCATTATGTAATGAATATCATTTCAGAAATTAGAAGTTAAATGACATTCATTACATGAGGATTAGTTCATATGCATTGAAAGACAACAATATACAAGCACTGTAAAAGGTTTTGCCACAAACTCAACTAACTGGCTTCTCTCCTGTTTGATTTCACATGAGTTTCTTCAGACCTTACTGTACATGAATTATGAGCTTCCAGAACTTCTGTGTGTGACCTCCTAATTGAACTCCTTTCCACAAATTAAACATAGAAATAAAAACAGTATAAATGACAAAAATAAATATCACATTTTTTTCTTAGTCTTATGCAAACAATAAGTTAACAATAAGAAACAATAACAAAACAACCATAATCAAAGTACTCTCTCAATATTCAAAATGCAAACAGAGACTAAAACAGAGACCAGAGTTAAGAGGTGGTTACAACTACACAACCCAACCTGAAATAGGTTTGATATTGGGACAGGCTATTGTATGTAGCCTAATTTGCGCGCATTATGGAGCTCGCGTTTTACTTTCGCTTTCGAATTCATGATCGCACATACTCTATGAATAGGGAGCGGTGGTGCTGAGTTTGAATTCTACAAGATAAGAGATTTATCAGATGCTTAGGCTCTGTTGCGCAACAAATCCTCCGCCATGGTCATCTCGCCTTACTCGTCACGTGATCAGTGTGCGACTCTGCAGCTCATATTGGATGAGCAGAGCAGACGTTTACAATAGTTTACAATTGAAGCGACTGTTATACAACTGAATTACATGGTTTTTATTTCTATAAAAAAGCAAAATGACAGTGGACGCGGTGCCGCATTACGCAATGTAAATGTAGCGGTGGCATATTCTATGCTAATTTCACCTTCACGCTCCGTCACGGCGATATCGCGAGACAGCTTTTTACCTCGACGAGAAACCTTGTCGCATTTTAATATCGCAAGATCTTGTGACGAGAGCTACATAATTCTGATTCCGAGGACATGAACAGCTGTGAGTAGAACATCACAGGTTCTTAGCTCAAAATTACAGTAATTACATTATGGTGTGAACGCAGCATATAATCACCCTAAAACTTTGCCCACTAGACCACAACACGGGTGTCCAATTCTGCTCCTGAAGTTTAGCTCCAATTCTGATTAAACACACCTGAACCAGCTAATCAGTGTCTTCTAAATTACTAGAAACTTCCATTCAAGTGTGTTAGGGCAGGTAGGAGCTAATCTGTGCTGTACATTGGCACTTCGGAAGCACAATTGTACACCCACGTAGTAGGAAATAACATCTGTTGTTGCAATCAGTGGCAGGCTTGACAGTAGACAAATTGTCCAGTGAATAGTCATTTATATTGTCAGTGATACTACTCTACCACTCTTTCCCCTCTCTAGGCTAGCATCACTCATAGTTACAACGCTGGAATCCTTCTCTCCTCGGAGAACAGTTTATCTTTTTCAGCCCCAGTACTAAGCCTAGATAAGAGACACCACTGGCGGGGCATCCACACCTCATCTGTTTCTGTTGTGCTTCAAACGAAACCAGAGAGGTCCATTAGCCCAGAGAGCAATGATAGCATATCGGAAGAACTCAACCATTTCAAGCCTATCGTCTGCTCACCGTGCACGCCCCCCAAAAGGTTGCCCGACGGGCGACTTTTGGAACCTACAATCGTGAAGTCGACCCCTAGGAACTTGACACGCGCTCTGCACAAGTCCACAAGCTACGAGGCCAGCCCAACCATCTTGCAGAAGTGGAAGCAGATTGAAGTTGATCGTCAGTGCATCAAGGTGACCTCAAAAGGTACAGTCACGAGTCCGATCGCAGAGGATCTTAGCCTTAAATTGAGTCCCGTTGAAGAACAGGACAGCCGACTCTGCAACTGTGCTGTAGCCAAGGAAGGCTTAGAGGATAATCAATGCAATTGTGGATCTAAGGATCGGAAGGATAAACTTGTAGTCTGTAATAAACGACGGCTTATATTTGATCAGTGTAACACAGAGGAAGATACACAGCCAGTTAGCGCTCACATCAGGTCAACACCTCAAACTATTGCAGATACTTCATCCCCGAAAAGGCGTAGCAGATGTGAAGCACTCTGTGAACCCACAGAAATGTTAGATAAACATGCTGGACATTGTAATCAGGGTCCTGTAGACCCTGAGAACTTAATAAATGAGCCTACCACCAGGAGCTGTGTACTTAACAGACCTACCTCAAGAAGGGGCAAAAAGAGAAGCCACAAAACCAAACACTTGGAAGAGAACCTACAGACAAAAATATCCCGGACAGATCGCTGCAATGCCTATGACAGGCTTGATGATCTGATTGTCCGGCGAATGAGTCAGGAAAAGGAGGACAGAGAATTGGCGCTAAAGTTACAAAGACAGTTTGACAGAGAATGCCAAAAAGTGGACCGGCACAAAACAAGTCGTAACAAATACGAACTCAGGTCCTGGGCTACAAAAGATGGGATGGTAGGACACAATACACGCAGATCAGGAAGAATCTCCAAAAGAAATGAGCACTTTAACTATAGCTGTTAAAGGGACTTGCGGTTATAGTAGTGTTTTATTGTAGTTATTTGTCATGGTCACACATGTTTTCTTTGCTTGGGCACTACAGAGGCTTTCTAACGTCTGGAAAAGTATTGCAAGATAAGGTATTTACTTTTTTGACTCGTCATTTAACAGATGTGTTTCATCCAAAGCAACTTGCTATAATTGAGTCCACCTAGAGCAACCTGGGGTTAAGTGCCTTTGCTCAAGGGCACAATGGTCGTAGGAGAGGATTGGGCTCTCAGCAACTTTCCCGTTCATGGGGATTCAAAGCTGCAGTGTTTTGTTTCCAGCTCTGTTACTGTTTATCTGGCTTCTACCACTCAAAAACAGGAAACTGGGTATATGTTGTTTGGGGGATGGAAAATACATACAGAACTATACATACAAAATACATACAGAACTCTGAAAGGCTTTTTAGTACTTCAAGCCAGAGACGATAGTACTCCTTACAGTCTCTTTGTGCTCATCACAATCACAATTGCTCCATAAGAAGTTTGTTTGCATGTTTTAAAGTTATCATAGGACATTTGTACAAAGGTGTAGCTTAACCCTTTATTTGGCATTTCTTGTTTCCAGTGGTCTGGGAAGTTTTCTCTTGATGTATCAATCTATCAAACAACTTGTACGAATATATATTTTTGTGAATGATTTGGGTGGAAAAGAGTAAAATTGTAGCCTTAAGTCAGAAAACTACTCTACACAAGTACATAGACGCAAATGCTTGGTCAACGATTTGCGAGAGCACAGTCTTGTTGTACGTAACCTGTTTACTGCGTTCTTGAGTACTAAGGTTTGTTTCTGCCACAATACTAAAGGCAGCGACAGAGATGCCTTCAAATGTTTGTGCCATTAATAAGGATGTATTATTTTTTAGTTAGCCAGCTATAAACATGTCAGCAGGGTTAGTTCACCCAAAAATTAAATTTCTGTCATTAATTACTCGCCCTCATGTCGTTCCAAACCTGTAAGACATTCATTCATCTTCGGAACACAAATTAAGATATTTTTGATGAAATCCGAGGGTTTCTGAACCACACATAGGCAGCATCGTCATTGCACCTTTTGAGGTCTAGAAAGGTATTAAAGACATCAATAAAACAGTCAACGTGACTGCAGTGGTTCAACCTTAATATTATGAAGCAACAAGAACTTTTTGTGTGCAAAAACAAAACAAAAATAATGACTTTATTCAACAATCTTTTTTCTCTTCCCTGACAGTCTCCTACTCTGTTTATGTTGTAGACTCAGTGCAGCACTTCCTTGTTTACGTCCAAACGCCGGCTCAGTATTGGCTGATGCTGTACATGTGAGCAGCACGACACATGCTTGTGATGCTGACGCAGGAGCCGACCAAAAATGAGCCGGCCTTCTGACGTAGAACACGGAAGCCCTGCGTTTACTACATCAACAGCATAGGAGGCAGTCATGGAAGAGAAGAATAAAGTCATTATTTTTGTTTGTTTTTTGTGCACAAAAAGTATTTTCGTTGCTTCATAACATTAAAGTTGAACCACTGTAGTCACATTGACTATTTTAACAAAGTCTTTACTACCTCTCTGGACTTCTGTGGTTCAGAAACCCTCAGATTTCATCAAAAATAATTTGTGTTCTGAAGATGAACGAAGGTCTTACGGGTGTGGAATGACATGAGGGTGAGTAATTAATGACAGAAATTTAATTTTTGGGTGAACTGACCCTTTAAGGTAGAGCCACTTTAAGACAAACATCCACGGTTACCTACAAAGGCGTAACAATTCGTTCAACTATTTTTGTAGTTTTAAGCTTTAAAAAAAAAAAAAAAGAAGTCATGGACAATTTTATTTGTATGGTATCTGCAGACCGTGACTGTCGTAAAACTCCAACAGCTATTCAATGACTTTCTCTAATGGTAGAGCTGCGGAGGTTGGGATCTTAAGATCTCTGATTAAGGAGTTTGTGTTGCTGTATTAACGAAATGAGCGAAGGAAAATAAACATCAAAGGAGGTGGTAAGTAATTCACCGGAGAAACTGATCGTAGATTACGGTTTATGCTCTAGCACCCCTTATGGCAGTGCTGAGAATGCAACACTTGTATTACGAATTATGTTGTTACACATTTCATTATTTGAAATCAAACTTGAGTAGAAAGCTGTTGCGTTCACGTGTTTGTGTTGAGTATGTTTTGGGCCTAACTGTACAAATGTTTTTACTTTTAAGTAAAATAGCTATAAAATAGTTTGGGATGTTAAAACTCTAAAAGGCATTGTGCGACAATGTTGACCGTTAAGATTTCTAAAGAAATCTGATTGTTTTATATCTTTTATTATTTAAACAAAACCTAACTTTTTTTTTTATTTTAATTTTTTTTAAATACATTTTAAGTGTTTTGACACTCTCCAAACTGTAATCTAAATAAAATATAATAAATCAAATTGAGAGGATATAAAGTAACTGCATTTGGATACTTCTGTAAATGCTTTGCATATAACGCCACAACGAAAAATCATGCATGCTTACTTGATTTGGCAACTAGCAAAACAAATATGTGGATTTTCTTTAAGACATTGGTTTTCTGTCATTATATTTTTTTGGAGTTTCCACATATTTCACTTTTAGCTTGATCTTCACTTTCTTAAGGGCTACTTTCATTTCACAACTTTATCTGTTAGGCTTTGTTTACTAGAGAGATCTATCTTGTGACTTGTGTCTATCAAAGAAAGCTTTAACCATGTTTCTTTTGCTGTAATAGACATTCATTTGGACCACATCTATATGCACATACATTTACTCTTGCCTACTTTTTACCCTGAACTCATTTTTATTACAGACAGATCATTTCAATCCTGTATACTTCTTTGTAATGTGCCAACATGTCTGATTTCTGCAGTCAGGCAGTCTTTCCTTTTCCTTTTTTTTTTCTAGTTAAGTTCTATACAATTCTATAGGTTGCCAGATGTACTATTGGAGAAGATAAAATAGATTCTTATGCATTACTGTACTATTTTGGAAATATGACTTGCCTATATTGATACTGATGCAAAGATGTTATTTGGGATTGTTTCTGACTGGCTTTCGAAGCACTTGGATTGTCTTCCATTGTTGAAAGTTATTGCTGGATTTGAAAGAGAATGTGGCATATGTATGAATTCTGTGGAGATGTAAAGCACACATTATATTTATTTGAACAGTACTTTGTAATAATGTCATCTTTTTAAATATTGCCTTTTTACAGCATTTTCTGGTTTCCGTCAACAAAACACTAGGAGCATTATAACTGACACAAAAGGAATTAAATAATGTAGCAAGTTTATGCCTTTTTTTTTTTGGTTTGTTTGTTTTGTAAAAGTATATTTAGTTTTGAACGCATCTCTTTAGATGCCTGGGGGGTTATATATATATACAGTATATTCTGTTGTTAAGCATATATGCATTGACAGACATTTCATGTATCAACTGATACATTTGCCAGACCTTCTTTACATATTTTTGTCATGTTTACCTTGAAGGAATTCATTGAAGAAAATAAAGATGGGGAAAAAAAAAAAACTTTATTCAATTAATAAAAGGAGATAAAAGCTAAATGTGAACTAGAGGTCTTTGCCTTTATTTCATAACATGGCAAATATACCTCTGCAAATAGGTATATCTCTGTTAAAAAAGGTGCTGAATGCAGCCGAATGGGAGATCTCTACAGGTATTACACATCATCTCGGTGGAAACCCTGGATCGTGTGGGACATTCTCAGGGGTTCAAGCAGAAAAGCTGGTATATCTGTTTGACAGATGCAAAAACATTTACTAAATAAATAAATAAGATTAAAGATTGTGAGGGCATTAGAAAGAACCTTTATAATAAACGGAGGCTTACCCTGCTGAAAAAAACAGCATATGCTGGTTAAGGTAGGTTTTGGAGCTGGTATGCTGGTTTATGCTGGTTCATGCTGGTCCTGGACCAGTTTAGGACCAGCATAAACCAGCTCCAAAACCTACCTTAACCAGCAAATGCTGTTTTTTTTTCAGCAGGGTATTTACTGAGATATTTGAAAGGTTGCTGCTTGTATTCATCATATGACTGCAAACGTGTGTAAATACACGTAGAGAAATACATCTTAATGTTCCGTAATGGGCGGAGCAAAGAATGGGAAGTTACCCTCGGTTGGTCGATGACGTCAAGATTTGTGGGTTTCATATTAGAGCGGGAAAATAAGTAAGCTTAGTTTACGATTTGTAGCATTCGTAAACAGCACATGTATAGTGATCTTCGTGCCAATAAAGATCTCAGTTTTTATTTTCAAACATAAGAATTTACATTTGTATTTGTACTGTTTTCAGTGCAGGGAAAGAACGTCACCGCATTTAGCGAATGAGAGAGCCCGTCTTAGCAAATGTAGTCCCGCCCTCTGTGACTCTCACACACCAAGCACAGAGCCGTTAGCAGCCCTGTTTCAGACCCATTTCGATTGGACGGTTTTTATGTGATTTTAGCCAATCACACTCACCCAGGTCACAACAAATGAACAGGAAGAAAAGATGGCGGCGAGGAACGGAAAGAATGGTCTACTGGAAAAAGTAAGAAATCTTTATTATATGTCGCTTTTTAGGAGATGCGTTTACATTTGTGCAACGGTCTTGGGGGCAAAACATAGTTTATTTATTTATCATTATTATTATTATTTTCTTTACATATTTCATCTTTTGCTCTCGTGGATGTTGATGCGACCATGGCGCTCGTCTGCGTGTCATTAGCTAAAACGTAAACTTGTAAATGGATGCACACGATTAATGTAACATTTTTATATTATCAAATTAGCATGTATTGAAGACTGATGGATTCCGTTTAAATATCTTGACAAAGAAGAGTACACAGCATTGCACAAAATATTGTGTTTTGCTCATCATTTCCATAGTCTTCAGCGTGATGAACGAACCGTGTAACGTTATTAAAATAATATGCCCAGGAAACCATATAATATAAAAGGCAAAACTGTCTTAATACTAACATAATATCTATACTATATGAAATCTATACTATATACACGAGTATGCAAGCTATATCAAATCTGAAATCCATCAAATACCTTTTGCTCTTTTTAAAAATATGCATTTAAATGTTTTGATTATTTTCTTTGTCACTTGTTACAAAAAGACTTGTCAGTGTGTTTAACAACAAGTGGATTTTAGTTTTACAAATACACGAAGTTTTTTTTACATGGCTGAAAGGAATGACTTGCTGTACAATAAGATGCCAGATGTTAATTCAGTAGCTGCACTCATTCAGTGAAGGATTTGTTGGACTGATTTAGATCAAAGACTTGCGAGTCTTTTTGAGGAGTGCATTAAAAGAATCGTGCTACTCCAGTAGCAACCATATGTTACAGAGTCCGGCCAGTGAAGGAAATGCAATAGAAAGATGTAAAAGGTTTATTTTGTAATTTTATTTCATCACATTCAATTCAAACTACAAACTTAAAATAAAATCTAACATAAAAGAAAAAATCTCCTTAAGCTTTCCATTCAGTAGCAGCGCAGGCCTATTCCTTTAGTTTAAAAGATGTAAGCATTCAGTAACTACTATGTTTAGTTTGCATACCTATCTTACCTGCACATGTGAAAATACAATCAAGTTGGTTTGACGGTTTGGTCTGCTAAAATCAGATTGCATGTGTTGTTTCAGTGGAGGATTGATGAAAAGCCAGTGAAGATCGACAAATGGGATGGTGCAGCTGTGAAGAACTCTCTAGATGATGCAGCTAAGAAGGTGTGTTTTTATATATGTAACGGTGCACAAACATGACGGTTCGGTATGTACCTCGGTATTGAAGTCACGGTTCAGTACGAGTTCAGTACAGCAGGGGGAACTAAACATAAAATTGCTTCTTTTTTTCGTATTTTTTATTAAACAGTGGTTTATTGAACAAATTCTCTCTTTCTTTAAATAAATTCAGTTATAATAAATAGGGCTGGGTATTGACACAATTTTCACGATTCGATTCGATTTCTATTGGCATGCTTTCGATTCGATTGCGATTTCGATTCATTATAGATTATTTTGGATGTAGTGTATCAGTATATCTCTCAACTAATGCTGTAAACTACACATGGGAGTCAGTTGGTACTACTTTGCTATAATATTGAAGGTTAAAATTAACTTACTAGGTATAAATATGCCTAAAGATACGCTGTATATATGGCATCTAAACAGAAACACTTTGGTTTCCAGAACAAGGGAGCCAAATCTGAGAACTAAAACCATTGAGTTAATCCATCCTGGTGTCTGTGAGCTTCACTCAGATAAATATACAAACACTTAAATTACACTCAATTTTTTTTTTTTAATTTTTTTTTTTATAAAGTTTAGAATTACATAATCATATTTCTACTCCAGTTCATTTTTTTTTAAATATAAACATTTAAATCAAGGCTGTCATAACTGATTTATTCAAACATGCATTAAATATTGAAGAACATTATAATGAATATTTAACGGTGCATAGCTATATCAAAATGCTGCTTTCTAGAGTTAATTTTTCTAGCTGACTAATGAGTTTATGGTCACTGAATATGTTTTTCTGAGTTAAGTGTGACGTTACATGACATTGTTTACAAGCTGTTTTATTGACGTCTTTCTGAGGTTGAAACACTGATTGAGCTATTACAAGAGACATGATATGGATTTCGGTAAGTTGTACTGTATATTTTAACATACCTTCAGATGTTTAGTTATGTTTATTTCGCGCTGTAACTGGTATTAAAGCGAAGGAGAGGATGTTCACATGTGCTCCGTGCTGCCGCTTCTCTTTAACTGAGGCGCTAAAGCGATCTGTCACGTCACATTAAACAGCGCCAAAACGGTATTTATTTTTTGAATCTCATAATAAGATGGATGTCATTTGAAATCTGAGACTTTGTTTCATATCAAAAGTAACAAAGCACAAAGATTATTGCGATTTATTGGATGGGAGGCGCTACATGTTCTGTTCATTCATCAACTGAAAACAGACTAGACTAATCAATTCTTGGGATTTAAGAATCGATATCGGTTCATAAAAATGAGAATCGATTAAAATTGAGAAATCACTATTTTTTTTTTTTACCCAGCCCTAATGATTAACATTTCTTAAGGATAAGAAAAATCTATCTTAACTAATGCTGTAAACTATATACAGGAAGCCCTTTCTTACACATTACTATAATATTAAAAGTTACAATTAACAACAGAGACCAAACTATTAAATTCAGTTGCTATTTATTTTTAGATATAATAATCGACACTCAAAACAAATGTAAATTGCACATAGGGCAGGTTTTGCATTAAGTTCTAATTCTAATTAAAATTATTATAAATATTATAAAATTATTACTTCAATTCATTTTTTAAATAAAATCATTTACACAGTTACTGTCATAACTTGTTTTCATGACAAATTTAATTAAACGTATATTAAATAATTAAGACATTACTAACAGTAAATATAATGCATATATAAGCTAATATAGTGCATATATTTAGTGAAATGCTCCCTCTAGAGTTCATTTCTCTAGTGAACTAACATGCTGTGGACACTAAATGACTTGCCTGAGGTAAATGTAATGCTACATGAGATATTCTCAAGCTGTTTTATTGATGTCTTTCCACGGATTAAACACTGGTTGAGAGATTACACGTAAACATATCTATGCATAGATTGTCTGTTCTTCTTCTGCACTTTTTTCCTGTTGTGGCGGTTAGCAAACAGCGTTGTGACTGACTGTATGCACCGAACCGTGACGATTCGGTACCGGATACGTGTACCGTTACACCCCTTATATACATCTGGTCCTTGGCAGGTCTTAAAATTTGGAAAATAAAATCTCAGATGAACAACAACATATGACATATCACACTGTGTCTTTATTTAGCAAAAATAAGGCCAAAATGGAAAAGCCATGGGTGACAAACTTAGGACACCCGTACTTTTAACGTAGGGATCAAGAGGGTAAGTAGCAGTCAGATGCTGCTAATCAAGTACTTTTGATTAACTGATCATCAGCAAGTGTGATCACCTCCATAAAAGCTGAAATTCGGCAGTTTGAGCTTCTGGAGCCTTCAGGTGTGTGTTAACACAATGCCAAAGTGGAAAGACATCAGCAATGATCTTAGAAGCAATTTTTGCTGCCATCAATCTGAGAAAGGTTACATGGCCAATTCTAAACAATTTTAAGACCATCATTCTACAGTGAGGAAGATTATTTAAGTGGAAGACATTCAAAACAGTCACCAGTCTTCCCAGAAGTGGACGTCCCAGCAAATTCACCCCAAGATCAGACCGTGTAATGGTCAGAGAAATTGCAGACAACCCAAGACCTACACCTCGTACTCTACAGGCCTCAGGTAACATTTTAAATGATAAAGTTCACGGACAGTACAATTAGAAAAAGACGGGACAAGTATGGCCTGTTTGAAAGTGTTGCCAGGAGAAAGCTCTTCTCTCTAAAAACACGGCAGCGCGGCTTAGTTTTGCAAAGTTGCATCTGAACAAACCACAAGACTTCTGGAACAATATCCTTTGGACAGGTGAGTCCAACCTGGAGATGTTTGGCCATAATGCACAGTTTTGTGAAAACCAAAAAAACATATTAGCACAAACAACACCTCATACCAAAAGTCAAGAATGCGGGTATAGGGCTGATGATTTTAGGCTTTGGTACCTACAGGCCCTGGGCATCTCACAGTCATTGCCAACCATGAACTCCTGTATACCAAAGTATTCTAGTAAAATGTGAGGCCATCCGTCCAACAGCTAAAGCTTGGCTGAAATTGAGTCATGCAATAGGACAATGATCTGAAGACCACTATCAAATCTACAATAGAATGACTGAAAAATAAAAGAATAAAGGTGTTGCACTGGCCCCAGTCAAAGTCCAGACCTCATCCTGACCGAAAAGCTGTGGTGAGAACTGTGCATTGACAAATGCCCACAAACCTCAATAAACTGAAGCAACATTGTAAAGAATAATGGGACAAAATTCCTCCAGAATGATGTGAGAGACTGATAAACTCTTACAGAAATTATTACTTCAAGTTATTGCTACTGAAAGTGGTTCTACAGGCAATTAAATCATAGGGTGTCCTAACATTGTCACCAATGGCTTTTTCATATTGGCTTTATTTTTGTTGAATAAATGATGACATGGCGTTACATGTCATGTGTTGTTGTTCATCTGAGGTTTTATTTTCCAAATTTAAAGACCTGCCAAGGACCAGATTATTATTATTTTTTTTAGTATGTTTTGATACGGAAAACCATGGAATTCAATAGTCTCCTAACTTTTTCACATGACTGTATACTGTTTGCATGCTCACCAAGGCTGAGTTTATTTGAATAGAGTCAAAACAGTAATATTGTAATCATTCTAATATGCTGATTTGCTGCTAAAGAAATATTTCTTATTATCAATGATTATTATCTAAAAGAAATTAATACTTTTATTCTGCAAATAAAATTCTTACGCATTTTGCATAAATTGTTTTTATCATGCTTATGTCCATTAGATGAGTTTTTAAATCATCCACCTTTCTTTTTCACCCATAGGTTCTGATTGAAAAGTACGGCTACGTTGAGAACTTCAACTTAGTCGATGGACGTCTGTTCATTTGCACGGTCTCCTGCCTTTTCGCCATCGTAGCTTTAATTTGGGATTACCTCCACCCGTTCCCAGAGTCCAAGCCTGTACTGGCATGCTGTGTTGTTTCATATCCTTCATTGAGCAAACTCAAAACGCAATAGAGACTTAACAATTTGTGCTGGAGCTTTAACAATGTAAATTAATGTAAATCAGGCACTTCTTCAGTTCTTGTCCTTAACAGAACAACACGTACTTCATAATGATGGGGATTTTGACCCTGTACACTTCTTACAAAGAGAAGAACATCTTCCTTGTGGCCTTGCAAAAGGACCCAGCTGGAATGGACCCAGATCACAATTGGCAGCTGTCCTCTAGCCTAAAAAGGTGATTTTTTTTTTTTTGTTGTTTTTTTGTTTTTTTTTCCTCCCCTCTTCTTCTTAAAGTTGTTAGTGGTGATTGAACAAACCCCTAACCATAAAGACCCTGATATACTTTCTTTGCTTACGGGTAAAAAGAAGTTCTAAATATACGTGACCAGTGATATATTGACGTGGCCCATGCTGCTTAGGGCAGCATTTAGATAAATATATAAATATGTGCTGCGCTCTTTCCCCTTGGAAACAAAAATAAACAACAGCAGTGAGAAAACAGCTATTAAGAAAACGTGATCATAGCAATGTGGATATGTTTGCACAAGCTCTCCAATTCAGCAGTCAAGTCATGTCACGTTTATTCATATAGCCCTTTATACGATAGATTATTCAATTCAATTCACATTTATATTTATAGCGCTTTTCATGATACATATCGTTTCAAAGCAGCTTTACAGAGAATGCATGTCAACATTACAATTTAGAGAATCTGGTATCAGAGGTGACTGTCCAATATATGTGGTTTCAGAAATGTACATATAATCATGCAGTTAGCTAACAAAATCTGCTTTTTCAATAAGTAATACTTCAGTCTTATCTGAATTTAATAGAAGAAAATTACTAGTCATCCAATGTTTTGCTTCTTTCACTGTCAATTTGGATAATTTAGAGATTTCGTCTGGTCGTGATGAAATATATAACTGAGTATCATCGGCATAGCAATGAAAACTAATTCCATGTTTTCTTATATTGCCAAGTGACCGCATATATATTGAAAATAACAGAGGGCCTAACACAGATCCTTGCGGCACTCCATGATTTACTGACGTTATCTTAGATTTTTCCCCGTTTAAATAAACAAAATTGTGATGGGCTGACGGGTATGACCTAAACCACATTGCCTGTCCCTGAATACCAGTATAATTTTGTAGTCGATCTAAGAGTATTTTATGATCTATAGTGTCGAACACAGCACTGAGATCAAGTAAAACTAGTACTGAGATACAGCCTTGGTCAGAAGCTAGAAGTAAGTCATTTGTAATTTTAACAAGCGCAGTTTCTGTGCTATGATTATACCATTATACCAAGCAGCTTTACAGTATTAAACATGAAAAACAGTGTTAGTGTGTCTTTCAATTAGAATTACAGGCTCATTTTCTACTATAAAGCAGCTGTCCAGCTGTATTCATGTTTTTTCTCGCGGACGTCTCCCCTTGACGGACTGAACAAAAGAAATCAGCCAGAGAAGATTTCCTTGTCTCTCAGAGCCACAACCACCTATTATGTAATCGCCACTGACCAATGATAGTTCGAAGGTGTTTAACAGCCGGAATTAACTTTATCTGGAAAGTTCACTTTGGCAAGCTGTTTCGAACTCCTGAAACGAACTTAGTTTTGGCCCGATTTTGTTCGAAATAATGTCACACCAGTTTTGCTTGAAGTATGTTGGGGCCTAAAATGTTAAACATCAGTGCAGTACAGAACACCTTAGCAACTAGGGCTCGGTTGAAAGATAAATTTCTTGATTATCTAAATTTTTCCTCTTCATTTTGATAAACCAATATCAGGGCTCGAAATATTTTACTTGGGTAGCACTGGTGTTTCCAACTTAAAAAATTTAGGAGCGCCGACTGAAATTTAAGGAGCACCACAACTACTAATATTAAAAGATTTATTTAAGACAACACGTTTTGTAGAGAAATGAAAACCATAGTAATGCACTGATTTTTCATGGCCGATTTATTGTTTTATTTTTTATTTTTCCTTTTTTTTTTTTTTTTTTTTTTTTATAAGCAAATTTATTTGCTCTATATAGTGTTGCCATGGTACCAAAAATAACCAATAAATAATGGTAACCTAAATAATAAGAAAGTTAAATATTATATTTAAAAAAAAAAAATTGTTTTATATTTCCACACGAAGATGCGTCATATAGTCTACCGCTCTGCGCTTTGAGAGGGATGTGGGACACGAGCAGGAAAGAAACCATCTCTTTTATAATATCTTCATGTTTTCTCCTGATGTTACAAGCAATTGATGCGCTATACAAGTAAACTTGACGCGCCTTATCAAGTCTAATAACAAGCACAAAGTGTGTTAAATAGAATTTGACGTGCAAGCAAAAAGGTTTCTGTCCTACAGTGTTTTTTCTACTTTACCAAAGTAAAGAATGCGAATTTTATAGGCCTAATTAAAAGCGAACCATAGGAAGAAACGTTTATAATCCCCTGCGAAAATGGGTGTGACGTGAGTGAAGATTTGGGAAAAGAAAAAAGAGATTTCATGTCCAGTGGAAAAATTAATGGAATATTGTTAAATTCGCTGATAATCGGGTGACCAGATCGTGATTCGCAAAAACCATACAAAGCGGCAAAGCTTAAATTTATGGACTTGTATACCTCTCTCATTCGGCATGAATCCAAATGTTTCCATGGCTGCGATGTCGCATTTAATTGCTAACCTATTATTTCTTTTGTAAAGAAAGCTTTCTGCACTGTAAACCCAAATAAGTTGGGCTCAAAAATTAGGTAATCAGTTACATCAAATTTTGAGTTTGTAGTACTCATGCATGTTAATTGCTCTTAACTTGAAGTGCTGAGTTAGCTAACATTTTGATAGCAATTAACATAAAATAGTTCATTAACTTTTTTTTTTTTTTGAGTTCTTGCAAATCAAATGAGTTATTTACTTCACTGTAAGCCCTAATAAGAAAATACAGAAAATGCCAACTTGCTAATTTGCTAACATGTTAACAATAGCATGGTATAACACTTACTGAATGAGTACAGCAACTTAAAACATGTAACTTACCTGATCTCAAACCAAGCTCATGTGCTACTTGTCACCTTGATGGTAACTCTCCAAAAACCCACATTAACAGAAACTCTTCTAAATTAGCATAACAAAGCATTAATATCTACTAAATCTCCCTTACCATTAATCTTGTGCAAAAAAAAAAAAAAAAAAAATAAATGATATAACACTTAATTTTAGCACAACACTTAATTTTACTCTCCCTTTCGAGTGCCATGGGCAAAGCATGCTGGGAAATAGAAGTCCCAGTCCAGTTTCAGTTAAACTTAAGTTAGTCTAAATTAAAAGAAATTTCATACAACTCAAAACAAAAACAGTTCAGTTTACTTGAAATATATCAGTTCTGTGAACTCAAAAGAAAAAAGTTCTAAATACTCATAGCAGTTAATTTAACTGAACTAATTTTTTCAAATTAAGTTTGTCCTACTCAAACCAATTAAGTATTTTGAGCATTAGGGTTTACAATGTGACATAGCCCATAGTGGGTACCAAATATACCCGGTACTCCTGGTACTACAGAAATGCCGGCATCGTCACATTTTCCAAATTTCAGTACCGACTTGGTACCGAAGTACCGGTACTTTTGACAACACTAGCTCTATAACAGGCCAAACTGACCTTTAAAAACATCTGTAGCCATTTGAAATTGGAGGCAACCACTGCATTTTAATCACAATCCAAACAAAGATACACACATGTAGCATGAGCAGTTTGTTTTTATTTAAATTTGATTGTATAATTTCAAGATTAGAGCAAATACAGAATAATGGTTTGACTTTAACTTTGCGAAATTATGCTACATAAGACACCTACACAAACAGACAGCCAGTTCCCTTCAGAGATACATATAAAACCCCACCCCAATTTAATATTTATATTTCCTATATTTCGAGCATCGCGAATTCATGTGACTGGTATTTTTGTCTTTGCGTCAGTCTTCAGTGTATCCTGTCTCTGGTCTGTGTTAACAGACTTCGTAATATTTTCACACAAATGACGTTTCAGGAAACGATTGCAATGCAGTTTGTGTGCAAGTCCAGAATAGAGATCAGCCAAAAATTAAACTCAGAACCGACTGGTTGCCTATCGTGTGTGTGAAGCACAAGCCGGCAGTTTCCGATTTATGGCCGGTCGACCGGTGCATCTCTAAATAAAAGGTCCGTTCACTCCAAAGTCATAATTACCAAATGTCTCGCATAACGATGTCTCAAATAATAGCTCAATCGGTGATTCAGCTGAAAGACGTTAATGAAACTTGTAAACAATGTCATGTAATGTTACGTTTACCTCAGAAAAGCCCTTGAACGAACATGGCTCGTTAGTTAGCTATAAAAATGAACTCTAGAGAGGAGCATTTTGCTAAATATATGCACTATATTGTGTGTTCATTATATTTTATTTAACCTGTTCTTCAGTATGTAATGTATGTTCAAATAAATCTGTCATGAAAACAAGTTTTTGTGACTGCCACAGTTTAAAAACCATAGGAGTTGGAGTAGAAACATAATTATATAATTAAAAAAAAAAAAAACTGCTTTGTGCAATTTAAATGTTTTTATAGAAATTAGTAACCTTTAATATTAATGAACCAACTGACAGGGTTCCCTGTAGTTTACAACAGTAGGTGAAAGATTTTTTTTCCTTGAGAAAAATTCACATGTGCTGTACCTGATACATATCCAAATGAATCAATATTGAAAATTGAATTGAATCGCAAGCTTGTGAATCGGAATCTATTTGTGAAATTTGTGTCAATACTATTGCAACTGTCTGCAAAGCATTGCCATTCTTCAGAAAAAAATGTTTCATACTGTACTTTACTATAGTGCTAAATGGCTTGTGTCCATTAGGTTTGATGACCAGTATACATTAAGAATGTCCTTCGCTGATGGGAAAACCAAGCTGTCGAGGGAGACGGAGTTTACAAAGTCAGTCGGGGCGTTCTTCGACGAGAACGGAACGCTGGTGATGGACCAATTTGAAAAATATGTCTCCAGACTTCATGACACATTGGCCACAGAGAAGAAGACAAAGTAATGGTTAGTCGAAACTGACGGCGCCGGCCTTCAGCGACCCAGCGCACGCAGTAACGGTGGCTATAGTGGGACAAAACACAGATGTTATTCAGGCTAGTGAGCGTTATCAGAGTTTAGCTCTCAGCTCTAACATTAAACAAGGTCAGCACAGTGTTTTTTTTTTTTTTTTTTTTTTTTTTTATTGCTAATGTTAAATAAATGGTCCAGTTTTCTTTTTTGTTAGCCATGTTTTGTTTTTGTTTTTTAAATGCAAATTCAATTTCTACCGGTGTCTGTTTAGTGCTCTATAATATGCATAGATAAGAAAAACAGTGTTCTTCAATATCAGTGTATTTTAGGTGCGTTTAAACACTCACTTTAAAGAAATAGTTCACACAAAAAATAAAATGTTTTTTTTTTTTTTTTTTTTTTGGTAATGAGAAAGTTCACATCAAGGTTTTAGATGTTAGAACATCTCATGTCCTTACTTTATGAGTGTTTTTGGATCAGAGGTCATCTACATTACTGCTCCCACATTTCGCGACGCCTTGTGAACAGTTGAGTGTCTGAAACAAGCAGGTTTTTGTACATCTTCGTACCAGTTTTTTTTTTTTTGTCCCGAGAGCCTTATTAAATGTCTTTTCAATCTGCATTTTTTTTTTTTTTTCCCTATTCTGATTTTATCTGTTGTTTAGGCTTTAAATGACAAAAGCATAAAAAGGGACTATGTCCATCTGTCGTGTTGTCCCCCTACCGCTTTGATAGTTTTGTGTTTGGCCATTTAAGCTTGAACCAGGAATAATCGTTTTATGTTCCCTTTTTTTTTTTTGAGCATCGGATCAGTCTTGACCTGTTTTTCACACTCAGGAGTGAATGGACCTGAATTTCCTGGTTTTCTGTCAACAGCTATTTTCATATAGATTATCTTAATTTATTTTGAAAAGTTTAGAACCGTACATCTGGATGCAGTTTGTTTCTCCATATTGTGAAATATTAGGCCTGCTGAATTCCACGGGGACTTCTTAGCGCTTTTTGTCTAATGAAATTCAGCTTTAGCTACCCATATTGTATGTGCCTGTTATTCTCAAACAAAAAAGTTAAAAAAATAAAGTAAGGCATTTTTAATGTTTGTGTACTTCTGTCATTCTTTACTTCAGGAACACATGCCAAATTTATTTTGATGCTTTTGAGATTGACCACATTTGCTCTTTTTCCAATTAGGGTTCATATTCTGATAAAGCTTTTCTGCTTGTCATTTATGACAGGAATATTCCAATATTGATCAGGTATTCATCTTCTAAATATTAATGAACATGTAAACAGTTGCAACATTCAGTTTAATCCAAATTAGAATGCTATTTTTATTTTATTTTTTCAAATTTTAAATATCCCCTGTAACAAAATATTACAGGCTTTCTGCAGGTCTTAATTTGACCTTCTACAATTTAAGGCCTTAAAACTGTTTTGAATTGGAGCAGAAAGTCTTAAATTCAGTATCATGGCATTAAATTAGGGCCCTATGATTTCTGTGATGTGGAAAACTTGTATGGAGTCGCAGAATCCATTCATAAAAATGGAATTTAATTAATGTGGAATGTCAGGGAATTTGTCAACTTTTCGTCAGCCCGTTCATCCAGCCCCGACTGGAGCCCAGGCAGCCAATCACCACTCTGGATTTTGCCAGTATTATACATTGACTTCAGAAGCCGTGTCGTTGCTCCGACTTTGCTTTTCAAACCAGAAGACAGAAATTGATCTAAAAAAAAAAATGCAAAAATAACTAATTTTACACTTAAGGATAAACTTAATGAGTACCTTTAGTGTTTTCAATAATGTGCAGCCTGGACATAATTGTTCATAATTGTTCACATCTCAAAAAATGTGTTTTGGGGTTTCATGATCCTAGTTTACCCAAAAATGAAAATTCTGTCACCCTCATTTGAGTAAATAGTTCACCCAAAAACGGAAAACACAGAATTCAGTAAAAATAAAATGGAGTTTAAGAAAAACCAAACATATTTCATAGGGCCCTAAAAATTTACTTTTTGTTAAACTTTTAATGAATTGCTGTTAAATTGTACGTGTTTAATGATTTCTCTTAATTAGACATGCTTTTTGACTAATACAATTTAATTTAGTCATTAAAACAGAGTAAAACTATAAAACAAAAAAATAAATAAAAAATAAAACAGATTTCATCCTTAAATCAATTACATTTGCTTGAATCAAGTCTTGTTTTCTGAGAAATTGAACAAAATCAAGTGGGTTTAAGAACTAAAAACAAATCAAATTATTAAGAACAAATATCTGTCAATGGGTATGAAAATTACTTTTTCATTTGAATTAAGTTGATTTTTCTGAACCCATTGACAAATATTTGTTCTTGTTTTAATCATAAAATCACAAGATCTCACAACATTTCTTATGTAATTTTGCTTCTCACAAGAACAAGACGAAACTACTGAAAAAGAACATCACTTTTTTGCAGTGTGATCTGAAGGTACAGTAAAAGTTATTTCCATATTCTAGTGTTTGGGAGCAGAGCTATTTAAACTTTTTATATATATATATATATAACTTTTTTTTTTTTTTTTGGTCAAATTAATTAAAAAGTAATCGAGATCTGTTGGAAATTGTATTTTCAAACTGAAGTGTTGCTAATAATTGTGTGCTTCCTAGACATTTACATTTAAAGAACATATTGACATGTTATGTGCCCTTCAATTTATTCCTTAGATTTTCTTTAATTTGTCTTGAAAATATCTTAAATTTACCTCCATAAAACATGCAGAAACCCTGTATTATAAATATTCCAACAAAAATGTTTTTGTTCCAAAAGTTTTCTTCAGTTGCTTGAATTTTCACAATCATCTGTGTCTTGTTTCATGGAAAATGACTTTCAGATGTGCAGAATTTGTGTTACATAATGTTGTTTACATAACCCAAAATTTCAGTTAATACTGGCATGTGCCAGATAAGTTTTCTATAGAAATCATAATATTGACTTCATTGTTTACATGCATATATAATTGGAATATAGGACCATATTCCAATTAAATCTAAATGGCCATTTTGTGTCAAAGCAACCAAATTTCAGAAACTTTCCCAGCTAAAATTTTGTAAATATATTTAATATATAAGTAAGAACCAAAATCTAAAAGGATATTGGGATATCTTTAATACTTCTTGAGTTACAAACATGCAAACTTTAATGATGCTGCCATCTTTCTATAGTTATTTCCTCCCTCCTGTTATTTGGCAAATTTGTCATTTTTATCCGCTCTACAAAATAGTGGATTACTCAGTAAATATTCATCCATAGCATTTAATAATTTGGCATTGTTCTTCGTTTATGTCTTTCATCAGAGAAAAAGAAAAATCTAAATCAATTTTTAGCCAGGTTGAGTTGACACAGAACAGACTTCTCTGGTGGTGTTGGACTTCTCCAATCATTCAGTCCACTTAAACTCCACCCCTTTTCTTACAGTCTACTGCAAGCATTTTGTTCTGCCTCCATCCAATCAACAATCTATAGATACTTCTTTTTTTTTTTTTTTCTTCCCCTTTTTCGATAACCCTTTTTACTCCGATGTATGTCAAAATACTACATAATCTGTTGCTAATGCATTGCATCTCTAAAATCAACTGTTTGAGGTTTGCATGTTAAAGGGATAGTTCACCCAAAAATGAAAATTATCCCATGATTTACTCACCCTCAAGCCATCCTAGGTGTATATGACTATCTTCTTTCAGCCAAACACACTTGGAGATATATTTAAAAATATCCTGGCTCTACCAAGCTTTATAATCAGAGTGAGAGTGTGTTTTGAAGCCCAAAATAAATGCATCCATCCATCATCAATATAATCCATACGGCTCCAGGGGGTTAATAAAGGCCTTCTGAAGCGAACCGATGTGTTTTTGTAAGAAAAATACACATATTTACAACTTTATAAAGTAAAATAACTAGCTCCTGGCACATGGCCATATACGCATCGATTTGTGGCGGAAGAGTGAACTCTGACCTGACGCATGCGAACGCAGAAGCGCAGAGGATAGAGCAAAAGAAAACACTGATCACGAATTAGAAGTCTAAAACGAGAAATTCAGAGGATTTCAGTATAAGAGAAGAGGAGCTTGGATTTGTTGCCTAGCCCTATTTGTTTGAACCGTGAGAGGCGTCTAAGCTTACGATACTCCTACATCCTGCGTCATACATTGCGTGAAGGATTACTCATTTGGCACAAGTCGACTTGCCCAGTATGTGTACGGTCGTCTGGCGGAAGCCGGTTATTTTAGATTATAAAGTTTTAAATATGGATATATTTCTTACAAAAACCCATCGCTTCGCTTCAGAAGGCCTTTATTAACCCCCTGGAGCTGTATGGATTATATTGATGGATGATGGATGGATGCATTTATTTTGGGCTTCAAAACAGGCTCCCCGTTCACTACCATTATAAATGAGCAAGGATTTTATTTTATTATTATTTTTTTTGTTTATCTCCAATTGTGTTCGTCTGAAACAAGAAAGTCATATACACCTAGGATGGCTTGAGGGTGAGTAAATCATGGGATAATTTTCATATTTGGGTGAACTATCCTTTTAAGTCATATGTAATACTGCAGGTCATTGCATTTACCACATGCATCTACTGTGGATGAGATGCCACAAATGACATTTGGCCACTTTTATCCTTTCGTAGTTAGTCTGTGGCCTAGACACTATTGTGATGGCAGAGCCTGTGTAAACAGATCTGTGGGGGTTTGTCCCATTGTGCTTCTAATATGCTGCGCTGACCAACTAGCATATGCACATAGATGGAGTGACTCACATTTGGCCCCATCCAATAAAGTGCACGTGCCTCTACCAACTCATGAAAACACTGCAAACAATACATTGTAGTAGTTACACTCCTGCTTTTGAACTAAGTGGAAATTTTAAATCTGAATAGAACCGATTTCAAAGTCTGACACATTTACATAAGACACATGCCTTTTTTAAATTAAATCCGCAGGCAAACAGGTTGGTTTCGAGAAGCGTTCAGCTAGTCATGTAAATTTTACATGCACTCTTAAAAATAAAGGTTCCAGAAAGGGATTTTTGCAGTGAAGCCATGGAAGAACCATTTTTTGTGACATTGACAAACTTTTCAGTGAACAATTCTTAAAAGAACCATTGTTTGCTTTGTGTGTGAAGAACATTTTGATAATCTAAAGAAACCTTTTTCACTAAAGAACCTTTTGTGTAATGTAAGGTTCCATGGATTGTAAAGGTTCTTCATGGAAGCTTGGATGCCAAAGAACCTTTCTTTTTAACAGTGTAGCATGACATAAAATGAGGGGTCGACCTTGCTAATAGAATAAATAAATATTATACCTTTGTTCTTTAAAGGTGCAGTAGATGATCTGGGAAATGCTAACGTTAGCCTGCTAGCATTGAAAGCATACCCTCTGCAAATCGCCGTCCAAAGCCACGCCTCCTCCAAAAACACAAAATACTCAGACCGAATAAAAAGATTGGATGAACATTTTAGGGTCCTTCTACAGACGATATATACAGTATCTCACAGAAGTGAGTACACCCCTTACATATTTGTAACACTGAAAAAATGACACTTTGCTACAATGTAAAGTAGGGAGTGTACAGCTTGTATAACAGTGTAAATTTGCTGTCCCCTCAAAATAACTCCACACACAGACATTAATGTCTTAACTGCTGGCCATGAAAGTGAGTACACCCCTAAGTGAAAATGTCCAAATTGGGCCCAAAGTGTCATTATTTTCCAGCACTGCCTTAACCCTCTTGAGTTAAGTTCACCAGAGCTTCACAGGTTGCCACTGGAGTCCTCTTCCATGATGACATCACAGAGCTGGTGGATGTTAGGAACCTTGCGCTCCTCCACCTTCTGTTTGGATATGACGCTGAGCATGTGCACTCAACTTCTTTGGTCGACCATGGCGAGGCCTGTTCTGAGTGGAACCTGTCCTGTTAAACCGCTGTATGGTCTTGGCTACCGTGCTGCAGCTCAGTTTCAGGGTCTTGGCAATCTTCTAATAGCCTACGTCATCTTTATGTAGAGCAACAATTCTTTTTTTCAGATCCTCAGAGTTCTTTGCCATGAGGTGCCATGTTGAACTTCCAGTGGCCAGTATGAGAGAGTGAGAGCATAACACCAAATTTAACACACCTGTTCCCCTTTCACACCTGAGACCTTGTAACACTAACGAGTCGCTTGACACCGGGGAGAGAAAATGACTAATTGGGCCCAATTTGGACAATTTTACTTAGGGGTGTACTCACTTTTGTTGCCAGTGGTTTAGACATTAATGGCTGTGTGTTGAGTTATTTTGAGGGGACAGTTATACAAGCTGTACACTCACTAATTTACATTGTAGCAAAGTGTCATTTCTTCAGTGTTGTTACATGAAAAGATATGATAAAATATTTACAAAAATGTGAGGGGTGTACTCACTTCTGTGAGATACTGTATTTATAAAAATACATTTGCTATCAGGATATGAGGACACTTCAAGTGTCCACAAAAAAAAAAAAAAAAAAATCTTTAATTGAACACATCACTGACATTCTGAAGAACCACTGTAGACTTTTATTTAAAGATTAATTTTATTTAGTTGAAACACCATAAAGTACAACACAAAGTATTCAGCAATCCAGCTGCTTCATGACCAAACTGTTGAAGGACATCAAACTTGCATTTGCCCTCTGTGTATTGGATGGGATTGTTGCCTTGTTATGAGATATGTGGGTCAGTGAACTCTTGTTGCTCAATGCAGGTCATACTGTGGAGACCAAAGCTGAGCTGCTTTGACTCCACTAATCCAGTTAGAGCAAATAACAAACAAATATACTGCATGTATAAAGGGACCAGTCTAATAATAAACAAAGGGGCCATCTAAATATAGATTTTGAGTACATATTGGCTGGTCCTTTTCACAAACAAAATGTGGATATATCTTTTTAGGTGTAACTTTTGCTGTGTTCTTGCTTAGTCTTATTTCAGGTGATGGTTTAATTGAAAAGGTGAGAGAATAATGCAAACTGTTGGTTACATTTTGCAGCATAAATCGTTCTTGAGGTGCGATCACATTTACCTCAGTGAAATTTCGCGGGCGAAGTCCAATAAGAGCCGCACAGATTCCAATAAAAGAATCTGCGCAATCGGGAGTTTCGCGTGAGGGCGAAAACCTTCCCCACACATTTTGCTGTGTTCATGTTGGTTACAAAGATTTGACCAACAGAAAGATTTGAAAGTGACTTCTGCCCGAGCTGTGCTTCATACATCTCTACGCTATTGACAATGGACTTTTTTGCACACAAAATTTCCCCAACGTGACCGCACCTTTATGCTATCATTCGTAAATCAACACAGCATTTCTTATATTCTGTGAAAGCAGAGGTTCTGCATGCAGTCTTGGTAAGCAGGAGCTTATCATCTTCATAAAGGTTAAAATCGCAAAGCACAGCACCTAGAAAGTAATAGTTGAGAATAAAAATATTTGGTTAGGATATCTATTTGTGTAATTTCTTAGGCAGAAATATTTCAGGTTACTAGTTAAGATCAACTAAATGCATCACCAAATAATAAAAAAAATGCATTGACAGATATGCACTTTACCAACCTGATCTCACCGGAAAACATAGCTATTTTACTAGGTGGTGGTTTCATATTAATTTGTATGATTATTAGAAAAAAGTAAGCATGAAGGTCCCCTAAGGGGCCGTTCACATGTCACGTCATTTTCGAGCTCAAGTTCGTTATTTCAAATGTAGATGCGCAGAAAGCGCGCATAATAGAAGCGACGCAGTCGTGTTTTTTCTGCCACTTTCCATGCGTTTTAGGCACGACATATAATCGCCCCTATTCCAACCCACCCCTACCCAGCAGGTCGTAAGAAAATATGTATGAATGATATTGTATGGCTTCATACGATTTAAGGCCCATTCACACAAAGAACGATAACTATATTAGCGTCCACACCAATGAACGATAATGTTCTGTTTATCGATCTTCAGCTGGAAAAAATCATTCTGAAAATTATTCCAACGATTATTGTTTTTCCGTGCCGTTATCGTTATACAGTAGTCAACATTTGAAGTGGATCAAAACCTTTCTTCAAAGTTGTCCTAAAACCTTCTTCTTCAGACAACTTAGTTCTTAGGACAACTTTGATAAACTTTTTTGATCCACTTCAAATGTTGACTACTATAGTTGTGGTGTAGACTCTGCTATTCTTTTACATTTAGAATGATTTTTAGAACTATCTTTATCATAACCATTATAGTTACCGTCATTGGTTTGGACAGGCTTTTAGCCACCAGTTAGTCAAAATGTAAAATAGTTACGAATTGCCGTGAGATTGTGTTGGCAATTGCAATGGAAGTCTATGGTGCAAGTGTACAATGGTTGCCCCATAGACTTCCATTCTAAGTGATTTTTTTTTTTTTTTTTTTTTTTGTAATTCATGCAAAAAAAAAAAAAAAGTAATTTACACAGTAACATTCACTGAAGAACATTTGAGTACCTGTATCTTCGAGGGCAACCATGATAACCAATCATGTACTCCTGCGCATAACAGTGCTTCCTGCACAGCCCTCGATATCCGCAAGTCCATCTCTGTATGTCTGTGTCATCGGCTGTTGGGAGAAGATCACTTAATACATAAGCAAATGCACAATCCATACTTGTCCAACAGTCATAGTAGTTGTAGTAAATAATGCTATTAATCTGCAAATGCACATCAGCATTAATATTAGCAATACCTACAGACCTGTTGTTATATTGCAGTAGCTATTGTATATTTGAATGTAAATGTACCTTCACTCGCTGTCAGCAGCAGCAGAGTTATTATGATCAGTCCCAGTGCTCTCATGTTAGTTCCCATGATGTAGCTCATAGCGTCTCTGTCTCTACGGCTGACCACTCACATTTATATTGTACAGCAGCCCTGTTCGAGGGGAGGGGAGGGGGTGGGGGTGGGTGTGGGCCCTGTCAATAACACAGTTTTCATTCCTTTATCTGCATCAGTTGTGAGTTTGTGTCTTTATTTATTTATTTTCTTTCTAATCCCAGCGACATTTTTTTTAAAGAATATAATTTACCCACAGTTAAGAGCTTGTCTACAGTTTCATAACTTGTTATGCACATTACATATGCATGCAAACAAAGGAATGAATATGTTTGGATCAAATATAAGGATTGCTTTTATTGGTTTATAATAATCTGATCCTTAAGGGTCTATTGGTATTGTAAAAAATGTTTAAATTGGGAAAAGTATGAAAAATGTGCCCTTAAAGAGTACAATAGGCAGGTTATATAATGCATTGGCATTTAATGATGTAACATTGCATTGCAGCTGCTGGTCTTTTCTTTCAGTGCTAAAGTAGAGGTCAAAAGTGATGTCGCAAATATTATTACAGATTTATAAAAGATTTTGTTAGCATGTTGTATAGTTGAGCTTGGAGTGTTTTATTTGTGATGACGCAATGAAACATGATATTGTGCAGAAATTTCAAAAGCAAAAACGAGAGAACCAACAAAATATTAAGAACTGATTGTTGTATGTTATGTTTTTGCATAGTAACATAAAACCTGTAGATTTTGTCAGATAAGTTTAGCCCTCATATATATATATATATATATATATATATATATATATATGAGGGCTAAACTTGGTTAAGGTATTATGTTGGTTAATAATATTATGTTATTCCTCATTAAAAAGTAATATCCCCTCCAGATATCACTTTTGGCCACTACTGTTTGAGACTGAGTTGTTAATCTGATGACACATGTTGCCTGTGTAAGTATAATTGTTTCAGGAAATATTGGTAACACTTTATTTTACAGTGTCCTTGTTACATGTTACATGTAGTTACTACAGTAATAACTATAATTTATGAATAATTACATGCAACTAACCCTAAAGCAAACCCATAAGGTGCAGGTGTAAAATTAATATGTTTTAAGGATATATGCAAGATTTGATAAAGTTTACATTTTTTTTGTTTTTTTTGTTTTTTTGTTTCTAGGTGTTTGATTTCTCTGAATAATTTGGTATAATGCTTTGTTATTGTATTATTATTGCTATTATTAAGTATTATTAATGTATTATTATTATGTATTTTTGTTATTGTTTTACATTGCAACACAATATATTTTCTTTCTTTCTTTCTACTTATAATACATTTTGCATTGTTTTGCATACATGGGTAATTTTCCTTTACTGTACACTAAAGGGGCATTTACACCATATATATATGTATTCGTAGATGTTACATTCGACCGCTCTAGACATCACTCACAGTAAGAATCAATGATGCCACAACATTACGCAGCTTCTGGTCGTGAAACCGCCAAGATTAAAATTCCCAAAGAAATGGGATCATTTTTCACAGGTGAGAATGTGTTGGTTTGTGTTTTTATAAGTATTAACTCAATACAGGTTTTTAAACCATGGTAGCTTTTGCTGTCGTGTTAGCTGATGCCTTAAGGCTGATTTATACACCACAAGCGCTGTGATTGGTCTGCTAGAACCCCTCCCTGCATGCGTCAACGCGGAAGTATAAATGAAAACCGACGCATAGCCTACGGTGAAGAGGCTACTGTGTACGTCCGACGCAGAAGTATAAATCAGTCTTTAGTCTTGTTGTATTGTGTTAGTTTAGCAAAATCATCTGCTGAAATCTATTGCAAATATATATGCGTCTACAGTTCCAGACGCACAGTCAACTTGCTCTCAAATCTCTATGGTTTACATGACACTGTTTTCAACTCAGGGTACGTTTACATGACAATGAAAACATAAGTTTTCCTCTGCTCTTTTTGCGTACAGACGAATTCACACGGATCAGGAAAAATGACTAAAAATGCTGTATTATGCATGCCACACCAGTAGTTGGCGATGTCTCTTTGTAAAGAAACACTATGCACCTATAGACTGAATTTGTGATACGCATGTACATGACATTACCGTTTTCACAAATTCGCGTTTTTGTAGTTTACGTAGATTTACAGTATCGTTTTTAAAAACTTGCACTTTTGAAACTCGTTTTCAAAATTTTGTATTTTCAGCCCCCCAAAATGCCGTTGTTGTGTAAATGAATAGCCAAAACACATAAAAGATTTTCCTTTTTTAGGGGCCGTTTACACAGCAGTTTTCAACTAAAAACTTTGTTTCTTTACAAAATGGCATCGCCAACTACTGGCCTGGCATGTCATCTTTAGTCTTTTTCGATGATCCATGTGAATGCAGATCGGTTTGAAAAACTTTTCATTTTTAGTACATTGTTGTTGTGTAAACGTACCCTAAGACCTGATCAGAATCACTGCTGATAGAAATATTGTTAATATAAAAAAAAGTCTACTTCCTTCTGCACGATTATGTTGAATGACCTCATTTAACACTCATATATGTGTGTTTCTGCAGTGGATGCTCATTGATAAACAGGTAGTTGGAAAAACAGGTAGTTGTGCAACTGTGTATGGCCAGAGACGTTGTCAGCAAAAATCTACTATTCAGGACCCACATCAGCAGCAATAGCAGCTCACATGCAAGACCTTGTGACCAGGACCCTTTCTCTATACGCACACACACCCATTCACACTCACCCACACACTGCTTTCAAAAGTGTTGGGTATAAAGAACCTTACTTAACTTCAACTTCACTTAACTTTTTTTTTTTTTTTTGATAAATATATGCTTGCATTCTACAATGAAACTGGTATAAAATGATGATGATGGTGTACACTTCTCTCAAAATATCTTTTTCAGTGAGTAGCCACCAGAGGGTGCGCATGTGCATTAAACCTGTTCTTAGTAAATTCTTCATTGGTATAATAAAAAGTTTAACAATGCATAGGCTGTATTGGCTATATTTAACTTCTATCTATGGGCTTGAATTGATATACTCAATTATTTACTATAGTAGGCCTATATTAGCTCTATATTATACATTGCAATATATAATATACTAAATATGAAATAAATATTATAGCCTACTAACTATAATATAGTAAATAATATGCTATAGCCTATAGAAATAGTAAACATTTTGTGAAACACGTGTATCTTTCTTGAAAATAAAACCCACTAACATACATACATACATATATATATACATACATGTGTGTGTGTGTGTGTGTATATATATATATATATATATATATATATATACACTTTTTGGGGCTTTTTTTTTCGTTATATTTAGCGTGCTTCGCGTCTCGCGCAACAAGCGTCACGTTTTATGAAAACGGTTCAGGTTTTTAATGCACCTCTAGACTTCTCTCTGGTCTATTCCCTTTGGTGTGTTCCATTTCATCGCAAAAACGCGTTCTGTGTGTCCTGGATGTCCCGTTCATCAGCGCTCCGCGTGCACGGTCAGTGACGTCACCCTCTAAACACCGAGCTCAGGTACTGCTCTTGTAAACAATAATATCGCCGAGGAGAGCGCGGGCGACACTGAGGAGAGCTGAGGACCAAACAAATGCAATATCTCACTGCATTGGCCAAAATCGGATTTAGTCGCAGCACATTTTAAAGGAATGGCATGTCTTATGGCAGCCTTTTCAGTCAACAATACTACAGTGACCAACTCCATCATAATGGTAAGATTGTTTAATTTTAGAGATATCTATTTAGATTTTTAAAAAAAAAAGCAATTTATGAATTTTTAATTTAACATTTAACACATTCAGCTGCATAAATAAACTGTATGTTTATAACATGCTTCAATGGTGTAGGTGTTCCGCATGAACCAGAGTAACCCTCAGTGACTCCGTGCACAGATCTGTCAGTCATTGTGCTTCACCTGACTGTCCTGTTCTCATAGACTGCATAACTTTACTGTTGCAAAGATATTTTTAATGCATGATCAATTGCAAAATATTTATATTTAAAATGTAATGCCAGCATTAATGGAATAAATTATTAAAATTTCATATGTGGTGAGGACGTTTTAATATGCTTCTATATTACATCATACAGTTTTAATATGCAGAAGCACATTACTGCATTAAAATGACATTTGGCCATTACTGTTTTCCCTGAGCTTAGAATAAGCTTTGTCCGATAGTAACCTCATCTGCCTTGTGTGGTTAGAGGGAGAGAGATTAGGTTGTCTCTCTTTATATTTAGCATGCATTTCACTGATGAACTTGTATTATATGCTACTATAGTTCCACACGTTCCAAATTATTATGCAAGTAACATATGAGTAAGATTTCAGTAGAATAAACATTCAGATTTTAGTTTTTCTAAGAAAATGTTTGTTTGTTTATTTATCCATGTCTTTTTAGATAACTGGTATCAATCTCAGACAAAATAATTTGCCAGGTCTATGGAAACCCTACTTAGAGGTTGTTCCACGTTATTAAGCAAGTCACAGTTCTCATGCAATATGGGGAGGAAGAAAGATCTTTCTGAAGATGAAAAGCATGAAATGGTGCAATGTTGTGCAAAAGGCATGAAAACAACTAATATTGTGTGAAAACTGAATGGAGATTATTGAATTATCATAAGATTTGTGAGTGATTTAGAGCACAGCAGAAGGCTTATTAATGAAAGTTCCTGTCAAAAAAATTAATTGTATTAAAAGGGCAGCTATAAAAAAAAGCCAGTGTTGAGCAGCAAACAGGTATTTGAAGCTGCTGGTGTCTCTGGAGTCTCAAGAAGCTCGCCATGCAGGCTGGCAGTTGTGCGTAAAGATGCATTTCAGCCACTCCAAACCAAAGCTCACAAAGAGAAACATTTACAGTGGGTTTAGAAATACATGAAGACTCATTTTTAAATAGTTTTATTCACTGATTAATGCCGTACTACAATGTATGGTCTAAATGGATGGATTTCTGGATGGTTGGTGAACGGCTACCACGTTCCAACAAGACTGCGACGTCATTAAGGAGCTAGCGGGTGATGATTTGGGCTGGAATATTGGAAAGTGAGATGGAAGGTCCCTTTAGGGTCTCTGAGGTTATTAAAATGACTTTTGCAAGATATGTAGAGTTCATAACTGGCCATTTTCAGCTATGGTATAAAAAGGAGGATAGTGCCTTCTGAAATACAATGCACTATGCACTATCCCATGCTGCAAAAAAACACCACAGCAATAAAACTGTTTGAAAATTTATTTCTACACCCAATGTAAATGTTTCTCTTTGTGAGGTTTGGTTAGTGGTGGCTAAAATGCATCTTTACGCACAACTGCCAGCCTGCATGGAGAGCTTCTTGAGACTCTAGAGACACCAGCAGCTTCAAATACCTGTGTGCTGCTCAACACTGGCTTTTTTTATAGCTGCCCTTTTAATACAATTAATTTTTTTGACAGGAACTTTCATTAATAGGCCTTTATCTGACCGAGTTCTGCTGTGCTCTAAATCACTCACAAATCTTAGCATAATTTGATAATCTCCATTCAGTTTTCACACAATATTAGTTGTTTTCATGCCTTTTGCACAACATTGGACCATTTCATGCTTTTCATCTTCAGAAAGATCTTTCTTCCTCCCCATATTGCATGAGAACTGTGACTTGCTTAATGTGGAATAACCTCTAAGTAGGGTTTCCATAGGCCTGGCAAATTATTTTGTCTGAGATTGATACCAGTTATCTAAAAAGACATGGATAAATAAACAAACAAACATTTTCTTAGAAAAACTAAAATCTGAATGTTTATTCTACTGAAATCTTACTGATATGTCACTTGCATAATAATTTGGAACACAGTGTATATATAGTATGTTATATGTGGTATTAATAGGGTCTTCTTCAGTTATATAGTTATGATTGCTTATTCTTGTTAATAAAAAAAAAAAAAAAAAAAAAAAAAACATATACTGTCAGTACAGATAGCAATAACGTGGTCCTTTGATATATACCATAGTACTCCGATGTACTTACTTTGAAATATACCATGGAAATATCATTGTATGCGAGAGAGCTCTATTAGCATGCCCAAGAAATACTTTATGATCCTTTTTATTGGTACAGCTTATAATTCATACTAAGATGACAATCTAAAAATGCAGAAAGTTTTCTGTGATGGGTATGTTCAGGGGTAGGTGATAGAATATTTGAACAGTATAAAAATCATGTCTATGGAAAGCCCCCATAAAACATGGAAAACGTGTCATTTTTGTGTGATGTTAATAGAGTCTTCTTACACGTTTTTATTGTATCCTTCTGAACATCAAACATTTGTCAGCAGAGATTTTGTTGTCCTCAGGTCTTTTCCCTCAAGGTTGCAGTGTATTACATAAGTGCTTTCTCTTTCCATCCTCAGAATACAAATGGACCTCCCGATCTCATGCTAGACCCTAGAACCGTGTGTGTGTCCATTGATGAAATGATGTCCAACCCCGTTGGCAGTCAGCAAACACCACTGTTACACGCACACCTGAAGAAAGTCGAGAACAGTCTGACCGAGGCCCAGCGATTCTCATATCTCCCCCGCAGACCTGCAGTCAACATCCAATTCAAAGATCTCTCGTACTCAGTTCCTGAAGGACCATGGTGGAGAAAAAAAGGTAATGTTTGACCGTCAAGCCTCGAAGAACTGTAAATGTTATAAAAGTTAGAACCATTAAAAAATTACTAGTTTTACCACAAAATCCAGATCAGAAAGAAGTGCACTTAATTGTTCTGAACTTAAGTTTGTTGTTTACTTCAAATCTTAAAATTATATACTTTAAAAAAAAAAAAAAAAAAAACTATTGTATTTGCAGATAATATAATAGTAATTAAATAAAAGGCCACTTGTGTTAAAAGAGTACACTGTTTTTTAACACAAAGTACAGTTATGTCAAATTAAGTTTAACTTTAAAGTACATTTTAAATTATGATGTTCATCTAATTGCATTTACTGTCAATTTAAGCTTCAATGCATTTTCATTTAATTACAATTAACATGCAATTAAGTGTCTGAAAACATTGCATTCAGTTTGCACTTAAGTATATTGTTTCACAAATATAGGGACTCACATGTATATCTTTGTGCATTCAATTAAATATTTCATTGTGAAAAACAACAACAACAACAACAAAAAAAACATCGAAATCTATTTTTTTATAGAATAGTGGGAAATTTAGTTGTTTAATGTGCTTTTTTAAACTGATATGCACACACAATTTTATGTCTATAAAATGTGTTTTAAACACAAACTAATTTTAATGGAAAAAGTGCATGTCTGCACTAATCAATTAATCTTGCTTAGTTTTCATCTAATTTACTGCAAAGGGATTTGTTGGGTTCTATTGGAAATATTCTGGGAATTGGATTGATTTCAAGGGGAATGATTTGTTTTGTATACAGCTTGGCAAGGCAGTGCAAATGAATTGTCTAATCTAGAGATATGGAGAATATGGGATGTGGAATGGATTAGCCAAGAGTTGGTTCCAAAAAGGTCCTTTTCAGTGGATGTTATCCTGAGGATGTCTGAGGATGTTATCCTCAGAAGTGAATTCATTAATTAAGCACTACGCTTCACATAACAGCCCAGCTGTCTGCTTTGCCTTGGTTTTGTTTTTTCATTGTTACCTTAAAGGATCAGGGTTTTTCAGATGGGCAGTGATGTCTTCAAATTAGGGTCACCATCTGGATTGTAATTTGAAATTAAGTTTCTTGGATACAGCAAATATTCAGCAGCAGCAGTTTTGTCACTGGCATTAAATCCTGAGCTGCCAAGCCTGAGGTGAACGTGATTTCACCAAGTACAGCATGTTCCTGGATCAACATCCTTGTTGATCCTGGAACAACATTCCAATCAACCAATCAGATTTGACTGAACAAGTTTACAGTTTATGTCAAGTTTAGGCTTACAACCAGGGTTATGTGCTTCTGCATCAGTGTTATTCACCTATCATTTCCCTTTGATTTTAGGGATAAGAAATGGATAAGGTTAGGTTTAGGGGAAGGGATAGGGTTAGGACAGGAATGTTGTTCCAAGATCAACAAAATATGTTGACCCAGGTACATGTCTTGGCAAAATCATGGTGACCCTTCAGAGCTCAAGAGATGGGCTCTTTTCATCCTACAATCTGTTGTTATTACTGTTTTTTTTTTTTTTTTTTTTTGGTCACTTGTCAGGTTGCATTATTGCCATCTTTCCCCTATAGCTCAGAAGTATTTTTGGATGTGCTCATTCACTGCTCAGTGTTACCTAGCCCTTCTGCTAAGAAGAATGAATAGCTTAGCCATTGCCCCCAATGCTTTTGCAGAAATATAGGTGTTTGTCCTGTCACAAATCTTTTTCAGAGCAGTACTTTGCTTGCATATCATACTGTTCATAACATTGCCAATGCTAGTAGATTTTTCTGTTTGTACTTACTCTACTTTAGCTTTCACTACTTTTCAGGACAAAGTGATCTACTCTAAATATGATATAGCGAGAGACTGTCTTGCTAAAATAAAATATTAAATAAAAAATAAAATAACAGAGTAGTTACACCGAATGCAAAAAGCCTGCCTTGTTGGCAGAGGCTGTTTACACAAACTCATTTACACCACTATTCCAACATAACAAAAGAAATCCTGCTAATAACCGGATCAGCGGTGTGGACAGTAAGGCGGATGGCGTTAACTTTTTCGAACCTGAGTTCGAATCAGTTTTCCATCCCTTTTTCAATCACATATCAGCTCAGAGAGGCATTTATTTGAAATAAAAATTAAGATAATATTCGAAAGGTTGAAATAAAGTGCCAAACAGGTATTTAATAGAGGGAGTAAAATGTTTATCAGGTAGGATCAAGGGGAGGTGTATGTTTTAGGGACAGAGACAAGTAATGTCCCAATATGGCAGCATCCATATATCTTGACTATATCCGATATTTTTGATGATCTTTTTTTTAAAAGTGACCCATATCCGATATCTGCATTTACACTATACACTTGGCGAAACAACACAAGGTAGAAGTACTGACATGAAAAAGCGAAAAAAGGAAGTCAAAATGGCTCGATTTGCAATGGATTTAGCTGAAATGATTGTGCTTTCTGCACCATCTTTAAAGGTCAGCAAAACATTGGGTTGACACTTCGTCCTCCATTGCGCCATTGAAAAGAGTCACAGTTGGTGTCCACCTGAGTTTAAGTCATTCGCCTCCGTTGCTTTTTCAATGACGTACGACTCGCATTGACGGGAATATCTGATCTGTCTGCTTGCATGGCAGACACAAGTGCGCATATCCGATTCATATCAGATTTTTTTTTAATCATATGAATGAGGCCTGAAACCGATCAGAAATATCAGAATCCATGTGCTTTTTTTCCTGCTTACATGTTTGTGGGTCATCTGATCTGTGCCACATGTGAAGAACAAATTGGAATTGGATCAATTGAACCATGTAATGTAAATGTGGCCTTACTGTGGATAATTGTAGCCATGACATCTAGGCATGGTTCAGCATTGACAAATAGCCACTATAAAATTCAAGATAAATCACATGATGGGGGGAAGTCGTGGCCTAATTGTTAGAGAGTCAGATTGGTAACCTGAAGGTTGCGGGTTTGAGTCTCAATGCCGGCAGTAAATAATTGAGGTGCCCTTGAGAAAGGCACCTAACTCCAAATCGCTCCACGGGTGCCACAGCAAAATGGCTGCCCGCTGCTCCGGGTGTGTGTTCACAGTTTGCAGTGTGTGTGTGTTTTCACTACTCACTGTTCCTAATGTGTGTGGATTAAATGCCCTTGACATGTCACTTTCATTTCTGACTAGACGTTAGAAAGCAAAATGAAATTGTAATAATGTAAAATTTGGAAAAATGTTAGTTGTTGTTTTTTTGTTTTGTTTTTTTCTTTCTGAAAAGTTCCCTTTAGTCACCCTCTGAAGTGTCCCTGGACCCCGTTCAAAAACCACTGAAAATGTAATTAATATTTCTAACAAGTGTTTTCCATGCTTAGTCATGGAAATTTACACAGTTGCTCTGAAAACATCTGACCTCCTGCTTAAAGGAATTGTCAATCCAAAACTGAAAATTCTGCTATTTTGTAATCATATGGACTACTTTCATATGGTGCTTTTATGCTGGCCACTATAAATGACCTTTTTTCTGGGTGGAAAAATTCTTACATAACATATACAGGGTATGTATATGATATGAGGGTAATAATGACAGAATATTTCTTTATTTCTTTGATAATGAATTCAGTTATAGTAGTTTATTCAAATTGTAATGCATTGTGAATAATTACAGTTTGAAATGTGGAAACTTTTGCCTGAAGTCCAGAAGCAAGTTTCAATGAAACTTCAATGCCACACTCCAGTTTCGCTTCTTCCAACAGCCTTGCCATAAAATATACATAAGTCCTAGTCCCATAGCCAACTGGCTCATCGTGCTGGTGACTTCACTCAATGTCTTTGGTTCGATCCTCTTAGATAGCATCAGCTTTTTTTTGCTTTCTCCAAAAACAACAGAATGCTCAGCACGCAGTCCTGCCTTATGCACTCAGCATCGGAAACAGGCAGCAAACGCATTGGACCGGTAAAAGGATTGGATCATGAAATGGTCAGGGATAGTACCATGATGTCACAGAGTGAAAGTATGGAGCAGACAGGGCCGATTTGATCCTGGTGTTTTGTGCCGTTGCAGATCAAAGCTTTCAGAGCCTCTGGCATCTGCAGCTGATGTGTTATTGTCAATAAGAGGTGGATGCTGCTAACTAGGTTGACACAAATTAATTTATTGAATATGACCATATATATAATTTGAGCACTGAAATATAATTATGCATATAAAATATAACATCTTTTATATGATGATGATTCCAACTGCTATAAGAGCATCACTGAAAATTAAAAGTTTAAATCTTCATGAAAGCTAATTTTCAGCAGCATTTTTTGCCAGTGACAGACATAAAACATTATACTTCTGTTGTTGTTTGAGGGGAGGAGTTGAAAAATAAGAGGGCTTGCCCTTGTGAAAAAGAAATGTGCTAAATTGTATTAAATATGCACTTACAGTGTCCAAATATTAAAAGTATATAAAAAAAAAAAAAAATACTGTACTTGCAGGTAATATATTATTCGTGAAATAAAAGGCCACTTAAGTGTACTTAAAGACAGAACATTTTCACAACTATGTTGCTTTAACACACTTAATTGCACTTTTAAAAACTGCACTTTGTAATAATGTCAAATTAAAAGTTTCGGTTACACTTTATTGTAAGGTGTTCTTGTTGCAGTGTAATTATACATGTAAGTACTAAGTAATTACATGTACTTACTATAGGGTTAGGATTAGGTTTTGGTTTAGGGTTATTTGCATTTAATTATGCATAATTTATATTACAGTGACTACATGTAACATGTGTAACAAGGACCTTGTAATTAAAAGTGATACCAAAGTTTTACTTTAGGTATGCTGTAAAGTACACTTATTTTGATGTGTTGACTAACATCAAAACACGTTTAAAGTGCTTGATTATAATACATTTAAAGTTAATATATTTATATTATATATACATGTAAAGTTAATATATTTTAACTGCACTAAATTGCAACTTTATCATTACAAATGTGTAATTACAAATATATTTAAATACACAACATACAAGTTTCAATAGAAATGTATATTTTAGTTTACCATAAATGCTTGTCAGTACATTCAGCAGTACACTTTTAACATATTTCAAAGACAATAGAAGTAATTATGAAATTACATATAAAGATGTACTTGAGTCGGTAAAAAAAGTGCTCTTAAGTTCAACTAATTGCATTTATTATAAATTACTTCATTTTTATTTAAATATAAATAACATGCATTTAAGGGTCCGAAAGCATTCCTTTGAATTCACACTTAATTATATTATTTTAAAGTATATTATTTCCGTAATAAGTACTCTTTTAAAAATAAGCTAAAGTGTACTTCTTTTTCACAAGGGTGGTGATGTCATCCAAAGAGGAAAGTTGGTTCCGAGGTGGAAGTTATTACATTTTAGCGAAATTGTTGTTTGAAGCATTTATGAATATAAAGCATTCTCATGTTTTGGACAACTTGGATCATGAACCTTTCCCGCAGCAATTTTTAATTATTTAAACATTAAATAATTAAGACATTGCTAACAGGTAAAGTTAATATAATGAATATATAAGGTAAAATAGTGCATATATTTAGTAAAATGCTCCCCTATAGAGTTTATTTCGCTAGTGAACTAACATGCTGTGGACACTAAATGACTTGCCTGAGGTAAATGTAATGCTACGTGAGATATTATTCTCAAGCTATTTTATTGAAGTCTTTCCGCGGTTGAAACACTGGTTGAGAGATTACACGCATTTCTAGATCGTCTTGTTCTTCTTCTTCTTCTGCACTTTTTTATGTCGTGGCGGTTAGCAAACAGTGTTGCATTACCGCCGATGCCCCCTCCTGGATTGGAGTGTGGATCGCCTGTGACTGACTGTATTCATCGTCTAACTGCATGAACCAAACAGTGATGTCCGTACTGTACGGTTCAGGATGAATACATGCACCGTTACACCCCTATAGTATGCTGTTTCCAACATAGTACTTTTTTATTTCTGTGGAATAATTGTGCACCAATGAATCATTCACAACTTAAACATATATAGGAATTTACATAGGGACGATTTTGATTTGATGTTGACTTTTAAACAAATCCATCTGACGTTATCAACATGTCAGATGCTGTGTTTTTGATCTTCAAGCTTTAGCAATAGCGAGTGATCGGCACCTTCGCCTTATTTATTATCAATTGATTGTAATCGAAACCGGGCCTTTGAGCTGTCTAACAAATCTTTGTAATCCATGCTTAGAGGAAAGAGAGAGCAAGCAAAGGCAATGCTAGCAGGCCAGCTCTGCTCTCACAGCCGGTTACTATCGGTCAATAAACTCCAGTAACCTCTCTGGTTTGAGCTGGGGGTGGGTGCTGCAGCAGGAGGAAACCATCAGCTGTGCACTTGTGAAGATAAGGCTGCCAATGAGCGATGCTTGTGGAGGAGGCATATTGTTCTGTCGCTAGGTAACTTGGCAGAATATCTTGGATGTAGGTCACTTTAGGAATGATTTCATTTTCCATGAGTTGTCAACTCCATATTCAGTCACTGAAAAAATGCTTTTATTTGAAACAAACAAACAAACAAACATACGTGTCTCTGTGCTGCATTAGTGGATTATTCCTGACTTTCCTGTCTTCATCATGTATCATAACACGTCACATGTTCCAGGTTCTATGCACTGCTAACTTCTAAAATGAAAAATTGGCACTTTATTAAGAAATATTCCAAAAGTAATTTATTTAGTTACTTAAATATTTTAAACACAACATGCTATTTTTTTTTTTTTTTATATAGATCAGTGTTGCTGAATGTATCTACGAGAAAAAGCTGAAGGCTATTTTAATATTTATCATTATTAGCGAACTTATGTTGTATATTGATAGTATAACACTGGAGGACAATGCATGATACCTACCAAGGGTTGGCGTACAGTGACGATCAGTTTAGCTCATTTATTATTTACTTTATTGTACCTGTTCTGCAAAATAAAGTATGCTGTTAACATGCTTAGATGTATGACCCTGGCAGTGGAAGTACATCAGATTTTACATAAAAGTGAATATCTTGTTTGTTTGTTTGTTTGTTTGTTGCCATCAGATTTCTGAGACCTACTTTCCTCCAAATATTGGGCCTCCTTGAAACGTT
Organism: Ctenopharyngodon idella; assembly: GCF_019924925.1. Lineage (NCBI taxonomy): Eukaryota > Metazoa > Chordata > Actinopteri > Cypriniformes > Xenocyprididae > Ctenopharyngodon > Ctenopharyngodon idella. Next base: position 10,663,295 of record NC_067234.1, read on the forward strand.
GGTATAATTTGAACACTCACATTATAAAGTCATGCGAAGGGCAAGTATGGTAACCCATACTCGGAATTTGTCCTCTGCATTTAACCCATCCAAGTGCACACACAAACCTGCAACTTTCAGAATACAAGTCTAACTCTCGAACCATTAGGCTACGACTACCCCAATTTTTTTTTTTTTTTTTTCATTGCCAATGATTGTGTCATAAATATTTAATAGTGCAATCTACAGGAGTGATCAGTCTGTTTCTGTGGCCTAAAAAGTTGTCACAACTCATCTGTCAAGATCACATGACCACAACTTTATAGCTAATTGAAGGGCATTTGGTCAGCACAAAGAAAAGGTTATTCCTCATTACTCAAACCCAAAGTGTCCCTGGTGAAAAAGAAGTGCACTTAATCGTATTGAATGTGCACTTGTAGTGTACTTCAAATAATAGAAGTATATTTTTAACTTAAAGGATTAGTTCACTTTAAAATGAAAATTACTCCAAGATTTACTCACCCTCAAGCCATCCTAGGTGTATATGACTTTCTTCGTTCTGGTGAACACAATCGGAGTTATATCAATAAATATCCTGATGCATCCAAGCTTTATAGTGACAGTGCAAGCTGAAGAAAGTGCATCCATCCATCATAAACATACTCCACGGCTCCAGGGCGTTAGTAAAGGCCTTCTGAAGTGAAGCGATGCGTTTGTGTAAGAAAAATATCCATATTTAACAAGATATAAAGTAAAATATCTAGCTTCCGCCAGATTGCCTTCTGTATTCAACTTATGAAAAAAGCCTAACTGACATCCCATTTTTTGAATACGGAAGGCGTAGGACGTAGCGTAAGCATTTTAAACTGTGAGAGGCGTTACACTTTCTTTGTAAGTTGAAAACGGAAGGCATATAATATTAATGAAATAAGGGGACATTTAAGTGTACTTAATGACAGTAGACTTAAGTACTTCAGCATACTAAAGCAAAAATAAAGTACTTGATTATAATTTTAACTTGACTGTGTTGTTCAGTATTACATTTAAGGTTAATATATTTATATTTAATATATATGTTTGATCAGGGTTGGAGCTTACCTTTGCAGGAAGGTAGACCACTCCAGTTTTAGAGTATATTATTTCCATATAAGTACCCTTCTTAAAAGAATGCTAAAGTGTACTTATTTTTCTAAGGGGTATACAAAGCATTCATGTTCTCTTCTCTTTGTATGTGGGCTATTTAAGTACCATATATAAAATGGTGATGCATATGCAGTTAGTGTAGAATGCATGTAAACTGGGTCAAAGATATATGCTTTTTCTCACAAAAGGCAGTAAATAGCATTTATTAAACAAATGTGAATGGATGCTTTCTGTGTTGAATACTTGCAGTGTACATTGTGCACATATTTAAGTATGTTGTAGCTTGAAACCCAGATGCTGTGTACTTTGCCATGTCTTAAAATAACTTTCTTACAATGTTTGTGTGGGTCGAGTTTTTAATAGCATTTAAAAGCCCTTAAAGAACCTCGCACAGCCTTGAGTAACCTCCAGTATGGGTGAAAATGTCACAGAAAATAATGTCTATGCACAGCCTACTGAAGCATGTAAAAGACCAAAGTGAACTCTGTAGTGTCTCTCCTCCTCCTTTTGGTGTTTTTACCTCGGCTGATCCCTCATGTTGTAGTAGTACCTTCTAGATTTCACTCTGAAAGAGCCGCCTGAGCTGCATGGGCAAACCTGCTTTAGAGAAAGTGAGGTGTTTGCCAAGGATGCCTATTAGCTTTGGCTCAATTACCCAATGAGATCTGCTTCATAGGTCAAAAAGGTCAAAATAGCTGCCTGTAACATAGGAATGGAATCAGTGTTGTTTTGAATTGCACTTTTAATCAGTATTGCAATGAAGCAGCTGAAGTATAGGCAATGCCACATTAACTTGTCAAGCCCCAACCAAAGCTTCTTTCACAGGGCTGTTAGTTTACTTTTAAATGAAAATTAGCCCAAGCTTTACTCACCCTCAAGCCATCCTAGGTGTATATGACTTTCTTCTTTCTGATGAACATAACCAAAGAAATATTAATACATGTCCTGACACATCTGAGCTTTATAATGGCAGTGAACGGGACTTATGAGTATGAACTAAAGAAAAAGCTTCCATCCACATCCATACATCATAAACGTGTACTCCACGTGGCTCCAGGGGGTTAATAAAGACCTTCTGAAGCAAAGTGATGTGTTTGTATAAAAAATATCCATATTCAAACAAGTTATGAATTCAAATATCTAGCTTTCGCCAGAACGCGTTCTGTATTCAAATTACGGAAAAACGGAACTGGCGCCGTGTTAGTTCCGTAAGTTGAATAGGGAAGGTGTAGGACATACAGCGTAAGCTTTTTGAAGAATACGAAAGGCGGTCTGGCGGAAGCACTTGCAAGGTGAGCATTTGTGTTTATAAAGCATATACATTTTTTTTTTTTTTGAAAATGACCAATCGTTTCTCTAGATAAGACCCTTATTCCTGGTATCGTTTAAAGCCCTTTGAAGCTGCACTGAAACTGTAATTTTGACCGTTTGGGGTCCGTTGAAGTCCACTATAAGGAGAATAATCCTGGAATGTTTTCATCAAAAACCTTAATTTCTTCTCAAAGAAAGAAAGACATAGACATCTTGGATGACATGGGGGTGTGTAAATTATCAGGAAATTTTAATTTGAACGTGAACTAATCCTTTAAGACATCAAAGTACCATTCTGTATTAAAATCATACGGAACACAGTTTGTCCCATATATAGACAGTAGTGAAATATAGGATATATGCAAACATTGCGTATGCCCAACCTGGATATGAGAAACCATACGTATATCAATAGCCATTCATGTAAGGCTTTAAAATAAAGCAGAATCCTCTCCCAGCTGGCCGTTCACCCTTCACAGCATACGGGGACTCGTTCTAGAGGCTATTCACTTTCACCGTCTGTATTTTGATTTTAGCAAGTCAGTTTGGGGCGAATACAGACAACGATTATTGTTAATGAGCCCAAAATCCAGCCACACTAGAAATCATGTGATCTACATGTGATCAAATGGTGTGTTCATGTCCTCCTGGGAAGTTTGTATTTACCAGGTGAGAAGTTGTTTATGACGTCAGGTGCTTTCAAGTCACTTTCATCGGAGCAAGATGGCGGTGTACCTTCTCTTCATTAACTGCACAAAAATACAGCCAGGTCTTTAAATTCTACTTCCAGAAAATGAAGAATAAAGAATGTGCATCATGTGTGTTTTGCTTTTTAATGTTTTTAATTAAATTATGAGGCCACTGTAAACTTTATCGTTGCATATTATATTGTTATATTACAATGCCACTATATTTTTGTGCAGGGAATTAACTTATTTTGATATTCTGACAATGTCACTGATAAATACCAATAAATATTGTGGTATTCCGCCATGTTTCTCACTGACACACCCCCAACTTGTAAAGATCAGGGCTTAAAGAAAATCCAGATTTTCCTACTTGTATTTACGACTTTGTGGTGGCGTTCATGTGCGTTCAGCTCGTAAATACGATCTTTCAGACATAACTTGAACGCACCAAAAAAGGGAAGTCGTCTTTCACTAATGTAAGTTAATGTTAAATAGAGAAAACATTTTAAGTATTTTAAGTAAATTTTAGCATATGATTTTACCTTGGACCTCATTATTGTTAATCTTTTTTCACAGAAACACAAAATAACCAATAAAGTCTCAAACACCACCAGCAGCCCATACTAATTCTCTAAGTTCTCTAGAATATGAAAAATGACAAAAGACATCTTTTACAATCCCAGAAATTTTACAATCCCATCTTTTACAATCCCAGAAATTTGTCCCAGAAATTTGTCTCAGGCGTGGTATACTGCTATATATTACTTATGCATGTTCTAAAGTACTTCAAAGTATAACATGGTATCAGCATGGTGCATGTTTTTAAAAAACATGGTTATTGTACATGGTAAATGTCTAAACACTTACAAAAATACCCAAAAACTAGTACTAATATGTTTTTTGGTCATGGTTTTATGGTGTTACCATGGTATTTTGGGAATGTATCATGGTATTCCTGGAAGTGCCATGTATGTAAATACCATGATATGTAAATTTCAGTACCATAGTACTATTCAAAGTACCATAGAGTTCAAATCTGATACCATGACTGTGCCGTGGTATACTGCTATATATGATTTTTTTAATGGGAATTGTGTAAAATAACGTTTAAAAATAAGGTGAATAAGACAAAGTCATATAAAGCCGAAAGTTTCAGTCATAGAGCCATCATGCATTAGATAATTGTGGGGGGATAAAAAGGGGTTCTGCGTAATCCTGTGAGGAGGTGCTTCTAGCGGCTGAAATCATAATGACTCACTGTGGTTCTTTTGCTACCATAATCATGGACCAGTGGAAGGCTCTATGCAAATGAACATGAATGTTAAGTACATTGCTGATGCTTTGTAAAATTATTTGGTTATGTAGGATGTGAATGTTTGCTGGCACTTCATTTGTCTACTGGTCAAACTTACATCTAACCCCGCAGGTCACTTTGTGTTTGCCAAGTGATTTGAATGTTTTTCAAGTTCACTTTGGCAAGCTGTTTCAAACTCTCGAAACGAACTCCAAACAGACTTCATTTTGGCCTGTTTTTGTTCGAAATTATGTTACACTTAAAGTATCGCTTGAAGTATATCAGGGGCTAAAGTATCTACTGTAGTGGTGCAAATGAAACAGTGATGTTAACAGAAAGCAATACCACGCAGTATTTTTGTTTCAATATCTTCTTCATGCACACTTGGTCATGACTCAAAGTAACCCCCGAGTCCCTCGTGGCTAGGAAAAGAAAACCTCTTTCCTCTGTTGACATGCAGCACATCAGGTGCACCAAGCAAAATCATCCTGCCTTATTTGCTAACCAACTGGCTTCACCTAGAGACCACACCTTTCCATTTCAGAAATAGTGTGATGCACCTTTCTAAAGTGGTGGGGTTACTATAGTGCACAATCAGGGGGAGAAGCCCTGGGATCCTGCACTAAAAGAGGACAGAGAAGGTCAGAGGTATTTGTGTATTGCTCTGGCGGATTGTAAGTACAATCCAATTAAGCTGGCAGCCACTGCAATCAACTGGATTAGCATCTCAGCCTCAGCTACTGGATAAATAACAGGTTACAATCGGTCATCCTGTATAGATGTCCTCTTTTCAAAACATGAGTTATCATTTCCCAACTAGTGCCAAGTGAATTATTATTATTTTTCAGACACATTATATTTAAATGAATTTTAACTGCAATTAGCTGAACCTTAGAGTCAGACGTAAGTGCATATTTATGTGTAATTTAATAAATTTCTACTGTTAATAAAACTCTGTTGTCTTTGAAATATGAGTAAAGTGCTCTACCTCATACTGCTAAGTATTTATGGTAAGTATATATAACTGATAAGTATTTAAGGTTTCTTATGGGGGGGGGTTTGAAAAAAGGGGGTTGTGATTCGGTTGTGATTTACATGAATCATGTAGGCTAAATAATAGCATATTTTCAATTCAAAATGGTGAAATTTTATAAAGATGTTGAGTAGTTTGCATCACTGGATATTACTGTCAGTCGCTGAACATTTCTATCGTAAAACGTGTGAAATATTAAATATTTAGCTACTTACATCTTACGACGCATTCTTTCACTGCTAAAATGAAAAGCATCGCATTGGAATTCGCGCTTGTCTTCTGTGAACAGTAAGGCCCGCCTTCTTTGATTTGATTGGCCATCTCAGTCATTTTGACATTGAGGAGCACTGTTAATACGCTGATGGGGGTATACAGCCTAAAAATGTGACGTTTAAAATCTTTTTGTCAACCTAACAACAAACAGAGCAGTGCATAAATGGAATACAGCAGAGCAACATCAAAATAATATCAAATATTGGGGGGGCCATTTCTAATTATTGGGGGGACTTGTCCCTCAATGTCTATGGTGGTTATGGCCATGATTTCTAGTGGAACTTGTATGTCATGTGCAAATATTATACATTTTTGTAATGAGGAAGTTGCAATTTAGTATGTTTAAAATATATGTAACATTAAACAACTTAAAATGTAACATTGAATAGCACTACAGTTAAAATAATAATCAAGTACTTTACATGTGCTTTAGTTTGTTAGTCAACACATCAAAATTAGTGTACATCTTTCAAGCTTAACAAAAGTTTAGTAAAACATTTAAAATGTAGTTTAAGTCAAATTTGATAATATTACAAAGTGCACTTTTTTAAAAGTGTGCTTAAGTGAGTTAAGAAACATGAACTTGTACTCTTAAGTACACTTAAGTGGCCTTTTATTTCATTATCATGAAACAGTATCTGCGGTTACAGTTGTTTTTTAAAAAAGTATATATTTTCATAATTTAAAGTACACTACTATCACAATTCTTTTTCACAAGGGTATATAATGGTCCCAAAAACTATTAAAATCAACATTTACACTTAAAATGTACAAATGTTGGTGCATTATATGATAGATCCCACATTTCAAGCACACATTTCATGAGCAGAGGTTTGTCAGGTTATAAAACATAAATTGCACTCAGCATTTGCTCTACACTTTGCATACACATTGGATGGACCAAAATATACAAACAATGCTTTACAATTCAGACTGTATTGTTGATTTAAAATGTAGTACTAATAGTTTGGTTATACTTTATTTTAATGTGTCCCTATTACTGTATTTAAGTACTAAGTAATATTAATTAAGTACATGTACTTACTTTAGGGTTAGGGTAGGATTAGGGTTTGGTTTTGGGTTAGTTGCATGTAATTTTGCCTAATTTATGGTTATTACTATGGTAAATACATGTAACATGTAACAAGGACACATTAAAATAAAGAGTTACCAGTAGTTTTTTTTTAGATTTCTGTATCTTACAGTTTCTATTTAACTGAAGAGAAATGAACTTTCAAGATGGCTGGCGAGTGAACTGGCTTGCCTGAAAATGGACATTGCTTTATCTCCAACTTTAAGATTTCATATCAAAAGCGCAGTTAAACAAATGCTTGTTTCCTAGTTATGTTGCATGCTGGTTTCAAACATCCAAACCTGTGTTATCTTTATTTTAAATTTCACATTTTTATTGAAACAAGTTAGAACATTTCAGTTTCATAAAGGATTTTGTATATTAAATTTGTGCTTAAAAGTCTTTTGTTAAAAATAAAATGTGACAACCTGCTATGGGGTCAAAAATTTGACAAGATGCATTCGGGCACTTTATCTATTAACTTAGTGGGACATGCCCATCTTGTTGTCTAATTCAACCAAAAATTGTAATGAACTAATAAAATTCATACATATTAAGTAAGCTATAAGTAAACATTCAAATACTCTAGTGTATATTAGTCAAGCACCTAAAGAGCAAAGTTGCTTACAAATCTGCACACAAAGCTGGTGTAATATGGTGAAGAATGCATTATACACCTTGACAAAAGAAAATTGATAGGTAGTGGAGAAAGGTTATAGCATCAGCCCATTATTCTTTTAAAGTTATAGACAAAAAGGTACGCTGAGAGGAACAGGTCAGATAGAGGTAAGAACAGGGTTTATCCAAAGATACTTACACCAGCAAACAGATTCATTCACCTGGAAAATTTCAGAAACCCAACGGTGAACAAACAAATTACCCTTTCACCTGCAATCACAAACTGACCATTATGTAAGCAGGAGAATTTGAATGGGATTTTGGCAGGTTCATTACATGATTGGGAGGAACAGCTCAGGTTGTTCATTGTGCTTATTGTCTGGACTGTGGAAGGTTTCTCACAGGGCTGCCTTTTTCTCTGTTCCACCCTGTGTCAGGTTACAAGACCCTTCTGAAAGGGATCTCTGGGAACTTTACCAGCGGAGCTTTGGTGGCCATCATGGGACCCTCGGGGGCTGGGAAGTCTACATTAATGAACATTCTAGCAGGTTATAGGTTAGTATGACTAGATGAAGCATCCTAACTATTTTACATTTTGGAAAATTGATAACTGATAGTGTTTTCTCCTCATAAAGAACCTTTTTGACATAAAGGGTTCTTTAAAAATTGAGTAAAGAACCCTGGGGTTTTATAGAACCCAATTAAACCCTTTTTTCTAAGAGTGCAAAACCCAACTCTCAGTGGAGCATAAGCAGATTATATTAAAACGTATTTATATGATTTCTCCACCAATTCACCAAAACGTACTGTATAATAGTCACGAATTGCCATGAAAGTGTGTTGATACATCCAGCACAGTCATCTTGGTTCTTTTTGTATCTTCTGCTGAAAGCTGTTCATTATTTATTTAAATGTATTCTTTTAGCGAATACTTGTATGCAAAACAATTTACAAATGAAGAATGCTGAAGTAGTCTGTCTCAGTGTTAACATTGAATGTGAATACAATTACTTCAAATGTGGGGGATCATTTACCAGGAAATGGTGGTTATAAATTTGTTAATGTAACAACAGAGAGTATATGTAAAGATGTGCTTTATCACACAGGGAAACAGGCATGAAGGGGGAGATCTTGATAAATGGGCAGCCCAGAGATCTGCGATCTTTCAGGAAAGTGTCCTGCTACATCATGCAGGATGACATGTTACTGCCACACCTCACTGTACAGGAAGCCATGATGGTACGTGTCTGCTGAAATCATATCATTGAGCTGCATCAAGTATCTATTGCTAAAAGTACTTGAGTAAAGATACAGATAAAGTTTCTACATTTATTTGTACTTATACAATTAAAAAGGTAAAAAAAAAACACTCTGACACCAGATATTAAACTGACCAATGTCCTAAAATCTTTAATGTAAAAGTTACATTTATTGTTAGACATGATGACCAGAAAACTAATGGCTGCTCTGATGGTCTACCCTGTGAAAAAAGTACACTTTAGCATACCTTTAAAAAGAGCACTTAATATACTTTAATGCAATACACTTAGGTGTGAACTGAATATAATGTTTTCTGGTGCTTAATTCTGTGTTAATTGAAATTAAATGCACTATAGTTTAATTTAATGTTAAAGGGTTAGTTCACCCAAAAATGAAATTTCTGTCATTAAGTACTCGCCTTCATGTTGTTCCAAACCCATAAGTCCTTCATTCATCTTTGGAACACAAATTAAGATATTTTTGATGAAATCTGAGAGCTCTCTGACCCCTCCATAGACAGCAATTTAACCACCACTTTCAAGGCCTAGATATGTACTAAAGACATCATTAAAATAGTCTCCTATTAAAATAATTATCCTACGCTGTTTACGTTCAGCGTTTCAGGTTCTACGTCAGAACGCCGGCTCAGTATTGGCCGACGCTGATCACGTGAGCAGCACGATGCATGCGTGTGATGCTGACGCAGAAGCCGGCCAGTAATAAATTCTGATGTAGAACCTGGAAGCACTGAACGTAAGCAGTGTAGGAGAATGACACAGAAGAGAAGATATTGTTGAATAAAGTTGTTATTTTTGTTTTGTTTTTACGCACAAAAAGTTTTCTTGTCACTTCATAACATTAAGGTTGAACCACTGCAGTCACGTCGACTGTTTTAATGATGTCTTTGCTACCTTTCTGGACCTTGACATGTGGTAATTAAATAGCTGTCTATGGAGGAGTCAGAAAGCTTTTGGATTTCATCAAAAATATCTTAATTTGTGTTCTGAAGATGAACGAAGGTCTTACGGGTTTGGGACGACATGAGGGTAAGTAATTAATGACAGAAATTTCATTTTTGGGTGAACTAACCCTTTAAATGCAGTTAGCTGAATTAAAGAGTGCTTTAAAGACTTTTAGGTTAAAGTGTACTGCCGAATGTATAAGCATTTATTGTAAACTAAAATGAACTTTTATGTATGTCATATATTTAAACATCTGTAATTACACATAATTGTAATGATGTCGCAATTTAGTATGCTTACAATATATTGACTTAAAATGTAACATTGAACAACACAAGTTAAAATTATAATTATTTTGCATGTGCTTTAGTATGTCAATACATCAACATAAGTGTTCTTCTTTAAATCATAACAAAAGATGATTAAAATATAAGGATTTAAAATGTACTTTAAAGTAAAACTTTTAATTTGACATTATTACAAAGTGCATGTAAAAATGAGCTTAAGAAACAGACATGAAAGTGTTCTCTATTTAAATACCATTTATTTCATTAGTATTGTATACTCTTTGTGAGTACTAATTAAAATATATACTTTTAAGATTTGAAGTACACTATAAGTGCACATTCAATACAGTGCACTTCTTTTTCGCAAGGGTAGATGAAATAAAAAAATATCATTAAGTAAAAGTACAAGTGTTCCTTATTACCTCATGGTAAATGTAACGTACAGCTGTCAGCTCGTTTCACCGGAATACAGCTCACGTAATTGCAGTTGTTGTGTTGTTGAGTTCATGCAAATCCCTCTGTTAGCTTTAGTTGTACCGGCTAATGTTCATCATGATCTAAATCGCTCCCTCTCCCTGCTCAGGTTTCAGCTAATCTCAAACTCCAGGAAAAGGATGAAGGCAGACGTGAAATGGTAAGTGAGAGGCGTGTGAAGTTTCCCACCCGATGTATGTATGGCCTAATCTTTGTGGTAAAGGTCAGCCTTGATTGGCTATAATAATGTTGTTGCATGACCGACAAGGATGTTGTTCCTGGAGCATGTCCTAATTGTTAAACTCACAGTAAACATGTACACTACCGTTCAAATTTATTTATTTTTTATTTATTTATTTTTTTTTTTGAAAGAAATTAATACTTTTATTCAGCAAGGATATATTAAATTGAGCAAAAGTGACAGTAAAGACAAAATAATTTTGTTACAAATAAATGCTATTCACGGTTCTATTCATCAAAGTATCATAGAAAAATGTATAACGGTTTCCACAGAAATATTAAGCAGTTCAACTTTGATAATAATAAGAAATGTTTGTTGAGCATCAAATCTGCATATTAGAATGATTTCTGAAGGATCATGTGATACTGAAGACTGGAGTAATGATGCTGGAAATTCAGCTTTGATCACAGAAATGAATTACATTTTAAAATACACTGAAATAAAACACAGCTAATTTAAATACTAATAATTCACAATATAACTGTTTTTCTGTATTTTTGATCAAATAAATGCAACCTTGGTGCGCATAAGAGACTTAAAAAAAAAAAAAAATAAATTCTTCTTACTGACTGCAAACTTTTGACCGGTAGTGTAGATATGTACGTGGATGTGCTGTCCTTATTCCAGTACATGTTTATGCACACATAACATGCTGTGTTGTTCTAGGTACGGGAAATCCTCACTGCACTCGGCTTGTTAGAATGTGCAAAGACACGCACATCCAACCTGTCCGGAGGCCAGAGGAAGCGTTTGGCCATCGCCCTGGAGCTCGTCAACAACCCACCCGTCATGTTTTTTGATGAGCCCACTAGGTGAGCCCCCTCCATTTACACACATTATGCTGTAAAATAAATAAATAAACCCATTAAATTCATGGGAAAAAAATAGCAGATGTGGTTGCCAGAACTTTACAGAAAAAAGAACTTGAGGAACATTTTAGGTTTTACAAGACTGAACATAAATTTGTGTAAAAAATACCCTGTATATTTCATTAAAGGTGCAGTAAGCAATTTCATAGAAACACTACTGATATTTGAAATGAACACAAACAAACACACCCCTCCCTTCATTGCTCCGCCCACAAAATGCACGAACACACAATGTCTCTTTATCATAGCTGAAACAAAGCAAAATAATGCAATGACACTCGAAACTGTCCTGTTACTATATGCTAACATTACAACAACAGCATATTTTGGTGCTATGAAACAGCAAAACCAATGTTACTCACATGTGAAGCAGAAAAAGCAGACGCAACCTCTGAGTCCATTTTCAGGCCTTCCCGCTTCGGACTCTCCTGCTCTGGAAAGCTTTTCTAATTTTAACGCTGGTCCTAAAGCTCTCGCCTGATCATTACCCTTCTTTTTCCAGTGATATTCCTTTGACCTTTCTCTTTTGTAATGTCTCTCAGCCATCTCTCCTTCTACAGTCTTTCTTCGAATCTCACACTCTCTCCTCCGCCATGATGAGTAGACACGCCCCCTACTGCTGATTGGCTACAAGTGTGTTGTGGTGCTCGGTCTAATCCACTTTCAACAGCATTTCTCAGAAATTGATTACTGCACCTTTAACTGATATAATGTTACTATTCCATCTAAAGTAATAAAATTTGTTGTGTACCTGAATAATATACTGATAGCCACCAAAATAATACAGATGATAAAAGAGACACATGAAGAATTAGAAATCATCACAAGTAGCTTTTCCACAAGCTGAAATAAGTACTAATATATAGAGTGTCATGCACACAAACACAAAACCATCACACATGACACTAAAATAATGCAATAAACATTCATTTAACAAAATAAAATGTAGCATTAAATCCAAATGTACATAATTTATAATAAAAACTAACAAGAAAATTAAATTAAATACAATCTAATGTAAAGTGTCATGCAGGGAATTGTGAGAATGTCGGTTTATGGTTTTTCCACTGTAAATTATATGACTGATTGTCTTTACTTCCAAAATCAGCACATTTAACAGTATTTTACAGTAAAATTTCATAAAATGTCTGATTAGATCTATTACAGTTTTTCCACCATATATAATAAGGGAACTTACTGTTAACCAATTAACAGTTTTGTACCTCTAAAATTGTCTTTTACTGCTAAAATTAAAAAAAAAAAAAAAGTACAGGGTATGAAACACATGGCCATGAAATGAACCAACAAAATCGACTCATCTAAGTGACGTTCCTAAGCCAAATATATCTCTTGTGAAAAGTTGTTACCCATGAGGTTTCTCTGTTGTGTCCTTGTAATGTGGGAATGCAGTTTAATTGCATATTCACTTACAGGCTTTGCCCAGATGGGATATTGTTGGACAGTTGAGACCTGGTCTCTACGGACTCTATTAAGCTTTCATTTCTCTCCCGGGATTTTACCTTCTAAGAACAAAAACGACTCTCTAATTCTCTGGAGAGCGCACACTAAAGTCATTTCGGCATAAAACGATACTCCGTAAATTGCATTTATACGATTACCATGCTTATCCAAGGATAAACAGATTCTCCTTCATGGAAATCAAAACCGTGTGGCGTCAGCTTCTATAGGTTGGATAAGAGCGGGACCATTATCATTAATATGATGTCCCAGAGTTGTATTTGGTTAAATAGGATACTTTAATGGCTCAAAGGAATACTGTTTCCCTGTGCATTAGATAAATATCCAATCAGCAAATTGTGTGTAGCATGTGCTATGATATTTAAATGCACTGCTATATTGAAGGCTACAGCATTATCCTGTCCTTTAAAATGGACATGTAATCTTCCACTTTATCCATCGTCTCTGTCATCTGTGATAATTAATATGGCTTTGATATAGCGAGGTCAAGATTATGATCTAATCTCACCTCTTTAACCTTGTCTAGCCCACTGATGCGAGCACTTCAGTGATATATTGTTATAAATAGCATAAGTATTGCTAAATTATAATATAATATATTCAAATATATAATATGTAATGTCATTGTTATTTTAGTATAATTGAGATATTGTAGTTTTAAATTAGTTTTTATATTTAATGTTTTAGTAATTGTCTTGTGTTTTTGTCATTTTTATTATGTATTTATTACGTCTGTGTAGTTTATATATATATATAGACTTAAACCTTGTCTGCATCGGAGCACCACAGCTTTGGAAACATGTGCTACTGCTCTAACCACAAGAAGGTGCTGACTGTTAATTTCTCTCTTCAGTGGACTGGACAGCTCCTCCTGCTTCCAGGTGGTCTCGCTGATGAAGGCTCTTGCTCAGGGTGGACGAACAGTCATATGCACAATTCACCAGCCCAGCGCAAAAGTCTTTGAACTCTTCGATAAGGTGATCACTATTTTATACTCTGATTTACGGTATTTTATGCATGCAGTTATGCAGAATGCTGCCTCTCACACCTCATTCATTGTTTGTTTTTTCTCCAGCTGTATGTCCTCAGTCAAGGCCAGTGTATTTACAGAGGAAGAGTGTCAAGCTTAATCCCATATCTCAGAGAACTGGGACTCAACTGTCCCACCTATCACAACCCTGCAGACTTCGGTAAGAAAATGACACTCTCAGTATACAGAGGTCCAAAATTAACAAACAAACAAACAAATAACACAACTTTTTTCAGGAATTGCTGGATCCTTGCTTTCATAAGTTGCATGAGTGAATCAAATCAGACATACAGTTGAGCTCAAAAGTTTACATACCCCTTGCAGAATCTAGAAAAATATGAATCATTTTAACAAAATAAGAAGGATCATGAAAATTGCATGTTATTTTTTATTTAGTACTGTCCTGAATAAACTATTTCACATAAAAGTTGTTTACATAAAGTCCACAAGACAAAAAAATTGCTGAATTTATAAAAATGACCCAGTTCAAAAATTTACATACCCTTGATTCTTAATACTGTGTGTCATTACCTGGATGATCAACGACTGTTTTTTTGTTTTGTGATGGTTGTTCATGAGTCACTTGTTTGTTCTGAGCAGTTAAACTGAGCTCTGTTCTTCAGAAAAATCCTCCAGGTCCTGCAGATTCTTTGGTTTTCTAGCATCTTTTGCATGTTTGAATCCTTTCCAACAGTGACTGTATGATTCTGAGATCCGTCTTTTCACACTGAGGACAACTGAGGGACTCAAACACAAGTATTAAACAAGGTTCAAACATTCACTGATGCTCCAGAAGGAAACACGACGCATTAAGAGTCGGGGATGTAAACTTTTTGAATTGGATGAACAGAATAAATTGTACTTTTTTTGTCTTCTGGGAAACATGTAAGTATCTTTTGTAGCTTCCAAAGGGCAGAACTAAATGAAAAAATATGTTCTTTAAACAAAATAAAAAAAACTTGCACATCAACTTCTTGTTCAAAAGTTTTTACCCCTGACTCTTAGTGCATCGTGTTTCCTTCTGGAGCATCAGCGAATGTTTGCAGCTTTTGTAATAGTTTTGTCTGAGTCTCTCAATTGTCCTCAGTGTAAAAAGATGGATCTTAAAATCATACAGTCATTGCTGGAAAGGGTTCAAATATGCAGAAGATGCTGGAAAACTGAAGAATCTGCAGGACCTGAAGGATTTTAGTTTAACTGCTCAGAACAAACAAGGGACTCATGAACAACCATCACAAAACAAAAAAAACAGTCGTGGATCATCCAGGTAACCACACAGTATTAAGAATTAAGGGTATGTAAACTTTTGAATGGGGTCATTTTTATAAATTCTGCTATTTTTTTTGTCTTGTGGACTTTATGTAAACAACTGTTATGTGAAATAGTTTATTAATAAAAAATAGCATGCAATTTTCATGATCCTTCTTATTTTGTTAAAATCATTCATATTTTTGCAGATTCTGCAAGGGGTATGTAAAGTTTTGAGCTCAACTGTATAAAACATTTACATAAAAAAGCTGACTGTTGCACATCTACTAATTTCAAATTTAACTTAAGTAAAAAAATTACCATCAGAAACAATCTAAAAGAATCATTTAATTATTTAACAAATAAAAACATTCAAAAGTTGGGGAAGATTTGTTTTTGAAGAAGTCACCAAGGCTGCCTTTATTTGATCAAAAATACGAAGAAGAAGAAAAAACAAAACTGTAATATTGTGAAATATTATTACAATATGAAATAACTGTTTTCTATGTGAATATATTGTAAAATGTAATTTATTCCTGTGATCAAAGCTGAATTTTCAGCATCATTACTCCAGTCTTCAGTGTCACATGATCCTTCAGAAATCATTCTAATATGATGATTTGCTGCTCAAGAAACATTTCTATGTAAGCTTGTTTCAGCCATTAAATAAAAAAAATAAAATTAAATAAAAAAATTTAAAAAAAAGAATTGCGAGATATTAACTCACCGAGTTGGAATTTGCAATTGCAAGAAAAAAAAGTCAGAATTGCGACTTTATAACACATTTCACAACAGAGGCTGAGAGTATTTTCTTCTTTTCTCCAGTAATGGAGGTGGCTTCTGGTGAATACGGTGACCAGACGGCTCGGCTGGTGAAGGCTGTTCAGGAGCAGAAGTGTGAGAAAGACTACAAAAGTGAAATGAATGGTAATGGGGTCCATAACCCCTTCCTGTGGCACAGAGCATCTGATGAGGTATGTATAGAAACATATAAAGCCTTTGTGTAACACGATGCACTGGGTGTTATGTCATATGAGAGATATGCATCTCTGAATGTTTGGCTCAAATCATTTAGCACACAATAGATGTAATAATTTAACCTTTATTTTCTTTAGGACTCTTCATCGTCAGAGGGTTGCCATAGTTTTTCTGCCAGCTGCTTGACGCAGTTTTGCATCCTTTTCAAGAGAACTTTTCTTAGCATCCTGAGAGACTCGGTAAGCAACACTGCCACCTAGTGGGGACGTTTAGTAACACATTCACAGCAGAGCCAAATATGTCATAAAGAGCATCAGATGTTTAAACAGAAGTTAGTCTTTTATCATATAATGATAAGATAAACTGTGGCATTCTGGGAAATAAAGCATTTTCTACCATGGTCAATAAAATTATTATTATATAATGAAATATGTATAAATGGAACACAAATGACCATTTCATACGTTGATTATTTATATAATCTTTTTTCTTTTGGAAATACCTCATATTGTGTACATGATTACATAGGAATTTTATATTGAACAGTTATCATTAAGAACCTGAAATATATTAGAATATACACTTAAATTGTATATAAAAAAAGTTTCATTTTATTTTAATTCTAAAATTTAAAGTAGATTTAAGATTTAAAATAAATGTATCCTGTTTGCTCCCTAAATTCCAATTATTTTCAAATTCAGTCATTGCAATTCAAAAACCATTCTCAATTCATAAGTAAAATCAGAAGGAACATAAGCTTGATTTGAACATGATTTTTCTCCGTTTAGGTGTTGACTCACTTGCGCATCATGTCTCATCTTGGGATTGGAGTTCTGATTGGTCTGTTATACCTGGGCATTGGCAATGAGGCCAAGAAAGTCCTTAGCAACTCTGGCTTCCTGTTCTTCTCCATGTTGTTCCTCATGTTCGCAGCTTTGATGCCCACCGTTCTCACCTGTGAGTCTGTAAAATTTGTGTAAAAAGGTCCATTATATTCTTCATACAAGAAAGAATTTGATGCACATTTACTTTGTAAAACTATTCTTTGTATGTGAAAAAAAAACATGACCGTTAACTTGATATTAACATGCTATGTATCTGTTCTTTCTGACTGTTATTGTAGTTCCACTTGAGATGGGTGTCTTTTTGAGAGAACATCTAAATTACTGGTACAGTCTAAAGGCATACTACTTGGCCAAAACAATGGCGGACGTCCCATTTCAGGTAACATGGAACAAACAAATTATGAGGAAGAGTATTTTGCTCTGTTTTGCTGCTAAGCTAGATGATTCACAATAGTGGATAAGAATAAGGTTTAGATTGGGGTTTCCTCAGAGTACAGGCACATATCAAGTTAAAAATGGAACAAAAAGGGGAATCACTAAGATGGTTATGGCATAAACACGTTATTGGAGCTTGAAGGGGATTTGCTGTTCAGGTCAAATCACTATTTGCCCAATATAGACAAATCCTGCTGCAACATTACATAAGCGGGATTTCCTTTTCCCCATTGGAAATATTCTGCAGTGTTTCTACAAGAAATATTCTCCAGCTAGAATAGTTAGTTTTAGAATAATTAGTCTCCAGTAAGTTTTTGGATTTTGAGAAAAAAAAAATTTGATTTCTTTTTACATTTTCATCTTTCTTCAGTGTGTAATGTTGCTTTTTAAGCATGTTAAAGGTCTGCAAAGTTACAAAGCACAAAGTCCCTCCAGCGGGAGTTATTCTCTATATCAGTGTCACTGTTTCTGAACTCCCTGAAATGCCGCCATTGAAGTCTTTAGCTTTCTACCGGGAATGAACATGTCACAATATTCCACATTTAAATAATTACTGCCTAAGGAATATTCAAAAAAAAAAAAAAAAAAAAGAAGAAGAAGAGGCCTGGTTGAGTTGCTTAAATAGTGTGTTGAAATTTGGTTTAAGGTTTAAGGGTCGTGACATTTACCAAACACACTCAAAGCAGCTGACCAATCACAACACACTGTTCCAGCCGACCAATCACCAAGAACACATTGCACTTTTCAGAAGGAGGGGCTTCATAGAGGCAGGAACTAAACAGAGTGTTACTGACAAACTGGGAAGAGAGAAGCTGCAACAATGTCAAATATGTGAAAAATAATGTTTTTATATATATATATATATATATATATATATATATATATATATGTTCAAGCATGAAAACCTTTTCTAGTAGACACCAAAAACGTAATGTAACGTAAAATGAAGAAATAGTATTTCAAGGTCATTAGTCAAATAAGCAAATTTTCAACATTGACTGTTGCGGACAAAAATCAGTTTTCTCTTTGAGGCAGACACTTCAAAATACTTGTTTTCTGCCTCACAGATTGTGTTCCCAGTGGCCTACTGCAGTATAGTGTACTGGATGACATCTCAACCTTCAGATGCAGTCCGTTTCATTCTTTTCCTGGCTTTAGGGACACTAACGTCACTTGTTGCACAATCCTTGGGACTACTGATAGGAGCAGCATCCACATCATTACAAGTAAATACATTTACTGTTGTCCTGTCCTGTAATGCTCTGTCATATACTTGATATTATTTGAAGAATTTGCCTCATTTTCAAACAATGAATGAATGAATCAATCAATCAAAGTCATTTACAGAAAATGATGCAGTATTGTGTTTCCTTGACAGGTAGCAACTTTTGTTGGTCCTGTAACAGCCATCCCCGTGCTGCTATTTTCAGGTTTCTTTGTCAGTTTTGACACTATCCCAAAATACCTCCAATGGATCTCATACATTTCCTATGTCAGGTAAGGGAATCTCATGAAATGCTCATTATAGCTAAAGTTGAGATATGATAGATACTGTAAGTGCTAAATCATTCATCTGGATTATTTTAAGAGTAGGGGTTTATCATAGTGAATGTCTGATTTATCAGGATTATTCACAATTACTACTTATTACCAAATAAGTAAGTAAATAATCATGATATATTGATTTGAGTTTTAATGATTTTATGATGCATGTATACAAAGAGAAGTGTTATGAAAGACAGGAAAATATATTGGCAAAATGTAGTAGACTTAGTTTAGTGGTCAAAATACAAAATATTTGACAACAGAAAGCTGCATTTAACCAATCAGAAACAAGTATTACAGAGAACTGAATAATAAAACAAAACAGTATAACAAAAACATTGGATTCTTGAAACGAAAACATTCCTCAACAGTCCTCTTCTAAATCAGTTGTCCTCTGACTTTCAGATATGGTTTTGAAGGAGTTATTCTGTCCATATACGGGCTTGACCGTGAGGACCTGCACTGCGACAAAGACGAGACATGCCACTTCCAGAAGTCAGAAGCCATTTTGAAGGAGCTGGACGTTGAGGATGCAAAGCTGTACTTGGACTTTATTGTGCTGGGCATCTTCTTTGTGTCGCTCCGTCTGATCGCCTACTTCATCCTCCGATACAAGATCAGTGCTGAGAGGTAGACTCGTGGAAGACGTGATGGAGAGAGTTACTGTCGAGACTTTCTTGCTCAGGGAGGGCTAGGCTGAGAAAGCCAAAGCAGAGAGGGCTTGTTCCCTCAAAAAAGAGACATCGCCATGTTTCCCTACACTGGACAGAAACCTGGGCTGAACCTGAAGTCACAGTATGTAAATGCCCAGCTTTTGCATGCTTTTATAAGAAAATAAAGCGCTTAGAACCCAACAGTTTTGGGACTCAACCAAACATCTACCAGATAGACAAAGAAACATGGCCGCACTGAAGAAAATTCACAGGAGCAGACATTCAGCAGTTGACTGAAAAAGTAATGGGCTAATTTGTTTGATCACATTAGAAAGCAGGAATCTATCTCTTGCCCTTGTGAAAAAGAATTGTGCTTAATTGTATTGAATGTGCACATGTAGTGTACTTCAAATCTGTACTTGCAGATAATATAATATTAACGAAATAAAAGCCACTTGAGTGTAGTTAATAAGATCACACTTTCATGACTGCTTCATAAGTTAAACTGAATTAGTTCACCCAAAAATGAAATTTCTGTCATTAAGTTCTCACCCTCATGTCGTTCCACACCCGAACATTCATCGCCTCCAGGTTCTACGTCAGAACGCCGGCTCAGCATTGGCCGGCTCCTGTGTCAGCATCACACGCATGTGTCGCGCTACTCACGTGAGCAGCGTCGGCCATTACAGAGTCGGCGCTCTGACGTAGAATCTGGAAGAGCTGAACGCAAACAGTATAGGAGAATAACAGGGGAGAGACGAATTTGTTGAATATTATTTGAAAAAGTCATTATTTTTGTTTTGTTTTTGTGGACAAAGTGTTCTCGTTGCTTCATAACATTAAGGTTGAACCACTGTAGTCACGTTGACTTTTTTAACAATGTCTTTAGTATTTTTCTGGACCATGAATGACGGTAATTATGTTGCTTTCTATTGGGGATAAAAAAAAAAAAAAAAACTTTTGGATTTCATCAAAAATATCTTAATTTGTCTTCCAAAGATGAACAAAGGTCTTACAGGTTTGGAACGACATGAGGGTGAGTAATTAATGACAAAAATTTCATTTTTGGGTGAACTAATCCTTTAAGTACACATTTAAAAGTCTTAGTTTAAAGTACATTTTAAATCATGTTTTAATTATATTTTGTTTGTAGTGTTATTTGATATTACATTTAAAGAAAATATGTATTTTAAATGCACTAAATTGCAACTTCATCATTACAAATGTGTCCGTAAATATTACATTCAGTTTAGTAACTAGGCCTACTCCTTTCAAAAGTATGCTAAAGTGCACTTTTTTTTTCCACAAGGGTGCCCATGTTGAGCACACTTTTTTTTTTTTTTTTTTCTTCCCTTTGCAATGGTTGGATGTAAAAGACAAAATTTAATTTAACCTGGCAACCTTCTACTCTATTAAAAAGCTCTCATTCTGTTGGTTATGGCTGCCTGCTGCTCCTGTAGAAGAATGATAACTTAGAAACTTGTGAGTAGGGTGTAACTGGGTTACAAGCCTATCAGAGAAACAAATAAAACAAATCCAAAAGTGAACTAAAGGCCCAAGATGACTGGATCTCATTAGAATGAAAAGGGAAAAATGCATCAAATCCTAATAGCATGTAATTTCTGTGCCACTAGTGTCATCAAACAGAACTGCAAAAATAATTACTTTTCAAAAAGGTTTCTTGAACAGCAGGACTTCTGTCATTGGTCAAACAAATAGATAGTCCCACCCCCATCACAAATTGTAAAAGCAACTGGCATACAAGTATACAGCCTTAGGTAGTGTTTGCTTGATAATGTGTGATGTTTTAATTCTTGCTGACATTTCTGAGTATTTAAAAAATCTGGGTTAATATGGGAAAAGAATTTATTATAGAATTGAACAAATTACATACATCACCTTTAAGTCTCCATACAGCATATTTTGAAAATTGTTCAATATAGCTTTATGACTTTAGTAAATATGCACAGTACATCTGATAAACCATCCTCATATTCAAATATGGATTTTGACAGCTTTTCCAAAATGCTGGGCTTCTCTTTGTTCACTGAATTATATTTTTAAATGTTCGAAAAGCAAATTATTGGACTTCATCACTAAGTTAACAATCCCAAAGTTGTCAAACCCTAAAATGTTTCTCCTACTCTCAGAAATGTCGTTTATGAAAGGTTTACAAGTTCACGTTTACTGTTCGAAATGCCTTTGATTTTCCTGAATTATAGATTCGAAGGTCATGTAAGTAATCATAGAGGATCTCACACACCTCCATGTGGCATTTATTATCCAAACTTGTTTTATTCACATTAAAGGGTCGTTGTCATTATTCTTTGACATCTATGCACAGATTTCATGCTTTCTGGTTACGGGACAATAAAACAAAATGATGTAATTGCAAGGTCAATGCAAAAGTGAAAATGTGACAAAAATGAAGAATGTTATTTATTATCTGTGTTCTTTGTATTAAATGTCCATTTTGCAGATGTTTAGTGACCTCCAAGCTATATGTCCCCATGCAGAGCATTATTCACTAAACATTGCAGGCACAATGTGAATGCTGAGCTTAACTTAAGTGTTATGACCATTATAATCATACCAAACCTTGTCTGTGGACCTTGATGTGGAAATTGATGCAAAATATATTTTAAACCATCTTAGCTGTATTACCACTACTCTGTTGGAAGATTATTTCTACTTAGAATGTAGTGCATATTTATGTTTTTTTTTTTAATTAAATGTATATGTTAATTGTATATTTTTTCTTTCTTATTTAGCTTCCTTCTTTGAATCTTGCACTTACAGTATGAACCTTAGAAACAAAATGATAGGGATTGTTATATATAGACATTCAATGTCTCTATTTTGAAAGTTATGTCACTTTCCATATCTGAAATTGTCTACTAGTTACAATATGTTTCTGTTACACAAATCTAATGTAACAATAGTTACATTTTAAATATGATAATAAAGATTTATTGTTTTCAAACTGCTTGTTTTTTTTTTATATGTCTTATTTTTGATTATTAAAAAGATGACATAATATTGATAAAAGATAAGATTAATAAAATTGAAAATTAAAATATATATAGGTATACCGAGGAAAAATACACATATGGGATCCCCTCGGATCTCTACATATGGGCACCCAGCCTAGCACCGGTTTTCAAGAATACAACGAGTGAAGGCCTGTGATGGAGGAACTCAACAGGTTTTGCCCATCGAGAACTCTTTGGAGCATTATAAGCTCATGTATCCGGTCCACTAAGAGAAGAATGGCGCAGCAAGCCGGCGCTAAGCCGGGGCCTCACGGTGTCTCTGACCACTTGAGGCGAGAACACAGGAGGATACCAGCTCTACATGAAGGCTATAGAATCTAGTGAAAGTGTTAGGTGTCGCCCAGCCCGCAGCTCTACATATATCTGTCAGCGAGGCACCTAGTGCCAGCGCCCAGGAGGATGCAACACTTCTGGTAGAGTAAGCTCTCAACCCGACCGGGCAGGGCACGCCTTGGACTTGATATGCCAAGGCGATGGCATCCACTATCCAGTGGGCCATCCTCTGCTTGGAGACAGCCTTTCCCTTCTGCTGGCCTCTCGTAACAGTCAAAGAGCTGCTCTGAGTTCCTGAAGCTTTGTGTTTGGTCCATGTACAGTTGCAGAGCGTGGAGAGGACAGAGCAAAGCTAGGCCTGAGTCTGCCTCCTTCAGGGCCAGCACTTGCAAGTTCACTACCTGGTCCCTGAGGGGAGTGGTGGGAACCTTGGGCACATGGCCAGGCCGAGGTCTCTGGATCATGTAAGAATCAGCAGGCCCAAACTCCAGGCACTATTCATCGACCGAAAATGCCTGCAGGTCCCCTGCACTCTTAATGGAAGCCAATGCAACCAGGAGTTTAATGACAGAATTTTTAACTCCGAAGACTGCAAAGGCTCAAATGGGAAATTCTGGAGTGCTCTAAGCACCAGAGCCAAATCCCAAGTGGGTATAGAGTGAGGGCGAGGAGGATTTAACCTTCTCGCCCCCCTGAGAAACCTACCGACTTACCTCTTATTGGGTCTTGATATGCAGATATTGCAGCAGCATATACTTTCAGGGTGGATGGAGACAGCTTTTCTTATAACCCATGCTGCAGGAAGGAAAGCATAGCTCTGATTGAGCATCTTTGGGGGTCTTCTCAGTGAGAAGAACACCACTCGGCGAACAGGTTCCACTTCAAAGCATAAGCAAATCTCGTAGATGGTGCTCGTGCCAAAGTGATGGTGTTTGCTACATCCTGGGATATGTCACCTAGAACCTCCGCGTCCCATCCAGAGACCAGACATAGTTTCCAGAGGTCTGGACGCAGGTGCCACAGGGTGTCCGTCTCTGAGAAAGCAGGTCCATCCTCAGAGGAATGCGCCAGGGAGGGGCTGTTTTCATGATACAGAAAATGCATGTCAACATTACAATTTGGAGTGATCTGTTATCAGAGATGACTCTGTGCAAGTTATGTAATTTCAGAAATGTACATATACAAATCATGCAGTTAGCTAACAATCTATCAATTTAAACAATGTATTATTAAGGCAGAAACAATGAGCCCATTGAAGTAATTAATACATGTTAACAAATTATTAGGATATATAGGAAGATTTGCATTGGTGCATGTTGATCCATAGTTTGCATCATTTGAAGTCGCATAGCCGAGTCTGATGGTCCAGATGAGCCAGTGAAGAGGGGCTGGGGAGCACTAGCCAGGCTTTCAGAGACCATGCAAGTGGGACCAACGGGACCATCGACGTACCTGCAGTGGGGCAGTGAGGTGGAACAAAGTGAGGTCTGAGTGTGCAGTGCAACACTTACCTGGTTCAATGGTTGGACAGAGGGTGCGTGAGAAGACTTGGTTGCATTCTCGAACTGCTCACTGCTGCCCACTGGCGATAGAAGAGGAGGATGAGAGTGGTAAGGGTTTATGCTGCTAACTGCTCTCCGTAACCTCTTATGGGACCCAGAGATAGAGGAAACTGCTCTTTTTTTTTTTTTTTTTTTTGACAATTTGGGTACCTCTGGCTATAGGGCCAGCGGCGGAACAGAAACAAAATTAAACAAAAGATTTTCCACCCGGTCCTCTTCCACCATCTCCCGAAGAGCTGCTCTCCATCTCTAGGTCGCCCGTCTCTGGGCGGCTTGTTCTTATGCTTGCCACCTTGTTTAGGGGGGGCCTGGACAGGCTGGGTGGCCTGCCTGCAACCAGCTACATGACACTGCTTAGGTGGAGGCTGCTGCTGCGTGGGAGCAGGGTCAAACGCAGGGGGATGCCCTTGGCGACGAGCTGGCAGGGGTGCTGCAGGTAAGATGTGTTTAATCGCCTGCGTCTGCTTTTGTGCAGCCAAGAACTGCTATGCAAAGCTCTCGACCACGTCGATGAAAAGGTCGGCCTGGGAGACTGGGGAATTTGAAAAAAAAAAAATGTCTTATCGGCATTCCACATGTCTGCCAGGCACAGCCAGAGATGGCGTTCCTGCACCACCAGTGTGGACGTCGTTCGACCCAGGAAGAGCGCAGTGACCTTAGTTGCTCCCAGGGCGAAGTTGGTCACTGTGCGCAGCTCTTGCAGCTTTGACCTGATGGACCTGGAAAAGCGCCATGGCATGCAAGGCAGAGGCGGCCTCTCCACAAGCTCCGTAAGCCTTGCCAGTTAGACTGGACAAATACTTATAGGCATGGGAGGGGAGACATGGCTCGAGACACGGTGGAGGTCTTCACTCAAGCCCGACCCTCTCGCCAGCCCAGGCAAGCGTAGCCATCAGCTCTGGGTCTGACTCGGACAATGCTACCATCCCCGAAGGGGACAACACAGCCGAATCGTCATCCCCAGAGATGGCTCACCCTCCAATGCAGCAATCGAAATCTGGTCAATGGGCAGAGCCCCGAAGGATACAGCTGGTACACTTCAATTAGAAGGTCCAA
Organism: Ctenopharyngodon idella; assembly: GCF_019924925.1. Classification (NCBI taxonomy): domain Eukaryota; kingdom Metazoa; phylum Chordata; class Actinopteri; order Cypriniformes; family Xenocyprididae; genus Ctenopharyngodon; species Ctenopharyngodon idella. The sequence goes on from NC_067234.1 coordinate 10,688,957, forward strand.
TGTGTTCCACGGGCATCTCAACTGGCTGCAATGCGCTAGAGGGGTGAGGGGCCCTGGGAGGATGGTTCCTTGGAGGGGAAGCCCTCATCGTAATCCTCAGGACACCAAAGCTGCTCCCCGAAGCAGTCCTCCCCTGGTTTTGGCCAGGAAGGGAGCTGGATCAAGGAACAGGTGAGGGGACTGGAGTCTAGACTGCAACATCGCGATGGTTATCTTCCTGCAGTGGGTGCATGACTCATCCATGAACGCCACCTCTGCTTGATGCCCAGACACATGAGGCCAGCTATCGTGACCATCAGCTGGCGCCAGATATCGACCGTGTCCAGAAACACAAGGGTGCAATGACATCTTTAGAAAGACGCGATGTCACACCCGTGTAATGCTCTTTTAGGATATTAGCTCTCTTAGTAGATCAAAAAAGCAGGAACAGATGAACCGCTCGGCTGAATATGCAATGCACCTGTCACCTGGTAGTCAGATGCAAAAGTCGCTTGCCGATGTGCAGTGGCTTATTTAGTTACACTTGAAGTAGATTGGTCTCTACTTGGTGAGATTCCGTCCTTCGGATGAGACGTTAAACAGAGGTCCTGACTCTCTGTGGTCGTTAAAAATCCCAGGATGTCCTTCGAAAACAGTAGTGGTGTAAACCCGACATCCTGGCCAAATTTGCCCATTGGCCTCTGTCCATCATGGCCTCCTAATCATCCCCATATACTGATTGGCTTTATCACTCTGTCTCCTCTCCATCAATAAGCTGGTGTGTGGTGGGGGTTCTGGCACAATATGGCTGCCGTAGCATCATCCAGGTGGATGCTGCACATCGGTGGTGGTTGAGGAGATTCCCCCTTCAATATGTAAAGCGCGTTGAGTACCCAGAAAAGCGCTATATAAATGTAAGGAATTATTATTATTATTATTATTATTCCCAGTTCATCGGTTCACTCGATGTGACATCGGCTGAAAGGGAACCAAGACTTGTTACAAGCAACTCTGTGCACTTATTATAGTGCCTAATTCTAAAAAATAAATAAATAAATAAATAAAATAAAAAACATTCTGTGAACCGTGCTTTAGAAATGCAGTATAATGGACATACAGTATCATTTTAGACACACATACAATTTAGAATCATGACCACATTTTAGTAAAAATTCATTTTAATAACACATTACTTGAGCTAGTTGTGAAAGCAATATTTCTTATTTTAGTTTAGATTAAATAACTAAAATAAACTAAAAACTAAAACAATACAAACTATAGAGAGATTAAAAAAAAAAAAAAAAGAAAAAGAATAAATTAACAAAAACAAATGGGTGGGGTGTTGGGCTATATATGTGGTTCCACTATCACCGTGAACTATCATTGTGAACTATCACTGCGAACCACAATAGCCAAATGAGATCATTTAATTTTAGATGAATATCATATCATGTTATAGGTCAAATGAGTGTGAAGTTATCGTTTGCAGCTCAAAATTTATCTTAAAGGTTTTTTTTTTTTTTTTTTTAATATTTTTTATTAACCTTATTATTAAACAAATAATAAAAAACTGATAGAAACAAATCCCAAGTCAGGGATGGGCAATTTTGGTCCTGGAGTGCTGCTGTACTGCAGAGTTTAGCTCCAACCCTTTTTCTTTCTTTTTTTTTGAAAGAAATTAATACTTTTATTCAGCACGGATGTGTTAAATTGATAAAAAGTGATAGTAAAGATTTATATTGTTAGAAAAGATTTATATTTTGAATAAATGCTGTTCTTTTGAACCTTTTATTCATCAATGAATCCTGAAAAAAGTATCACAGGTTCCAAAAAAATATTAAGCAACACAACTGTTTTCAACATTGATAATAACTGAGTATCAAATCAGCATATTAGAATGATTTCTGAAGGATCATGTGACACTGAAGACTGGGGTAATGATGCTGAAAATTCAGCTTTGCATCACAGAAATAAATTATATTTTAAAGTATATTAAAATAGAAAACCATAATTTTAAATTGTAATAATATCACAATATTATTGTTTTTTTCTGTATTTATTATGAAATAAATGCAGCCTTAATGAGCATAAGAAACTTTGTTCAAAAACATTAAAAATAGTAATGTTTCCAAACTTTTGACTGGTAGTGTATTTATTTATTAATTTATTATTTTAGGGTTGGAGCTAAACTCTGCAGGACAACGACACTCCAGCACTGACGTTGCCTATCCCGGTGCTAAGTCCTAAGAGATTTCTTATCCTGTAATATAAGCAAAACCACACAGCAATGAAAGGGTTGATGAGATCTAAAAGTGTATAAAGTTTGGTTACTGTAGGTGAAAAGGGGCGTGCTACAGAGCCCCTCTAATACAACCATATAAAATATATTCCAACGTGTGTGCAATGATTCAAGTTTGGAAAAAAAAAAAAAAAAAAAAAAAACCCTTAGGAAAACAATAGGGCCCTTCGCCCCTTAGAGTTTTGGACCTAAAAATGACTTTACTGGTTTATTGACAGTTATACTACTAAACTAGGGCAGTTCGGAAAAGCATATTTCAGCATATTTCAGCATATATGACATTTAGGACAATGCAATTTGTTAAAATGTAACTAAGAAATTATTTCCACAACAGCCTGACAGCAGTTTATGCCCCTGAACTATAGTTCACAAAACTGATGAGGCCAAGCAAGAACATTTATGCATTTGACACACTTATGCAAAGCATCTGACTTTGCATTTATTATTTCATCAGTTCATTCAGTCCATGGGAACCAAATACATGACCTTGGTGTTTCAAGAGCCATGCTCTGCTGTATTCTAAAACTTACATTTTTGTATTTAGGAAGTTATGCATAGTCAACACAAGTATTCATTTTTGCATTATAAGCATAGACTAAGTAATTAATTGAGTAATTTTAGCATGCATAAAACTACAACAAGCTATATATATATATATATATAAAATGATCTGTCCCTCCATTGAAAGTCTAATAGCAAACAGAACCCATTATAATCAGTGATGCTGTCTACTGTCTACTGTTATTGGTTGAAAGTCTGGTGCATATGGCACACAAAATTGGAAACACTTCAGAAGTCTTCATCTGGTTGAAGTCCAGATTTGTTTCCACCCACCTATTTTTATGACAGTTTTGTTCTCTTGAAACAATGGGATGGAAACGGTGCTTTATTCGCAAATGTTTTATGCAATATTCCAACTTTGCACATAAGTTAAATTCACAATTTTGGATGGGAACATTGTTAATGAGCGCTTATCAGGATCAACTAAATGCTGGATTTTCAAAAGTATGTGAAGTTCGTGGCATAGACGCTTTAAAATATGTCCAAGAATTTTACACACCATCAACGTTACATTTTCACGCCCCTAAACAGGACGCTGAACAAAGCAAACTGTGATTTGTTGCTTTCATGTCAGTCAGATGGCCAGTCAGATGGCTATCCTTGGTCAATGAAAGCTTCTGAGGAGTCCAGATCTTCTGCAATCGGTCTGAAGGTATGGCTAGTCGAGACTACAAATGGATGTGGTGCGGAGTGACATGACAAACTTTCTGATGTACTGCAAGCACTCGTGCTACTTCTGACACGAAGATCAAATGGATTTGCAATGGTAGCTTTGTTGCATCTAGTGTAGTCCAATAAGGGGGAAAAAAAACTGACTTTTATCTCAGAATTGCAAGCAATTCCTCTATCTGTGATCATATCAGTGACGTCACTTCTTGTTTGTTGCTGCCGCGCTGTTTGAGTTAGAGCTCCGTCGAGTTGATTCCTAATTGCTTGTTTTTTCTCTTAAAATCAAATTTATAACCTATCATTCTCTCCTTTTACAGCGGGGGAACACATCCCCGACATTATCTTATATAAAAAACACTCGGATTGCCTTGATATCGCTAGTTTTATCCGACTTCCCGAACATTCGCTACTAGCTTTAGCCCGTTAGCAATAGCGGCGTGGTCACACTAGCGTTTGTACTCTTCTCACTTACAATATTATTGTTCATCTATTCTAATGGCGAGTGCATCGGATGTGTCTCTACCTTTGAGTGCAGGTGAGGACACGTTCGAGCTGCATGCGGTGCAGTTGGAGCTGGAGGCCGTGGAACGACAGATTCGGACCCTTCTTGAGAAGCAGGCCAAGCTACGGGAGCGGCAAACAGTGCTGGAAACATCCCGTGCTGACACTCACCAATCCTCGCTAAGTTTGCAGCGCGATATTAACAATCCTGCTTCCTCTACGCCGTGTGTTTCTCTGCAGAACGAGTTCATCCCAGCCCTCGTTCACACCAGGGGACCTTGGGTTCTTCAGCAGTGGAAGATGCGAGCCAGGCCTCGGACCAGGACCTCTCCTCCTCCACCGCCCCCAGTCTTCGAGGTGTCGACGAGGAACTGCTTTTCCCCTCTTCGCGAGGTGGAACTCGACGCCGTGGTCATCGGAGACTCCATTGTCCGCCACGTCCACGCTACCACGACCAAAGGTAAGGCACGCAGTCACTGTTTTCCTGGTGCTCGTGTTCTCGATGTCGCTGCGTAGGTACCCGGAATCCTGAATGGTGATGAGAGCATCGGAGCTGTTGTCCTGCAATGAATGACACCAGGCTGCGGCAGACAGAGGTGCTGAAGCAGGACTTCAGGAGCCTGATCGAGACAGTACGAGCCACATCGCCTGTGACAAGGATCATCGTATCCGGACCGCTTCCGACGTACCGACGTGGACATGAAAGGTTCAGTAGATTATTTGCTTTAAATGAATGGTTAATGTCTTGGTGTAATGAACAGAAGCTGCTCTTTATAAATAATTGGAATCTTTTCTGGGAGCGACCTAGGCTCTTCCATGCTGATGGCCTGCACCACAACAGAATCGGAGCTGATCTTCTGTCGGAGAACATCTCCAAGACGCTTCGCACAGTATGACTAGTAAGTCAAACCTCAAATCACAGTCTGTGTTCTGCCCACTTAATTGATAGAAATGTGAGTGTAGTACAGTCCATAGAAACTGTGTCTGTTCCCCGAATAGTGAGGTTTAACAATAAAAATAAAGGATCTAGAAAAAAATCTAATCGTGATCAAACCAGAAATTCGCAAAATTACTGAACAAAAACAATTTCTAAAGCTAGGGCTACTAAACATTAGATCGCTGACACCTAAGGCGGTTATTATAAATGATGTCTTGATGTAATTTGCCTTACTGAAACATGGCTTAAACCAAATGATTATTTCGGTCTTAATGAGTCTTGTCCACCTGGCTACTGTTATAAAAACGAATGCCGTCTGATTGGCTGTGGCGGTGGTGTTGCAACAATCTATAGAGATATTCTTATCGTTACTCAGAAAACAAACTACAGGTTTAATTCATTTGAAATTATTGTGCTAAATGTTACACTCTCAGATATAAGTAAAAAGTCACTACTATCTCTTGCTTTAGCTACTGTTTATAGACCTCCAGGGCCTAATGTTGATTTCCTAAAAGAGTTTGCAGACTTTCTCTCAGACCTATTGGTCAACGTTGATAAAGCGACTGATTGTTGGAGATTTTAACATTCATGTAGACAATACAAATGATGCGTTAGGGGCTGCGTTTACAGATTTACTAAACTCGTTTGGGGTCAAACAAAACGTCACTGGACCCACTCACCATTTTAATCATACACTAAATTTAATTATATCACATGGAATCAATCCTACAGATATAGAAATTCTACCGCAAAGTGATGATGTCACTGATCACTACCTTGTAACATGCGTACTGCATACTGCTGATATTTGTTAAATTGCGCCGCGATATCGACTAGGTAGAACAATTCTCTCGACAACTATAGATAAATTCACAAATAACCTGCCTGATCTGTCTCAGCTGATCATTGTACCTAAACACACCAATGAACTTGAGGAAATGACTAGCAGTATGTGCACCATTTTCTCTAGTACATTAGATACTGTTGCACCCATGAGATTAAAAAAGGTTAGAGAGAAAATACTGCACCATGGTACAACAGTATTTGTCACGCTATCAAAAGAGAAACTCGTAATCTAGAATGCAAATGGAGACAAACTCATTTAGAGGTCTTCAGAATCGCGTGGAAAGACAGCTCGTCCCATTATAGAAAGACTCTAAAAGCAGCCAGGGCCGAGCATCTCCGCAAACTCATAGAAAATAACCAAAACAATCCAAGGTTCTTGTTTAGTACAGTGGCTAGATTAACAAATAAACAGACATCACCAGAACAAAACATTTCATTACAGTTTAGTAGCGATGACTTTATGAATTTCTTTACTGAGAAAATTGAAAGCATCAGAAATACAATTGTAAGTGTACAACCTTTGGCAGCGTTTTATGACTCAGCCTCAATTATCGTCCCTCAAGAACAGCTGCAGTGCTTTGCAACTATAGGACAGGAAGAGCTAAATAAACTTATCACTGCGTCAAAACCAACAGTATGTTTATTAGATCCAATACCCACTAAACTACTGAAAGAATTGTTACCTGTAGCAGAAGAGCCTCTTCTCAATATTATTAACTCGTCTTTATCTCTAGGTCATGTCCCAAGACCATTCTAAGCCCCTCATTAAGAAACCACAATTAGATCCAAATGTATTGGCAAATTACAGACCCATTTCAAATCTTCCATTTATGTCTAAAATACTAGAAAAAGTGGTGTCGGTCCAATTGTGTTCCTTATTGCAATGAAAAATTTCAGTCAGGATTCAGGCCTCATCATAGCACAGAAACTGCACTCGTTAAAATTACAAATGACTTACATCTAGCTTCTGACAAAGGCTGTATCTCAATACTAGTGCTACTTGATCTCAGTGCTGCGTTTGACACTATAGATCATAAAATACTCCTAGATCGACTACAAAATTATACTGGTATTCAGGGACAGGCATTACGGTGGTTTAGGTCGTACCTATCAGACCGTCACAATTTTGTCTACTTAAACGGGGAAAAATCTAAGATAACGATAGTAAATTATGGAGTGCCGCAAGGATCTGTGTTAGGCCCTCTGCTATTTTCATATATATATGCTGCCACTTGGTGATATTATAAGAAAACATGGAATTAGTTTCCACTTCTATGCCGATGATACTCAGTTATATATTTCATCACGACCATATGAAATCTCCAAATTATCCAATCTGACAGAGTGTGTTAAAGAAGTAAAACACTGGATGACTAGTAATTTTCTTCTATTAAATTCAAATAAGACTGAAGTATTACTTATTGGGCCAAAAACACAGAATCTCTCAGACTACAGTCTGCTTTTAGAAGGATGTACTGTTACTCCATCCTTGACAGTTAAAGACCTGGGTGTTATATTAGACAGCAACTTGTCCTTCGAAAATCATATTTCATATGTTACAAAAACAGCTTTCCACCTCAGAAACATTGCTAAGCTACGCAATATGTTATCTATTTCTGATGCAGAAAAGTTATTTCATGCTTTTATGACGTCTAGACTAGATTACGGTAATGCATTACTAGCTGGTTGTCCTGCTTCCTCAATAAACAAGCTACAATTAGTCAAAAATGCAGCTGCTAGAGTTCTTACGAGGTCAAGAAAATATGATCATATAACACCAATTCTATTATCTCTACACTGGTTACCTATTAAGTTCCGTATCGATTGTAAAGTATTGCTACTGACCTATAAGGCTCTAAATGGTTTAGCTCCTGTGTACTTAACTGATCTTCTCCTTCACGCTCTTTAAGATCACAAAACTCGGACTTCTGGTTGTACCTAGGATATTCAAGTCCACTAAAGGAGGGAGAGCGTTTTCACATTTGGCTCCTAAACTCTGGAATAGCCTTCCTGATAATGTTCGGGGCTCAGACTCGCTCACCCAGTTTAAATCTAGATTAAAGACGCATCTCTTTAGCCAAGCATTCACATAATTCATCTCATATCAGATCAATTGCACATGACTATCTTTGCTTAATGTTATGAACAGCATCAACACTAATTATTCTCCATTTGCTTTTTTGCTTTTCTGTTTTATCTCGGGACGCCTGTCCTGAGGTTGCTAGAGAGTACATCAGCTTCAGTTTGGATCCAGCCTCTTAAGAAGACTTCAGATGACCAACACCTTTGAAGAGACAGATGGCGCCAACTCCTGCGAGCATCTGGATCAACATGCACATTCCCAAATTTCTATATATCCTAATTATTGTTAATATGTAATTGATTATTTCCAGGAGCTCATTGCTTCTACCTTCAATTAAACTGCTAACAGTGATTGTAAATTAATTGTCTAAATTATTACATTATTAGCTAACTGCATTCTCTAAATTGTAATGTTGACATGCATTCTCTGTAAAGCTGCTTTGAAACAATATGTATCGTGAAAAAAAAAATAAAAAATACTTTATAGACATTATAACATGCAATTGCGACTTTATATCACACAATTCTGACTTTATAACTGACAATTGCAAGTTTATATCTTGCAATTCTGACTTCATAACTCGCAATTGCGAGTTTATATCACGCAATTCTACGAAAAAAACAGAACTGTGAGATAAAAAGTCGCAATTGCCTTTTTTATTCAGTGGTGGAAACAAGCTTCCATATTTTAATGCATAATCCCATCTAAAATATACTTGAATATTATACTTTTATAAGAGTGTGAAACCTATTTGAACAATGAAAAAGTTATTAGGCAAAAAAAAAAAAAGTATTTTTGTTATAATGTCATTAGAGTAAGTACAGTTTCCTGCAGAAGTTATCAGATGACTCACTGTCAGGGAAGCACACACAGCCAGTATTGCCAATTTAGCGATTATGTCACTAGATTTAGTGACTTTCCTGCCCCTTTTGATACTTTTTTCAAAAGTTTAGGGACAAATCTAGCAACTTCTTGGTCAAAGCTTATCTAGATTCTTATTTTGCCCACTGATCTATATTCATATTTATATAGATCAATGAATTTGCCATTATGATGTCGTCTAGTGACATTTAGCTACCAGTTTTAGCTACTTTCAATTGAAAGCAGTTGGCAACACTGACACAAAGGCAAACAGAGTCTGGAATGTTTATTAAAGCACAGAACAGGTGGCTAATGATGGATCAATGACATAGAGTACACAGCAGTAAATGAGCATCAAACACTGTGGCATATTAAGACAATGGAGAATAACACCACACAGTACAGCTGTAACCTGAAAATTTCTAAAAGAAAGCCAAACAAAAGTGAAAACGGACTTTATTGGTTTATTGACACTTGTCTTGATAAACCTCATGACATTTACAAAAATATAACAGATTTGATATACAACTAAGAATTTAAATGAATCTCTGTCTGTCGTTTTCGGACATGTGATGAGTAATTCAGTCATCTCATATGACTCATGTGATATATTCTGTTAATAAATGTTGAAAATTGTGTGAAAGATAGCCTATATAAACCTGTGGGATTTTGAACTTTTGAACTACATTTAACACAACCATAAGGTTGACATTTTCTTTTTTTAAATTACTTTTCACTTGAATAGAACTGCGCATAGTAAAGTACTAAATTTTTCTTTAAATGTGCTTTTTGTTAACACTAAATATGTTGATAACAAATCACATCTCAGTTTAAAAGTTATTAATTCTTTTCCAGAAAAAAAATATGGATGATCAGGGCAAACTTATGGACTTCAATTCCAAAGGCGAAGAAAGGTACCGTATAGTATTCAGATGCTTCAGGTGTTTGACTGTTTACTGCAAAACAATACAACTAAAATATTTACAACTTTAATGCTAACATTGCCTCATAATTATTAAGTATTATAATTTAGATTAATAACATTCTGTTATGTTTTTTAGCATCTCTGCAGTGAAAGAACCACCAGCTGATTATTTAAATCATCTCTCTGTTTCTTTCTCTCTTGATGGTGTAATTACAAAGCTCATTTTCAGGCTCAGAAACTTATGGAGCATTCCACAATCATTTCATTGACTCTGTTCAGCCTTTGATTGAGTTGATTGATTCTCTGAGGTTCATCGGCATTGATAAGGATATAGATCTACCATCCATTGCAGTGGTGGGAGATCAGAGTTCTGGAAAGAGTTCTGTTTTGGAGGCTCTCTCTGGAGTTTCTTTACCTCGAGGAAATGGTAAGATTCTGAAATTACTTTTATTTCAGACCCCTGTGACTAAATGAAACTATACTGTATATTTCAATAGTTTGCCTGTGCAGTAATAGCATTTGCCTATGCCTTTTTGCCCTCCACTTACATAATCTAATCATCTGGGCCATATTTTCACACTTAATAATATTGAAAAGAGGAAATAATAATAATTTATATGATTAGCATTTATTAATTAAAATATATTTTTGCCCAAAAGACACTTATTCCAATTCACACGGATCTGCGAAAATGACTAAAAACACTTAAATTACGCTTGCCAGACAAGTAGTTGGAAAGTAGAAAGACTATGCCAATACTCGTGCCAAACACGCATACCTATCCACCTTGTTTTTACAGTTTACTGCACTTTGATATTCATGTTATTTCCCAATAGCGGCTAATAAATCGGAAGTCTCGCACATTCACAGAAAACACCTCACTTTGTTAAAAAATAAGGTGGATAGACTAAACACATAATACGCATGTATATGCTGTCACCATTTTTACAGATTCGTGTTTTTGCAGTTTACATGGAGATAATAATAATACAACGGTAGCGTTTACAAAAGTTGGGTTTTCAGACCACCAAAACGCCGCTGTCGTGTAAATGAACGGCTTAAGCGCATAAAAAGTTTTCCATTTTGATGATACAACATAATGAGTTACAACATATTATAAGGTTGTTTATAAGGCATTATGCAAGTATTATAATGCATTAAGAATACGCTTTTAATGCAGTATGACTACAGTCTTCATAGAAGGTGTTACTGAAGACTTAACTTACTATTACTTTACTTAAAGCAGACAAATACCACATAAATATTATGGCCACATTATTAAGCTTTTTAGATTTAAAAGAAGACTTTGTTTTTGTCATTTCATGAGATGATACCTTTATGATGCTTTATAAGCACAGGCTTCATAGAAAGTCTTACCAGTCTTTCTTTTTTATCTCAGAAATATCGCATGCTTATGGCCTATTCTATCTTTTTTTCTGTTGTTGAAAGGCTTTCTCTTATATTGGCTATTGTAATGCACTCTTTGCTGGAGTTTCTAAATTCTCTCTAAACAAATTAGAATATCTGCAAAATTTGGCAGCTAGAATCTTGACTTGGACCATGGTCGTTGATCACATTAACCCTATTTTGGTATCTTTGCACTGGCTTCCTGTCAGGTACCATGTTGATTATAATATCTTTTTGCTGACGTATAAAGCATTGCATGGTCTGGCTCTGCAGTATTTGGCTGCATTCCTAACACCCCCTTTTTTCTGTGCAGACTTATAAAAACCCATTTGCATAAAATCTGTATATGCAAAAAAAAAAAAAAAAAAAAAAAAAAAAATCAATGCTACAGTCGAAATCTTCTCTCTAAATCTTACGAAAAATGTTCCCCTCTGTTATTCAAATTTTCTGCATTAATGGCACATCCGAGAAACGTCTATTCTTACACAGGTGTAGTCCAGTGTGTACCATATAAGGGAGAAGAGGGAGGTGATGATTTTGTTTCAATGTTAGGAAATAAATGAGATTTGAAATCTAGGGACCTGCATAACTTTGTGCTTTTATATTTTTTAAGGTATTGTCACTCGCTGTCCTCTTGAGTTGAAATTACGGAAGTTAAAGAAAGGACCGTGGTCAGGGACCATTTCTTACAGTGGTCACAAAGTGACCTTTAAAGACTCATTAGAGGTGGATAACCTTGTCAGAGAAGGTCAGTATGAACAGAAACCCTTACAGATCATAACCAGCAATGATGCCCTTATGAATGACATCTTCAAAAAAACACTAGCCTATATTCCATCTGTGTTTAACACCGTTGAGCAAAATTCAGATTGTTTGCTTCTTCAATTAAAATTCACAAAGTGTTAGGGTTAGGGTTCTCCATTCAGCTGTGAATGCTGCACAACCCTGGTGTCCTGAGGTGGATTTCCAGGGTCAAATTCACCAATACCACTTGAAAATCCAAAACTAGTCTTGTTTGAGTCTGCTACAAACATATGAATGTATATTTGACAGCTCAAAACAAGCTTGCTGGAAATACAGTTGGAATCTGTGATGAACTCATTACTTTGACAATTTCATCTCCTGATGTTTGTGACCTCACTCTGATCGATCTACCTGGTATAACCCGTGTACCTGTACATGATCAACCTGAGGATATTGGCGACCAGGTGAGTTTACACAAAAAATCTGTTTGAAAGCATGTTAATATTTGAACATTTTTGTTAACAGGCATTTAAGCTGTAAACTTGCAGCTGCAAAAATGTACATCGAATTCACTTTCAATTCAGTGGATTTAATCAACACTTGTTTTCATGCCATAAGTAATCTATTTGTTTATGACAGATGAAACTTAAAGTCAACATGAACTCAAGCAGAGAAATACTTTCTTTTTCATAATACACATTAATGCATCTGCACATGTTATTCCAAGTTGTTTGTTTGTTTATTTGTCCTATATTATGGTAGTTCTGCGGTGTTTCATTGTGGCTTAAAGATTCTCACCTTCTTAACCAAAGGATATTTTATCTTTTATTTTTAGATCAAAAACTTGATACTGAAATATATTACCAAAAGAGAAACCATCATTTTAGTTGTTGTACCCTGCAATGTTGACATAGCAACAACAGAAGCACTAAGAATGGCACAGGATGTAGACCCTGAGGGATACAGAACTCTTGGTTTGCCAACTTTTTCATATCTCTTTAGGCCTACCTGTAGCATTATGACTCATGCTTATCCAAACTTTTATCTTTTTTTTTTTTTTTTTTTTTGAATGCATGGGGTAGCAATTCTCACAAAACCAGACCTTATTGACAGAGGAGCTGAGATTGATGTTTTGAACATTGTCTGGGGCAAAGTCATTCCTCTCAGCAAGGGCTACATTATTGTGCGATGTCGTGGTCAGGGTGACATCAATGACAAAATCTCTCTTTCTAAAGCCATGGAAATGGAAATGAAATTTTTTAGGAACCATCGATATTTCAGGTAATTATAACTTTTAAATAGTAATAATAATAATAATAATAATAATATATTTTTTTATTATTATTATTAACAGCTCTCTATTGAATGATGGTAAAGCATCTACTCAATGCTTGGCAGACAAACTAACCAAAGAACTGGTTGATCATATCAAGGCAAGCAAATGATTATGCTCTTGTCTTTTTTTAATTAATTAATTTATTTATTACTTCATAAGAACATAAAAACAGTGATGGTTTTTAGTGGGTCACAAGTGGTCACAGTTTATTAATTTAATAGGAGGGTTAAATATGTTAAATTAGCCGGCGAATGTATAAAATTATATTTTATTATGCACACAGAAATCGCTACCCTACTTAACAGAGCAGATTGACACTAAACTACTCAGCATTCAAAGGGAGCTTAAAAACTATGAGCAGGGTCCACCTCTTGAAGAAGAGCTGATGGGACCTTTTCTCAGTGAGGTAATAGCTCTGAAAATACAGCACATTATCTAACTATCCAACTTAGCTTGTCTATCCATATCTATCCCATATGTAATCATTATATTATATGTAATATTCTATATATTTTTTTTTCCCTCTATAGATAATAATGGAGTTCAGTGATCAAATAAATGAACTGAGTAGAACAGGACATTCAAAAGAGAAAAACATTCATGCACTTCTACGTCCTGTGTTCAAGAAATGGGACATCTACCTAAGAGGCACTGAAATATCATGTGAGTCAAGATATTGAAACCATGTGACTTTTGCTGGACTGTACCATAATCCCTTAATCAGACCTTCTCTTTTTGTTATTACAAATGTAGTCACAGCAAAAGTGAATGAAATGATAGATAAGTATAATGAGATGCATCGTGGCAGAGAACTGCTTACGTTCAATGACTTCTGTGAATTTGAATGTGTCATCAAAGACCATGTGGCAGCTCTTCAAGAGCCAGCGATGGAAACACTGAAGCATGTACGAGGTTAGTGTCTATTTTCTAAATATACAGTATAGTCAGCCATTATTAGCAATAAACAAATTTTTCGATGCACATCAGAGTAACTCTGAAGTAAGTTCAGCACTCATAAAAATAATGAAAAACGTTCATTTCTCGAATTCTGATTGTAAATGTTAAGTTTAATCATTTTTGTTTTATATAACAATTTTCCCTCTTGTCATAAAATAAAATTCTATTTTCAGAGATTGTTCAGAATGTGTTCCGAGAGATATGTTATTTCTCTTTTGACCGGTACCCTCCACTGAGATACATTGTATCTGTAAGTACAACTCATTATTATTAGTAGTAGTAGTATTAGCAGTAGTTGTAGTAGTAGTATATTAAATGTATTATGTTGTACTCTTCAGAAAATGATTAATGACATTCAGTCAAAACAAGAGACCAAAGTGGAGAAAAGAATCAAGGAGTTTATTGATATGGAGCAACTGGTCTTCACTCAGGACAAGGTATTACAACAGAAACTCAATTTCTCTGACATCCCTCAGAAGACTGGGATGGACTCTTGTGACGAGAACCTCTATGATGATGATGACACAATTTTCAATTCTAAAGGCTGTGCATTGTTGGATACAAGAAAACTAGTTCCAGACAAACTTGTTCTCTATTATGAGGTAGGTTGCAACTCATACCATGAAATGTATTTATTTATTGACAGTGACAGTAAATGTATATGAATATCAATGTATGCCATTCATTTACACACTGTAAAAATGTGGTGAACAGCTAATGTTTAGGGCTGTGCGATATGACGATATATATCGTTACCACGAAATAAAATGTCTATCGTTAGAGATTTTGCTATATCGTATATATCGTAGTATGTAAATATTTCACTATTGACACTTCAGAGTTATAAAATGCATGAATGAGAATTTAAAGAGCGGGACGTGCTTGATGTTAAAAAGTTATAAGCGCAATATATCCTGAAAAGGAACTCGGTGCAGCGCTCGTGCTGACTGGCACACTGCATGAAACCTGCCTCTCTCAGAAGGCGATCGCGAATTAGAGACGTGATTGATGTTAAAGTGTATTAAGCACAATAAGTAGGGGTGAGAGATATACTGGTAGACACGATTAGCCGGTAGAAATTTGTCAACTGGTACTGGTAGAGATTTTGGACTATCGTCTCTGTCAAGGTAACGCTCACTTGAGGTTGCTATGCTGCGCGGTCACGAAAGCTTATAATTTGCCGCATTTTTAAGCATTGCGGTTTAAAAACAAGTGGTTTTAAACCGTTTAAGTGCAATTAGCAGCGAAAGACAACTCATTATTTTCAGCATATGCGCGCGCTCTCTGGGAGACTGTTTCTCAGCGCTGTCTGAGAGACGCGCGACATGAAGCTGCTGCTCATAGAGCGCGAGAGGGCTGAATGGAGTAGCCTACGTTTTGATGCCTAATTGGCTTGAACGGTTAAATACACATACCTATGTGTCAAAGTGACCACATATTTGCAAGTAAACAGAGCCATTTATGTCTTAAGTGAAGGTACAGTTGAGAAAGTCAGTCTTAGGGACAGCATCCAAATTTACCTGCTGTCATTATTAATGCTAATCAAACAACAAAAAAGCGAGAAAATCTCTCACTGCTTGCTTTTGTAACTTTAATAAGAATAAATGTATATTTAATTTACACAGTAAAGACTATGCATTGTTTTTTATACCTTTGATTACTTTATACATTTTCTAGTGCTTGAAGTTTTTTCATGTAGGTCTATTTCGTCTGTCTTTGACCTATTGCAGTTTGTTTTCTTTGCTCTTTCCTTATCACAGTTTATTTGTCTTCAGTAAGCTTGAGAGTTTTTTTAGGCTAGTGTTATTATTTTTTTTAATTACATTGAAATTGATGATAATTGAAATTTCAATGATATGGAACATTTTGATATCATAAAAATAACTATATTGTGATATATATCGTTATCGTGATATAAAATTACTCATATCGTCATAGAAGATTTTGGTCATATCGCCCAGTCCTATAATATCTAATGGGGCTTTAAAGGTAAAGCATGTACTTTTGACCCCACTTGTATCACCAAACAAAATAACAAAGAATTAACCCATCTAAATCAGTGGTCTAAATCAGGGGTGTCCAATCCTGCTCACGGAGGGCCACGGTCCTGCAGAGTTCAGGTCCAACCCCAATTAAACATACCCAAACCAGCTAATCAATGTCTTACTAGAAACTTCCAGGCTGGTGTGTTGAGGCAAATTGGAGTTAAACTCTGCAGGACAGTGCCCCTCCAAGATCAAGTTTGGACACCTCTGGTCTAAATCTACGATTGGCTTACTTAAATTATAGTAAGTTTCTAAATAAAGGTTTTTTTCTATCCATTATGTTCCACAAAGGACATATAGGTTACATATGTAACTTTGGTCCCTTGAATAGGTTCACTCAATGCTGCACCATTGCCTGATTGTCTAGAATCATGCCAATTATCTGGCTGATGGCACAAGCACTGTCCACTGAGGCATTATGTCACTGATGCCTCGTAAAGAAGCGCCCATACCATCGCAGCTCAGGTTTCTCTACAAAGGAAAGTGTAGCGGAACTGAGATACAAACATAACTAAGGGAACCATAGGCTACAGAGCCACACTACAAATAGGGTGCTTTTATCAGCCCATAAATACAGACAAGTCATTTTTAAAAGTTATTTTTTAGGAGGCTGCTGCTCTTAGAGCTCTGTATAGAGTAGTATTTGAATATAGGCTCTTAGAGCCACTTTGGTCAGAGTTATTAGGTCTCCTCTCATTCTAGAGAATCGTTCTCTGAGGCCTCTGCTCGCCAGAGCTCAGCAGACAGTGTAATTTATGTAATGGCCTTTTTGGGTCTATTGATGTACTGTTCTGGTTAAGGGTGTGGTTAGGCCTCCTCTCATTTGGAGAGTAGTTTTGTTGAGGCCTCTGCTTTTAGAGCTCTGTATAAACAGTAGTACTGAAGCAGTAACTATCTATTAGGGCCAAGTGTCGTTAAGTGTCTATTATAGCCAAGTGTCAAACAACATTATCATTTAGCTCTTTGAAGCCTCTTTGGTGAGATTGTTGTTGGCCTAGGGTGGAGTTAGGCCTCCTCTCATTTTTATATTTGTCATCTTGTTGAGGCCTCCGCTCTCAGAGCTCAGTATAAACAGTAAGCTGAGCGTTATTAGGCCTCCTCTCATTCAGAGAGTAAATCTGCTGAGGCCTCTGCTCGATAGAGCTCCACACAGGCAATATTATCAATTGAATAGTTCTTTGAGCCTCTTTCATGGGACTGTTTCTGGTGCAGAGTGTAGTTAGGCTTCCTCTCATTTAGAGCGTCATTGTTTTTAGACCCTCTTCAGTTACTGTCTTTAGGGTTGAGTGTAGTTAGGACTCCTGGCCTCCAGTCATTCTGTTGAGGCCTAAAGGCCTCTGCTCTCCAGAGCTCCATAAAGACAGTATCAATAAATATAGCTCTTTGGGAGCCTCTTTGATGAGACTGTCCCCGGCATAGAGTGTAGTTAGACCTCCTCTCGTTTCCTCCTGAGAGTCATCTTTTGAGGCCTCTGCTCCTCAGAACTCTGCCTGGGCAGCAGTATCAAGTTGTTAGGCATTCTGTGTGCCTCCTTGATAGCTATTCATAGCACTCCTCTCAATTTAGAGAGTTGTCATGTTGAGGCTTCTGTCCTTAGAGCTCAACCAAGCTGTAGTGCTAAGTTGTTAGACTCTCTCTGAGCCTCATTCGATACTGCCATTTTGATTTAGAGCATTGCTAGGCCTCGTTTGACTATAGAGAGTAGTCCTTTTGAGGCCTCCGCTCCCCAGAGCTTCGCTAAAAAACAAAACAAAAAAACAAGTCCTTAGGCTTGAACCTCCTTGGAAACTGTCCTAAGTGTAGAACATAGGTCTTCTTGTTATGCTGAGGCCTCCATTCTAATAGCCATATTCAGTAAACCATACAGACGGTAGTATTTGAATTGTAGGCCCTTGTTTGGAGCCTCCTCAGATACTGTCTTTAGGATTGAGTATCATTAGGCCTCCTCTCATTATAGAGATTTGTTCTGCTGAGGCCTTCGTTCCCCAGAGCAAACAGTGTTATCTGTATGTTGGCTCTTTTTGAGTCCCTACTCTCTAGGGTAGAGTGTTGTTAGGCTTCCTCTAATTTAGAGAGTCATTTTTTCTGTCAATAGAGATGTGGTCTCTTTGTTCTCTAGAGCAGGGGTTCCCAAACACATTCCTGGAGCCTCCCCAACAGCAACAATCAGAGTAGAGTGAGCTCTCATCCCAAGGGGTCATGGTATTATGAGCCTGATACGCCAAAACTATGGCATCCACTATCCAGTGAGCCAACCTCTGCTTGGAGATAGCCTTTCCCTTCTGCTGGCCTCCAAAACAGACAAAGAGCTGGTCTGAGGTCCTGAAGCTCTGAGTGCGGTCTATGTACAAGCACAAAGCACAAAGCACAAATGGGACAGAGCAGAGCAAGGGCTGGGTGTGCCTCCTCCAGGGTCAGAGCTTGCAGGTTTACAACCTGATCCCTGAATGGGGTGGTGGAAATCTTGGGCACATATCTAGGCCGGGGTCTCAGGATTACGTGAGAGTTGACTGGCCTGAATTCCAAGCACGATTCATTGACCGAAAATGCCTGCAGGTCCCCTACCCTTTTGACGGAAGCAAGCACAGTCAGGAGTGCTGTAAGTGATAGTGACTACCACCACTGGGGGTAGACCACATAAGCCCTCCATGTCCCATCCAGAGACCACACATGGAAAGTCCAGAGGTCTGGACGTGGGTGCCATAAGGCATGTCTTTCTTCAGAGGAATCCGCCAGGGAGGGGCTGTTCAGTTCAAGGAACCAGGTCTGGTTGGGCCAGTATGGTGTAACTAGCAAGACCTGCTCCTCATTCTCCCTAACCTTGGACAATGTCTGTGCGAGCAGGCTCACTGGGGGAAACGCATACTTGCGTAGGCCCCGGGGCAAGCTGTGTGCCAGCGCATCCATGCTGAGGGTCCGAGGCTAATGGTTGATGTACGCAACGGCCGCAGTGTTGTCCATCCGGACCAGCACATGCTTGCCCTGTAGCAATGATATGAAACGGCGCAAGGCAAGCCATACTGCTAGCAACTTGAGGCAATTGATGTGCCACTGCAGTCGAGGTCCTGTCCAGGAGCCTGAGACAGCATGCCCGTTGGACATGGCACCCCAGCCGGTGGTGGAAGCATCTGTTGAGACAACAACATGCCTGTACACTTGTTCTAGGGGAACTCCTGCCCATAGAAAACCAAGGTCTGACCATGGGGTGAAGGTTTGGTGGCAGGCCGGTGTGATTGCCACCCGGTGTGTACCGCATTGCCATGCCCATCTCGAGACTCGGCCCTGTAGCCAGTGCTAAAGCAGTCTCATATGATGCAACCTGAGCCTATATGCCCCAAGAGCCTCTGAAATAAAATTAATTCTTATTTATAAACCAACTAGCACAGGCAGATCAATCTTTTGAAGCAGAGAAATCTGAGCTGTAATGATGTGGGCCATATTTTATGAGGCATCAGTGATGCAGTGCTAAAGTGGTTTCTCAGCCAATCAGCATCGAGTTGATCTAGTAATTTCTTTTTTCATGTAAATGTTATAGTGATTCATGTCCTGTCTCCATATAGATTGTCTATCAACGCCTTACAGACTATGTGCCCATGCTGATAATTCTGTTCATGCTAAAGGATGCAGCTAAGACACTGCGGCATCAAATGTTAGAATTGAGAAATGGTGCAGATGTGGTGAAACTGCTGAGTGAAGACTCAGAGCAAGGACGCAGGAGAGTTGATCTAAAGCAGCGTCTGGAACGCCTCACACAAGCTCAAGAACTGATAAGCAACAGACTCTGAGACCCCCTCCCCTCCACACAAAAAAATGTTTGAGAACTTGCATTTGCCTTGGTGGAAGAGTGGGGTAACATCTCACACCAGATACTAGGGCTGCCCCCTAATAGTTACAAATCGTCAACCAAAATTTTATTAGTCGCAGAAAAAAAAAAAACTTGGGGCAAAGTCACATAGTCCGTGAGGGCCAGATCGTTAATGGTGGGTCCTTGTGGTAATTACAGTATGTCAGGCAGGAAATCCAAACATTTGCCTATTATTCATCAACCTCAAATATGGCTTATCATTTGAAACTTTACATGGATGCTCACTCTAACATTAACCTAGATAAATGTGGGCTATTATTAGGCGCATATCCAAGTGTTTGTGCGGAGTGTGGAAGCTAAAGGATTAGCGTGCTTACTGCAAGACATGGAGGCGCTGGTGTGATCACTTGCATTTTTTCTTATAACAGTGGAAACAACTTAAAATACTCCGTAAGTTTTGGTCATACAGATTAGAGTAAATGGTCTACTTTTATTTGTGTAAACTCACAATAAAATGTTCTGCCTTTGTAAAATAAAGAAAACAAAGAGGATGCGCTTTCTGCCGCCTCAGTCTCCCTGAACTGGAGTGTGTCACAAAAATGAACCGACACTCAGCGTATAGGCTACTTGCCTCACAGCCATGAGAAGTGTATCGATTGAAAGCTTTAAATGTCTACTTTTAAAGCAAACCAGTTCAAATCGAACAGCAATACTCTCTGCTTATGTAATGCATGGTGCATTTCACTCTATAACTGTCTATGTTCTCTCTATGGTCAGGCAGCATTGTCAACTTCATCTTTGCAGCGACACTGACTCATTAAACACTAGTTTATTAATAATTAATTAAATGTCTCCTTGCTATTTTTTCCCCCTGACACATTCATAATCATTACTTTTGCTGCCAAGCTTTTTGAAACAAGCTTTATTCATGCACTTGAGTGCGGAATAGACTATATTACGCCTATATATATTAAGCACTCATTATGGTTTAGTATTCTCCTCAGTATATATTTAAGTAATTAAATTAATATAACTGTGTAATTAGTCGACTAATGGCTTAAATGAACGACTAATAGTCAACTAGAAAAACTTTTAGTTGGGGGCAGCCCTACCAGATACTGACTGCTACTTTTGACTCATTATTCCCTTTATTTTTGTCAAGTGTCTGTACAATTTTATCATTTCATGTCTTAGTTGTTGAATCTTGTTATGTTCATAAAAATAGTTACACATTTTAAGAAATTTTCTGGGAAAAAAAAGTTGATATAATTTTGTTTATATAACTTTGATACAAGTTTCTGCCAAATGAATACATATAAATTTCTCTCACATCTTAAATTGTTTGATTTTGATAACATTCAAATAATAAAGTTCTTACTGAGAATTAATAGAGGTTTAGCTCTAGTTAGGGGGCTGAGCACCGAAACCCTGTACTGAATGTTGTTTTTTTTTTGGATTTTTCTTCTTTTTATTTTTCTGCCCTAAAAGTGTATGGGCATCAGTCACTGTAAATTGTAGATACCCCAAAATTTGCAGGATGATCCCAACTGTGCACCACCACTCAGCCACTTGAAGTTTGGATCATAACTTTGGTACCCTAAGGGCTAAAACCAAAATGTCACCCAGAACCCTTGAGTCATGCCCTACTAAATAAATACAGTAGTGGCCAAAAGGGGGTATATGCACAATATTTGTTTGTATTGACACTTAAGGTTCAATTAAACAATTAAAATATAAGGAGTATGTTATATTGGGAAGAAGAATGCACCAAACTTGGTTCAGGTATTAAAATCACAAAAAAAAAAAAAAAAAAGCAAGAAAGGCAAACTCCAGCATATAATTAAATATGGGTTAGTGTGTCATGCAAAAATAAATAAATAAACAAAAGCTCACAGGAAATAAAGCATACATTGACTACATTGTAATCAGTTATTAATAGAGGGTATGCACGTGATGTCACCGTCGACCGTTATGAGTGGCAGCACTGGTTTAAAGCGTGAATGCCGTGAAAAACACACAAAACACATCCAAAACGGGAAAGAGCTTTGCGACTGACTGTACAAATAGCTTTGACACAAAACCTGAGGTATATTTTTACAGACTGCTGAAAGCTACAGAAAAAAAAGAAGCAAATGGATCGCTGCAAATCACAGAAACAGCTGGACTCCAGGCAAAGAAACATGTTTTGCAGTTATCATTTTGTGTCGAAACGATGGATTTTGGGGTAAAATCATACCCTATATATTGTATTGTTATATATTGTGTTGACAACTCATCAATTAAATATTTACCATCTTATATTCTGCATAATTGGGTGTTTATAAATAAACACTGACAAAGACTATACAAGTTTTAGGGCTGGATGATGTGATGAAATATATAACATTGATATAAGTGATCACTCCGATTTAGACCTACCTATGTATTTATATAAAGTGTTCACTGGCAGATTTGCCTTATGTATTTCCCCGACACATAGGCTATAAATGTCAGGAAACACGATTCCTGGCTGCACGTCAATATCCATGGATTAGGTTTCTTTGATGTCATAAGGAACAATTTGGAGCCCAACCTTTAGTGTAATCGTTTGTTTTAACGCAGTTTCCCCTATTAAATCCAGTCATGCAGCAGGTTCTTTTGCCACTCAGTCCAGCTAAGGGAGCGCGTTCCGGCGGGAAAGTGACGTCAATGCATACCCTCTATTGTTGAGAATTCCCAGGTGGTCACATGACATAGAATCATTGACATAGAAGCACTGAATCATTATTTAGCTGCTGTTGATTGGTGTATGTGCAACATGCAGCTGAAGCTGACATTGTTTTACTTCTCCTCAAAGGGAGCTTCTTGTAGAGTAGTTTCTAACCATGTAAGTTTATTCCTTTTGGTATTTAATGTTATTTCTTGAAGTTATGTATGTGTAAGTTCTATGTGATTTCGTATGTACTAGTGTCCTTATTTGATTGCTAAAATGGTTTGTGTTGAGTTAATTGGATTATATGATTTGTGTGAGTTATATTGTTCATTGTATCTAAGACTTGTTTGTTCTTTCTTTATTGTCTTTCGTTCTTAGAAATCATACAACTCTATTTGATTCCTATGTTGCCATGGCTCGATTCTTACGATTCTAATTGTTAAATAAAGATCATGGACTGAGTACTGGATCCACCGCAAGTCCGAACTTTGCATACTTGGTATCGAGAAAAGCCTAATGTTGGTGCGTAGGACGCAAAGCTTGTCTTCTTCTTGTGACAGAAAGCCACATGGCGAGAAGCAAGAACAAGATCTGCTGTATGTCTTCCATTGTTGTTTGCTGCGTCGCTTTCTTCTTCGCGCGAGAATGAAGTCGCCTATCAAGTAAGGGTACTGTTGGCGGTGGAAATGCAAGCCTGATCAGGGTTTACCATTCCGAATCGTACCGTACCGTACTGTACCACACCGCTCAGTGGAAATGAGCCATAAGAGTTTTCTCTTAAAACCTATTCACAAAGCTGCGGAGACAAACTTTTACTAAGGTCTAGAGAGAAGTTTTAAGCTAAGAGAAAGGGCGGGTTGGTTTATTTTCAACTATTTAATTTTGGCGTTTTGCCTTTTTGCCTAGGACAGTGAGTAGACAGCAAGTGAAGTGGGAGAGAGAAAGGGAAAGGTTCACGAGCCAGAATTCGGCACCAATGATAGGAGGATAGGATTTAATTTTCAACTTGACTGCAGTGTTTTATTCTACATCATTCAATACATTTTGCCTGTACATTTTGAGCCTTTATGTTATGTCATAAAACCTTTATGTTATGAACCTTTATGCTATGTCATTGCAGATTAAAATTTTATAAATCAAAATATTTTCTGGATTTTTGAAGAAAAGGCACAGCACCATAGGCTTTATCACCTATTGCCTCAAAGTATATAGAAGGAAGGAGACAGGATCGGCTTGCTAAGACTCGTGTGTTTATTGGTATTTTTACTCACAAACAAAAGTCACGCTAACAGCGCTTTTAAATCAAAGTCAATCTCTCTGCACAGCAACACTTGCCAGTTCTCCAGAGCTTCCTGCAGACGTCCACACGAGTCTTCAGCTTCTCTCTCTCCCAGCTTCCTGTTTCCAGCTGGCTTTATCCGGTCTCCCCATGCCAATTACTGCAACGAGACACAGGTGTATGTCATCCAGCACTTGACCTACTTACTCACCGATCGTCACCTGTTTCTCTCTCCCGCTGCAGACTTTGCTGAGCCTCGCCACAGGGTGCAATGCTGAGGCAGATTGCTGGCAGCAGCCATTTTAATATTGTTTGTGATTTGGCCTTAGCGACTTAAGAGTCTTCTTGACTACTCCTAATTTTTCACAGATTTAGGAGTTAGTTTTAGTGTTAAAATGCTTTGTGAAATATTCTTAGATCAAAGATTTTGGAGTCCTAAGTTTAGAGTTACTCCTAAAGTAGCAAGTTAGGAGCTACTTTTAGCCTTAAGATGTTTTGTGAATATGGCCCCTGGTCTTTAGAAGTGGTTTTGAGCAGTTTTCATCCTCCTGTCAAAATGCTCACTAGTCTTCCTTGACCAGCCACAGCACTTTACATTTTGCATGTCATTGGTTTCATTGTGCTTTGAAATAATTCTGTGGACATTGTGACCATTCACATTCAGCACATGATATCCAGTATCCAAAACCGATTGACCAGATTTAGCCATTTCAACAATATCCTCCTTGGTTGCAGAGGACAGCTCCTTTTATCTTTCCATTTTCACTAAAACCCACAAAATAATAACTAATAATATAGCTAATACTTACCACATAGTGATTTATTGAATTATAGGCTGGAAATAATGAGTGCAAGCTTGGTATGACCTCTTGGCCAAAAATGACATCCACACAGTTCGATATGCTGCATTGCGTCATGACAAAGGATACAATTGGAACGTGGAATGCGCACGTAAGTTTTACATTCCAGGCACAACTTTACAACATGAATACAAAATATTTAATGAATATTTAAGAAAATACTAAGAACCCTGTTTTCCTAAGTTGGACATCACTTTTGGCCACTACTGTATCTCCAATTTAATTTCTGCTTATAAAATTGGTGTGTTTTGGGTGGTGTGTTGTGTTTGCTTTTTTGCCAAACATAGAGCTGAAAGAAAGAAAGTCTTTCCTGAAAATGTTCCACACCCAGTCTCATTTGCGCTATGCAAAAACACACCTGGAAGACTCTGATGCCATCTGGCAAAAGGTGCTATGGTCTTGTAGCGTCTGGATAGATCCGGCTAGTCAATCAACTTTGGACATTTCAGAATGCTTTTAGCCTCCTGAACTGTGCATGTAAATCACGAATCGGCTCCGGCAAGTCCGGGACCAATTGCCCCATTGGCACCTTTGTTACCCCAGGAAAGAAAAACAGAACATATTCTCACCAGCTCCAGAGACTTCAAAGAGTCACCCTGGTGGGACTAAAGGACATATGGTCACAGACACTGGCCACAACCCCAATACACACACACATACAGACACTCACAAACACGCATGGAGATTGTGAATGTACATTTATCCTCCAAATATGACTGTGCCAATATGTACCCGTCGCTGTATTTAAAGGTGCATGTATTTATCCCTAGTATATAAGCTTAGCTATGACTGTAGTTGTATTAGTTTTCTTCTAAACGATAAAACTCAAGTATAAACTGTATCTCACCTTTTATGTCTTTGCCATCTGACAAGTTTGGTCTCATTGTAAAGCTTTCGTTATGCTCTAATTGAAAATGTATGTCACATGACTGTAAAATGCATTCTTCTATTTTTAATGGTACTTTGAAGAAAATGTACTCAGATCGGACACTTCGTAAACCATGCAAATTAGGTCATAAATGGAGACAAAGAAAGAGTTTGCCCGCCAAAATCGCACCCTCATCACTGGCTGATGTATCCCAGGAGGCGTTCTGGCCTGTTGTCCTTAAAACACAACGACACGCATCTCTCATTGTCTCTCGATTGTCTCTCGCCATTTAACACACGTCTCTCCCGGACGTCTCGGCGACCGCGCTTCCATCACGCGCCCCCTCTCTTCGGGACGACCATCTTTTGGCAACCAGTTTCTTTGTCAAACCCTCTTCATCCGTCGCCCTAAGTCTTCACTCTTCATCGCCTAGGAGACGGACTCTTTTTCTTTCCTTTCCGGTATCTTACTCTTAAGTTAAACCCTTGTTTGAAATCCCGCCGAAGAACCCCTTCTCGGAAAAGGACCAATCGCTTCAGCCGCACGCACCGAAACTCCTGCAGAAACACGAAACGACCACAGCACCTGAACCTATGCAAGTATAGAACCATTCTTTCCAAAGCGTTTTAAGCGCGATGTGTAAGCTGAGTTTCCTTGCTGGCTCTCAAAGGTTTTAACTGTTCGTAAGTTGCCATTCCTTTGATCACCTCTGTTTTCTTGACTTTACTTTCGTTTTCCATATATGTGTATTGTTTGTGTATGTCTAGTAGTATAGTCTCTGTATCCGTAGTTTCATATATTAAATACATTATATTCATGCTCGACTGTTTTTTTGCTCATGCAACAAACCCAGGTCACTTTAACGTTTCGATCCAGTATCCTTGCTTTACGCATTGATGCTAGAATAGGAAGTCTTTCTCGTGGCCAGAGAAAAACCTTCCTTTTATAATCGGCTATGAGGAGCTAACGGTTTGCTGGACAAACTAATAGTTTCTCTAAATTATTATCAAACCAGAACTAATCATATATGTGATTGATTATAATTCGTTGTAATTAATTCACAATATATGTATAATTCCCTCTCGGGTCGGTATATGTATTATAATTAATCATAAAGCTTTATGATTTATTATATTCATATATTTCACCCATAAATTAATTAAATACCTGTACTGATTCGCTACAGATTATTTGGTGGAGAACGTGAGCAACGTTTTAAACTTGGTTTTGTGTATGAGCAACCTAGAATAATTTTGTGTGATTTAATGTGTATATGCGCGCCTTATTGAGTGAGCCGACAACGCGTCCCTCATTCTGAAAAAAACGTTAACAAGCTATTCGTGCCTAGAAACACTGTAGTCAATTGTTGACCGTAAAGTAAACTGCAGTCCAATTAATATTTCAAACTCGTATCTGCAAAGGGCGACAATCTTTTTGCAATATACAGTTTAATATTAATTTCCGCTTGAATAAACGAATTGAATCGTATTCAGCGTATTTTTTTTTTTAAAAGGAGCTGTGACGAGTTTCTCACAGACTCTTTCTGAAGGCCTCATAACTGTAGCGCTATTAAATTTGAATTACTGTGTCGTCCAATAATTCAAAATAGCGTCTCGCTCCCTGGGTAACGTCATTGGCATTGCTAACCAATCACGTTACCTCTTGCAAATCTAATCTGAAAACAGTTTATCTGAAATCCGATTGATGTGTAAAAATTGGGAGCCAGCCACGACCTGATCCAGCGTGACTCGTAACAGCAGCGAAGAAATCCTGCAAAAGTTACATAATCGTGTGCACTAAGTTTGCACAAACAGGGGTCCACTAATCCCCAAAATTGTGTACCCGTATTAAAGGGGCATATTAGTGTCCAGTAACCTGGCACCAAAGAATCCGCCGAGATTCTAAAGTTTGTAACCGTGATAGTGCAGTTAAATCAGCCGTAAGGGAATCAGAACCCCACAGACGCGCTAATTTAAAATATCACGAATTAAAGTAGGTGGATGCAGTACCTCTGACCAGACGCCAGAAGGCAATCTGTTCAGGTGTGCGGCACCCCTCCCTACTTCATTGTTGTGTGGACTCACTAACGCCATCGTGTGGACGTTCTGGGTTAACTCTGCTCTCCATACGCTGAGCTGAAGTGTTTCCAAATTCCTTTTGGCTACTTTAATCTAGCTTGCCGCTATAAATGTTTGTTGATGGTTATGCTTTTCAATCGTGTTTGGAATGTGGTTTACCGATTTAAATTTGATTTAAATACGTTTAAATTTTTAATTTAAATTAAGTTTCCCTTCCAACAAGAGAATTCACTTTCTGAAAGTGCTCCCCCTGGTGGACACTCCCACATAAGTTAGTTCCCGTCTCTGAGTATTTGTCCCCTTTCCTGCTTTTCCTGTGTTCACAGATTTTCTCTGCTCTATGTTATTTTATTATTCTACTTGATTTTCTTTCATTATACTCTCTTTCTCT
This sequence comes from Ctenopharyngodon idella, assembly GCF_019924925.1. Classification (NCBI taxonomy): domain Eukaryota; kingdom Metazoa; phylum Chordata; class Actinopteri; order Cypriniformes; family Xenocyprididae; genus Ctenopharyngodon; species Ctenopharyngodon idella. The sequence continues at coordinate 10,717,080 of NC_067234.1, forward strand.
CTTGAGTTTTTACTTTGGAAATTCCTTTCTTGTTATTACTTACTTTTTATTTTTATCCACTCTTAGGTCTGTGTCCTGTTTGTGATTTGCTGGTAACAGCATTCTCACATCCAAGTTTCCCTTATTTTATACACTTATTTTTAAATTTAATTAAACATTTAATTGAGATTTAAAATTAAGTAGTGTCAATCAGTTGGCATTTTGCTCAAGAAGCAATTCCCTTTAGTGAATTCTCCAATAGGGAAGACCTTCTCCTTTCTTTTTCCCATTCTGTTATTCTACGCACTTATTTAAATTCAATTGAACAGAGTTTAATTCAAATTTGAATCAAGTGCCTCTGAATTGTTTTTTTACTTTGCCTTATTTTTTTTCTTTTCTGCTTTCAGCTAATTCATTCTGACTGTCATTCTAGACCCCTATTCTTTCGTCCTACACACTTGATTATTTAAATTCAGTTTAAACAAGATTTAAATTAAGATTTAAATTTACAAGTAAGCTGTGTTTGCGTGACCACTTGTGTATTTGCAAATAGGGCCCTCTAGCGACCGGTGGTGAGTTGACGGTTGTTCCAGTGAGTTCCAGTGAGCGGAGTAAACTAGCCTGGCGGATCTCTCACTGGCTGTGGGTGAACCTCAGTCACTTCTGACCTCGTACCGCGGGCAACACGCAGGGACATCAGCAGGTTGGGTGTGTCAGGTGCAAGGAGGCAACGAGTCCAGGTTGGCAACAAAGGCAATTTTGTTTAATTTCCCTGTTTCTGCACGACAGAACCGCCCTTTGAGTAACTGCCTGCGGGGTCAGACTCTGGGGTTGGGAAAAATACAATTTTGGCCGCCAATCTGGCCGTTGGCGCAAACACCTTGCCCAAACACGCAATTGTGCTGAAAGTCCCTGTTTGAGAGGTTGCATCGCAGTGCAAAAGGCACAGGGTGCCGAGGAACACAACAGCCAAGTGTTGGAACGTCTAGGAGAGGTTGCCCCCGCCACTGAGTTCTTGTCTGAGCAATCACAAATCACCCCAGGCCGAGATTAAGGACATACAGTCCCTTCGCTCAGTGAAAGCCACAGAATATTTGATATTCTCCAATCAGAAGTGTTGGCAAAACCCCTTTTGCCCTTAAGCCATACTATCCTTCTAGGTTTTATGACGCGACAGCGCCCTCGTCAGGCCCGGTCATAAACCCTTACTGTGGTAATAAGCTGAAGTTTCACTTCTCCCCTCTAGCCCTTCTTGTGGTATTTTATTGCTATTCTATTTTCATTCCTTCCTATTTGTTTACTGTTCTATTTCTCATAAATTGCAGCCATCCTGTTCTGTTCTGTTTTTCTACTGTTTGTCTCTTTTATTTCACATAAAGGCAGAGCCTGTGAGAGCCATCACGGAAGCTGAATAATAGATAGACGGCCGAGCAGCCAAAGTCATTAGTAGACTCGTAGAGCCTCCGCCTGTCAAGATCTTTATTTAAATCCAGCACTCGCCGACACAAATTAACCCACGTGGTCGTTCCTGGCCATCGACAATAAGTGTCTGGCCTATATTCCACTAACTGCCTGCACCAGTTAACTGGAAGCACACACAAAGTTTAGCTAATTACGTATTACGTAACGCACTAGTCCTGCGCGAGCTTGCATTGGTTCTTTTGTGCTGTCTTTCTCTCGTCAACAGTAAAGCCACTATGTCGCGAGCATCCAGCCCTGACACCCACTGGGATCATCTCGAGACCTGGTTGGGCGTCATGACCAACGCATTTCTGCCCAACGCCGCCGGTGACCTCCAGCACCTGAGCCGTGAGCAGTTGGACGGGGACCTAAATCGACTAATGGCCCACGATCCGACGCAGAGCTACAACCACAAAGAATGGGCCAAGCTCATTGGCGGCCTTGCCCACAACCTCATTGCCCAGGTGAAGCTTAGCGAAAGGAGCAACGCTCTCCTGGAGCAGGAAGCAGCGGCGCTCAAGCTTCAGGCCGGGGAGGCCAGAAGAAATCAGGCCCAGACTCAACATCACCTCGATCAACTACTCCTCGAGACCCAGGACCAGCGTGGGACAGCGGATGAATCCGACCCCGAGCTGCAAGAGGAGGTAGAGAGACTCCAAAAAGCCCTTGCAGAGCTCCACTTGGAGGCGGAGCGTAAAGAGCAGTTGGAAAAGGAATCCAGGGAGGAACTAACTGGAAAACTCCAACAAGGTGAAACTCTCCTAGCAAGAGCAGAGATCGAACTGAAAGAAAGGGACGCTAAGGCCCGGGCCTGCGAAAATCATCTTAAACAGGCCCGAAGTGAGATCCTTGCTTTGAAACAGCAAAGAGACTATTTAAGAGATGAATTGGACACTGTTCACAGAGAACTGAAACATTCTTATAAACTGCAAGGTGACTTGGGAGGGGAAGCACACTTCACAGAGTTTCTCCTGGCCAGTAGGCCCAGTCAAGAATCCCTAGTTCAAAAGGGTGTTGAAAGTCCACTGCCCAAGATGCCACTCACGAGCGGCCAAGAACCTTCTTCAACAGCAAAAGGTTGGGAGCCTCTCCAGAAAACCCGTGCCACTAGCCACGGCATGGCTCCCAAAGATCTGGACAAGCTAGCAAAGAATATCCCCACTTTCACCCCAGACCCAGCAGGGGGCGTTGACGTGCACGCGTATTTACAGGACATTGACTTTCTGCTGCAAAATGTGGCCAACGTGAATGCCTGGGACAGGTTGTACCTACTCCGAATCACGTCTAGCCGTGATGTGCGCAGTTTTCTAGATCGGCAGCCAGAAGCTGTCAAATCAGACTACCAGCAGCTGCGACAGGCTCTGATCAGAGAGTTTTCTGACCCTGAATCGGACCAAGGGCTCCTCGCAGCCATGGACCTTAAACAGGGCCGACTGGAAACCCCACAAGCGTACTACAACAGAATACGAAGGGCCTACTTCGGAGCCCGAAACGAGCCAGGAATGGAGGAAGATTTCAACTTTAAGACTTTGTTTCTCCGAAATCTGCATCCTGCGGTGAGTCATCATCTGGGAGTCTTGGCCTGCCCACGGAGTATGTCTACTCAACAGCTGCGAGATTTAGCCCACAAGGCTTATTCTAAGCAAAAGGCTGCATCTGAAAAGACTGTTAAAAATCCAACCATTTACCCGGTCTCTGATCACTGTCCAGAACTGGCCCTAGAGGGTGCACACACGCACCACAGTGACAGACCGTTTCACAGAGAGTCAAGACAGTTCCCGGCCAACAGAGGGCAGCCTCACTACGAGGGTGTCCGTCCCAAGCACCAGACTGGGCGTTCTGAAAGAGTCTGGGACAAGTCCCGGTTACCCAGCAACCCAAAAGGCAGTGCCACATGGGAGGCCAGCCGGCGACCCAGAAATGGCAGATCTTCATCGGCCAGAACTTCAAGCCCCGACCGCCAAAGACAGAATGCCCCTCGACGTGCACCGAACAAGCCCATGTCCGAGCGCTCACAGGAGCAGAACAGTGCAGCTATGTCTGAGTCTGCAGAGATCCTGAAGGCCCTAAAAGAGCTGATTCAGGAAAAGCACCGTAAGGAAGACCAGAAAGACAAGCCAAACTCCTTATGACTAGGACGGAAACCTACCCCCAACGTCTGCCCTGACAAACCTCCGACAGAACCTCACACCCAAATCACTGCTGACCAGCCACTAACCACAGAATCAGTTAACGCATCACTAAGTGACCGCGCCACCCAGCCACCTCAGCTGACAACTGCACATCCAGAGCCAACCAACTCACATCATCACACCGATGACCAAGACTCCAAGTTACCAGAAAGTGCTGTTCTGGTTGTCTGCCTCCCTAACGAACCACATGACACCAGCCCCACTTGCTTACCGGTCAGCACCCAAGCCCCGGTACCAAGACTCCTGGGGAACCTTATCGAAAAGGGGGTGGCCCGAAAGCTGTACATAGCCATCACTGTGGAAAATGATGTGAGAATTGAAGCGCTCGTAGACACCGGAGCAGATCTCACTTTGATGTCAACTAACCTCTTTGAAATACTCAGAGATAAAGCCAAGAGACAAAATCGAACTCTCAAACCACAAAGATGTGAGCTAAATGTGCAGTCGTACAGCCAAAATGAGGTCCAACTTGAACAAATAGCTCCCATTCATCTAACCATCGGGCCAATGAGCTTGGTACACCCCGTATACATTTCACCAATGGACACGTTTCCCTTGCTCATTGGCAAAGACTTGCTAGATCGCTTTGAGCCCTTATTGGACTTCAGACAGCTGAAAATTTGGGCTCAAGTACGAGAACCGTTGCCCTTCCAGTCACCCAGGTCACCTGAGCCAGACTGTCAGGTCACAGAGGTCACGGGAAATCTTGCAGCTAGCCGCGGGAACCCCGTCTCAGGGCAAAGTTCAAGTTCGCTATCTTGCACACTCAAACTCACCATAGACTTTAACTCCTTCTGTTCCAAGGTCACCACAGACTCACAGCTGAATGATGTGACTACAACAGACATTATTCGCACACTGTGGGCAGACAACTCAGCCTTCAGCCACACGCTGTTAAGTGCTCTTATTGAGGGAACACCGAACCTCCCATGTGTCAACAAGCACACACACTTCCCATTGGACTTTCGTCTGCCAACCATGACGACTGCCAAAAACATCTGCGTTTTGAACTTGAAATGGAATGACCTGCGTCTAACCCATCACTTCCTGGTCTTTCCGGACTCCCTGATGCACCCTAAGGCTCATATGGACAGTGCTAATGAGTTGGTGTGGGCTCCAATGACTTTACAGTCCCCTGTTGTTCCCGTCAACACTGCCAATTTCCTGTCAGACCAGACCATCCCAGAGGTCTGCATCCTGCTCAACATACAGGAAGCTGTAGTACCAGCTTACACCAAAGGGGGTGCTGTTCGGCTCAACATGAGACGTGGTCAAACCCTAAACAACACACCAGCTTTGACATTTGAGGTAGAAGTACCCCAACAACAACAACCAACCTGTCACAAGTACTTCGAAGAGAATGCGTGCCAAGGTATGCCCACGGCCTACGTCGATGGACATTCCTACAGCCATGAGGGCATCCTACAGGCAGGTGCAGGGGTGCGATGGTTAAACAACCAACCCTGCCAACCACAGAACTTCAGGTGGGGTCCCCAGTCACGTCAATATGTTGAAGTAGCAGCTACTCTCATAACCCTTCAAGTTGCCTCAGCCCATAACATCAAAGAACTCCTCATTTGCACAGACTCATGCAATGCCAGACCTAGTTTCACATGCCATCTTCCAGGCTGGAAACAAACTAATTTCAGGACTGAATACAACATGTCGGTGAAACATCAACACCTGTTCCAAACACGTGATGACATCACCCAAACACATGACATGATCGTTTATTGGAAAAAGGTGAAAAGACATTCAAAACAACCAGGGCGTGGCAAAGGCGCAAACGACCAAACTACTGCCCGTGCCAAGACTGGCACGCTGCATAACAATCTACGGTCACCCCCACCCCAGTCACCCACCCTTAGTGTGGCAGCAGCAACCTGCAGCCAGCGTTCTGTTCCTGCAACATTTCCCACCTTACGGCCACTGCCACTGACAACCAAAATTACCAACACTTCCTTACGAACTGTTTTAAACCACCACTCAAACCCCTCCAACCTCCCGATCACGGCATCTGGTCCCACAGCGACCCCTAGCCACAAACGGCTGCATGGGATCAACCACATGCTGGGTGTGGGACTAAACATCCTAAAACATGTCCTTGACGACCTCACAGCGCCAAAGCTTGTAATGCCACAAGGCCAAAAGGGGGGTGAACTGATATACGCCCACGACACACCATGTGCCAGACACCATGGCACCAGAACCACTGATGAGACATTAAAACAAGTGGCGTACTGGCCCAGCATGCAGCAGGATGTGGCAGAGGATGCCAGAGGATGTCAGGTTTGCTGTCAAGTCCAAACTGCAAACACAAATCCCAGAACCCCACTGCAACGCAGAGGAGTCACAATCTCATGGTCAGTCAACCAGAAAGACTGGAATGTAAAACTTCCTCTGGGGTTCATAGCCACCACGGACACCATACCGGAGTCAACTCAGGTGTCCCCCACTGAACTAATGACGGCGCGTCACCAACCAGGAGACCCCAGCATCATTACAGCCTACTCCACTCACCAGCACCTCGACGAGCTCCGCCCACAGCTGAGAAAACAACTCGCAAAGCAGCGTCAAACCCTGCAAACCATCGGCAAATCCTGGGAAGGTATTGTGGTGGTTCTCGGTACTCACAGTTCCCTGCTGACCCAAACGGTGAACTCAATGAAGCAACTGTTTACAGTCTTCCAAAATGACTTTGCCCAAAGTCAGCTGGGTATAGCTCTGATAACATACCTGCTGCGAGAAGTTAGCTTCTCTATGGAGAGCGTGGCTGTAAATAGGATTCCTCAGTACCCTGTACAAACTATGCTGGACTTTGCTACTGGCAGACCCACCAAGACTGTTCCAGCCCACATCGCTGACTCTCTGGGTGCTGCCATCCTACTGCGCGCCAACCCAGAGCAGAATGAGGTGGGCGTCCTTCTCAATCCACCCATCGGTGAACCAGATAACATCTACAGACCCAAAGACAAGGTCAATGTCAGGTGGTGGCAAGGTAACATCCATCCCAAGATACATACCTCAGATGTGGTAGTCTACCACTACAGCGACCCACAGCTGTATCTGGCTCCCCATTTGAGCAGGTGCATTTTGACCACAGACATTCACTGCTTCGGCTCTAACAAGCCTTCCCTCAGAGAACACACTGAAGGAATCTGCCGGTTGCAGCCCGTGATCAGCGACACACGCTGCCCCGCCGAGGCCAAGCCTCACACCCCAGTCATCGGAACACAAGCCAAGATTGTGGGCGATCGACTGCTCGTCCACACCCCCACTCGCATCAACACCCTAACCTACAATCAGCACGACACGGCCACTCGTGTCAGCCTGCCCAATCAAGGTATGTGGATCCAGGTACCCCTGAGTCCCATCCTTCACCTCAACAATCTGGCAGTGTACTGTCTCTCAAGCGAAGAGGACCCATCAGAACTGGAAATCTCATCCTCCTCCGGAAATCACAACCACACCTTAGATCCAAAACTGGAACTGAGGATTGAGAAAAGGGGGTCCCAGCTAATTGACATTACTCCCGTTGATACAGCCCTCCAAGCACTCTCCCGACTGCCCATCCTGACCGGCTCACCTATAGCCCAGGCTTGGACAGCTGCTGACACAGCCCTCTGCCTCTCCATAGCAATCAAGTACGCACTCACCCTGGGCCTGGCCTCCATCCTATCCGAAGGGACCAAAGGGATGCAAGAGTCCATGGACAAGTGCCTATCTGCCCTTCCTCAAGGCTTCAAAAGGAGACAGAGGAGAGGAAGTTTCAAGGCAAAGAAAATGCCCAGCCTCATCGAGATGGACAGAGAACCAGTAGGAACCACCTGCTGCTTGACCATCCGGATCCATGTGCCATCGAACCTTGTTAACGTCCAACGAAGTCCGCACAGGAACTTCGTTGGCCGAAAGGGGGATTGTAGCGTCTGGATAGATCCGGCTAGTCAATCAACTTTGGACATTTCAGAATGCTTTTAGCCTCCTGAACTGTGCATGTAAATCACGAATCGGCTCCGGCAAGTCCGGGACCAATTGCCCCATTGGCACCTTTGTTACCCCAGGAAAGAAAAACAGAACATATTCTCACCAGCTCCAGAGACTTCAAAGAGTCACCCTGGTGGGACTAAAGGACATATGGTCACAGACACTGGCCACAACCCCAATACACACACACATACAGACACTCACAAACACGCATGGAGATTGTGAATGTACATTTATCCTCCAAATATGACTGTGCCAATATGTACCCGTCGCTGTATTTAAAGGTGCATGTATTTATCCCTAGTATATAAGCTTAGCTATGACTGTAGTTGTATTAGTTTTCTTCTAAACGATAAAACTCAAGTATAAACTGTATCTCACCTTTTATGTCTTTGCCATCTGACAAGTTTGGTCTCATTGTAAAGCTTTCGTTATGCTCTAATTGAAAATGTATGTCACATGACTGTAAAATGCATTCTTCTATTTTTAATGGTACTTTGAAGAAAATGTACTCAGATCGGACACTTCGTAAACCATGCAAATTAGGTCATAAATGGAGACAAAGAAAGAGTTTGCCCGCCAAAATCGCACCCTCATCACTGGCTGATGTATCCCAGGAGGCGTTCTGGCCTGTTGTCCTTAAAACACAACGACACGCATCTCTCATTGTCTCTCGATTGTCTCTCGCCATTTAACACACGTCTCTCCCGGACGTCTCGGCGACCGCGCTTCCATCACGCGCCCCCTCTCTTCGGGACGACCATCTTTTGGCAACCAGTTTCTTTGTCAAACCCTCTTCATCCGTCGCCCTAAGTCTTCACTCTTCATCGCCTAGGAGACGGACTCTTTTTCTTTCCTTTCCGGTATCTTACTCTTAAGTTAAACCCTTGTTTGAAATCCCGCCGAAGAACCCCTTCTCGGAAAAGGACCAATCGCTTCAGCCGCACGCACCGAAACTCCTGCAGAAACACGAAACGACCACAGCACCTGAACCTATGCAAGTATAGAACCATTCTTTCCAAAGCGTTTTAAGCTCGATGTGTAAGCTGAGTTTCCTTGCTGGCTCTCAAAGGTTTTAACTGTTCGTAAGTTGCCATTCCTTTGATCACCTCTGTTTTCTTGACTTTACTTTCGTTTTCCATATATGTGTATTGTTTGTGTATGTCTAGTAGTATAGTCTCTGTATCCGTAGTTTCATATATTAAATACATTATATTCATGCTCGACTGTTTTTTTGCTCATGCAACAAACCCAGGTCACTTTAACGTTTCGATCCAGTATCCTTGCTTTACGCATTGATGCTAGAATAGGAAGTCTTTCTCGTGGCCAGAGAAAAACCTTCCTTTTATAATCGGCTATGAGGAGCTAACGGTTTGCTGGACAAACTAATAGTTTCTCTAAATTATTATCAAACCAGAACTAATCATATATGTGATTGATTATAATTCGTTGTAATTAATTCACAATATATGTATAATTCCCTCTCGGGTCGGTATATGTATTATAATTAATCATAAAGCTTTATGATTTATTATATTCATATATTTCACCCATAAATTAATTAAATACCTGTACTGATTCGCTACAGTCTGATGAGACCAAAATTGACCTTTTTTGGACTGAACACCAAGCACTATGTTTGGCGTAAAGCAAACACAGCACACCACCCAAAACACACCATACCTACTTTGAAGCATTGTGGTAGCAGCATTAAGTTGTGGGGGTGTTTCTTTTCAGTGGGGACTTGGCAATTGGTCTGGAGTGAAGGGGAAAAGGATGCTGCCATGTACATTTAAATGTAGCATCTGAACCAATCAGACATGCAATTAATCATTATATTTAATGAATAATCCAGAAAACTCACTTTCCCAACAAAGTTGTGTGAACCCATCCCCCCAAAACTGTAACTAACATCCCAAATGAAGCTAACACACAGGCAGAACCAGGTATCCTGTTACAGGACACATTAGGACTGATAAGGTTTATGACCCAAAGGAATTTGCAGAGAGTTTTGACTCTCACTTAATTATCGTTGAAAAGGACAAATAAACCCTTTTTACCCTATATATTCTAAATAACCACTTGAGAAATGTATCAACATGTATTTGATTTCACTATGTGATCATTCCTTTATAGTGTTTTGCCATTGAATGCATGTGTAAGTACTTGATTAAATATTTGATTAATCAAGAACACATATACAGGTGCTGGTCATATAATTAGAATATCATCAAAAAAAGTTGATTTATTTCACTAATTCCATTCAAAAAGTGAAACTTGTATATTATATTCATTCATTACACACAGACTGATATATTTCAAATGTTTATTTCTTTTAATTTTGATGATTATAACTGACAACTAAGGAAAATCCCAAATTCAGTATCTCAGAAAATTAGAATATTGTGAAAAGGTTCAATATTGAAGACACCTGGTGCCACACTCTAATCAGCTAATTAACTCAAAACACCTGCAAAGGCCTTTAAATGGTCTCTCAGTCTAGTTCTGTAGGCTACACAATCATGGGGAAGACTGCTGACCATTGACACCTTGCACAAGGAGGGCAAGACACAAAAGGTCACTGCAAAAGAGGCTGGCTGTTCACAGAGCTCTGTGTCCAAGCACATTAATAGAGAGGCGAAGGGAAGGAAAAGATGTGGTAGAAAAAAGTGTACAAGCAATAGGGATAACCGCACTCTGGAGAGGATTGTGAAACAAAACCCATTCAAAGAGTGGACTGCAGCTGGAGTCAGTGCTTCAAGAACCACTACGCACAGACGTATGCAAGACATGGGTTTCAGCTGTCGCATTCCTTGTGTCAAGCCACTCTTGAACAACAGACAGCGTCACAAGCGTCTCGCCTGGGCTAAAGACAAAAAGGACTGGACTGCTGCTAAGTGGTCCAAAATCATGTTCTCTGATGAAAGTAAATTTTGCATTTCCTTTGGAAATCAGGGTCCCAGAGTTTGGAAGAAGAGCGGAGAGGCACACAATCCACGTTGCTTGAGGTCCAGTGTAAAGTTTCCACAGTCAGTGATGGTTTGGGGTGCCATGTCATCTGCTGGTGTTGGTCCACTGTGTTTTCTGAGGTCCAAGGTCAACGCAGCCGTATACCAGGAAGTTTTAGAGCACCTCATGCTTCCTGCTGCTGACCAACTTTATGGAGATGCAGATTTCATTTTCCAACAGGACTTGGCACCTGCACACAGTGCCAAAGCTACCAGTACCTGGTTTAAGGACCATGGTATCCCTGTTCTTAATTGGCCAGCAAACTCACAATATGGGGTATTGTGAAGAGGAAGATGCCATATGCCAGACCCAATAATGCAGAAGAGCTGAAGGCCACTATCAGAGCAACCTGGGCTCTTATAACACCTGAGCAGTGCCACAGACTGATCGACTCCATGCCACGCCTCATTGCTGCAGTAATTCAGACAAAAGGAGCCCCAACTATGTATTGAGTGCTGTACATGCTCATACTTTTCATGTTCATACTTTTCAGTTGGCCAAGATTTCTAAAAATCCTTTCTTTGTATTGGTCTTAAGTAATATTCTAATTTTCTGAGATACTGAATTTGGGATTTTCTTAGTTGCCAGTTATAATCATCAAAATTAAAAGAAATAAACATTTGAAATATATCAGTCTGTGTGTAATGAATGAATATAATATACAAGTTTCACTTTTTGAATGGAATTAGTGAAATAAATCAACTTTTTGATGCTATTCTAATTATATGACCAGCACCTGTATATCATTCTTGATATCTACAAATTTGTATTTTAATGAACTTCATGATCATGTATATTATATGTTGATACCTATGCAACATATTAGTATTATAAGAATCTTGAAGGTTCCTCTTTTAAACACCCAATCAAATTACATATGCAAATACCTATTAGAGGACAAAGGATCATAAAGTTTCCCTCCAAAGGAACAACTTCTTATTGTCTCAGTCACCTCCAGAGCGTGTGACATCTTCAATCTTTAAAAGATCACTGACTCATGCGGGTTTTTCCACTTTCTGAGAAATTCTGATGTGAAGATGATGATGAACTAGAAGTCTTCTAAGGACCCTTAAGTTTGTGCCAGGCTGCAGCCTTGTCTTTCCATTCACCAAAGATCCTCCGACTCCAACTGGTTCTCCCTCATCAAGACAACATCAGCAAAGATCAACAGGAGCCACCACAAATTGCATCAGGACTTTAATTCAAATGGACGAGACATGCAAGTATCAAACTTATATGTTTTTTTTTTTTTTTTTTTAAAAGAAGGTGTGTTAGAACTAAATTATGGTTTGCTCTAGGCTGTTGATCTGCTGAATTTCAAACAATGCTATAACTTCTTGTTCTTGTATTCTGCTTCAGCTCTCTCTTTCCCTTGGTAAACTGCATGTATGTCTGTGAATGTTAGAGCAGTTTAAGTGTTAAGTCTGGTTCATGTCACACATAAAGTTGTCCGTGTTTCATGCTCATATACTGGAGTCCCTAATCATGAAGATTTTGGCTACATGGTCTTAGTACTGTACATTAAGAAATTATTTCCCATAGCCCGGAAATGATCATTTCTTAGAATAAATAAACAATTAACGCTTGTGTTCACTGGACAAACAGGTTAATTGATTGTAATATTAATTTTACTACATTAAGTTAATTCTATTAACTGATCCAAATATTTATAATTAATTATAACTAGTTATAATTAATTATTCCTATTTCTTTTGAGCTGATTTGCTACATAAATTATTGAGGAAAACCTGCAAAAATCTTTAACGCCTTGAACATGCAGTCAAGCCAGTCGCGGTTTGACCCAGTCGGGAACCACTCATCCTTGTGATGCACCTTTGAACTACAGAGAAACGGTGCTTTAACTTTAGCAACAACACGAACGCGGACTCTGTAGGCTATAGGCTAATTCTGTCATGTGACACCACATTTATTTGCATTAAAGCCATTTTTCTCGTCAAAAAGTGTTTACAAAACCTTTGCGACATTTATCGACAGAATTTATGCGCTAAAGATAAATGGGAAAAGATTGTGTCAAGATTTGAGAAATCTGATCGACAAATGGCATTTCCATCAGTTATATCACTAAACATTTGGAAGTGATAAAACATTTTTTGCAAAAAAAAATCCTTGGATGGAAACCTGGCTATTGTTATTTTTATTTTTTATTTATTTTTTTCTCCATGTATTTCTCTTTCGTGTGTTTCTATTTAATTTAGCTCAGTGTTTGTTATATGGTTTTGAATTAAATTGACCTGTTTCTTGTTTATTTCCCTCATTTGCTCATGTGTGTATATACTCCCTGTTCAGTCCAGTTCTTTGTCGGTTCTCGTCTCTGTTAGAATTGTGGTAGTGTCTGTGATTCTCTGAGTATTTTCCAGTGTTTATTAGGGTGTACTCGCACTAGGCACAGTTGCCTTGAACCGAGCCCGAGCGTGATTGTCCCCCCTCCCCACTCTCTACAGGAATGCATGTGGTAGAAATGATTATCACTTACATCACATGAGAATTATAGGGGGACCGGGGATGGTTGTAACATGGATTAGTTGTAACACTTCCAATTACTCCAATCAGTAACAAGTAACAAATCACCTGATTCGCTTCACACATGCTCGGTTTAGTCCTTATTCCACATGCGGGAAAGTAGAGCCCTACTGATGTCTTAGCTGTAAGGTGAGCTAGTTCATGGCTAAAAGACTCTGGGTTAGTTGTAACATCAATAAAGCATGTTACAGCTTACCCCAAGTAAATTTTTAGTTGTAATTATGCTTTTTTTAATTTCAGTATGCTTAGGTCAGAGGTGTCCAGATTCGGTCCTGGAGGGCCACGGTCCTGGAGGGCCACTGTTTAGCTCCAACTTGCATTAACACACCTGACTGGAAGTTTTTTAGTATGCCTAGTAGACGTTGATTAGCTGGTTCAGGTGTGTTTTATTGGGGTTATTGCTGAACTCTGCAGGATGGTGGCCCTCCAGGAGCAGGATTTAACACCCCTGGCCTAAGTCTTGGAAGAGAAAGACAAATTGAGGGATGTAAAATGTGCATTTGTTCATTTTATTCATTTTTTACACACACACCAACTATGTTAAAAAGTCTGAGTCAGAATAAAAAGCTTTCAAAACTGATTTTTTGTTATAATCCTTATTTCATAATGTTACATCTCACCCCAGTGGATATCTTAATGTTACATCTCACCCCAGGGTCTTTTACAACTAACCTGGACTATGGGTTGATTTGTAACATTTCACTCCCTGTGTTTGAAACTAAACCACACATTTTCTGTTTTTGTAATGTAGATGCATGCATTTTGTGTAAAGCTGATTTGAAACGATAGGTATTGTGACAAGCGCTATACGAATAAATGTGAATTAAGTTGAAATTCACATCGTGAGCACACGGAACTCAACTCTGAACAAAAACCTGCTTTTCAAGCGGTGAGTGGATTCTAACTTAAACACCTCTGATTGGCCATTGCGTTCAAGAAAGCAACAGATATGTCTGTAGCTAATGAGCTCAATGCAGCAAAACGCATTGTAAATAGAAACTTATAAGGGGCCGTTCACATATCGCGTCTAAAACCGCATCTTTCTCCTCCTTAAGCGCTTGTGCTCCCGTGGCATCTGTCGTTGTTATGCAAACCATGAACTGCGCTCTCCATGATGACGAGGAAGTATCAGCAAAGGATTAATTGATTTCTAGCCCTTGCAGTAGCTTTACTACTAGATATATTTATGGAGATGAGAATGATCAGCTGTTCAGCTGTATTCAAGAGATTTAGATGTTGTGGAAAGGGCTAAGCTGATCAAGCTGGTTCTTGTCACGTGACCTGTGGTGCGCTTGCGGCATTCTGAAAAGTTGAGATGTTTTCATCTCGCCACGGCATATGAGCGAGTGGAAAAAAACGTGCGCCAATAATAAAAGCAACGCCACGCGCCTACATTTGTAATAACGAATTTTCGCGCGCAAAAGACATGATATGTGAACGGTCCTTTCACACAGGACGCAGAATGCGCTGCGCCCACCGCTGGGTTCAGCGCAGCCCTTCAGATGCAAAATGATTTGCGCTACGCTGGCCAGAGAAAAGTAGGCGGAGTTTTAAAAACTGTTAGCGGGAGTTCTATATGTCTAGTCATTTGATATATAGAATGCCGGTAATCGTCACAGAGCGCAGGGGAACTTTGACCGCGGCGCAAGCCACTGAAATAAATGGGTTTCATAGCGCAGTGGTGCCGTTGTCGCGTCCTGTGTGAAAGGGCCTTGAAAGGGCCATACTCTCCAAAGCTCAAAACACAAATACCCACTGGAGCATTTGCCAAAAATGTTTTGCCATCATAAGCCCCCCCTGATTCCTGATACTCTAAGCAGCCGCTTACCTCACTTTTTGGTTAAAGTCCACACCTGCTCGCTACTATAAAATGCTCATAAATTGGCCAAATCATGTTTATATTTAAATCTAATGATTTGCACAGCTTTCTGTGAGGGTTAGGTGTCAGCTTAGGACATAATATAAAAACACTTGAAGTCTGTAAAATGTTCTTACTAATATAGTGCAGCAAAGCCCTGTGTATACTGTTTTGACTTGCTGTAGATTTCTTTTTTGTAAACCTTTTCTCTGAAATTTGTCACCCTAGACTTTGCAAAAGTTTTCCAACAGTTAGTAAATATTATTTAACTTAATACCTCATAATATATATTTAAAAATAGCCTGTATGATCAAATTCTCATTACCGAAACAGATGTTCTCTCTACCGCAACTGGCCTTAAATTGTTGTGGTAAGTGAGAATGGTGTTGCGGAGGATGAGGTACCTTAGCCTATTTTATTAAATTCAGAGAAGCCATGATGATTTAGACAATTTTTATTTAATGTACACAATTAGACATTAATGAAGTACACGTTTCACAGAAAATTACTCATTTAAAATTTTCTAAATAAGGAAATTTTCCTGTTACCGTAATGATAATCAAAATGTCGTGTACATGGTCTGATAAGAGAATTTTGAACTTAACTGGATAAATATAAAGAGATCTGCCTACTCTTTGAGGTTCTAGCACGTGTTGCTTAATTCAAAATCAAGATTTTTTTTTTTTTTTTTTAATTTTGTATGTGTGTGTAAAGAGTCCTTAAAAAATTTTGCGGAGGATGAGAATATCAGTCATGGACACTTCATTTTTCCATTATTATTTCATTGTTATTATATATTATGCATTCATATTTTTTCTGTCATTTGAAAACATCTATTAGAACATCCGTATATAATTTGTTTTAGAATATTTTCATTTTTTTCTGTTTAAATTAGAACAAAACATACATTCAGACATACGTGAGTCATGCACTAGTCAGAACGATAACACTTTCAAGCAAAATAATCATATTCAAGCATTTAACAGTTAAGTTAATTACTTAACGCACACAATACTGCACAAAATAAAGCGATCACAAAGACTCTCTCTGTCCGAATCTCGTACAATCTGGGCCAATATGAACTAATACAGTAAAGTGGATATTTACTGCGCATCATCAGTTAAATTTGGTAATATACTGACACCTGTTGGCACATTTGTGTAATTTAGAGCAGAGATTAAGTCGTGATCACGAGAAAACAACTTTTGTTATCTCGAGATCACGAGAAAATTAAGTCGTGATCACGACAAAACAATTTTTGTTATCTCGAGATCGCGAGAAAATAAGTCGTGATCACGACAAAACAAGATAGAAAAAAAATAATAATCCATGGCTGTTTAGGGCTTCCGTACTGCTCTGATCCAGGTTACGTTCATGAAGTAGCGGCGTGCGCGCGACCAAATGTAGCAGTGTAGCTGCACAGCCCCCTCTGTTGGTGAAAATAATCACCACACGACTGATCCAATAACCACAGGCTGCTGCGGGCTTTTTTTGCAATGTATTTTCGGGTTGTTTGCAACGAGCTGTAAAACCGGGACAATTCAGCTCCAGTCGGGGACAGAACACGAAAAAACAGGACTGTCCCCGGAAAACTGGGATGTCTGGTCACCCTAGTCTAGTGTTTATTATAATGTCTATGCCTCGTGCGATGTGCGAACAGCACCATCTTTAGAAGCACATTTCCTGCTGACGGGGTCGGTTGTGCTTTCGCTCTTCAAACAGAGTGCTGGTAAGGACATTTCTCTAAGTGTAAACAATATCATCGATTAATTTCAGGAGATAAATAATGTTTAAGTGTAATGTAAGACTGTGATGTCATGAAATGTAATGCAATGAATTGCATTTTGAATGTTTTACCGAGATTGGTTTTGCTTATTAGCTTTATGGACGAACTGAAGGGGAGAGACGTGTATCCTAAAAAAGTTAATTGTGCTCTGTGTATTTCTGCAGGTATGTTCGTTATATTGCGTTATATGTTGAGAAATGTTTGAAATGTGTTTAATATCGAGTTTGTATGAGTTAGATACAAAAAAGAGTGAGGTCTATAGGCAAACGTAATGTTGTCAGATTGATTTTTTTTTTTTTTTCAATTTATTTGTGTACAATCTGTAACTTTTGACATTTTCCCCCATTTAATTCATTCACTGTTGCGAGTAAGCGGTGAGGAAACTATTTTCCTTATATAATATATATATATATATATATATATATAAAATATATTATTTTATATGCGATATAATGGTGACATGTATTTTGTGACTTTATTTTATCTTAATTACTTAATTAATTTATTTGGCTCATCTTATTTGTCTTATGTCTAACTGTTAATTGAGTAAATTAAGATCTTGAGATGCACATTTGCTGCTGACGGGGTCGGTTGTGCTTTCTCTCGCTCTTCAAACGAGAGTGCTGCTTTCTCCATTGTTGTTTGTCCGATAAATTTGTGACAGCCACAGGTAATTGTGATTATATTGTGGCGATGACCCTGTTTATTCTCTGTTATAAATGTGTTTTACTTAATTCTCCTGCTGTTGGGAGGAGGTGTTCAGGAGGAAAAAGAGTTAGGAGGGAGGGGCTAACAAAGCGCGCGGAGAGTAGAGAAGAATTGAGTTGAACGTTAGTCAAGCGGAAGAAACGTTAGTCAAAGTCTTTCTGGGTTTTATTATTTTTGGGGAAGTAAGACACCTCCTGATACCCGCGTTTTAGTTTGTAAACGTTCAGTAAATAAACCACAGCCCGTTGGGTGCTTTCAAACTGGATTCTCGTCTCCTGTTTCTCCTGGGACAGAGCCATTGAAAAACAGAGTTGCGACACTCCCATAGACTTCCATAGGAACTTTGGAATGCGGAAGTAACGCGTGTCATGGAGCAGCCGATAGTTCCAATCACTGATAGTTCCAGCACTGAACCCCATTCATTTTCAGTGATTCTGAAGTTCGCTTGCTGGTAAGTTTATGAAATTACTGCATTTTTGACATTTGAACGCATTACCTGACTTCTCATGAATGTAGTCAATAGTTGTATTTTATGTAACCAGCTTTAGTTAATGTTTATTGGAAGATAACGTTAGTTAGACTCTAATTGCAGCTAGCTTAAGTGACCTACACTTCACTAACTTTAGCTATAACCTGACGTCAGTTAGGCTACATTTACCTTTACATTTACAAGTTCGTTGTCAAACAACGTTTATCTTCGGTTATTAGATTTGTTGTTAATATTAGCAACACTTAGTTGCCAGTTCATTAAAGTACCAGAGAATAACACAGTAAGGAGGTTGCATACACTAAGTGGCCACTATATTAGGAACACCTTTACAATCTAATGTAATTCAATACAACAGCTCTGCCATGAATTCTACTTTAATGAAGTTTATAATCAGCCAGAAATGTGTAAATTCAATACTGAGGTCATAGTTAAAGGTGATGTTGCACTACATTGTGTTCAGATGGGTTTCTTATTTACATACATGAGGTGGCCAGAATATTAAACACATCTGGATATGAAGCAACAAGTGCAAAAACACCCCCACAAACTATGACCTCATTGCTAAATCATCATTAAATTTACACCTCTATGACAGCATAAAAAAATAAAATTATCTTTTCCCTTATTTGCATAACTTCTTGGATTAGCTAAATAATCACCCAGCTTCTTCCATAATGTTATTGTGTGGAAGAATAAAACTTTGAATAACAATAGTGGTTTCTATATAGATATATCTTTTTTTTCTCATTTAATTTCAAAATCTGTACTGGAGTACAGAGCCAAAATACCAGAAATCATGACAAATGTCCAAATAGTTATGGACCTAACTGTAGGTGTGTGCTCTCACTTCTGTAATGTCAACTTTGTGAAAATGTTTGGGAAACTTGTATTTAATCTGTCCTTCAATGTATTAACCTTAACACTGTTTCCTCTTTCTTTACAACTCCCAGTTCTCTCCAGCAACAACAGGCTTGACTCAACTTCAGACCCGGTCTCCTCTGGGGCCTCTGACACAGGCCCTGTTTCCACCTGGAGTTGAGATGCATTTTGGTCGATCGGATCACAAGTGGACGAGGGAGACACATACAAGTTTACACCTGGTGTTTTAATCCATCTCTTTTGTCCTCTTTCAACCACTTCTGTCCTGATTTCTTCGAGGGGGTGGTTAAATGTATGGGTTTTTACAGATCTTTCAATCTAATGGACAAAATAAGCTTGAGCAGTTTACATATGAACGCACCCAGAGATGACAGGAAAACATATTGAGAGCATCAGTGTTCGTTTCTGCTCTGACAGCCGCGAGACCAGCTGAACGAGTGAGTGTGTGTTAGAAATCAGGAATGGTGAGAGAACCATTACGTTGGTACGTTAAACCAAACTTGGGTCTTCAGCCAACAAAGTTTAAATCCCGTCTGGCTCGAGTGCTTCCCATAATGTTTACACATTAGGTCAGTAGATGGAGAGTAGGTGGTCTTTAGTGGCTGTTCAAACACATTCGACTACATGAGCATTTACACTACGAAAGCAGTCCGGTCGAATGCATTTTCGACTACTTCTGGAAGTGGTCGAAAGTGGACAAACTCAAACCATTTTAGACCCCGTTTACACCTGTATTTAGTGTCGTCCACTTGTGATCCGATCAGCCAAAACGCATCTTAATACCAGGTGGAAACAGGCCCACAGTCTGCTTCTGGCAGTGGAATGCTCTCACCCAAAAAATCAAGTAACTATAGCATTACTATAGCGTGGAGTTTGAATGCTTTTGTTATCAATGTATGGATAAGCATTTGACTGATTCTTGATTCACCACCAGGGGCCTGTACCATGATGGTAGTTGAACAAACTCAGGGTTGTAGGATTAGTTTCGAGTTGACAAAACCAAACCACTCCAATCTGGCTTTGTTGGTACCATGATGCTGATCATCAACATTCTCTGTCAACTCAGGCTTTGATCCTGAGTTTGTGGAGCATATGCACATGAATGTGTGACATCAGTGGTGAACAGCCAATCAGATGACTAATCTGAAACTTAATCTGAACCTGACTAGCCAGCTAATCCAGCTTCATGGTACAGGCCCCAGGTCTCCAGATCATCCTACAGCTGGGCTGGAAGAATGTAATGGCTATTGTGAACACTTATATTCCTTCTCTGGCCTGCTTTCTGCCATCTTTCTCTCCCTGTAGGAAGTCGAATGAGTTTCTTTGAAGACAGAACATTCAAGGAAAACTTACCTACCCTCTCCCTGGATATAATATATAATTAAAAGTTTTGTTGAATGCAATTGTTTGTCTTGTATATTTTTCACTGTTGACTAAACTTCTTCCTTGACTTAAACTGAGCAGCTTCATTCATTGATATTCACTTGTTGTGCATGTTTACATGAATGTATCTTAACACAACATTAGGATGTTAGTAATTATGACCATAGAAGCATGGGAAAAATATACATTCACAGCATGTACTGTATATATCTTATGGGAGTAGCCCCCCTTCCCTCTAAAATTAAACACACACACAAAATTAATTAAATTCAAAGGGCTTTATTTGCATGAGATATATATATATATATATAAAATTATATATAAAAACATACATACACATATGTATGTATGTATTTGTGTGTGTTCTGATGAATGGTTTAGCCTATGTTTAGGGAAGGTCAGGATGAAGGGGTACATTAGCCATACTGAAATGGATCCAGTTAACAGAAATGTTAATGTTATGGATCGTATTTAGGAACATTGTTAATTCACTCAGTAACCATCTCTCCAGTTACCTGTACATTTTAACAGACCACATTGTTAACGATAATGCCGTCTCTCTATCACTCTCCAGATACAATACACTACTTTAAGTGTACTCAACGTAGTAATCAATTTTATTCAATATTTAATCAATATTACGCATTAATATTTACCGAAAAAATTCCTGCAAATACAGTAGTTGCTGTAAATGTATTTTATGTTATGGGAGCAGCCCCTCTTCCCTCCAAAATTAAACACAAAAACTTACTAATGCTGTGTTTCCGCCACTCCCCGGGAAAAAAAGGCTATTATATGTATGTAATGTAAGTGTCAACGTAATAATCAATGTATATTATGCGTCAATATTTACCGATAATTGCTGCAAATATAGCTACAGCTGTCTGTCCCGCTTAAAACCATTCAAACTGGTTGACAGCGCGGATTTGTTTGGAACTATTGAGAGCTACACGAACCACGTGACAGCGTTGCGGCGAGATATTCTCATATTTACTCTCATATTTAACGGCTCTGTCCTGGGACAGTGCAAAACGCCACAATATTTATTAACAGAGCTCGTGTCACACATTCGACACATCGCACATGAACATAGCTCTCGCGTGTTCTTCTTAGTACATACGCCCCAAGGGGTGGGAGGACGTTCTTAAAGGACCCAACACATGTTTGAGGTGCACATTAGAATACACAAATCACATTGTATTTCTGAACAGATCATTTATCACAATGATATACATCCATGCTGTATGATTAGTTATTACATTATGAGTTGCTACACACTCTCCCTTCAGACATCTACAAAGCCACGCCTCCCCCCAAAACACATGAACGCATGCAGCAGGAAGCAAACAAAAGTGCCATGAGAGACGGCGTTAAACTACCTCATGTCTCAAGCACATAACATTAAATTAATAATTAACATAAATAACTTAGGGTGTACACACACTAGGCACGGTTGCCTTGAACCGAGCCCGAGAGCGATGGTAAGAGAACCAGAACCAGACCCATTATAAACCCAAATCCACTCAAATTAATTATATTGATTGAAAAATGTACTATCCAAGTAGTAATAAGGATGTTTGCAGTTGTAATGATGACAGTAGCACAGACAAAAGTAGTAGCTGTTGTGTGCTCCAGCGCGGTTAGCGCTCACACTGCATGGTACGCGCTCGAGCCCAACTAAACCGTGCTCTGGCCCACCTCTTCCAAGCGGGCCAGGGACGGCTAAATGAACCACGCCCGAGCAAGGTACGGAGCGATCACACTAGTCAAATGAACCAGGCCTAGTGTGAGTACATCATTAAAGAGCACTGGCTTGTACCACCTGACTGCTGCAGATTCATTTCGGCCTTGATAGTGTTGCCATTGAAATGCATAAATTTGAGTCACGAAGGCTTCCATGTTCTACGTTAGAACGCTGGCTCATTATTGGCTGACGCTGTTCATGTGAGCACCATGACCGGCCAATATTGAGTCGGTGTTCTGACGTAGAACATTTTTGGGTGAACTAACCCTTTAATAGCTTACATAATCCTGGTTGATATATGGAGACTGACACATCCTACAGGTAGAGACTATTCTTTTTTTTTCTTTTTTTTTTTTTTCCACAAAGGCACAAATCATTTTCTAGAATAGATTATTTACCACTTGACTCCAAACTGATATCAAGTGTGATCGCCTCATATTATCACAATATCTTAAAGGGTTAGTTAAAAACCTCTCAGATTTCATCAAAAATATCTTAATTTGTGTTCCAAAGATGAACGAAGGTCTCGCGGGTTTGGAACGACATGATGGTGAGTAATTAATGACAGAAATGTAACTAAATTTAATTTGAATTAAATTGAGCTAACCCTTTAATTTCGGATCACTCGCCAACTTCAATGGTTCTTGATCTTGGCTATAGGAGGATGCAGTATTGTTGGTGGGTTCATTCTTCTGTAGTTTGTGATGCATAATTTTTGTCAATTTATATCTGAAAAAAAATGTGGAATTTCTAGAGACCGATGATAATTCTGAAGTCACAGACTCTGTTGGAACGGTCACAGACTTTGTTGGAAACTTTTAAAGCTAGGGGACACTTTTGAGTCTTTGGTCAGAAAAGACAGATGTAGGCACCTTTCAGAAATAGAAGGGGAGTTATCTCAATTGGAACCATCTTACAGAATTTGCTTTAGCCCTTCCACCCTACAGAATATTAAATTAAATTAAATTAAATTAAAATGCCATTTTGTCAGGACAGATGTGGGATCAGTTGTTAAGGATAAGACAAAAACACTTTGAGTTAGGGGGTAAGGCCCATAAGTTGCTGGCTCGACAACTGAGGGGCTTGCAAGCTAGTAAAGCCATGCAAAAAAATAAATAAAAAGCTGAGGACATGATGAAAAATGATAAATGATCGCTTTTGAGAATATTGTGAACAGTTATATACATCAAGGGCAAGAGGGGACATTTCAGATTGTTTGGGGCCTTTGAATCTTCCTAAATTGAGTGATACTGCCCGTGAGGCCTTAAACTCTGACATTACTATTCCATATGCTATAAACTCCTTTCCTAATGGCAAAGCAGAAGGTCCAGATGGATTTCATATCCAACTATATAAAAAGTATTCTGTGAAACTGGCTCTCCTTCTGTTGAGTTCTTTGGTTGAATTTGAGTTTCAAGAGAATAAGTGAATATCCTCACTTATTCTCTTGAAACTCAAAAATTCTCTTACAAATTATATGACACTAACATCTCATTAATATTGCAAGAAGCTAGGGATGAGACTGAGCCCTCATCTTCTCAACCTATTGCATTACTGACATTAAAATTATGAATTTTTTTAGCTAATAGATTAAATAAATGCATTTCAACCATTATATACAGATCAAACAGTTTTTGTTCCTAATAGATTGTGATTTTTTAACGATAGAAGATTAATGAACATAATGTATCATAATTTCTGTCATGAAACTCTCAAAGAGATTGGTATGATAATAGAGATTAGCATGGTAATAGATATGGTAATAGAGCATGTAAGACATGCTGATTCACATGTAACATGCATGAATTAACCCCCATAGCAGATCTGGGGAAGGTAGAGGATTTCTGAAAGCGCGTTGCAGACTGCTAACAGCACTACTACCTGTATCTGTTTGAATGTTGAGCCGCAGCTCATTGGCTACTGCTACAACAGCAACCAATCAGCTGTGCTAAGCAGATAATGATGTGATCACTACCAACAAGTTAAGGACCTATCAGCCTGTGCCATCTAGAGTTTCCTGCAGGAACTAGGCAATTATGTCATGACAACTCTCGGAGAGATTGGTATAGTAACAGAGATTAGCATGGTAATAGATATGGGAATGTTATGGTCTTGGTTTGAATAGATCTGCTATGCTGCTGCTGCTGCAGAGCAAGT
This sequence comes from Ctenopharyngodon idella, assembly GCF_019924925.1. NCBI lineage: Eukaryota > Metazoa > Chordata > Actinopteri > Cypriniformes > Xenocyprididae > Ctenopharyngodon > Ctenopharyngodon idella. Next base: position 10,741,251 of record NC_067234.1, read on the forward strand.
ATCGAGACTTGCTTCTGCCAATACATTCATAGACATTGCTGTGAGCATGTATGGACAGGAAGGGATAAGACAAAACACCCCCTTGGCTACCTTGCCGACCGGCTTAGCTCTAGTGACTTAAGGTATGTGTGCCTGGTAGGGCTGGGCAATATGGCCAAAAAAATCATATCTCTGTATTTTTTGCCTAAATTGCGATATACAGTATATATCTCAGTATTTTCTGAATTTTTCTATTTGGATTTAGAAAAAAACAATCTGTATTTAATTTAAAAAAATCTTAATTCAACATCCTGCCTAATGTTGTTCTACAAACAGTGTTCATATTGAAAGCTATTAAAACAAATGTAGTGAATGTAACCACGTAGTCTGGCACACTATATACAGTACAAACAGTATATGTACAAAAAAGGGAAAATTACATTACATTCTAACATTGTAACATTACAATCTAAAAATAAAAATAATGCTTTTTAAAGCAGAAGTTAAATTCACTAGACTGAAAATGAAAATAAAAAAACAAAAGCACAGACAAAGCTATGTTAGGCTATTTTGATTACCCCAAATAGTCACTTTACAGTTACTGCTATCATAAAAAAACACTTATTTGTAGGTTTAAAATTCTACATATGGCACATTTATTGTTCAACGACAAACATTTCAGCAAAATATTTTAGCCAGAATTATGGCGATCCTATTTGCGGCAGCGCTCGTTCACGGAAGTCTATTTAGAGGAGATTCGCTAGCAGATTCGCTAGATTCCACTCCTGACAGCAAAATGGAAATATTTTTATGACTTTCTAACATTTACAGATGAAGAATATACCTGTGAAATGTAAGTTTTGCGCTGAGGAAAACACCAAATCACAAACACATTGAACAGCGCAAGTATCTGTCAGCACATAGCTAAATGTCAGCATTTGACGGAGCAAGCCGCTTGTTAACTATATCTTAATCTTATAAGTTAGTCTATTTTTAAAGCCCTCAATATTAAGCATGTCTCACGTATAGAACAAATTGTATTATGCCTTTTCCCTGCAGCAGCACTCTGACTGCGTCATCCACTGCTATGTTTCAGATGCGCTCATATAAAACTACTGTACATCGATAAACGGTATTGCCTCATTATCGTAAAAATTAAAAAATTATATCGATATATCTTACAAACTCGATATACCACCCAGCTCTATTGCCTGGGCTACCTTGCCAAATCTCTTAGCACTAGAAACGCACGCTATGTGTTCTCGTGAACAATAGATAAAATGTTGCAAGCTGATAGTTATAATAACCCAGTAACCACCTGAGTAAGTATCATCAATTAAGTCATTTGATAATGGTTACATAACCTTACTCTTATTGATAAACGAGAAGCCATTAGGAGTAATAATGAATGACAGGAGCGTGCTCTGATGCATCAACATGTTAAGCATAGCTAATGAAAACATTACCCTTGAAATAAAAGAACGTGTCATTATTTTTATGCATCTAAACATATGAATGCTTATTTTACTTTAACCTTCTCATCCATAGCTTAGACAGTGTATACTCACAGAGATACAAACAATAGACCATTTGCTGCTGCATAGACACAACTGCATAACTCTCCAGCTGATGCTTAGTAAATCACCCCACAAGACTATAAACATGACGCTTAGTTTAACTGTATTGATTGTTCTTTTATTGTGACTCAGACACACAAGCATCTAAATCAACCACACACATTTAGCATTGCTAATGAAAACATTGCTCTTGGAAATAAATGAATGCGTCGTTAAGGTTATACCGCTAAATATGGTGAACGCCGTTTAAAGGGCAAATGCTTATATTACTTTAACTGTTTTCATATTAGTGCTAAACAGCGTATAAAAGAGCCATGACATACAATAGACCACTTCTGCTGCATAAACAAATGCAGTAAACACTGCTGCTTATATGCTTCAGTGATTCACTTGTGCAACTGTTGACATGGAGCTAGTTTAAAACATTTCTAACATAAAGCTAGTTTAAAACTTGACAAGATTGCTCCATTTAGGAATTAATAACTAGACCACACAATATGTGCAGAGATGTGGAATAAAACATCATTCATTTATCTTAGATGTTGATTCCAGATGCGTTCTGAAAGCGCACTGCAGACTGCTAAAAGCAACGCTACCGTTATTTATTTGAATGTTGAGCCACAGCTCATTGGCCACTGATGCAATCAGCTGTGCTAAGTAGATAATGATGTGATTGCAACCAATGAGTTAAGGACCTATCAGCCTGCATGTTTAAATTGTACATCAGCATCAGAGAATAACATTATAATCTCGTTCACTGTAGAGAAAGCTGCTTACATGTAGGATACACAGGGAAAGTAACAGTAAAGACATTAAATGTAAACACAACTTTTGTGTCTTTATCAGCTTTTCTGAAAATATACTGGCCCTGATAACCACCACACATACACTTACCGCTTGCTCCGTTAATGTAAATCCGTTTTAATGAATGAAATGAATTACTTGCTCTAACAGTTGCTCTGCTCTTCGTCAACTAGGGATGGGCAGATCGATATGAAGTATCGATATTTCGATACTTTCAATACTCAACGTCAGTATCGATACTCAAATTAAAATATCAATACTAAGGTGTGTGTTTTTTACCAGTTATTTTGTTTATTTAACAATAAATTTAATGCATACTATATGCATTGAATTTTACAAATAACCTATGTTAGCAAATAATTTATAGTAGAAGTGTTTTCCTGCTCATCTGAACATGCAAATGCTGCAAGTCAGAACCAATCAATCACAGAGATCGTTCGCTCACTGCCGACACTACATTCAAATAGGGCTGCGTTTAGTATCGTAAGAAACCATTGATGCTTTTGGGAAATGCAGCCCAGAACAATGCTTAACAGAAGACAGAAAAATATAATATTATTATTATTATTAGTTATTTCACAATAAACAAAATGAAATAATAGCCTACATAGTTTGTGCAATTACATTTATTTAAATTGAACGTTAAAAGTTCATATTGATGTTCTGTCAGAATATAAACGTTTCATTTTATGGGTGGCAACAGCCTGTCACTGGCAGTCCCTTATGAAAATGATCCATTACTACAGTGACCATAGTTCAGCTAGGCATATAGTAGGCTTATTTGTAGATTTTCCATGGTTTACCAAGTAAACATTTTAACCATGTGTAAACAAAAATATAATCTAATAAACTGCAATTAAGGCATATTGAATGTTAAAATGCCTTTCAAATATAATGTTAAGTGGGTATCATACCCATTTTACTCTTAGTAATTCAATAATTGAATAAATATTAAAATCTGTAAGTTCATATTAGAGGTATCGTATCGTTATCGTTATCGATATCGGCGATATTGGCCTTGAAAGTATCGGTATCGTATCGAAAACAAAATAAGTGGTATCGCCCATCCCTATCGTCAACACAGGCTTGTGAGGCTGGTGAGGTCGACTAACAGCAGATGGAGATTATGCTTGGTACTCTACTGCTATTCGAAAATTGCCTGCTGAATATTATAGGTTGTATTTTTAAACAGAATGAATATTTTGGAAGTGAAATCTGAAAGATGAATATGGATTATTGCATTTTTAACAATGAAAATGTGTTTGAAATGTTTTGAATTGAAATATTCACAGCTTAAATATACAACCATGTTGAATTTCAAGCCCTAAAAATACAATGCATTAAAATACAAGCACAGTTAATGCAATACATATTTTTAGTAGTAGTAGTGCAATTCAAGATGCTTTTTGTTTCAAAAACATATGTTTTTTTTGTTTTTGTTTTTTTTTAACTTCCATACTCTTTCGTGCTCACAAACCAAGAAAAATCGAAATAATTTTTTATTACATCATGGGACACGTCAAGGATATCCTCTCTTGCAACTGAACCCCTTGTGATCAGTATTAGAAACCATCCATCAATAGAGCCTACACATGTGGGAAATGAAGATCATTACATTTCCTTCAATGCAGATGATGTTCTTTTTTGGCTTAATCCTAAACAGTCGATCCCATTACTGTCAGACCTTATTAATACATTTGGAGGAGTCTCTGAATATACAATTAATTGGCAGAAGAGCAAATTCATGTCTTTAAATGCTGATCTTGATCTCTGAATTTTTGCACAATCTACCTTTCAAAATCATAGATAGACAAATACCTTGGAGTCGTCCAGCTCAAAAACCCCAAATTATATTTTAAGATGAATTTCTTCAGAAATTGGAGGACCTGAAATTCAATATTGGTAAATGGAGGACTCTTCCTCTTTCTATGATAGGCTGTATAAATGCTGTTAAAATGGTCTATGTGCCTATTTTTTTTTAATCTCTCTCAGAACTTACCTATCTTTTTGACAAATACATTTTTTAAATAATTAGACTCAGTTATTCTTTCATTCATCTCAGGCTTTAAAGCTCATAGAATATCAAAAACACATTTACAGAAACCAAGAGAGAAAGGTGGGTTAGGGATACCCTGCTTCTTGCATTTTTACTGGGCAGTAAATGCCAGGGCCCTTGTTTACTGTCAAGAGGATTATAAAACGGAAATCTCAACTGACACTCCCCCCTGGGTTGCTATTAAAGAGAATTCCATTAAAAACAGTTCACTCCAAGCACTTCTCTTCTCAGCTGCTGGATTGCCTACATCTGTTAAGGTGGATAACTTTGTTTTGAACAGCTTGAAAATATGGCACCAAATTAGGAAGGCTGTAGATTACCAGACACTGCCATTTTGCCCCAGTATATCGTAATAATGCATTTCCCCCTTCTCTCTCAGTTGTGACTTTTGACAAATGGAGGCTAACTGGAATAGTCACCTTGAGTAATTTATATATTAACAAACATTTTGCCTCTTTTACTCCGTTAAAAGACAAGTTTCGCTCCCCACAACACAAATTCTTCTGACACTTACAAATTAGAAATTATGAACATCATTCTGTGCCTAATTTTGAGTCTCTACCAGAGGAAAGAAGGATTTCTGTTTACATGATTTACAGGCTCACTTGATTCTTAAACATTTGGTTTCAGATTTTGTAAATGTATTTTCTGAAGAAGTAAATTATTCCACAGCCATGCATTCTTTGAAGAATGCTTGGGAGGAGGAACTGGGCATTCAGATTAGAACCGATGTGTGGGAGAAGAGAATTCGATCTTGCTCTATTAATTCTAGACATCAATTAATTCAATTCAAGGTGATGCATAGACTGCACTATTCAAAATCTAAACTGCATAGAATCTTTCGCACCATTTCTCCTACATGTGACGGGTGTAAATCCGCTAAAGCCTCTCTGACCCATCTCTTTTGGACATGTCCTAAACTTTACTCTTTTTGGTGTGACATACTCAAGTGGTTCTCTGACATGTATGGTTGTGTTTTCAAACCTGAACCGGAGATTGTATTATTTGGCTATTCTGTTTCCCTAATGGATCAAAATGTCTCTGTACAAATTACCATAATGTATGGAATGATTATTGCTAAGAGTATCATCCTTAGGCTTTGGAAGTCGTATACAGTTCCTCAGTTAAGACCTGTTTGACTTATATCTCACTGGTATATTGCACATGGAAAAAATTATTCTGCCTGGCCTGCCCTTTATTGAGTGCTTGTTCTGAAGTGTAATTCACTTTTTTTGTGTGTGTTTGTAAAAATCTAATAAAAATAATTACAAACAAACAAACAAATAAAATAAATAAAAAACATCAGTTAACAAATAAAATACACCGGAAAAACCACTGCCCTGTAATCATAATTTGTGTGAAACTGAACAAAAGTTGTTGCCGTTTTCTTTCCTCTAGTGTTCATTTCAGCTGGAAAATGCAGTGAAATGTATGTGTAAGTACACTTTTGCAGTTTTTTTCACGTGGTACCAATGAGCTCGGGTTGCAAATATAACTTAGTTTGCATGCTCCTTATAAGGTATGTTTTGACCAATCAGTAAACACTGTATTTCCAGTTATAACAGCACATGATACTCATTTATTTATTTTTTGCTGACTTTCATAAGGAACTCTCCCAGCTGTGTGGTTAAGAATAATAAAAGAAGGAACAACTCTTGACTCTTAACTTTTTTAGTTTCCACCATAATTTTGTGATTGTGCAAACGCCCCTTCCTGTTCGTCGGAGTGATGAAATACTTAACAGACTATCATCACTCAGTGTCTGTCTGGCTAAGTGGTGTCTGCAGAATAATATAGGGTTCATAAACAATTGGAAAAGTTTTGGGGGCAGACCAGACCTGTTGAAAAGAGATGGTATTCATCCCTCCTGGGATGGTGCCGCTCGTCTCTCTTGTAATATGGCACATAGTCTTAGAGCTGAAACATGACAAACTGGGGCCCGGAGGGCTGTTTCATAAAAAAACGCTAGGAAAAGTGAGGATTAAACTCCAACACCTGACTTGAACCTAACAAATAAGTTGGGGCTAAAGCAGTTTCATAAAAGGTAATTGAAGTTCACGTAATTCCGCTAATTTGATCCAGGTTTACCTAGTCAAGATAATTGCGCGTGCACGCTTTTCTTAAGCAGCCCTAGAGGTCGATCATGGATCAAATCGGTCCACCATAGGAAACAGCATACATTTTGTGCTATTTTATGAATTTGAGACATTTTGTTTTCCTCAGTGCATAACTTACATTTCACAGGTTCATCTGTAAAGATTTCCATTTTGCTGCTAAACTTCACAGTGAACGAGCGCATGGCGCGCATGCACGCCAAACAGACGTAATGTAATAGGAGCGCAATAATTATGACTAAAATATACATTTTGCTAAAATATTTGATGTTGGACATTAAATGTGCCTTATGTACAATTTTAAACCTACAAGTAAGTGTATTTTTATGATAGCAGTAACTGTAAAGGGACTATTGTAATAGGGTAAAATCAAGGCTAATATACTATAGGCCAATTACTGTGTTTAGATTAATCTTACCAAATAAAATTTAGTCTGTGCTTTTATTATTTATTTTAATTTTTAATTTTGTGATTTTAACTTCTGCTTTAAAAAGCATTTTTTTTTAGATTATAATGTTCTAATGTTCTTCTAATAACCATAAAAGCTACTATAGCTGCCAAACAAAACCAGAGAGAAATATACTTAAAAACAATCTAATTAAATCTTGGGCACAGAACATTTAGCCAGTAAGAAAAGAAAACCTGTAGGTTACACACACACACACACACACACACACACACACACACACACACACACACACACGTTTGTTTTTAATTTCTCACAAAAACACAAAAACCTTTTGAAAAATTAGGACATGGGGTAATGTCCTCATAAGTCACCCTCTCCTTGTAATACCTATGTCATACCCATGTCATTATACAAATTTGTGTCCTGATATGTCACAAACACACACATACAAACACACACACACACACACACATATGTATATATATATATATATATATATATATATATGTGTGTGTGTGTGTGTGTGTGTGTGTGAGAGCGAGAGAGAGAGAGAGAGAGAGAGAGAGAGAGAGAGAGAGAGAGAGACCAGAGTATAGATTACCAGATATTTTAGTAAATATGGGCCTAACTGACTTTATTGTGCTTTGGCTACAGTACAGTAGGTAGTTCTAGTGTGGACAACAACCATGCATGTCACTTCTGCAGGCTGCATATTACTATGTCACTCTTTTCATAGCTGTTGCTGGCTCTGAAACACTTGCTTGGTATTTCCTGCTCTTTGTCTAGCAAAAAAATCACTCATCACTAAATGAAAGCTTAAAAATGAAGGCCTGATTGTTTTTAGGGGCCTTGTCACAGGTCCATTGATTTCGAATTTCTGTGTTACTTTTGCTATATTTTCAGACTTAAAACAATGATTTGGTAATCCTCTTGTACCACTGTCTTCTTTTGTGCTAAGAAATAAGTCTCCTGACAGTTCTCTCCCAAGTGGTTCCATTGTTGTCAGTATTAAGTCTGAGTATGATTCAGTGGGCTATATAACATTTTTAAGAAATTACTTTTCTTTAAATGTTTTGGTTTATCATACTTACCTTTTAATCAAAAATTGCCTTAAACTTACACAAATTTTAAAATAATAATAATAATAATTATTTAGTTCTATTTAGTAAATGGCTGTACTCATTTTTGCAACACAACATTTTATCACTTTGGTAAGAAAATCTTATTTTCCTGAATAATTCTGACATGCTTCTTTGGTAATCAATCAAGCAGACTTGCTGGAACATTATATTTCTATAGAACCCTAACATTGCTTCTAAGTAAAGAGTAATTGCTGAATTTAAGTTTCAGAGAGGGTGTACTCATTTATGCTGTGTGTGTATGTGTGTGTGTGTATATATATATATATATATATATATATATATATATATATAAAATGGAACATGTTCGTAGGTCTGTTTTGTATCATTTATCATTGCAGCCTTATTTAAGTTGATTTTCTGTATACTGTATATTTATTTTTGGACTGACAGTGGTTAATAAAGTCAAATAATTGTATGTGAGAGAGTCAGCTGTAATATCATTACGTTCCTATTGGTCAGTGTTAGAGGAGCTCAGATTAGCCTGACAGTTAGCCTGCCCTGGACCAGGTTAGTTTCCCAGCATAAGATGCCAGAGTAACTGAGTTTGAACTAATTTAAGTTTGCTTTATGAAACAGAATTCACTGACAATAAGTCTGACTAACTAAAATAAGTCTGGCTTGTATTCTAATCTTGTTTTATGAAATGGTCCTCAGGTCAGGACGCAGACAGACTGGCTAAACCGACCGCTTGCTAGCTGTCTCACGTCACAGAAGTCAGATAAATCCCAACACATAGAGACTCTTTCACCTAGATATCATCACATAGACTGTTTCTGTTCCCCGAATTAGTAAATACAAAAAACTCCCAAACCCATTTAAGGCTAAAAATTTAATTCAATAATTTTCCACAAATAAAAAACAGACATAATACTGATAAACAAATTATAAAGCTTGGGTTGCTGAATATTAGATCCCTTTCTTCGAAAGCACTTATTGTAAATGATATTATCACAGACAATATTCTAGATGTGCTGTGTTTGACAAAAACCTGGCTAAAACCAGACAATTACATTACTTTAAATGAGTCTACCCCTTAAGGTTACTATTATCAACACGAGCCTCATCTGAAAGGCAAAGGGGGAGGTGTTGCTGTAATTTATAGTAACATCTTCAGTATTACTCAAAAGTCTTTCAAATATAATTTATTCGAAGTGATGGTGCTTTATGTAACGTTATGTAATGTAAGCGTCAAATCCCATTTGACATTTGTGCTGGCTACTGTATACAGGCCACTAGGGCACCATACAGACTTTATCAAAGAATTTGCTGATTTTCTATCGGAGTTACTACTGGCTGTGGATAAAGTCCTAATTGTTAGTGATTTTAATATTCATGTAGATAATAAAAAAAAAAAAAAAAACTCATTAAAGATTGCTTTATAAATAATCTTCCTGATCAGTTTCATCTCCTACTAGATAGCTTAGAAGAACTCAATGTTACAGCAGAAACTATTGACTCTCTCTTTTCCAGTACATTAGACTCAGTTGCTCCTTTGCGCTTAAAGTAAATTGAGGAAATTAGTCCTACACCGTGGTACAACAAGCACACTCGGGCCCTTAAGAGAGTTGCCAGAAAAATGTAGCGCAGCTGGAAGAAAACAAAACTAGAGGTTTTTTGCATTTCGTGGAAAGAAAGCATTTTTACGTACCGAAAGGCCTTTAAAAACTGCTAGATCAGCTTATTTTTCAAATCTTTTAGAAGAAAATAAACACAACCATAAGTATTTATTTGATACAAGAATTAACAAGAAATAAAGCTTCAACTTCTGATATTTCCAAACAGCACAGCAATAATGACTTTATGAACTTCTTTACTTGCAAGATTAATAATATTAGAGAGAAAATTATAACCATGCAACCGTCTACTACAGTATTGTGTCAGACAGTGCATTGTAGTATCCCTGAGGAAAAATTCCATTTATTCGTTGCTATAGACTTTGCTATAAACTTGTTAAATAATTAAAATCAACAACATGTATGTTAGACCCTATACCGACTACGCTATTGAAAGAGATGCTTCCAGAGGTCATAGATCATCTTCTTAATATCACTAATTCATCTTTGTCACTAGGATACGTACTGAAAACTTTTAAGCTGGCTATTATCAAACCTCTTATTAAAAAAAAACACAACTTGATCCTAGAAAATTAGTCAATTACAGGCTTATCTCGAATCTACCTTTTCTGTAAAAAATGCTAGAAAAGGCAGTATCATCGCAACTATGTTCCTTCTCAGAAAGAAATGGTATCTGCGAGGATTTTCAGTAAGGATTTAGACCATACCACAGTACTGAGACTGCTCTCATTAGAGTTACAAATGATTTGCTCTTATTATCAGATTGTGGTTGTATCACTTGATGGCTGTTCTGTCAAGTCTTCGTTGTCAGTTAGGAACCTGGATGTGCTCTTTGATACCAATCTTTCATTTGAAAGCCACATTTCTAGCATCTGTAAAACCGCATTCTTCCATCTTAAAAATATAACTACGACATATGCTCTCAATGACAAATGCGGAACAGTTAGTTCATGATTTCATGACCTCAAGGCTAGATTGCTGTAATGCTCTACTGGGTGGTTGCCCTGCTTGCTTGATAAACAAACTACAGCTGGTCCAAAACCCAGCAGCTAAAGTTCTTTCTAGAACCAGGAAGTATGACCATATTAGCCCCGTTCTGTCAACACTGTATTGGCTTCCTATTAAACATCATATAGATTTTTAAATCTTGCTAATTATTTACAAAGCACTAAATGGTTTAGCTCCCCAGTACTTGAGCGAGCCCTTAACGCATTATAGTCCTTCACATCTATCGCAATCTCAGAATTCTGGCCAGTTGATCATACGTAGAATATCAAAATCAACCGCAGGCGGTAGATCCTTTTCCTATTTAGCACCTAAACTTTTGAACAGTCTTCCTAGCATTGTTTGGGAAGCAGACACACTCTAGACTAAATCTAGACTAAAAACACATCTCTTTATCCTGGCATACACATAACACATATGTATAGATAAAACATCAAAATGATTCCAGTTCGCATGGATCCGCAGGAACGACTCATTATTCTGTATTATGCGGACCAGACAAGTAAATTGGCAATGTCACTTTGTAAAAAAGACTAAGCGTCTATGCACATACACATTCAAACGCACATACTTATAGACTAAACACGTAAATAAACAGCAAGAATGCATTAAGTCTTCTGTTTTCAGTTAAAAAGGTGTCATTTAAGTGGCCCCTAAGTTTATAATTAACGATTTTTACAACGGAAGTGATTCAATCCAAAACCTACTCAAGCTCGATAATAACCTTTTCCTAGAGCTGCCTTAAAGCCAAAACAATCCCAGTCCATTAATTTTCCTATTATCACTGTGAAGCTGCTTTGAAATAATCTGTATTGTGAAAAGTTAATTTAACTTTATTTAACCAGGAAAAAGACTCCTTTTCCTTTTTTCATGACTAAAAAAAATGCTATATAAATGAAGATGACTTGATTTGATAGTCCTCTTAGCCCTCCAGGGAGTAACGTGGGAGACTTTCCTTTAGGGATGCACCGATACCATTTTTTAAGGACCGAGTATGAGTACCGAAACTTTTTTTCTAGTACTATACATTTATTAATTTCTCTCTCTCTCTCTCTCTCTCTTTCTCTCTCTTTATTTTTATTTTTATTTTATTTTTTGATGTTGCAGTTTTCCAAGCACAACACAGTGAGACTAATGAATGTAGGACAGCTTCTTCATTATTACTCTAATGAAAAAAAGTAATAATTTTAATGAGCTTGTCACAAACTTAAAGAACAAAAATTTTACAGTGTCCAATAACCTTCAAAGGGCATAATTACCAATATATATAATTGTTGTTATATAAAAAGAAATTACAAACAAATTACAAACAATACAACAAATTCTATAGAGATACAAATTAAATAAACTTGTTTTTCAGATATAGTAGGTTTATTTACCATGTATACATTTATTTAACGTATTTTGTTGTTTTATTAACATTAATTACAAATATAGGCTACGGTCCCTTTAAGACCAAATCCATGAATACTGACACATATCCTGTTTTCACCCAAATGTTTACGTCCACTTAAGCCATAACCAACTGTATTTACGTGAGATACTCCACACGATGGACATTTTGACAACTATGTGTGCATTTGACCATTCAGGCGTAAGGAGAACTGATCGCGCGCTGTCTGAGAGAACTGGGATCGTGCGCAAGAAAGAGAGAGAGCGCGTGCGAGAGAGAGCGCTTCTGGTCTGTGTCATTCAGCGCGGTTCCGCCCTATCCCGCCTTCACTAATAACGAATTGTGATTGAAAGCATGCAGTTCGCAATGTGTGGGTTGTCATCATTAATTTTGAAGTATTTCCACACCTCTGAGGCTGACATTATTTCTGCTGCTGCCGCCAGTGTCTCTGTGCACGGAAAATTCTGTCAGTTATGTCACGTGAGGTATCGCTCTTTGTTATCGGGGGTATTTTTACAAGTACGAGTACAAGTACATGAGCTTGGTATCGCCCGATACCGATACTGGTACCGGTATCGGTGCATCCCTACTTTCCTTATATTAAGAGTGGGCTGGATCAATTTTTGACAATAAGAAAAATCATGTGTGGGACAGGGGGTCCACTAAAACCTCCATGGACAGTTTTTGTACAAGAGATTTTCCTTTTTTTCATTAATAAAATGTATAAAAGAATAAGAAGAACTGAGAACTGAGAGTACCCAGGAGTCATGAGGTACTGGATGAGCAAGTTTTCAAAAATAAGTTAGATTTATTTTCACATTCTCTATTAAAAAAGCCTTCAAAATGATATATGATTTGTTCCATGATACCACAATTGTTTGATTAACATTAATAAGACAGACAGTCTATATTATGTTATATGTGTTATTATATTATATCAAATTAAGATCCACCGTAATGCACGGATCTAATATAATGTTACACAACAGATGTTTTTCCCAACAGTCAACTAAATGTTCATTTAAGACATAAGAGATAATGTTTGCATAAATACTCGCCAAGACAGATATTTTGAAAAACTGTAATTTTGTATATATTGGGATCACACGCTGAGGCGTCTTTGTGTGCACGCTTTGGATGCGTCAGTCAGCACGAGTAAAGGTCCTTTTGTTTATATCAGCATGAGCTTGAAAATCACATGGCATTGGTTCAGACTCAGCAGAGAAGCAGAGAAAAACGAAGAAAAAAAAAACAAAAAACACTTCTCTCAACTACATTCTTTAAGCTGTCTCCCCTAGAATCCTACAATCTTATTTGTCTGCTTGGAGATGTTTTAAGTCATTTCACCTCACTTACAGTCTGCCTTTTCCTGATTTTTCTCTTCTCACTATTACTTCATTTATATTTCATCTAAACAGCATTAAGAACCTCCAACCCGGCTCCTTTAAGGGTTACTTAAGCGGAATCAAATTTTTCAATAAACTTAATTTCGGCTCACCCTATTCCGAAATAGCCAATTCACAAACATCCCTTCTTATCAAAGGCATCCAAAGAACCCAACCCACCCGCCAAGGAAACCCATATCTCTAGACGTCCTCACCAAATGTATTTCCACTCTTTGCCGAGGCTATTACTCCATCAATACAGCCCACACTCCTGACGCAGTGTTTATACAGATGGTAGTCAACCAGAATGCCTATTACCACCGAGTTACCCGCTGCAGCAAAGTCACCGCGGCAAAAATTAGCCAGTCGCATTTCAAAGTCATTTGCAAAATGACCGTCAGGTGGTGCAAAGCGACATATTGTAAAACAGCTGCAATTGTTGCATTTTGAAATGTAGAACGGTCAGTGCCAATTGTCATCAGCTGCTAAATTTGTTAGCTCTAATGGCTTGCGCTGAACCAAAAACTGACACGCGCTGATTTATCATTTATCTCAACCAAAGATTACAATTGTTCAGTGTTTACAGTCATAGAAGGTTTATTTATGTTTCTGATATTTAAATACACAAAGTAGGCCTACTAGCAAATAGCCAAGATACGACGACAACAAAGCCCTGAAGTGTCAACTAAACTATCCCCTGCGAAGGCCTCCTTCCCTTTCCTTTCCCTATGTATAGATAAAATGTTATCAAAATGATTCCAGTTCGTATGGATCCGTGGAAATGACTAATAATTCTGTATTATGCGGACCAGACAAGTAAATTGGCAATGTCACTTTGTAAAAAAGACTAAGCGTCTGCACACATGCACATTCAAACACACATACCTATAGACTAAACATGTAAATGAACGGCAAGAATGTATTAAAAGTCTTCTGTTTTCAGTTAAAAAGGTGTAATCGATAATTATCGATTTTTACAACGGAAGTGATTAAATCAAAAACCTACTCAAGCTCGATAACTTTTTCCTAGAGCTGCCTAAAAAAAGCCAAAACAATCTCTGTCCATTAATTTTCCTATTATCACTGTGAAGCTGCTTTGAAATAATCTGTATTGTGAAAAGTGCTATATAAATAAAGATGACTTGACTTGATGGTCCTCTGAGCCCTCCAGGGAGCAACGTGGGAGACCTTCCTTATATTGAGTGGGCTGGATCAAAAATCATGTCTGGGACAGGGGGTTCACTAAAACCTCCATGAACAGTTTTTGTAAAAGAACAAGTGTGGTGAGCATGAGATTTTCCTTTTTTCATGAATAAGATTTAATAAAAGAATAAGAAGAACTGGGAGTACCCAGGAGTCATGGGGCACTGGATGAGGATTGCTAGGCAGACCACACATCAGAGACAGCTGACTGAAAAAGAAAAACAAAAAGATAGATAAACAAAAAGTTAATAGGTGACCTGTGCTGGCTAAATGAGTCACAATGAGCAGATTTTCAAAAATAAGTTAGATTTATTTTCACATTCTCTATTAAAAAAAGCCTCCAAAATGATGTATGATTTGTTCCAAGATACCACAATTGTTTAACATTAAAAAGACAGACAGTCTATATTATGTTATATGTGTTATAATTATATTATATCGAATTAAGATCCACTGTAATGCACGGATCTAATATAATGTTACACAACAGATGTTTTTCCCAACAGTCAACTAAACGTTCATTTAAGACATAAGAGATAATGTTTGCATAAATACTCGCCAAGACAGATATTTTGAAATACTGTAAATTTGTTTATATTGGGATCACGCGCTGAGGCGTCTTTGTGTGCACGCTTTGGATGCATCAGTCAGCACGAGTAAAGGTCCTTTTGTTTATATCAGCATGAGTTTGAAAATCACATGTCATTGGTTCGGACTCAGCAGAAAAAATGAAAAAACACTTCTCTCAACTACATTCTTTAAGCTGTCTCCCCTAGAATCCTACAATCTTATTTGTCTGCTTGGAGATGTTTTAAGTCATTTCACCTCACTTACAGTCTGCCTTTTCCTGATTTTTCTCTTCTCACTATTACTTCATTTATATTTCATCTAAACAGCATTAAGAACCTCCAACCCGGCTCCTTTAAGGGTTACTTAAGCGGAATCTAATTTTTCCATAAACTTATTTTCGGCTCACCCTGTTCCGAAATAGCCAATTCACAAACATCCCTTCTTATCAAAGGCATCCAAAAAACCCAACCTCCCCGCCAAGGAAACCCATAACTCTAGACGTCCTCACCAAATGTATTTCCACTTTCTGCCGAGGCTATTACTCCATCAATACAGCCCACACTCTTGACGCAGTGTTTATACAGATGGTAGTCAACCTGAATGCCTATTACCACCGAGGTACCCGCCGCAGCAAAGTCACCATGGCAAAAATAAGCCAGTCGCATTTCAAAGTCATTTGCGGAATGACCGCCAGGTGGTGCAAAGCGACATTTTGTAAAACAGCTGCAATTGTTGCATTTTGAAATGTAGAACGGTCAGTGCCAATTGTCATCAGCTGCTAAATTTGTTAGCTCTAATGGCTTGCACTGAACCAAAGACTGACACGCGCTGATTTATCATTTATCTCAACCAAAGATTACAATTGTTCAGTGTTTACAGTCATAGAAGGTTTATGTTTCTGATATTTAAATACACAAAGTAGGCCTACTAGCAAATAGCCAAGATACGACGACAACGCAGCCCTGAAGTGTCAACGAAACTAGGCCTCCTTCCCTTTCCTTTCCCTATGTATTGATAAAACGTTATCAAAACGATTCCAGTTCGCATGGATCCGCAGAAACGACTCATTATTCTGTATTATGCGGACCAGACAAGTAAATTGGCAATGTCACTTTGTAAAAAAGACTAAGCGTCTGCACACATGCACATTCAAACACACTTACCTATAGACTAAACATGTAAATGAACGGCAAGAATGTATTAAAAGTCTTCTGTTTTCAGTAAAAAGGTGTCATTTAAGCGGCCCCTAAGTTAATAATTAACGATTTTTACAACCGAAGTGATTCAATCAAAAACCAACTCAAGCTTGATAATAACTTTTTCCTAGAGCTGCTGTAAAGCCAAAACAATCTCTGTCCATTAATTTTCCTATTATCACTGTGAAGCTGCTTTGAAATAATCTGTATTGTGAAAAGCGCTATATAAATAAAGATGACTTGATGGTCCTCTGAGCCCTCTAGGGAGCAACGTGGGAGACCTTCCTCATATTGAGTGGGCTGGATCAATTTTTAACAATAAGAAAAATCATGTCTGGGACAGGGGGTTCACTAAAATCTCCATGAACAGTTTTTGTAAAAGAACAAGTGTGGTGAGCATGAGGTTTTCCTTTTTTCATGAATAAGATTTAATTAAAGAATAAGAAGAACTGAGAGTACCCAGGAGTCATGGGGCACTGGATGAGGATTGCTAGGCAGACCGCACATCAGAGACAGCTGACTGAAAAAGAAAGATAGATAGATAAACAAAAAGTTAATAGGTGACCTGTGCTGGCTAAATGAGTCACAATGAGCACATTTTCAAAAATAAGTTAGATTTATTTTCACATTCTCTATTTAAAAAAGCCTCCAAAATGATGTATGATTTGTTCCAAGATACCACAATTGTTTGACATTAACATTAATAAGACAGACAGTCTATATTATATGTGTTATATATCAAATTAAGATCCACTGTAATGCACGGATCTAATATAATGTTACACAACAGATGTTTTTTTCCCAACAGTCAACTAAACGTTCATTTAAGACATAAGAGATAATGTTTGCATAAATACTCGCCAAGACTGATATTTTGAAATTCTGTAATTTTGTATATATTGGGATAAAATAAGCCAGTCGCATTTCAAAGTCATTTGCGAAATGACCGGCAGGTGCCGCAAAGGGACATTTTGTAAAACTGCTGCAATTGTTGCATTTTGAAATGTAGAACAGTCAGTGCCAATTGTCATCAGCTGCTAAATTTGTTAGCTCTAATGGCTTGCACTGAACCAAAAACTGACACGTGCTGATTTATCATTTATCTCAACCAAAGATTACAACAGTTCAGTGTTTGCAGTCATAGAAGGTTTATTTATGTTTCTGATATTTAAATACACAAAGTAGGCCTACTAGCAAATAAATAAATAAACTTGTTTGAGCAATTCCAGCATTATGGATGTGAAATTTGCAATCTGAACTTGAAATATTAATTCTCATATTAATTACCAATATATTGAATCATCTGTTTATATTTTTCAAAACACCTGAAAATACAGTACAGACATCAGAAAAAGCAATGCATTTGTGTAAAAAAAAAAAAAATACGTTTGTATTTCTGCCACAATCCATTGCTTACACTACGTCCTATGCCTTCCCTATTCAACTTACAGAAAAAGTGTAACTGACGCGACGCCAGTTTACACTTTCTTCATACGTTGAATAGCTACATATTTTACTTCATAACTTGTTAAATATGGCTTTTTTTTTTTTTTTTACCCGGAGCCATGTGTAGTTATGATGGATGAATGTTTATGGAAGCACTTTCTTCAGCTCATGCTCGTGAATCCTGTTCACTGCCATTATAAAGCTTGGATACATCATGATATTTATTAAAATATCTCTCTCTGTGTTTCTCAGAAAGAAGAAAGTCATATACACCTAAAATGGCTTGAGGGTGAGTAAAGCTTGGGCTAATTTTCATTTGAAAGTGAACAAAACCTTTAATTTAAGCCATTAGTCGACTAATCGCATGTTTATAGCCTATTACATTAATTAATATAATAAACCGCAACGAGCCCTTAAAATATAGAGGTGTATGCTAATTTAGTCTGCGCGCAAAAAGCATAAAGCACACATAAAGCATAAAGCACGCATAAAGCTTGCTGGAAAGCACCCGCAAAAGTAGCCTAATGATTATGAATGTGTCGTGAAAAATTAGACATTTTAATTATTTATTAAACTGCTATAAAATCAAAGCCACATGTCTAAGCAAGTTGTGTTCCAAATTTAAAGTTGATATCACAAAAAATTTAGGTTAGATTTTGGATAAGGTTTCCTGTTACAAATTAATAAATGTCTGTCACAATATCACTTCTATAACAAAACAGTCGCCAATATGGAATCTTAAGTCTAAGACCTTTCCAACAATGTGCTTTGTCGTGATTAGAAAAAGTTTGATTATAAAATAATTCAAATAAATTTTGTGATATGAAAATATGGGGAGGAGCCTGCTAAAAGTTATTTCTCAATGTCCAATTTCAAAATACAGTTGACAGGATAAATACTGAGGGTTTAAGCTTTCAAATGATACCTACAGTAATTTAATATGATTAATAAAATCTATAAAATCTGTCATGGAAAAAAGGCAATAAAATGAATCTGTGCTGGTAATCTGTTTCCCTTTACCCACAGGAAAAGCCCATTACAACAACATGTATTCTAAAAAAAGTAACCTGGTGATTATGAATACCTTAGGTAGAAGAGGCTTGGGTCTGGAGGCTTGGTCCTGGGATGAAATGCGGAGAAATCATCATTTTCAGTTTTCTATTAATGAATGTTTTGCTTTGTGAGATATCCAGTATTCTGTCTTTTACCAGCTGTTTAAATAGTATGTGTCATTTTTCATATTAATGTGTTTCTTTACGTATTTGGAAGCATGTTTAAGCAGACTGGTAAAACAAATGATATTTGAGGATACACTGAATTATGTGCAATTGGCCAAAAGGTAAAGGAGATAGTTAGGAACATAGATAGCTATTAAGGAGGGATATAAGTAGCCATATGATAACATCTGAAAACAAGAACACAGCTGCTGATGTATATTGGATAAAATGTTGTCTTAGATTGCATGCTCCTTAAAAGGTGAAGTAGTATGTTTTATCCAATCAGTAAACACTACTCATGTTTCCTGGTTTGAGTATATAAACACCGTTTCATGGGACTTCTAAAAGAGAAACTTTCCTGGCTGTGTGTTGAAGAAACCGCTGAAAGAAGGTAAAAATCAGACTTCTGACTTTTATTTTGACTCTTCTACCACAATATATTTCCAGTAGGTAATTCACACATCTCTTTTTTTAGTTCCTAACAAACAACAAAAAGTTTTATTGGTTTATATACTGTTAATAAAAGCTGGACATAAAAGTTGTCCGTTAAAATTACAATAAATAACACATACATTTAATACAAGAAGACTCTTTCTCTTTTTTTATGATTACTATGTGTAGTAGTATTCAGGGGTATTGAAATTAAGGTATACTGCTTTGACTGTGCCATTAGATGTACTGATGTTGCGCTCTTTTTAAATGTCTTTCTGCCTGTACTAGTTAACCATAAAAAAAAAAAAAAAAAGCAAATTCAGTATAATTTAAATTTAAATTTTTCAATTATATTTCAGACAAACTATGGATTATGACAAAAAATCAGACTATGATTTTCAAGGTGAAGAGAGGTACAGTATTCAAATGCTATTGATGTTTGACAACTAAAATACCATGATTTATGGGTGTTTACTTTTTTTTTCCAACTACTTCCAACACTTTCATGTCCCAGGTTTCACGTTCAATAACCCACTTTAGACATTTTACTAAACTATAAGTAACTTTGCAACTACACGTCAACTAGCAGTCAACAGAGTATTGATAGAATGCCTGCTTAATATCTGCTGTTTATTTTGATGCTCCCCAACAGATATTCTACTGACTTTAAGTAACTTTGCCAGAACATGTCAACTTAATCTACTAATCCTAATCCCTTATTCTACTCTATCCTAGCCCTAACAGTCTACTAATAGTCGACTAATACTCTAATAACTGGTAATTGACATGTAGGAGTAACATACTTATAATCAACAGAATGTCTAACCATCAAAATAAAGTGCACCCAAAAAGGATGATAATAATAATAATAATAATAATAATAATAATAAAATCATAATTATTATGTAATGTTTAGGACTTGTTTTGGTTTGTTTCTCTTGGTTTCCTGTTCCCTTTTGTTCTGTTTGTACTGTTTTCCCACTCTTCATTAGTTACTATGGATTTTGATTAGTTATTTACACCTGTTCTGTTTTTCCCTTGATTACTCCTTGTGTTTATAAGCCCTTGTGATTTACTACAACATGTTTGTTTTGCTGTTTTTCAGCATCTCCTACCAGAGTAAAGTAAATACAATGAAAGTTGCAATGCAGTGAAGTACTGTTTTCTGCCATTGCAGAACCTCCAACTGATGATCTAAATGTTTCTGTTTCTTTCTCTCTCTTTGTATGTTTTATTATAAAGTTTATTTCCAGACCGAGAAACACGTGAAACGTTCCGCAATCATTTCATTGAGACTGTTCGGCCTTTGATTGAGTTGATTGACTCTCTGCGGTTGATCGGGCTTGATGAGGATATTGGTCTGCCATCCATCGCAGTGGTTGGAGATCAGAGTTCTGGAAAGAGTTCTGTTTTGGAGGCTCTGTCTGGGGTGGCTTTACCTCGAGGAAGTGGTAAGAATCTGAAGTTATTGCTGCACCTTTTGACTGAAATGAGACGTTTGTATTGTCATATTGTATATTGCAGACTTTTTTTTGTCCCCTTCCCCCTTTTGAATCTGCAAAAGTTTTTGTGCCTTTTGGTGTACTTTAGTTAATAGAGGGTTTGAGGACATATCCCAGAGTCACAATCAATCCTCACTCAGAAGAAAATTGAACTTTAAAGTTATTAACATTAAATATGATGTTTTATTCATGATATTAGCCTCACTGCAATAGTTATAACTTAAAATACAAACCTTATTTTATTATTAAAAATATTACAAGTTTAATATAGAATATATAACATTAAAATATTAATACAAATAGGTTCATAATCATTTTCATTTTATGTTCTCCAGAAATTACAAAATTCAAATATGTTTTCCTGTTCAGTTCAATATACTATTCATAATAACATTTGATGCTTGACTTGTGAAACAACTAATTTGCTTTTTGTGATTGTTGGCCCATGTTGTAAACGTATAGTATATTGAGCATATCAGTGTAATATCAATAATAACAGCAAATTTTGTTAAATAACTACAGATAATTTTAACAGACAATGATTTGGTTACGTATGTAACACTGTGGCGACACAATGTAACCTCTCTGTTCCTTACATGCTGCTCCTCATTTTTATGAAAAACTTCCAGGAGATCTGACTCAGACATTTAAAAATGAAATCCATGCTGTTCTTGATTTGATGCGACAAACTGGTGAGGTTACTAAAAGAGAATTTGAATTTCTGAAAAAAATCCTATTACGCCAACATTTTATACCTTACCAAAAATTCATAAATGTCTTGAGTCTCCTCCTGGTCATCCAATAGTGGCAGGAATTGGCACATTAACATCTTCAATCTCTATGTTTGTGGATTTTTCATAAGACCACACTGTGAAAAAATGCCCTCCTTTTTGAAGGACACTACTCATATGTTGTCTTTCACTGACTCAATAAATCCAGTAACTGAGGATATATTATTGGTTTCTTTTGATGTTCAATCTTTATACACATGTATACCACACAAAGATTTAGGGGTATAATGGATCATGGTTGATCCATGATCTGTATGAACCAGGCCCCACTGTTTGGAATGCATGTGATTCGCGGATTAACTGCATGTAGCCATTTTAAAGTAAACGTTTATTATTTGCACGTGTTTGTAAGTCTTACCAATTTAAAACGCTCAAGTGTTTTTAAACAATTCAAATTCAAGAAGAGGCAAATTTCGCAATCGCATGTTGTTCCCTTTCGAAAGGGAACTCGCGCTGCGTCGAAATGCTAAGGGAAAGTCTCCATGTGAACCGGTGTCTGGAACGCTTATCAAATCTCGACAATATCATATTGACTGTAAACAGCCCATGACGTCATAACGATGCGACCTGAAAGTACAGTATCGCACAAAAGTGAGTACACCCCTCACATTTTAGCAACCATTTTATTATATGTTCTCAAGGGACAATACTATAGAAATGAAAATTGGATATACTTTAGAGTAGACAATGTGCAGCTTGTATAGCAGTACAGATTTACTGTCCTCTGAAAATAACTCAACATACAGCCATTATTGTCTAAATAACTGGCAACAAAAGTGAGTACACCCTAAGTGAACATGTCAAAACTGTGTCCAAAGTGTCAATATTTTGTGTGAGCACCATTGTTATCTAGCACTGCCATTAATCCTCCTGGGCATAGAATTCACCAGAGCTGCACAGGTTGTTGCTGGGATCGTCTTCCACTTCTCCATAATGACATCACGGAGCTGCTGGATGTTAGACACATGGTGCTTCTCCACCTTCTGCTTGAGGATGCCCCACAAGTGCTCAATAGGGTTCAGTTCTGAAGACATACTTGGCCACTCCATCACCTTCAGCTTCCTCAGCAAGGCAGTTGTCATCTTGGCGGTGTGTTTGGGGTCATTATCATGCCGTTCAGCCCAGTTTCTGAAGGGAGGGCATCATGTTCTGCTTCAGAATGTCACAGTACATGTTGGAATCCATGTTCCCCTCAATGAAGCGCAGCTCCCCAGTACCAGCAGCAATCATGCAGCCCCAGACCATGATGCTACCACCACCATGCTTGACTGTAGACAAGACACAGTTTTCTTGGTACTCCTCACCAGGGCGTCGCCACACATGCTGGACACCATCTGAGCCAATCAAGTTTATCTTAGTCTCATCAGACCACAGTGCCGTTTGCAAAGGTAGCCTCAAATTTTGATTTATTCCATGGCTAGATGGATTAAACTGAGACTGAAAGACAGGAGGAAGAGAAATATTGGAAGTGTGGACAGAGAAAGCTGTGAGAGACTCACCTGTGGGAGGAGGAAAGGTAATGGTAATGGTCGGAGAGGCCGCGGAACTATTACGAGCGGCCGCAGAACTATTGTGTGTGGCTGCGATAGACTGCCGGCTGGAATGAATGGCGGACAAGGAAGCGGCGCCCGCTGCTGCCTGCTGAAACTGAGGCGGGTTGGAGGCGAACTGTATGGATTGTGCCTCTGTTTGTTTTGAAACTTGCGTGTTGCTGGTAGGACGCGGAGAGTTTTGGTGCGAGCGCACAAGCAGATTGTGAAGTTGCGCTTTTGAATTCCTCTGGGAGAAATGGATACCCGCGTTGGATAGCGCTTGCCTGAGTGCGTTGATGGACCATTTCTCAACAGGAGGGACGGAAGGGCATGCTGCTGAAGAGGATGATGATGATGATGATGATGATGATGATGAAGGACGAGATGTATCACGGCGAGGATCGGCCGAGCCCTGTGATGATCTAGATGGAGGAGGAGAAAGAGGTCTTCTTGAGCGAGGTGTGTTGAGCTGGCTTGTGGAACGGTGAGACCGGCGACCTGGGCAATCAACAGGTGAAATATGAAGTGAAGGAGGATCCAGCCTGTTTGGGGAAAAATGTGCAGGTGTTTCTGGCACATTAGAAAGCTTGTCATCGGAAGTCAGTCATGATGCGGGTTTGGGCGGCAAAATATTGTACTAAGAGTTTTGAAAATGTACACCTTAGATGTGAAAATAGTAACAAAGCAAATAAAAAAAAAATCTGTAAATGGCAAAATAGCCATCTGGAGATGGACTTTGAGAACGCCTCCTCCAAGCGCTCCTCACCCATGATGAAGCACGAGGAGTTACTTGAGGTGGTCATTCATGCAGTGGCCAGATTACAGCTAGACTGGCCACATGAAAGAGCAAGTTTAAAGTTAGTGCAGATTATTGCCCGGTGGCCAGGGGGAGGGGTCTCAGTGATGGTCTTTCTCCTTCACATAATTTTGTGCCCTCAACGTTGACTTATTCAACTATTGTGAGTGCAAGAGCACTTGCTTATATGATTATACCCCAGTTGGAAGAGACACTCGTGGGCTATCTCTCTGGGGAGCTCATCGTCACTTTAAAAAAAATGTGAGGACTTGTCACCAAACTGTGAAGAGCAACATTCATGCTGGTAGGGAAGGCGTTTCAGTCATTGGGTCATGCTGGTGCTGCTCTGCACACTATGGTAAGCACACCAAGCTGACCTGCTGAAAAAAAAGCTCCCGGGGATGGGGCACGTAAAACATATTAAGTAGCTCCTTACCGACACCCTCACGTCACCGCTGTTGCATCCCCACCACCTCCAGTGTTTCGGGGGGCAGCGGTTTCAAGAGAAATGTTAAATATTCAGTTGCTTGCTCCATGAGGATATTTAATAATAGTAATAATAATAATAATAATAATAATAATAAGTTTAATTTATATAGCGCCTTTCCCAAGCTTAAGGACGCTTCACAATATCCTAATGAACAAACAATCATTTCACACATAATTCCAGGACAGTAGACATTTGCCCAGTCTAAAACATGATCAATTGCAATTGCATATCGCAATACAGTCAAAAAACACAAAGAAAACGTAACATTGTATTACAGACAACATAGAATGGTGGACAGTTGAAGCATAAGTCAGGTGCATATGACTAATGGTATTCAAGAAAGCATTATGACTGAGTTTTGAAAAAAGTTTAAGAAGAAACACATAATGAATGATAATATTGTTTTTTTTTAGACTTAAATTCATGCAGTGTGGTTAATGTCCTAAGTGCCAAGGGCAAAGAATTCCATAGCTTAGGAGCTACAATGGAGAAAGACCTGTCACCCATAGATGACAAAATCTTGGTACACATAGAAGTTCACTACCAGAGGATCTGAGAGGTCGAAGAGGGAATATAAGGAGAAAGCAAGTCAAAGAGATAGGAAAGAGCAAGACCATTGAGTGACTTTAAGGTAAGCGAAAGAAATTTGTAAACAATGCGAGAAGACACAGGTAACCAGTGGAGGTTAAATAGAATAGGAGTGATATGAGCAGACCATTCAGTGTAAGGTAACATACTTGTGGCAGAGTTTTGAATATATTGCAGATGGGTGATGGAGTGCGCTGGTAGTCCAGAAAAAAGAGCATTACAGTAATCAAGGCGAGATGTGATAAATGCATGTACTAATGATTCAGCATCGTTTGGGCTGACATATGGACGGAGTTTGACAATACGGTGAAGTTGAAAGAATGCAGCTTTACAGAGTTGACTAATATGAGCATCTAAGTTCAGTGAATAATGTCCAAGTTTTTGACGGTGACAGATGTAATAATTAATGTAGCTTCAAGGTCAAGTCTGGGAGCATTAGTTATGTTTTTTGTTAGAGTTGGGGAACCGATAATTAAGATTTCTTTTTTAGTCAGATTCCAACTGAGAAAATTGTCAGGTCTTTAATTAATTGATACATGATGATAGTGATGCAGTCTGGTGAATAGAGTCCGGTTTGCAATCGGTGTATATCTGAATATCATCAGCATAACAGTGGTATTGAAAACCATGGCAGCGAGTAATTTGTCCCAAGTCACCAGAAAGTAAGAGGTTATTGATAACCTTTACTAAGGCAGTTTCAGTACTGTGATGTGAACGGAAACCAGACTGAAATATATCAAACTGATCATTGAGAGCTAGAAAAGACTGCAGTTGAGTGGCAATAACCTTTTCAATGATTTTTGAGACAAACGGTAGATTGGAAATTGAAAGATAATTAACGAAGTCAGCCATTTAACATTCACCCATCAAGATGTTGCATCACAAGACATTGCCTCACCAGATGTTGCGTCAAAATTAGTACCCCTTTTGGAGACGGTGGCAGCGTGGAAACTATTGCCAAACATATATCCTTTGGGTTTGAGAACTGTAGGAAAAAGCTACAGAATACAGTTTGCACACCGTCCTCCACGCTTCAATGGCGTTGTCTTCACTACCGTGAAACCGGAATAGTTGCACTTGCTGACTGCTTACCAAGCTTACCAATATCAGGTTCTTCCATTTGGCCTAGCCTTGTCACCTCACACATACACAAAATGCATGGATGCAGCTCTGGCTCCATTGCGACTCCAGGGCATCCACATTTTAAATTACATAGAAGACTGGCTGAATTTGGCCCAGTCTCAAGAGCTTGCGCTGAGACGTAGGATGTTGTCCTTGTTCATCTTGTATCTCTTGGGGTTGAGATTCAACGCAAAGAAGAGTGTTCTGTCTCCTGCCCAGAGGACATCGTATTTAGGGGTTGTATGGGACTCGGTCACCAGGCGGGCACAGCTGTCCCCTACACGTGTCAAGTCCATCTTAAACACCCTGAACGATATTAGGCTAGGTCAGGAAATTACTTTCTATCACTTTCAAAGAGTTCTAGGCCTTAGCAGTTGTTTCCACGATAATACCTTTGGGCCTTCTGCACATGAGACCATTTCAGCTGTGGCTATGAGCCAGGGGATTTCATCCAAGGGCCAATCTCCAGAGGCAAATAAGCGTTGGGGCACAGGCCGAGTGCTTCGTGCCCTTTCTAAATCCATGTTTATGGTAAGCGCATGCGCTGAATGCTTCGTTCACTTTCTAAAATCCATGTTTATGGTAAGGGTTACATGCTGCAGGCTTCGTACCCTTTCTATGTGGCTCAGACCCTGGTTCCTCACCTGTCTCAGGCGTAAACCTTCATGTTTGGCCCCTGAGGGGGACCGGCTGAGATATACTGGACTTCCAGTGGATGTAAATGAGACCATTCTGAGTGCTAGGGCTCCTTCCACCAGAAGAATGTACACCCTTAACCCTCAATTGGTCCTTGGGGTCAATCGACTTTTCCTTAGTTTAAAAAAAAAATGGTTCCCTTCATCTCAGTGGAATAAGATTTTGTGACTTTTTCTACATTATCTATCTATACACACACAGACAAAAAAAAAAAAAAAAAAACTGGGCTTGATTAGGTTGCTTTTTTTTTTTTTTTTAACAAATCTGGTCTTTGGGGCCAGTTGAAAATGAATGGGAAATGTGAAAAAATGCGTTTTTCTTTATAATTTGTCAAAAAAAAAAAAAAAAAAAAAATGTATATATATATATATATATATATATATATATAATAAAAAATCTGTCATAAATACGAACATTTCCATACCACAATGAAGGCCTGGTACTAGAACACAAATGCAATGTGGAACGAACATGACCACACACACACGTACACAGACAGAGGTGTGACTGCAATAGAATTCATTTTTATAGAAATTGGCAAATAAAATCAATAATTCCTCCATACATCTAAAAATTTTCACACATAAATGAAGGCCTGGTACTAGAGCACAAAAACAATGTGGAACGAACATGATCACACACACACACACACACACACACACACACACAGGTGTGTGTTCACTATTCACTCCTGTTCATATCTGCTTATGCTGTTTTTTTTGTTTGTTTGTTTGTTGTTTTGTTTTTGTTTTTTTTGATGGTTTTATTTACGTTTTTAAAATTAATTTCTCATTCTAAAGTTAATTATTTTATTGAAGTAAATAATATGATTAAAATCAAGTCTTTTAGTGGTAACTTATGTGCATTTTTGCAAATTTATGTGGCATTATTGCAATAACAAGACACTTCAAAAGACCTCAAATAACAAAAATATCAAAAAGGCGGGGCATAGAGGAGCAACAATAATGTACGGTATGTGTAAAATAATGACTTTTTTGAACTTAAAACCGTGTAAACACACTGCATTAAACCAAATACACAAAATAATGTTCTTTTTAGAACCATAATTTGACCCCTTTAATGGGAAGTTTTATGACTGTTTTATAAGCTTACGTTCCACCGGGTCCAAACAGACCCTGGAATGCAAAAGAGATATACATTTTTGTAATGCATTAGGAGGGTTAAAACAACATGCTACACTGCAGTCAGTTGTCTCACTGGCGTTCGAATTTGGATTATGTGCTTACACGTCCACATTACCAACTCGGCACAATTGGGTTACTGGTTATGAATGAATACCAACCCAAATTGTATCAAATCAACCCTCCTTACCCAACAGTCTCACTACAGTGTTTGGAATAAATAAATAAATAACTCTGCATTTTTAGTGTAGAAATGGACAAAAATATATGAAAATGTAAACACAATGTGTTGGCTACATGTGCATGTAAGTGAAACATTGCAATATTCACCAAACATGGCTGAATATTGAATAATTTATGTTTAATACCAAATTTTAACAGTTACTTGCCTGTAATAAACACTGAAAGTTGGGGGAAAAAAAACATGTATTTTAGAGAATCTACAGGATTAAAGAGTTTTTAGTCTCTGCTTTTAAGCACATTGTGGCTTTTTCAGTTCCCAGTCACCGGCCACCACTCAATTAATTTTGGTGTGAGAGAAAACATTCAGACAAAACCCTTCGATTTTGAAAGAACGTGCTCTTAGCTGTAGGCAGTTTCAAAGTTTTCTCTCCCCTCTGCTGAATATGAATGATTATCAACCCAAACTGGGTCAAATCAATCCAGCTTCCTAAATCAACTGGCCTAGGCACTTCGGTGTGCCCATAGGAGAGATGATATATCTCTTACACAAAAGGAAACACTTTCTTTAAAACACAGTCTTTAAACATTTGTTTTTGTTTTTTTTTTCTCACTGAAAATATTTTCCTCTGCTATTCACATTACAGTTTTTTTTATTCGCTTTGGTGCTATTTTCACAAGTAAGGTGTACATTTTCAAAACTCGTAGTACTAATCTCACAACAGAGATCATCAAAAGTGCACTTTTTTCAAACATTTCAGCATATTTTCAATTGTTTTAGTACAATACACAAAATCAGAAAGTATCCTTTTCACAACACAAAATAAGTATTTCATCTATATAAATGTTTCATCCGCAGTAGCTGCCTTTCATAATGCTATTACTATCAAACTTTTCATTTACATCTCTTTTCGTTCAGTTTAATACATCTGTCTGTTATTTAATCCAAGTGATCTTAATGGTTAATCAATGAATCATTTGGTGATTTCTATAGATACAGATTGTGTATATATATATATATATATATATATATATATATGTATATATATATATATATATATGTATATATATAGTTTCTACTTTGTTTGCAATTACCGATACGGATAATCATAATCACCAAATGATTAACCATTAAGATCACTTGGATTAAATAACAGACAGATGTATTAAACTGAATGAAAAGAGATGCAAATCAAAAGTTTGATAGTAATTGCATTACGAAAGGCAGTTACTGTGAATGAAACATTTATATAGATGAAACACTTATTTTGCGTAGTGAAAAGAATACTTTGTGATTTTGTGTATTGCATTAACACAATTGAAAACATGCTGAAATGTTTGAAAAAAGTGCACTTTTGATGATCTGTTGTGATATTAGTACTAAGAGTTTTGAAAATGTACCAATTGCTTGTGAAAATTGCACCAAAGCAATTTAAAAAAATGTATTCTATAGACATAGTATCTATAGAAATTATTTGCAATTTCCGATATGGATAATCAAATGTAATGAATTATAAGCAGTTTATCTTAGATGATGACCACAATTTTCAAAGTGTGTGTGTGGTCCTGCAACACTGCATTGTGAACCAAATGTCCCAACAAGGATGGTAATACAAGTAATTTTAGACCTTGTTTGGACTTTTTTTTTTTTTTTTTTTTAATTCATATGAAATTATATTTTTATTAAATGTAAATGTGATGGGTACGTTTAGGGGTAGGGTTAGTGTAGGGGATAGAATATACAGTTTGTACAGTATAAAAATAATTACGCCTATGGAGAGTCCCCGTAAACCACATATACCAACGTAACGTCTATAAAATCAGTTATAGATTCAGTCATATGGTACAGTGAGAACATTTACTGTATTGGCAGCAAACTCTATTCAAAACCTCATGACTGTGTCATACTGTACTGCACACCTTTTGATAACACACTGAATACAAACCCGATTCCAAAAAAGTTGGGACACTGTACAAATTGTGAATAAAAAAGGAATGCAATAATTTACAAATCTCATAAACTTATATTTTATTCACAATAGAATATAGATAACATATCAAATGTTGAAAGTGAGACATTTTGAAATGTCATGCCAAATATTGGCTCATTTTGGATTTCATGAGAGCTAAACATTCCAAAAAAGTTGGGACAGGTAGCAATAAGAGGCCGGAAAAGTTAAATGTACATATAAGGAACAGCTGGAGGACCAATTTGCAACTTATTAGGTCAATTGGCAACATGATTGGATATAAAAAGAGCCTCTCAGAGTGGCAGTGTCTCTCAGAAGTCAAGATGGGCAGAGGATCACCAATTCCCCCAATGCTGCGGCGAAAAATAGTGGAGCAATATCAGAAAGGAGTTTCTCAGAGAAAAATTGCAAAGAGTTTGAAGTTATCATCATCTACAGTGCGTAATATCATCCAAAGATTCAGAGAATCCGGAACAATCTCTGTGCGTAAGGGTCAAGGCCGGAAAACCATACTGGATGCCCATGATCTTCGGGTCCTTAGACGGCACTGCATCACATACAGGAATGCTACTGTAATGGAAATCACAACATGGGCTCAGGAATACTTCCAGAAAACATTGTCGGTGAACACAATCCACCGTGCCATTCGCTGTTGCCGGCTAAAACTCTATAGGTCAAAAAAGAAGCCATATCTAAACATGATCCAGAAGCGCAGGCGTTTTCTCTGGGCCAAGGCTCATTTAAAATGGACTGTGGCAAAGTGGAAAACTGTTCTGTGGTCAGACGAATCAAAATTTGAAGTTCTTTTTGGAAAACTGGGACGCCATGTCATCCGGACTGAAGAGGACAAGGACAACCCAAGTTGTTATCAGCGCTCAGTTCAGAAGCCTGCATCTCTGATGGTATGGGGTTGCATGAGTGCGTGTGGCATGGGCAGCTTACACATCTGGAAAGGCACCATCAATGCTGAAAGGTATATCCAAGTTCTAGAACAACATATGCTCCCATCCAGACGTCGTCTCTTTCAGGGAAGACCTTGCATTTTCCAACATGACAATGCCAGACCACATACTGCATCAATTACAACATCATGGCTGCGTAGAAGAAGGATCCGGGTACTGAAATGGCCAGCCTGCAGTCCAGATCTTTCACCCATAGAAAACATTTGGCGCATCATAAAGAGGAAGATGCAACAAAGAAGAACTAAGACAGTTGAGCAACTAGAAGCCTGTATTAGACAAGAATGGGACAACATTCCTATTCCTAAACTTGAGCAACTTGTCTCCTCAGTCCCCAGACGTTTGCAGACTGTTATAAAAAGAAGAGGGGATGCCACACAGTGGTAAACATGGCCTTGTCCCAACTTTTTTGAGATGTGTTGATGCCATGAAATTTAAAATCAACTTATTTTTCTCTTAAAATGACACATTTTCTCAGTTTAAACATTTGATATGTCATCTATGTTGTATTCTGAATAAAATATTGAAATTTGAAACTTCCACATCATTGCATTCCTTTTTTATTCACAATTTGTACAGTGTCCCAACTTTTTTGGAATCGGGTTTGTAGATACTATTACAAACATTATGGATTTTATGTAAGTTATGTAATTTAGGTAATGTAAGTGTATTTTCTAATTGTTGCATCTGTAACCTGTGTAAATATTTCAGCAACAAGGGTGATTTGAAACATGCATCTTGCATTGTTTGCTATTGGGTTAACTGATTGTTAAAAGTACTAAATTGAAAGAAGATCATACTGTTGTGTTTCGGTGATTAAACCAAATGTTCTCATTACATATCACAATGATCTTGTGATTTGAAACAGTGATTATGTAGAATGAAAATATGTACAACTAGACTGAAAGCATGAGAACAAGTTTTGAAAGAATGACTGTGTTAGAAGTGTGATCAGTTTGGAGTTTTGTAAATGTACACCTTACTTGTGAAAATAGTATCAAAGCGAATAAAAAAAACTGTAATGATATGTGCAATAACATATTTGATTGAAACTATATAAACTTCATTGGTTCTCATGTATATTTTCAATGTGTCACATTTGAATGGGGGGAACAAACAAGATTTGAGAACTAGGAACCTCCCTTACAATAACTACCCAGTCCACAAAATTTGAAAACCATTATTAAATTGTTTTTATTAAAACTATTATTATTATTTGTATTTATTTTTTTTAGGTATAGTCACTCGCTGTCCTCTTGAGCTGAAATTGCAGAGGCTCAAAAATGGTCCATGGACAGGGACCATTTCCTACAGTGGTCACAGAGAGACCTTTAATGACCCATTAAAGGTGGATAACCTTGTTAGAGAAGGTCAGTATGAAAAAAAAAACTCAAAGATTTGATGATCTCATCAAAAGAGCTTGTATGCACTATCCTGTTTCATGTGTGTCCAAAGATAATTCCAGAACATTCACGCTTTTGATCATTATAAATTAATGTATTGGATTGGAATTTGAAAAATAATAATTATATTTCCTTAAATTTAAGTTTAATTTACACATAATGCATCATGTTTGCCACTTCAGTTCAAATTTAAGAAATGAATTAGAATTGAAAAGTCTCTCAATTAAGTAATGAATGATGTACAGCCCTGCAGTCCAGAGGTGTTTTTATGAGAGTCAAAGCCACTCCCACTGGAAAAACTATAGCTACTCTTGTATTTATCTGATGCATACTTTGAATGCCAATTCAACAGCTCAGAACAAGCTTGCTGGAAATTCACTTGGAATCTGTGATGAACTCATCACTTTGGAAATTTCATCTCCTGATGTGTGTGACCTCACTCTGATCGATCTACCTGGTATAACCCGTGTACCTGTGAGCGGTCAACCTGAGGATATTGGAGATCAGGTAAGCATATGTGGTGTTTTCTCAAAGCAACGTCTGTCTCAAAGCAGTGTCAGTGTACAACAGGAGACTCCTCTTTTAGGTCATTAGAAGTCATTATAGGCTTAATTCCTATCGTTATCTCTAAACTTTCATGTGTTAAAAATATTTTAGACATTTTATTTATATATATATATATATATATATATATATATATATATATACAGTATATATTGCATTACATTAAGTTTCAATGTGAAAATCTGCCCCCTGGTATAATGGCTACTTTTCACCATCAAACCATTTCCTGATGGATACAGTGCATATATATATATATATATATATATATAATCTCCTATTTGACAGTAGGAAAATGTGTTTCAGTGTTTCATGATGACTTTAAGATTCTCTTCTCCCTAACCAGAGAACATTTTGTCTTTTTTAGATCAAAAACTTGATACTGAAATATATTGCTAAAAGTGAAACCATCATTTTAGTTGTTGTGCCCTGCAATGTTGACATAGCAACAACAGAAGCACTAAGAATGGCACAAAACTCAGACCCAGAAGGACTCAGAACTCTTGGTTTGCAAACATATTTCTGTATTTCTGTAACATATTTCTTCAACATATAGCCATGGCCAAAAGTATTGGCAGTGACATAAATTTGGTGTTATGCAAGGTTTGCTGCTTTTTTGCATGTTTCTATGATACGTATTGTATAAGGCTTTTATTGACAAAAACATTCAATATATGCTGAAGAGTCGATATTTATAGGGTTGACTTTTCTTTTTCATAACGTCTGCAATTTGCTCTGGCATGCTGAATATCAGCTTCTTATAATATCAAACTTGACTGATGGTGAGCCATTCTTGTCTTATTAGTAACTGGAGATGATCACAATTTTTTGGCTTCTGCGTGTCCATTTGCCTTTTGAGGATTGACTACAGGTTCCTATTCAGTCAGTCACATTCGACGTTACATCAATACTGAGGTATTTGATTTTGCCTGGAAGCCAAGTCACCTCCAAGTGGTAATTAAACGAGCCAATAGACATTGGCCCATGAGATTTGCATGCCAAGCCACTTCTACCTGGGCATACGAGTATATAAGGCCAGCTCGAACTCACTTTCATTCATACTTTGCTTCGGACCCGAGCGGTTGTGAACAATGATCGATCATTCCAGTCATCCTTCAACTGAAGTGGATTCCTTTGCAAAGAAACAGAATTTTAATTGCTAAAACATACTTTATTTCTGAGGAGATCTCTGCTGCCAGTGTGAGGGTGCATAGAGTGGACATACAAGAGCATGTTCCTGTTGGTATTGCGGTCGCGATTCTCCTCCTTCACGAAGGAATGAGTACCCTCTGCTGCTACCCAGCACTTCTCATAGCAGAGCCATGGGTCTGGTTATCACTTTGGGAGACCTGAGGGTTACAGTGGGAGTTCTTCTGGCGGGCCAGTCCCCACACACCTCCCACTCCTCTAAGCGTGCCATGTGCCACCAAGCTGCTGGATGATGGGGCGGGTCCCTCTCGCGGGTGACTCAGCATGTCATTCGGTGCTCCGAATGAAGATCAGATGTCGATAGCTGCATCGGAGAGTGGGCTATCTCTGGAGAGGAAGATGAAGCTGAGCTTTTCCCGCTCTGGGTGGGTAGCTCATGCTGAGTCAGATTCAAGGTTGACAGCCATGCTTGCCTGGGCCGCCGTGGGCATCGGACTCAAGTAGAAGCCTCCACCTTGTCCTGAGAGCTCACGGTTAGATGATTGGTTCCTGCAGTTCTGCTGTGGCTTTCGTTGCAAAATAATGATAATACTGTTTAAAATGTACATCACTTAATATTGTCCTTTTGTTTGTTGAACCGTTGTATAAAATCAATGTCACATTTGAAATTGTGTGGATATTCAGGAAACATTGCATTCTTGCTGGTATAATCAACATTAAAAACTAACCCACAGAAAGGTATGTTTTTGTATCAAAGAGAGTTTTAATCTTAAATCTCTCTGCAGTCTGAGTCTATATTTGTTCATGTTAGTAAGTGCTAAATCCCCACTTCTACAAAGGTATATTGTCGAGAAAAGCACTAATATAGTGTAATTTGCGGGGCGTGGATGCAGTCAGTTTTGACTGGGAAAGATTAGGTAATTTGACTAAATGTCATGTATTTACGGCATTTTACCTACTCAAAAAATACATGCTCAGTTTTAATGTTATTTTAAGGTGGAGTAGAATTAAATGAACGGCTGGATATCAGCCTATGCTTTGGTCACAGATTTAGTCAGCAAACGAGCGACTGAATGACACTTTAATTTAAGTAGAAAATCTCAAATGAAGATTGCTGAACTCCAGCTTACTTGTCTGTATTTTCAGAACATCCGCGCATCTTCCTCAGTGTAGAGAGAGCACGTGTGCATGGTTGCCAAGTTGCAAAGATTAAGTAAAACGTGTTCTTTTAACCCTCTGGGGTCTGAGGATTTTTGGGGCCCTGGAGGAGTTTTGACATGCCCTGACATTTGTGCTTTTTCCAGTTGTTCATAAACATATTAATGGAAAAAGTGTCATTACACTGTATTCAGCAGAAAATAGGCTACCATAATACGTGAGGAACATGCATGTACATGTTTGTATTTTTGAAGGAATAACGTTTATGCATGGTTATTGAAGAAACAAAAAACTTAAGGCACTGAAATAAGGCCACAAAACTAATATTATATATGTGTTCACAAGACTTCTGGGTATTGGAGGTTGTAGCCTAGAGTTTCTGCTTCAAAACGATGTAAAAATTATCCTGCCTACTCGTTCATATAAAACAATATATTGATTGTAATTTTGTAAGACACTTTTTGTCAAGAAACACAGTATGCATGGAGGCGTGATTTCTTCACGAATAATGCTGTGATTCACACCTGAGAAGACAAAGACCAGCATAATGACCAGCATAATGACCCGCATAATGAGCCCTTTCAGTCACGTAGGCTATGCGAAAAAACCCTCTGTGATCATCCTGATAACAGTATTAATGTCCAACCGTAACCGTAAGCATGAACACTCATAAAAACAGTCTGTAATGTTTGTCTCCTTTATTCGACAAAAACAAAATTCAGTTTCATCTTTTTTCGTCAACGATATTGCATGTGTTGATTTAGTCACAGTTATCGTTCAATGACATTGGTGTCATCTCTCATCGTCTAATCTTAGTCATGGAAAAACATGTCATCAACGAACATTTTTCATCATAGTTTTCGTTAACGAAATTAACACTGCACACCACTCCTTTACCTGGAGGAGGGCCGGGTGTAGGATCTTCAGTTTCATTTTATTTCTGTACCCACTTTTTCAATAAAAGTTCATGCACTGCGTGTTTACATAGACTGCACGCAGAGCTTCAGAAGCTTTGAGCAGTTCTTTGAAAGGCTGTCTCTGTACCCATCCCAAGGCGAGTCGTGCACCATCGGTGTGAGGGCTCACTCCACTCTGGGTGTTGTATCCTCCTGGGCATTGGGGTGTGGTGCAGACATCTGCAGAGCTGTGGGCTAGGCAACACCTAACACCTTTGCAAGATTTACAATCTCCAGGTAGAGCCAGTTTCTTATGTGTTGGGTAATGTGCAGGAAGGCTGGCTCAGTGTCTCACTTGCAGAGCCATTCACCACTAGCGGGGGGATAGAAGCGCCTACTTTGTCAGACATGGTGGAGGTATCCAACGCCAGGCCCAGTACTCGTGTGCATGCCCGGTCAGTCAGCCCCTGTACTGGGCTAGATGCCCATATGCCACCATGGTACAGTTCCCTGTTGGTAAACCCCTGTCAGTTAACCTGTTCCCTTGGCAGTCTGCTCTGCCCCATCTCTGCGTTTGTAGTGGTTCCATCCCTTCTTAGTCAGGATCTACCGTAGAGAACTTCCATATGTAGCACTGCCCCTTGGGTCAGTCCATATGTGTATCCACCACACGTTACCTCCCCTTCGGCAAAAAGTGGCCTCCGTAGCATCCCTCTCCATTGGCTTCCCCAGCATTAACAACACTGGTCATGGCTGAAAAATAATTTAGAACCAAAGTACTCTTTTGCATGAAATATCATGATAAGAGGAACAGCAGCCATGACTGTCTCCAGGTAAGCCCTGTGCCTTTCCATCCCATTGGTTTGGATGACTATTTTTTTTGGGTTTACATGGGGAGCTGGGAAGGTTATAACTGTGTACAGGGCAGTTGCCAAAAGGCACGCTACAGCTTGTTTTACCCATCTGCCTAGGAGGACGGCAGAGTGGGTCCAGTGCCACCACCTGACGTCGCTGGACTCGGCCATTCCACTGGCGGGGAGGACCAGATGGTGGCGAGCCACAGGGTCGGCGAAACCCTGCCAGCAGTTTCTCTCTCTCCCCCTTCGTCTTCTCCCTCTCCCTCTTCCCCTCGACCTGTCCCTTTCCCTAGGTCCCGTCCTCCAGGTCCTTTCCAAGGCCCACCCCGGGGGCGGAGCATTTTATTGACAGGTGTCCAATGATGGAGGTAGGAACAATGATCCGGATCCCGCAGGCTGCCCCGATCAGGCTGGCTGGTACCAAATACCTATGAGTATTAAGGGGGGTACCTATCAGGCTCTGGTGGATTCAGGATGCAACCAAACCTCGATCCATCAAAGCCTGATTCAACCCGAGAGGCTGAACTGGGACCTCCGAGACTTGATCCAGGGGAACAGAGTGCAATTGAGAGGCTGATCCTCTCGGAGCATGATGATTTTCCCCAGGAACAATCTCAGGACAAGTCATTAAAAATGCTTTTGAACAGGTCCGTTCTATCGAAGGTCAACCTCTCCAGCCCGCTCATCTGCTCTCCTATCCATATTTTGCTATTATGAAAGACCGGTTGTATCGAGTGACACAAGACACTCAGACCAAACAAGATACAACACAGTTGTTAATACCGAAAAACCGTAGGGAAATGCTTTTCCAGGTGGCTCATTGTAATCCCATGGCTGGACATTTAGGTCACGCAACGACACTAAATCATCTCATGACCCGATTCTTTTGGCCGGGCATTCACGAGAATGTGCGCAGGTGGTGTACGGCTTGTCGTGAATGTCAGCTGGTAAATCCGCTGGCCTCCCCAAAAGCGCCTTTCCGCCC
This sequence comes from Ctenopharyngodon idella, assembly GCF_019924925.1. NCBI lineage: Eukaryota > Metazoa > Chordata > Actinopteri > Cypriniformes > Xenocyprididae > Ctenopharyngodon > Ctenopharyngodon idella. Next base: position 10,779,530 of record NC_067234.1, read on the forward strand.
CCTTCCTCTAATGCAGGTCTCCTTCGAAAGAATTGGGATGGACCTCATCGAGCCATTAGAACGATCCACATGGGGGCATCGCTTTCAATTAGTGATAGTGGACTATGCAACACAATACCCAGAAGCAGTGGCGCTCTGCAGCATCTCCGCCAAGAGTGTGGCAGACGCACTGTTTCATTTAATCTCCTGAGTGGGGATCCCGAAGGAGATCCTTACTGATCAAGGCACGGCGTTTATGTCAGGTACATTACGCAAACTTTACGAATTATTGGGCAGTAAATCAATTCGCACCAGCGTCTATCACCCACAAACAGGCGGACTGGTGGAACGTTTTAATCGCACATTAAGAACCATGATTCGAAAGTTTGTTCATGAAGATGGCAAAAATTGGGATAAATGGTTGGAACCCCTCTTGTTCGCTGTGCGCAAGGTCCCGCAAGCCTCCACGGGGTTTTTTTCCCTTTTGAGCTTCTTTATGGACGTCAGCCCAGAGGGGCCTTAGACGTTCTTAAAGAGACTTGGGAGGATGGACCTTCGGAGAGTCGAAATTAAATTCAGTATGTACTGGACCTGAGAACAAAACTCCACACTTTAGGGCGGCTCTCTATGGAGAATTTGTTACAGGCCCAGGATAGACAGACCCGGCTGTACAACAGGGGTACCAGACTGTGAGAATTTGCACCGGGAGATAAAGTGCTTGTGTTGCTCCCAACTTCGAGTTCTAAATTACTTGCGAAGTGTTAAAAGAATACTTTTATTCAGCAAGGATGCATTAAATTGATCAAGTTACAGCAGATATTTATAATGTTACAAAACCTATGCTGTTCTTTTGAACTTTCTATTCATCAAAGAGTCCTGAAAAAAAAAAAAATGTTTTCAAAATTAATAAGAAATATTTCTTGAGCAGCAAATCAGTATATTAGAATGATTTCTGAAGGATCATGTGACACTGAAGACTGGAGTAATGATGCTGAAAATTCAGCTTTGATCACAATTCATATTTAAAAATATACTCAAAACAGTTAGGCCTATTTTAAAATGTAAAAATGTTTTACAATATTACTGTTTTTGCTCTATTTTTGATCAAATAAATGCAGCCTTTGTGATCAGAAGAGACTTCTTTTAAAAACTTCTCTTAAAAAATCTTACAGATCTTAAACTAGAACGGAAGTGTGTGTATATGTGTGGTGTATCCCAGGTGAAAAAAATACTGTAGTAATTTATAGTAAATACTATAGTGTTTTTGAACCATACTATAGTAATGTAATTGAATTAATTTGTTGTGGTAATTCTATAGTTGCTGAAACCTAACAGAACAACTATAGTAATATAAACAAATTACTTTACCCAATACTGTACAGTTTTCTACGATAGGGTGTATTATACTATAATATAGCCTACACTACAGTTTATTGTAGTAAAAACTAAAGTATACTACAGTATTTATTACAGTTTATTAATTCACTATAGTTAATAACAGTATGCTGTAGCATTCATTAACAAAGTGTTGTAAATACTATAATATATACAGTATACTACAATTTACTATATGGTTCAAAAACACTATAGAATTTACTATAGTATTTTTCACCATATAGGCTTATTTAAGCATGCAATCGTAGCCTAAGGAACAATACCGTTTGTGTACATGTAGTCTACTACTAATATGAAAGATAATAAACAAAAGAAATGTATAATTTCATTCTCTTTATATTCATTATCTTATGTAAAGGTAAAAACAACTGAACTTCTGCAGAGCAGTAATGTGATTCATGCTGCGCTGTTTTAAATGGTCAGCGCCACGCTGGTGAGATTAGTTCGCGCCACGCTGTTTGTTCAGTGGTGCAAGCAAGCACATCCTCACTGCGCTGATGAGTCAGCCGCGTGGCTCGGTCCATTGAACGGCGCAGATGACATGTCAGTGCGGCGCAAGCTCTGTAAAACTGCGCTGTCTCGTCCTACTTTTGGTGTGTTTGGCTTCCGAAAATATTGAGACCGAGCCGGGCGTGGTGGTGCGCAGCCGGACGTATCGTTACCTGAACACACACACAAAAAAAAAATGAATTAGAGGCGATGCTTGGTATGGGAGTAATAGAAGAATCCAACAGTGATTGGGCGAGCCCGGTAGTTTTAGTACCTAAAACGGACGGCTCGGTTTGGTTCTGTGTGGATTACCGCAAAGTAAATGCTGTGTCAAAATTGGACGTGTACCCAATGCTGCGGGTTGACAAATTGCTTGATCCGCTAGGCACCGCTCATTTTTATTCGACACTGGATTTAACTAAAGGATACTGGCAGATCCCCTTATCGTCTGTATCTAAAGAAAAGACAGGCTTCACAACGCTGTTTGGAATACAACAATTCGTTATGCTTCCTTTCGGGCTGTTCGGCGCACCAGCCACTTTCCAGCGCCTCATGGACCGACTTCTCCGTCCGCATGCTGCATATGCCGCTGCCTATCTTGATGACATCATCATCTATAGTAATGACTGGCAGCGTCATATGGAACATTTGCGTGCTGTTCTGAGAGCTCTGAGAGTGGCTGGTCTGACGGCCAACCCAAAGAAATGTACAGTTGGGCGTGTGGAGGTCAGGTATCTGGGCTTCCACTTTGGTCACGGACAAGTGCGTCCCCAAATTAACAAGACGGCAGCAGTTGCAACTTGTCCTAGACCCAAGACCAAAAAGGAGGTGAGACAGTTCCTGGGGCTGCTGGGATACTATAGAAGGTTTGTGCCTAAATATTCAGACCTCACCAGCCCGCAGACTGGGGGTATGTGATGGGGGTATGTGGTAGAGGGGGCGTGGTTTAGCGAGGTCTGTGATGGGAGAGAGATCTGGGAGACATGTGGTGGGTAAGTGGGTCAAGTGCAAATGACGAGCACCTGTGTCTTGTTTCAGTAATTGGTGTGGAGAGACCGAATAAAAGCCACAGTGAAACGAGACCAGGGAAGAGAGAGGCTAGACGGAGGACCGTTTGTGACTGCTGATGCTCAGGAGAGCAGAGATTTGATTTATGTTATTGTGGGGAGTGATTATTGCAGCACAGTGAGCGCAACTTTTTGTTTGTCCCTTTTGGTGAAAAGGAATAAAGCAAACAATCCTCAAAGCCAACCCTGTCCTCTTCCTTCCTGATCACTGAACTTTGTTACAACAGTGTAATGAGTATGTGTTATAATGAGTATGTGTTACGATTAATATGTTTATAAGCAACTGAAAAAAGCACAAATGTCAGGGCATGTGAAAACTACTCCAGGACCCCAAATCAGCCTCAGACCCCAGAGGGTTAACCACTGCTGAATGTCCGGGATCCCTGCCTCGACTCCTCAGCAAAACGTGAATGAAAGTATGTGCAAGCCAGTCATAAATACCCGTGTGTCTGGGTAAGAGTGTCTCGGCATGCAAATCTCACTGGCCAATGTCCATTGACTCGTATAGTTACAACTTGGAGGTGGCGAGGCGAGACCCCAATTCATCATTATTGATGTAACGTTCAGGGAACATGGGTTACATTAGTAACTGAGGCGTTCTATGTGGCAGTGTTTTGGGGCAGAATTGTGAGCAAGCCAACTCCAGTCCTTGTTCTTCCTGCAAAATTTCAGCATGTCCTTGATGTTTTTCTTGGTGAGAAATGTCTTCTTTGCTGCCCCTCTTGACACCAGGACATTGCTAACACAAAAAAACACAGTGATTGGAAGCACTTCTCTTATAATCTTATAAGCACTTCTGCTCTTATAATCCAGTGAGACAGATTTTTAAAATGCAAAATTTATGTCACTGCCAATACTTTTGGACATGACTGTACTGTATACAATGTAGCTGTATGATTTTTGCTTATCCTAAACTTTATCTCTCTCTTTTTTTTTTGTCATTTAAATACTCAGAGTAGCAATTCTTACAAAACCAGACCTCATTGACAGAGGAGCAGAAATTGATGTTTTGAACATTGTCCAGGGCAAAGTCATTCCTCTTAGCAAGGGCTACATTATTGTGCGATGCCGTGGTCAGAGTGATATCAATGACAGAATTCCTTTTGACAAAGCCATGGAGGCTGAACTGGAATTTTTCAGGAACCACAATTATTTCAGGTAACATAACATTCATGAACGGTTTGCATATTTCAAGGAAATTCAAATAGTAAATGTATATAATAGTATATATTATATTTCTTTCTCTTCACAGCTCACTACTGAATGACGGTAAAGCCTCTATTCAATGCCTGGCTGACAAGCTGACCAAAGAACTGGCTGATCATATTAAGGCAAGCAATAAATGATAATAGGGAACCCTTCTATTGACTTGTGAAATGTATAGCTTATTGTCTACCAAAAACATCTTAAAGGGGACCAATTATGCCCCATTTTTCAAGATGTAAAATAAGTCTCTGATGTCCCCAGAGTGCGTATGTGAAGTTTTAGCTCAAAATACCCCACAGATAATTTTTATAGCATGTTAAAATTGCCACTTTTTGGGGTTGAGCAAAAACGCGCCAGTTCAGTGTGTGCCCTTTAAATGCAAATGAGCTGCTGCGCTCGACCTAAGAAGGCGGAGCTTCAAGAGCTGATTCTCTGGTGTCAGGAGTCAGTCAGGATGCAGTATAATGTCAGAAACTGCGATTATATGCTGCATGGAGATAGAACAGGTATAGTTTAGTTCAATTAAGGTTATAACTTATAACTTAATATTGTCTTCTTCCACTATATTAGTACCAGCCTGTTAACGATACTTTGACATATTGTTCTATGATATAAACTGCATAAACCTATATTGAAAATGCGTATTCTGAAGCTGTTATGCTATTAAAAAAACAAAACAACAACAACAAAAAAGTATGTTTCTAATAAGTAAAAGAATGATTGGGGTATGAGTATCATTGAAATAAATATCATTGTATGAGTGTGTGCAGTTTACGTATCAGTGTGTGCAGTTTACGTTGTAGAAAAACCCTATTTTAAAAAACCCATAGGAAAATCTAGAGGGAACCAGTGGCAAATTATATAACGTAAGATTAGATAACGTAATATAATGTTATATTAGATAACGTAATCCCTGCACTACTCTATATAAGTTCATTATATACAAACATTATAATAATTATGGTCACACTTTAGTTTTGTGTCCAATTCTCACTATTAACTAACTATCATCTATGACTTTTGCCTTTTGCCTTATTGCTTATTAATAGTTAGTAAGATAGTTGTTAAGTTTAGGTGCTGGGTAGGATTAAGAGATGTGGAATGGTCATGCAGAATAAGGCATTAATATGTGCTCTATAAGTGCTAATAAACAGACAGTATTCTAGTAATATGCATGCTAATAAATAAGCAACTAGTTAATATTGAGAATTGAACCTAAAACTAAAGTAAATTAAAACTAAAGTGTTACCATAATTATTAATTATAATAATAGTTTATGGAAACTACAACTGTAACGATGTATGCATGAGGTCCCAAGAAGGCAGAGGAAACAGGTTTTCAAAAACTCAAAGACTTTAATCAAACTCAAAAGGCAGGCAAACGGATGATGCAAACACATTTAAAGACAACAGAGACTGGACAAAGAGTGCAGGGAAGAGTGGAGGTTGAATAATGAACAGAAACGAGTTGATTAATGATTAACAGCTGAAACAACTAAACTAATGATGGTAACCATGGAAGCAAACAAGTGGCGTGAAACCGAACAAAGGGAGACATGTAACAAATGAACATGCAAACAGAAAGTCCGAACACGTGACAACAACAATAAAAATAAATAAATAAATAAATAAATAAAAAAATATATATATTGTCCCTGTTTTTTTTTTTTTTTTTTTATTAATAGACAATAACAAGTGAGATTTCAATGATATTTTGCAGTTTCTATTTCCAATATCAGTAAAATTTTAAGCAGCACAACTTAACAACAATAATGTAATAATAATAAGAAATGTTTCTTGAGGAGCAAATTACCATGATTTCTGAAGGATCATGTGACACTTAAGACTAGAGTAATGCTTGCTTAAAATATATAAAACTATAAAACATTTTTTTCTTCAGTCTTGGGGAGCATACAAGGCTTACATAATCTTTTCAAAACTATTAACCTAACATAATTCAAAACTAATACCATGAGATATATTCTGCATCTAAAAAAACATAATAATAAACATAATAAATCCTATAGAAACAATTAGATGTAGCTGAACACCTACACAGGTGTTAGTCTTTCCATTTCATTATCATCTACACAAATGAAGATATCTTAGTAATAATGTATGTTTGCTTTCTTTTTGCAAAATAAAAAATAATAATGCTACTGTCAGGTTTTACTAAAGACACACAATTTACTAGTATTTGCGCCATTATTTAATGGCCAAAAAAGCATGTCTTAAAAACCAGACTCAGCTCTTGGTAGATTGCATTGGTCATTATGGAAATGATCTGGCTGCTTCTGTGGTCCGTGGTAGGTATGTGATTTCCTGACATACCAACCCACCACGCAATCCATGCACCATTCTTAAAGGGATCAGCCTATTACATATAAGTAACTTTGCAACTCCATGTCAACTAACTATCATTCATTTGCAACTACATGCTAACTAACTCTCATTAGAGTATTAGTAGACTGTTAGGTTAGGGTTAGGGCTAGTAGAATAAGTTGACGTGCTTGCAAAGTTACTTATATAGAATGTCTCTAGGGGGACCATCAAAATAAAGTGTTAAGAGATATTAGGCAGATAGTCTAATGACTGGTAGCTGACACATTGTTGCAAAGTTACGTATAGTTAGTAGCATCTCTAAAGTGGACTATCAGAATAAAGTGTTACCCATTTTGAATGTGAAATTAACTGACATGCCAAGTTAAAACTTTGTTAGGAGAACTGTGTGAACAGATTTGAAAAAAAATGACCTTAGTATTGAGCAATGTGTCCTAGTGATTGTAAAAACAAACTAATCTAAACTATATTTTCTTATGGGCACAGAAATCGCTTCCAACTTTGACTGTTCAGATTCAGAATAAGCGACTCGATTTGCAAAGGGAGCTTAAAAACTATGAGCAGGGTCCACCTCTGGAAGAAGAGAGGATGGGAAATTATCTCAATGATGTAAGAGCTCTAAGAATAAAGCACAATAAATCTTTTCTGTCCATAAATAATGTTATTTCTTCTGTCCATAAATACTGATTTTCTTCTTATATAGATTATAATGGAGTTCAGCGATCAAATATATGAACTGAGTAGAAATGGACATTCAAGAGACAAAAATATTTACGCACTTCTAGGTGATGAATTTAAAAAATGGGACAGCAGGCTGAGAAGCACTGAGGAATCATGTGAGTCAAGATGTTAACACCTTAAACTAGTTGTTCTTTTAGTAGGACAATACCCTTGATGATCCCTTAACTTCACCTTTTCTTATCATCATTACAAATGTAGTCAAAGCAAGTGTGATCGAAATGATAGACAAGTATAATGAGAAACATCGGGGCAGAGAATTGCTTACGCTCAGTGAGTTCTGTGAATATGAATGTTTCATCAAAGAGCATGTGTCAACCCTTGAAGAGCCAGCTTTGGAAATGCTGAAGCAAGTACGAGGTACAGAGTGCATTTTCTAAATTTATTGACAAATATGGAAATGAGATGATATTTAGGACTATAATAGTATAAAGTACTTTTATTCTGTCCAATTCAAAACAATCTACAGCTTCCTTCTTGTCACGTTTAAAATGTCATTTTCAGAGATTGTTCAGAATAAGTTCAGGGAAGTATGTTCTTTGTCTTTTGAACAATATCCTACAATGAGATACAATATCTCTGTAAGTAGAAACACTAATCCTATTCACTCATTATTATTATAATTATTATAATTATTATTATTATTACTTTGATTATGTTATACTCCTCAGAACATGATTAATGAAATTCAGTCAAAACAAGAGGCCGAAGCTGAGAAAAGAATTAAGGAGTTCATTAAAATGGAGCAACTGTTCTTCACCCAGGACAAGGTTTTTCAACAGAAACTCAATAACTCTGACATCCCTCAGAAGAGTGGAATAGAAACAAGTGACAAGACCCACTACGATGATGACACGGTTTTTAATTCGAAAGGCTGTGCACTGTTGGATACAAGAAATCTAGTACCAGACAAACTGGTTCTCTATTATGAGGTGGGTAATGCACCATAAATGTATTTATTTAAAACGTGCTTATTAGGGTTTTTTTTTTTTTTTTTTTTTTTTTCATTTATTTATTTATTTAAATACCATGGGCTATGAGAAGGGTGTAACGGTTCAAATTATTCACAGTTTTATCACAATTTTAGGGTCACGGTTTCAGTACGGTTCGGTATGTGCTAAGTTCAGATAAAAAAACAAAAAAGACTACTGTTAAATATAAATATAAGTATTGCTCACTGGACACTGCAGTTATTTACAATCGGATGCATGTCTGTATGAGTGTCTGGATGCGTGCAGGTCTTAAAGTGATAGCAACCTAATAGTGAACATGCTGCTGCATGTCCTTAAAGGGATAGTTCACTCCAAAATTAACAAAAGTAAAATAAAAAGTATTGCAATAAAAATAGTATTTTTGATCTCCTTAACCTCTTACTGTTCCTGTCGCCTAAGTATAGAATAACAAAAAACACTGATGTGCCAAGCCATCAGAACCGAAAAACGTGGTTAAAAAACCGAGGTACGTATTGAACCGTGGACTAACTGTATTGTTGCAACCCTAATTTATACACTGTAATAATGTTTTGTCCAATAACCCTCTGGGGTCTGAGGTGTTTTCTGGCCCCTGGAGCTGTTTTTACATGCCTTGACATTTGTGCTTATTTCTGTTTTGTAACATTTCAGCCAGGTCTCTTTGTTAATACGTAGGTATTAATACGTAACTTTCAAAGACACAAAATGTACATTTTTGTAGGTTTAGAAAGGTGCTAAAACATACAATATTGCCGTAATTATGGCACTAAAATGTAAAAATACATTTTTACAGCGAAAAAACGTAAAATATTTACGAATCTTTCATGTCATAAAAATATATGTATAATTTCCATTTTATCTATTTGTAGATAAATGTAAGATCCCTAAACCCCATCCCGAACCTAAACATACCCATTTTATACAGAATGTTAAAAGAATAAAACATAATGGACAGAAATGTATAGGAAAATTACAATTTTAGTAAAAATATAACATTAAAATTATATTTCTATCCTACACCTACCCCTAAACCTACCCATAACCATTTCCTAAAACTCCGTACTGTTATAAATAAAAGAATAACAGACAGACAAGCATAATCACAATAATTTAGTTATTGTGAAAATGTTGAAAATGGTACCAAAAGTAGTTCAAATGATGATGAGTTGCAGTTGCAGTCCTCTCTGGCGGTAATAGTTTTTTATAGGGTACAGAGCAGAATTTAACTTATTTAATTTACTAATACATGAAAATATGATGAATCCGGCTTCTCTCCGTGAAGGAGAGATATCACTGCCGTAAACCATGTCGTAACGCTTCTCAAGGGTGGCGCTACTTTCAAATTTGAATCATAACAAGTGCAGGCTTTGACTGTGACGGTCGCTGCTGCTGAGAATGAAGATGAAGATTGATGGATAAAGGGCTGAATTCGGATCTGTTCCTTATAAACATATGGATTCTAGAGATATGGAGTACAGCAAACAAATAAAATGGATGTGATTTGTGAATTTATGTTGTGCTTTGGTATATCTTATGGTTGTATTGTCAGCCACTGCAGGAGAAGACGCCTTCTGTGTCGCACAGCAAACAAACTAAATATTACAAAATGGTTAAACAATTACAGAAATTTTATTCATAAGGTTTCAAATTGTAGTCTTCTTTAACATTTTGTAATCCTCCGAAATGAGTTTGCAGCACAAGTCACGAACAGAAATGTTATTTTCATATTAAGTAGATGAGTAAACTGCATTCAATAAATTCGACTAAAAACATGTATTGATATGACAATTGAATACAACAGATTTAAAACATTAATGCCACGATTTTAATATTAATACATGGGAATTCATATAGGCTACATTCACACTTTACGTTACATGATTTACGTTTTATTGCTGTTAATACGTAAGTGTTTTTAAGTTTTAGTGCTATAAATAAGTCAAGGTTGTACGTTTTTGTGTGTATGAAAACGTAAGTAAAAGTATGTGTGGTAGAACCACACTTTACGTAAAAATACACACATTCTCATGAAATCATGTTGAACATTTTCATGGCAAAAGTTTCAGTTTTGCAGTGCCCTCACTGTTTAACGAGGGATGACACTCATAATTTATGTGTTATTTGGGAGTGAAGCATGCTCAGTCAGCTCTCGAGGGGGCTGACTGGCCTCATTGTGAATAATTTACAATTAAGAAGCTCCTCTCCCACATGGCTTTCTTCTCTGTGCCCTGTGGCTCGCATCCTGCGTTTGCCGAGGCATTGCAGCAGCTCTGATCATGGAGTTCACAGGTGGAGTTAGCAGAAGTAGAGTTTGAGCTCTTTCTCGAGCTCTCTCTCCCAACTCTGATGTCCAAATGTTGTCTTTGGAAGGTCTCTCTGTGATTTATTCCAATCTAAATGAGGACATAGTGTTGGAGCTGGTAAATCAGAGAAGCAACTCTCGCTTTCCTGCATATGACGAGGTGCTTGAGGTTGTATCCCGTGCATGGTCAAATTAAACTTGGATTGGCCAGAGGCAGGAAGTAGCTCACAGTAGGATGAGTGCTTCCTGACCGGCGACTGGGTGCAATCTCCCCACAAAAACATGAGGAGTCAAGATTGTGTAGAAATCCATATCCAGTTTTTTTTTTTTTTTTTTATTAACCCTCTGGGGTTTGAGGGTTTTTTGGGGCCCTGGGGAAGTTTTGATATGCCCTGACATTTGAAGTTTTTTCAGTTGCTTATAATCATATTAAAGGGATAGTGAGCCATATGCATTCGATGAAAAAAGCGTTAACTTCCATGATGTAGTACACAGTGACATGCTGAGTAGTGTAGTACGTCATGGCACAGTGTAGAATGTCACGTCATTGTGTACTATGCCACAGAAGTTGACGCTTTTTGGACATACGTCGTCTGCGTATGGCTGTCACGCCGGAAGCTTGTTATTTACTTTATAAAGTTTTAAATAAGGATATTTGTCTTACACAAACATCGATTCGCTTCAGAAGGCCTTTATTAACCCCCTAGAGTCATATGGATTCAATATTTTTTTTTTTTTTTTTTAATGGATGTATGCAGTTTTTGTCTTCAAAATTTGGTCAGTCATTCAAAACCATTATAAACATTGGAGGACTGAAGATATTTTTAAATATATCTCCGATTGTGTTCATCTGAGAGAAGAAAGTCATATACACCTAGGATGGCTTGAGGGTGAGTAAATCATGGGATAATTTTCATTTTTGGGTGAACTAACCCTTTAATAGGTAAAGCCTAATTATTCTGTTTTCAGCACAAACTCTGCAACCATAATATGTGAGTAACGTACATACATGTTCGTAATTTTGAGAAAATAACATTTATGCGTGGTTGTTGAAAAAAAAAAAACTAAATTTTAAGCCACTGAAATAAAAATAAAACACATACTTAACATTTTTTCACAAGACCCTTGAGTCAAGACCTCGGATCAAGTCGCTTCTCAAAATGAATCCGAAACCACAGTCGCGCTCTTCTTCTGAGGTAAATTCTTCTAGGATAATTTTTCAACGTGTCCCAAAATGATGTAAAGTAAACTAATCTTTTAATACCTTTGTCTTGAGGCATTAAGCCATGTTATACTATGGGGCTGTTGAATGCTCGAATATGGTTGATCAACGTTCTAAAGTGTGCTATTATTTTCAGGGAAACGCATGGCTAAAGTAGTTCTAGCAGGTCCATATCACTTCGCCAAATGATTTCAGTTATTTCAAAAGGTACTTACAGCCTATAACGGCAAAAGAAACAAAACCCACAACGACACCGACCAAGCAAAAAAATATAGTAAACAATAGAATGAAAACGACAAATTAGTGTCATGGTTTTTGCCACAAAATAAGTTTTATTGTGTCCTGAAAGGCCATACTCTCTCACATGCTCTCTCTCTCTCTCTCTCTCTCTCTTTCAAACGTACACACGCACTGTATAACATTAGTACTAACACACACTCACACAGAAACGTTTTGTCAGCGCTGCTCTGATGAATTAATCAGTAAAATGACTCACCAGCGAGGTAATAACTGCGATTCTTGAGGTAGATAAACTTAGTTTCTTTTTGCTATTAGTAGAGACAGTGCTGCCATAAGAGAGGCACAGGTAGGCTAATTCACATATGCTGCTTATTTTCTCTCTCTCTCTCTCTCTGTGCGATAACACTGTATCAACGGTATTATTATGCTATCAAGGCTCAAGCCTTTGTTACTAGCTCTGAAATTATGTTTTGGAATTAGCAACGGAGGATTGCAATGAGATGCATAAGAAATTAGTCCCACACACAAGAGTGTTTTAAGGACAAAAACCTGACAAATGTCTTAAAATACACCATCGAAACAGTGTCTTGAGGTGTGGTAACCATAGTATAAGCGGAATAATTGATTCCGGGCCATTGAATTCTTAGAAAATAATGCACACCCGAGGTGCATTACCAAGGTGTCGATTATTCCTTACTTAAGGTGTATCTTTATGGGGAACACCTAGCATGAATCTTTGCATCTTCATATTCTGGCTAGTGTATAGTATGCATCACCAATAAGGTGTATACTGACCAAGTTTTGTCTTTTCATAATTAGTCCATTAAGCCACGTTAAGTATTTTAGAATGTACCACAACAGAGGAAATCCTGGAGAACGAATGAGGGCAACCCCAGTACTGTAGCACAGCAATGCACAAGCCTTGATATAAAGTTAAGGAAATAAAGCAACGGAGAGCAAGTTATTTCTCAGATGTAATGTTCTACACATCAGGTTCAAGTGACATTATATATCCTTTGTGGTAAAGAAAGCTGCTTACATGTAGATGGGGAAAAAGAGTAGTCACAAAGACTTTGAATTAAAAGTAAATACAGTTTGCATCGCTTAATCGGCTCTTCCACTTATACACTGGCCCTGGTAATAACATACACTTACTGCTTGCTCCATTTATACAAAACAGTTTTTGTGAATGAATGACTATCTCTACCTTTTGTTTTGGTCTTTGTCAACAATTGTTTGCACCATCTGCTGGTTAGGCTACTAACAGCAGATGGATATTATGCATTGGTACTCTACTGCTAGTCCTCCAGTTCCTGGATGTGCAATGTTGAATATTCTGCTGAATTTGAATTACTGAATTTGTAAAGCAAAATAAAATGGGCCAAAAACTGTCTGTTGAATATTATAGGTGGTATTTTTAAATAGACTGAATATTTTGGAAATTAAGTCTTTAAGGATTATTGAATTTTTAATAATGAAATTGTGTGTTAAATGTTTTCATTTGAAATATTCACAGCTTAAATATACAACTGTTGAATTACAGCCCCCAAAATGCTAGCCCTGAAAATACAATGCAAGCCCTATAAATGCAAAAGGGTTGAGACATCAGCATTTGTGTAGACATGCACAGAGTCGATGAGGTTGTGGTGCGTGAACTACACCCCTTTCCCACCATCACTGAGATACTGGAGCATGTCTGGAGCTGCTGTTCTCTCCAAACTGGACCTAATGGTTATCATGAAATTACTTCGTTTTCACACCATCAGTCATGTGCATGTTCAAGCTCTCACAATATCCAGATTTTTGCCTCGTTTTTTTCACCAAATCTTTGAAACAGTGAGTTCTCTGATGCAGGCATCATTTTATGGTCTTGATGACGCAGCACATTACGTCCTGTCCCCTTTGCCAATGAATTGGCATTCACACATGCTTCAGACACAGCATGCACCCAAAGCTATCCTATAGTGCACACCACAGCCTCTTGTTCCCTTGTATGTTTTTAAACACCTAAAGGAACAGTTCACCTCAACAAATTTAAAGTTTTGTCCTCACTTACTCAAACTAACATTGTGCTTAACTCATATGTCTGTCTTTGGAACAAAAATGTTGAAATAGGTTGAAAGAAAATGTTGGATGAATTTACTAAGTTCCTACTCACATTTTTGAAAGTTCCTCACATAATGTTCTTTTTGAAAAGATACCTAGAGGTTTTCCAAAGCATTTCACCACTGTAGAAATCTGAGAAACTCCAAAAGGTGGCTCAAGTACCTTTATACTCCAGGTGAATGTTATAATTAATGTCTTGTCTCATAGATCGTCTATCAACGCCTTACAGACTATGTGCCTATGTTGATACTCCTCTTCATGCTGAAGGATGCAGCTAAGACATTGCGGAATCAAATGCTGGAACTGAGGAATGGGGCAGATGTGGTCAAACTGCTGAGTGAAGACTCAGAGAGAGGATGCAAAAGAGCTGATCTAAAGCAGCGTCTGGAACGCCTCTTACAAGCTCAAGACCTGATCAGCCAAAGACTCTGAGACAGCTTTAAGAAACATTATGGATATGCATAAATTTAGCTTCAGAACATGATCAACAGCAAATTGTCAGACAGATTTCTAATGCAGCAGGGCAGGGGTGCCCAAAGCTGTTAAAGTTCTACCTTACAGTTCCAACCCTGCTCCAACAGGCCTGTCTGTAGTTATTAAGTGCTCCTGAAGATGTTAAGTAGGTGGTTCAGGTGTGTTTGATCAGGGTTAGAGCTGAACTTTGCAGGAAGGAACAGGATTGGACACCCCTGCAATAGTGATTTAGCAACAGGGATAGATAGATAAATACATGATTAAATTTCACAAAATCAGTAAATAATTACATTTACAAATTCAGTTTTGATCATTATAAACTGTAACAATATTGTGCATCTATACTTTTGATTCAGATTACTGTCATTGATTATTATGAACGCCATACCAATGTGTAAAAGCCATATTTAGATTATTGTGCACTAGCCAAATAATTAGCCAATAAGATTGTTTAATTGATTTTATTTTCTATTTCAAAATATTATGATTTAAATGTATAAAGAAATTATGTTTGCATGCTCGCTTACACTGGTATTTTTCTTTCTTTGAAATTTTATTTTGTAATTCTGTTTGGAAAGTAAACCGGAGATTGTGATTAATAAATTAAGTTTTGTTTCTCCGTGCGTGCTTTATGGACGTGTGTAGGCTATACGAAGATACTCCCCCACTAACCTCAGGAGGCTAAAGGAAGTTTTTAATGATTAGCCTTTATTCTATAATACTAGTATAAAACTCTAAGGTAATTGATGGTGAAATATTGTAAATGGTTTAACATC
Source organism: Ctenopharyngodon idella (assembly GCF_019924925.1). NCBI lineage: Eukaryota > Metazoa > Chordata > Actinopteri > Cypriniformes > Xenocyprididae > Ctenopharyngodon > Ctenopharyngodon idella. Next base: position 10,794,834 of record NC_067234.1, read on the forward strand.
ATATTATATTAATTTTACTGTAAAATACTGTAAAATTTATGGTTTTTAGAAGTAAAAACTTGCTATGTAGCTCACCTGGTACAGCACTGCACTTGTTTCTTCACAGTTTCTGCAGTTTCTTCAGCAAATGTTTTTATTTCACGTATGATTTTGTTAACACTATTGGTTAGGTTTTGTGTTGCTTGCAGGGGAAATAATGAAATATATTGTGGCCATGAATTAAAAATTTGTTCTCACAGTTTATTAATTTGTTCTGGTATTTTACTCCGCCCACGTCATGTACGGGGCTAATGCAACACAAATGTGACTGAGCTTTTAGCACCACTCATCACACTTTTTCAGTTCCGAACTGCTGTGATACATACAACCACCAACATAATAAAAAGTTGCTAAATTCTTATCAATAAACCTTTTTTTAGATAAAACTAAATATTCTTTTAGTGCCACTCTATGGACAACGCAAAACGTGCAAGAAGTAACATAATATCGTTTTCCAGAAATGTCACCACCACAGCATGTTTTTTTCCAATGAGCCTGGGTTGGATAATTCAGTTTACTGCATTAGAAAAGTCATACACATAGAGCTGGTAATGCAACACAAACATCAAAATGTATTTCAGACAGGACCACTTTGGCAAGTTGAGTTTATTGAAACACAATTTATCTTTGGCGGTATGGTTCCTTATGGGGGTTCTTGCTCCAAAATTAATTGAACATACAAGAGCTTTAACATAAACCCCCCCGGAACCATCAACTTGGAAATACATAGACAATTAAGACACTTAGTAATGTCTTTAAAAGCGAACAGTGGTAATCGTGTAGATATGGCAGTGGGACGTCTATACTGTAGCTTGGTTATGAGGATGAGTGTCTCTTAGCAGTGAGGTCCATGCCAGCTGGGACTTGAAAGCCTTAGTGATCTAAAACAAAAGAAGATGACAACCAGAAGGTGCACAGTAATATGCTCATGCTTATAATGGGGAGGGAGGGAGGGTTGCGAGCAGTTTGAGAATACTTATCCGAGCAGTAATGCCACGTATATATGTCCCGTGTCTAATAGGAGAATGGTAGTGATTGGATCGATTTGACAGCTGACCACTCGATTAATAGATCATGCACTTTGGTAAATAAGTTTTAAAGTCATAACATAGTATTGTGCAAGGAACTATGCAAAAGTAAATCTTTATTAACTAAAAATCTGCTCCATAATTTTAAATTGTGTGAAAAGGAGTAAAAGTTATTAGTGTTTAACTGCCTCGGTTATTTCACCTGGAGACATCTTGGTTACATATGTAACCCCTAGGGATAAAAATGGGGGTCTCACTTGAGAGCAGAAATCACCTTTGAGCAGTGTTAGGCACGTTACTTTAAAAAAGTATTTAGTTATAGTTACTAGTTACTTCTCACAAATTGTAACTGAGGTAGTAACCATACAAATGTGTGGATCTTGAATTAGAGCAGTTCAAATTTGGTGCTTTGAGTACAGTTCTCTCATACTGATCACTGGATGTTCAACATGGCACCTCATGGCAAAGAACTCTCTGAGGATTTGAGAATTAGAATTGTTGCTCTCCACAAAGATGGCCTAGGCGATAAGAAGATTGGTAACACCATGAAACCAAAAGAAGTTGAATCAAAGAAGTTGAGACCTTGTGCTGTGCGTCAGGTGCAGAAGCTGGCTTCAAAAAACAGACGCATGAGTGCTTCCAGCATTGCTTTAGAGGTTGCAGAAGCTGAAGGTCAGCTTGTCAGTGCTCAGACCATACGCCGCTGTTACGTCCCCTGGTGGCATAGAGGTATGAGGAAGACGGACATAATACAATTTAAACACAACCTATAATCTTGGTCTCTGGGGAGTACTGTGGGTGAGTGACACACGGACAATCAACATGACAAAAAGTGGTTCGCTTTATTTACAAAAAGAATATAAGTTCACACAAATGAAAACACCAACCAAAAATCCCTATTTACAGCTATATACAAAGAAAAGAAATTATAATAAATTAAAGCAAGCCACAGAGAAAAAGAAAATGAGCGGCGCTAAACAAACAAAAAAACAAAACCAAAACATTCACTAACTAATTCCCGCCCTTTAAACTAACTGAAAACAAAACCAGAAAATAAAGGAATCTTCGGCGTTCACGCCATAACTAAAGCTTCACTATCTATCAGAACAAAACTTACACAAGGTTGCGCCCGCTCCTTCCCTAGTGTGTCTAAACAGAGTCACTCCTGCGTGTTTGTAAGATGTAAGTCACGTGACATACTTTCCTTTTCTTTAACTCCGGGCTGAGGAAGTTTTTAGTTCAGATAAGACGTTCTCTGTATTAAACTCCACAAACAATCAAACAAGCAAGCAAGCGAACCACCACTAATCAGCAGCATTAAACAAATGGCACAGCCAATGAACACTCCAAGCTCCCTCCCCTTCCGTTCTCCACAGCGTCTTTTATCCTGAACCCGTTAATGATCGGATGTTCTATGAGATGACTCATCATGATGGACAGATTACTTGACCAATCACAGCACCTAAAACAGAGAGACAGCAGAGAGTGGAAAAACAGGAAGAAACCAATAACAAATAACAAAAGGGGAGGGGACAACAATCTTAACACGTAACAGCCGCACACTGCAACAAGTCAGTTTGCATGGCTGTCATCCCAGAAAGAAGCCTCTTCTTAAGCTGGCTCATAAGAAAGTCCGCAAATAGTTTGCTGAAGACAACCTGTCCAAGAGCATGAATTACTGGAAACATGTCCTGTGGTCTGATGAGACTAAGATAAACTTGTTTGGCTCAGATGGTGTCCAGCATGTGTGGCGAAGCCCTGGTGAGGAGTACCGAGAAAATTGTGTCTTGCCTACAGTCAAGCATGGTGGTGGTAGCATCATGGTCTGGGGCTGCATGATTGCTGCTGGTACTGGGGAGCTGCGCTTCATTGAGGGAAACATGGATTCCAACATGTACTGTGACATTCTGAAGCAGAACATGATGCCCTCCCTTCAGAAACTGGGCTGAACGGCATGATAATGACCCCAAACACACCGCCAAGATGACAACTGCCTTGCTGAGGAAGCTGAAGATGAAGGTGATGGAGTGGCCAAGTATGTCTCCAGACCTGAACCCTATTGAGCACCTGTGGGGCATCCTCAAGCGGAAGGTGGAGAAGCGCCATGTGTCTAACATCCAGCAGCTCCGTGATGTCATTATGGAGGAGTGGAAGAGGATCCCAGCAACAACATGTGCAGCTCTGCTGAATTCTATGCCCAGGAGGATTAAGGCAGTGCTAGATAACAATGGTGCTCACACAAAATATTGATGCTTTGGACACAGTTTTGACATCTTAGGGTGTACTTGTACTCACTTTTGTTGCCAGTTATTTAGACAATAATGGCTGTATATTGAGTTATTTTCAGAGGACAGTAAAGCTATACTGCTTTACAAACTGCACATTGTCTAATCTAAAGTACTAATCTAAATTTTCATATAGTAGTATTGTTTTATATATGAAATGACATTTCATATAGTATGTCAAATAACTTGGATGCCCCCAATATTAAATATGTTATATCAGTGAAATGGACACTAAATAAAATAAATTATTACTATAAAATATTGTACACTAATCCACACTATTTTAATGTTGCTGTGGGACAATGTGAGAGACACCTATCAAATTCAATATATTATTGTATATATTAATATTACTATAGTGGAACAATAAAACACAATAGAACTTTAATATTTATTGCACAGATCACAACTGGCCAACAAATAAGTATAAAAAATAAATTATGCTTGATCCGACTCGTGACTCATGATCCGCTACTTGCTCACGACATGAAATTTCTCTGTACTGTACTATACGTGTTGGTAGCCATTAAAGAAAAGTTTAGTTTCGTATTTATGTTTAAATAGGCCTATTATAATGTTATTTTTTAATTTCATCTGTTTTATTATGAAAAGTGAACAGCATCAGTAATACATCATAAGATGTGCAATATATCGGGAGACATGGAGTGGGTCAGACATGATTTTGACCACTTCATTAAGTTTTATTTTGTAGAAATCCTTTCTTTAAAGTGAATTTCGTGTTGTAAAAATTGTATCTTAATTTTATTCAAAGTTTCATCAACAAATTGCCTGGATTTAATAAATAAGAAGCAGATATAGCAGACAATATAATCATGACATGGAGGCGCCGGTGTTGTGTAATATTCAGTTCCTAAACGTGCATATTCATGAATATTCGCTCCACTGTGGGCACAGCTTTATTGAAATACTAACAAATGAATGGAATGGAAGTTGTTGTTTTATCTTCGGATCACAACATGTTTGATAGATTATTTCAATAAGGTAATACAGCCGAATGGACACGCGCCAAATTTACATGTTCAACTGTTCATAATCTTTACATAATAGGCTAAAATGATCGGCTTTGCATGTGCTTTTATTAGAAAGCTTTTTAATCATGGTTTTATGTAATCGTTTTTGCTGTGTAGCTTAACGTTAAGGATACAAAAAACTAATCGAACACATCTTTCTGTTTTTCCTCGTTGTTGTTTGTTGCATCTTTTTAAGTTGTAAATATAATTATTATTTTGCAGCATCGTGACTTTCACAAAAATTACTGAAATAAAATTCAGTTTTAATAAAGATTTTAAAATGTTCTCTGACGTTGTTTTGTGTTCACTCTTGTCAGTTTTCAACCACTTAGGTCATACACTTAGGCTACTTTGAGCATTAGTTTATATAAATGATTTGATTTTTTTTATAATTGATAAAGACATTAATTCTATGTAGTGCTGTAAAAGTAAGAAACATTTAACAAAGTATTTACACAAATACAAGAACTACAAAAGTTGAATACATTGTTCTGAGCAGCTGCTGAGTGATTTTCTTTACAGGTATTTTCCTATGTGTTAAAATGCAAATCAAGAGAAACCAGAAAACAGTACCAGTTCCTTAAACAGACACATATATATATATATATATATATATATATATATATATACATATATACACACACACATATATTATATATATATATATATATATTTTTTTTTTTAAATCAATCATTTTATTCATTGGATAAACCAAAGCAATAATGCATTTCACACTATATGCTTTATCAGAGTGTGTGTTCTCTGAAGATGAACATGCAAGACATAACAAATCAACAACAACAAAAGCTTAAATAAATTAAGGGCCTTGGCATCCATGACAAACAAACTATTATTTTATATTGGGTCTGTTAACACATTCATAGTGATGTCATCCATTGCAGCAGTCCATCCATTTCATGAATATGCATGTATGCTCCGCCTATTGGAACAATTTTTCACAGGAACAGAATATATTACACAACAACGGCGCGATCACTTGCACGTGAACTCATAAAAGACGCTAAGAAAAACAAGGATTAAACTCCAATACCTGACTTAAATTAACCTAACAAATAAGTTGGGGCTAAAGCGGTAACACATAAAAGGTAACTGAAGTTCACGCAGTCCCGCTAATTTGATCCAGGTTTACCTAGTCAAGATAATTGCGCGTGCACGCTTTTCTTAAGCAGCCCTAGAGGTCGATCATGGATCAAATCGGTCCACCATAGGAAACATCATACATTTTGTGCTATTTTATGCGTTTGAGACATGGTGTTTTTTTTTTTTATGTTTTCCTCAGTGCATAACTTACATTTCACAAGTTTATTCTCCATCTGTAAATGTTAGAAAGTCATGCAAATATTTCCATTTTGCTGCTAAACTTCACAGTGAAAGAGCGCTGCTAAACAGACGGGACGCAATAGAAGCGCAATAATTCTGACTAAAACATTTTGCTAAAATATTTGATGTTGGACATTAAATGTGCCTTATGTACAATTTTAAACCTACAAGTAAGTGTATTTTTATGATAGCAGTAACTATAAATGGACTATTGTAATGGGGTAAATCAAGGCTAATATACTGTAGGCCAATTAGTCTACTGAGTTTAGATTCATCTTAGTAATTAAAATGTAGTCTGTGCATATTTATTTTAATTTTAATTTTGTGATTTTAACTTCTACTCTTCTAATAACCATAAAAGGTATTACATCTGCCAAACAAAACCAGAGAGAAATGTATTCATATATTTTAAAACAATCTAATTAAATCTTGGGCACAAAACCAGTAAGAAAAGAAAACCTGTAGGTCACACACACACACACACACACACACATACATACATACATATATATATATATACATATATATATATATATATATATATATATATACACTGTAAAAAATTGTCCTGTGAATTTGAACCCACTAAAAAAAAGAAATAACCAAATTCATTAAAACTAGAAACATCAAGTCACCTTAAATCTCTTGCAGATAACTGTGTAGCGAATTACAGGTATTTAATCAATTAGCTCAAATCATGGGTGAAATATATATAATAAATCATAACGCGTTATGATTAACTATAATATAGATCGACCAAAGAGGGAATTATACACATATATTGTGAATTAATTACAACGGATTATAATCAATTACATATATGATTAGTTCTAGTTTAATAGTTGTCTAGAAAAACTATCCTAGTTTGTCCAGCAAACTATGGGTTTTTCATAGACTATTATAAAAGAAATGTTATTCTCTGGCCATGAGAATAACTTCCTATTATAGCATTAAAGCGTAAAGCAATGTTGCAGAATCAACGTAGAAGTGACTTGGTTTTCTGAATGAGCAGCAGAAACAATCGAGCATGAATATAATGTATTTAATATATGAAACTACGGATACAGAGGCTATACTGCTATATACACAAATAATACACATATACAGGTGCTGGTCATATAATTAGAATATCATCAAAAAGTTGATTTATTTCACTAATTCCATTCAAAAGTGAAACTTGTATATTATATTCATTCATTACACACAGACTGATGTATTTCAAATGTTTATTTCTTTTAATTTTGATGATTATAAAATTTTACTGACAACTAAGGAAAATCCCAAATTCAGTATCTCAGAAAATTAGAATATTGTGAAAAGGTTCAATATTGAAGACACCTGGTGCCACACTCTAATCAGCTAATTAACTCAAAACACCTGCAAAGGCCTTTAAATGGTCTCTCAGTCTAGTTCTGTAGGCTACACAATCATGGGGAAGACTGCTGACTTGACAGTTGCCCAAAAGACGACCATTGACACCTTGCACAAGGAGGGCAAGACACAAAAGGTCATTGCAAAAGAGGCTGGCTGTTCACAGAGCTCTGTGTCTAAGCACATTAATAGAGAGGCGAAGGGAAGGAAAAGATGTGGTAGAAAAAAGTGTACAAGCTATAGGGATAACTGCACCCTGGAGAGGATTTTGAAATGTGGGGGAGATTCACAAAGAGTGGACTGCAGTTGGAGTCAGTGCTTCAAGAACCACTACGCACAGACTTATGCAAGACATGGGTTTCAGCTGTCGCATTCCTTGTGTCAAGCCACTCTTGAACAACAGACAGCGTCAGAAGCATCTCGCCTGGGCTAAAGACAAAAAGGACTGGACTGCTGCTGAGTGGTCCAAAGTTATGTTCTCTGATGAAAGTAAATTTTGCATTTCCTTTGGAAATCAGGGTCCCAGAGTCTGGAGGAAGAGAGGAGAGGCACACAATCCACGTCGCTTGAAGTCCAGTGTAAAGTTTCCACAGTCAGTGATGGTTTGGGGTGCCATGTCATCTGCTGGTGTTGGTCCACTGTGTTTTCTGAGGTCCAAGGTCAACGCAACCGTATACCAGGAAGTTTTAGAGCACTTCATGCTTCCTGCTGCTGACCAACTTTATGGAGATGCAGATTTCATTTTCCAACAGGACTTGGCACCTGCACACAGTGCCAAAGCTACCAGTACCTGGTTTAAGGACCATGGTTTCCCTGTTCTTAATTGGCCAGCAAACTCGCCTGACCTTAACCCCATAGAAAATCTATGGGGTATTGTGAAGAGAAAGATGCGATACGCCAGCCCCAACAATGCAGAAGAGCTGAAGGCCACTATCAGAGCAACCTGGGCTCTTATAACACCTGAGCAGTGCCACAGACTGATCAACTCCATGCGACGCCGCATTGCTGCAGTAATTCAGGCAAAAGGAGCCCCAACTAAGTATTGAGTGCTGTACATGCTCATACTTTTCATGTTCATACTTTTCAGTTGGCCAAGATTTCTAATAATCCTTTCTTTGTATTGGTCTTAAGTAATATTCTAATTTTCTGAGATACTGAATTTGGGATTTTCCTTAGTTGTCAGTTATAATCATCAAAATTAAAAGAAATAAACATTTGAAATATATCAGTCTGCGTGTAATGAATGAATATAATATATAAGTTTCAATTTTTGAATGGAATTAGTGAAATAAATCAACTTTTTGATGATATTCTAATTATATGACCAGCACCTGTATAGAAAACGAAAGTAAAGTCAAGAAAACAGAGGTGATCAAAGAAATGGCAACTTACGAACAGTTAAAACCTTCGAGAGCCAGCAAGGAAACTCAGCTTACACATCGAGCTTAAAAGGCTTTGAAAAGAATGGTTCTATACTTGCATAGGTTCAGGTGCTGTGATCGTTTCGTGTTTCTGCAGGAGTTTCGGTTCGTGCGGCTGGAGCGATTGGTCCTTTTCCGAGAAAGGGTTCTTCGGCGGGATTTTCAAAAAAGGGTTTAACTTAAGAGTAAGATAACTGGAAAATAAAGAAGAAGAGTCCGTCTCCTAGGCGATGAAGAGTGAAGACTTCGGGCGACGGATGAAGAAGGTTTGACAAAAGAAACTTGTTGCCAAAAAGATGGTCGTCCCGAAGAGGGGGGGGGGGGGGGGGGGGGGGGGGGTGGCGCGTGATGGAAGCGCGGTCGCCGAGACGTCTGGAAGAGACGTGCGTGAAATGGCGAGGGACAATCGAGAGACAATCGAGAGACGCGTGTCATTGTGTTTTAAGGACAACAGACCAGAACGCCTCCTTGGGTACATCAGCCAATGATGACGGTGCGATTTTGGCGGGCAAACTTTTTCTTTGTCTCCATTTATGACTTAATTTGCATGGTTTATGAAGTGTCAGATCTGAGTACATTTTCTTCAAAGTACCATTAAAAATAGAAGAATGCATTTTACAGTAATGTGACATACATTTTCAATTAGGGCATAACGAAACCTTTACAATGAGACCAAACTTGTCAGATGGCAAAGACATAAAAGGGAAGGTACAGTTTATACATGAACTTTATCATTTAGAATAAAACTAATACAACTACAGTCATAGCTAAGCTTATATACTAGGGATAAATACATGCACCTTGAAATACAGCGACGGGTACACTTTGGCACAGTCATATTTGGAGGATAAATGTACATTCACAATCTCCAAGCGTGTTTGTGAGTGTCTGTATGTGTGTGTGTATTGGGGTTGTGGCCGGTGTCTGTGACCACATGTCCCTTAGTCCCCACCAGGGTGACTCTTTGAAGTCCCTAGAGCTGGTGAGAATCTCTTCTGTTTTTCTTCAATGAGGTAACAAAGGTGCCAATGGGCAATTGGTCCCGGACTTGCCGGAGCCGATTCGTGATTTACACGCACAGTTCAGGAGGCTAAAAGCATTCTGAGGATTCTAAAGTTGGCTGGCAGATCCGATTTTGAACAGACGCTACAACTGCTAGCTAATATCAGCACATGTGCAACTACAATTAGTTAAGAGATTGTCACTGCATCAGCAACTACACAGTTACTGGCTTTAAATAAAGCAACATGCAGCATAACATCAGTGTTTCTGGATCATCACTGACTGAAGCACAGGCACTACTCTTCCGCACAATGGTGACACAAAACTCAGACAACAGAAACCCTTTAAATCCCATCAAAACATTAAACACCAAACATCTAGTGCAAAAACACATAAAAAAAAACAAACAAACAAAAAAAAAACACTTCAATTCAACATTTACTCTGATCAATTATTGAGTTGTACTAACTTTCACTAATACTTAAATAATTAAAATAATTAACCTGTTTCATTTAATAAATTTGACTGTTATATTTTACAGTACATTGCTGTTTTTTCATGATTTTACAGAAAACTACTGGCAACAGAGTTGCCAGTAAATTATTGTTTTTCTACAGTTTGTTGCTGTAAAATTAATTTACAGTTGTTTTGCTATGTGTGTTTATTCATCTTACACCTTTAACCCTTTAAACGCCATAACAAAATCCCCAGTGTTTAATGAACACTTATATGTGTCCACACTACAGAGTGTTAGAGTAACACTGAAGCACTGTTGAAGTTAATGAGATAATTCAGTGATTAATTAAGTGATGATTGAGAATTAGTGACAAACACCTGCTGTTAACAAGCAGAATTGCTGAAGGAAAAGAAACAAGAACAGAAAAAAGAAAATCAGAAACACAAGAACTACATCTGACTTCCAGCCACAGCCTTAGATGAAATCAACTGAAGATAAAGAAGACCTTAAATCGCTCAATATCTCAGCAGCGGAGGGTTAAACAACAAAAATAATATTACCAACTTCACTTATTACTAACCAGATTGACTTTATTTCTGTCAGATGTCTACAGAAGTTCTTATTGAGAACTAACAGATGTTGTATTGTTTTTGACGTTACCATGATAGAGGTCAGTGCTCGCTTTAGTTGTGCTCTTGACACTTGACTTATAATGTTAGTTTCTCTTTGGCTGCTGTAAATGTGTTTTTTCTTTTTAAGACACATTTATTATAGCATGGAGAAACTAAGAAAAAATATAATAGTGTGTTGTTGGTTATGTTTTGATTATAACATGATCATGTAACGCTTAATTCATTAAACTTATCCAGTGTCTAATCCATTATCAGAAATGTTGTCGTTTTTAATAAATTTACTTTTATATTACACTGTGATACTACAGCAAAAGATGAAGCAGTGCTGAGCAATCAGTTAAGAATTTTTAAAAGTTTTTTTTTTTTTTTCATTTACAAAAAATGTTTAATCTATGGCATCACTTACATTCATACAGACATCAAGAATCATCAATGAATCTCAACAACGGTGACAGTCAACAAAAAAAGATAAACAGATCAACTCTGAACATCATAAAAACACTACTAAAAGTCAACACAAAAACAACAGCAAAAATAAAGGCAAACAGTAAGAATTAAAGAAAATAACCAGGCAATTCAGCTGCATAATTTATTCATGCCGCAATGCATGCTGGAAGTCATGGATGATTTTAGTACTATGCTGGTACCCAGCATGCATTGCGGCATGAAGCTTTTGATTGTCACCATTGTTGTGATTCATACGCCAATTCTTGATGTCTGTGTGACTCTTTAAATAATTCAAAATGTTTTGGGCACAAACTGTATTCAAAAATCCTTCATATTTTCTGGTTGTAACATCACTGATGGCTCTTATGTGTAAAATCACAGGAATACCTAAGAAAAGTATAAAACATCACCTACATAATAATAGATTAGACTCTGATGAGATCAATATCATGCCATAAAATGATGATTACAAGCATTAATAATTAGCAAACAGCATCTGATCACATTTTCCTTTTTGTCATAACAAATGTGTTTTGAAAACACAGTTACAACAGCCAAAGAAAAACTAATGTTAAATAATCAAGGGTCAAGAGTACAACTAAAGCATATTCTGACCTCCATTATGGTAACATCAAAAGAAACAATAAAACAACATTTAAACCTCTGTTAATTCTCAATAAGAACATCTATAGATGTCCGACAGAAATAAAGTCAGTCTGGTTAGTAATAAGTGAAGCTGGTAATGCTGTTTGTGGAGTTGTTTAATCAAATCTTGAGAGATTTAATGTTTTCTTTTATCTTCAGTTGATTTAATTTCCTTCCTTCATTTCCTTTCCTTCATTGATTCTGCTTATTAACAGCAGGTGTTCATCAGTGTCTGAATTCACACACATGTTTTCATTCACTCTGTCAAGTGGACTATATTAGTGAACTAATATAGGGAATAGTGAATGAGGGTATAGGGTGTGATTTGGAACACAGCCTCAGAGTGCTGAATTTGAGCACTGTTAATTCACGGTATATTGCTGTAGGCTACTTTCTCAAAAACGTCACATATTACCCAGAATGCATTGTTTTCTATGGTATATTACTGTTTAATGGAAAACAGCATGTTACTGTAGAAATGTGGTCTTTTTTTTACAGCAATTTTTTACAGTGTATAGTCAAACCAAACATTTTTCAGACATTTTTTGTATATTTTTACAAGTGGGTACAGGACACCGTAGTTCATTTATGTAAGTGAGGATAGCAAAATAAAGTAAATTGTGACATATTATACCCAAAAATTCTTCATACAGTGGACTACCAGTAAAATTGATAACAATTTGGAACCAAAAATTACTCAGACACTTTGACCTGTGTTATTTGACCACTTTGCTTAAATGTTATCTGACAATTAAGATTAATTTCTGACACAGTTTAACTCTGAGATCTTGTCATATTTTATTACCATTTTTTCTTTTCAACTATAGTGAATAAATTGTATTAATGAATGAAATGTTCAAGGTGTCTGAATAAATTTTGGTTTGACTGTGTATATATATATATATATATATATATATATATATATATATATATATATGAGACCAGAGTATAGATTCCCAGAGGTCTATATTTTAGTAAATATGGGCCTTGGAAAAGGCTAGCTGACTTTATTGTGCTTTGACTACAGTAGGTAGTTCACAACCATGCATGTCACTTCCGCAGGCTGCATATTACTATATCACTCTTTGCATAGCTTTTGCTGGCTCTGAAACATTTGCTTGTTATTTCTCCTGCTCTTTGTCTAGCAAAAAAATCACTCATCACTTAATGAAAGCTTAAAAATGAAGGCCTGATCTGAGGAGCGGGAAAAGTGCTCGCATTCCCTCATCCGAGGGAAATGGCACAGCAAGCGAACACCCGTGGCTACCTACGAGTAGACAGCACACGGGTGGACACCGGTTCCACTCGGAGATTGTAATATCTCGCGAATGTATTCGGTGTCGCCCAGCCTGCAGCTCTGCAGATGTCTGCAACAGAGGCGCCGTGTGCCAACGCCCAGGAAGAAGCAACACCCCGAGTGGAATGAGCTCGCAACCCGAGGGGGCACGGCTTGCCTTGGGACTGGTACGCCAAGGCAATGGCATCCACTATCCAGTGGGCCAACCTCTGTTTGGAGACAGCCTTTCCCTTCTGCTGACCTCCAAAACAGACAAAGAGCTGCTCAGAGCCCCTGAAGCTCTGCGTGCGGTCCACGTAAACGCGCAGGGCACAAATGGGACACAGCAACGCAAGGGCTGGGTCTGCCTCCTCCGGGGGCAGCGCTTGCAAGTTCACCACCTGGTCCCGGAAGGGAGTGGTGGGAACTTTGGGCACATATCCAGGCCGGGGTCTCAGGATAACGTGAGAGAAGTCCGGCCCGAATTCCAGGCACGAATCGCTGACCAAAAATGCCTGCAGGTCCCCAACCCTCTTGAAGGAGGCAAGCGCGGTCAGGAGCACTGTCTTCAAAGACAGATGTTTCAGCTCAGCTGACTCAAGGGGCTCGAAGGGAGCTCTCCGCAGGCCCGTGAGGGCGACAGAGAGATCCCAAGAGGGAATGAGGCGAGGCCTAGGGGGATTTAACCTCCTGGCGCCTCTGAGGAACCTGATGACCAGGTCGTGCTTTCCTAGTGACTTGCCATCGAGCACATCGTGATGTGCTGCGATGGCGGCCACATAGATATTCAATTCATTTGATATTCAACAGTGCTTTGATCTGCCTGCATTGACACTATTCTTTAAGAGCTGCTGTGCAGCCAAACAATGTACCAGTTATCAATGTAAAGCTGCTTTGACACAATCTACATTGTAAAAAGCGCTATATAAATAAAGGTGACTTGACTTGACTTGACATAGACCTTCAGGGTGGAGGGGGACAGCCTCCGCTCCAAACCCTCTTGAAGGAAGGAAAGCACGGCACTGATCGGGCATTTCCGGGGGTCTTCCCGGTGGGAAGAAAACCACTCAACGAACAGACTCCACTTCATGGCGTAAGCGCGCCTCGTAGAGGGGGCTCTAGCCGAAGTGATGGTGTCAACTGCCGCAGACGGTAGGCCACTTAAGTCTGCCACGTCCCGTCCAGGAACCACACGTGGAGGTTCCACAGGTCAGGACGTGGGTGCCATATGGTGCCCTGCCCCTGAGAAAGGAGGTCCTTCCTCAAGGGGATGCGCCAGGGATGGGCTGTCGCGAGGAGCATGAGTTCTGGGAACCAGGTCCGGTTGGGCCAGTACGGCCCAACTAGCAAGACCTGCTCCTCGTCCTCCCTGACCTTGCACAGTGTCTGTGTGAGAAGGCTCACTGGGGGAAACGCATACTTGCGTAGACCCCGGGGCCAGCTGTGTGCCAGTGCATCTGTGCCGAGGGTCCCCTCGGTCAGGGAATAAAACAACTGGCAGTAGGCGGATTTCTGAGAGGCAAACAGGTCCACCTGTGCCTCCCCGAATCAGCTCCAGACCAGCTGGACCGCCTGGGGGTGGAGTCTCCATTCCCCCGGGAGTTGCGAGTTGCAACATGTGACGGGAGCGTAGACCACCCTGGTGGTTGATGTACGCTACCGTCGATGTATTGTCCGTCCGGACCAGCACATGCTTGCCCTGCAGCAGCGGTCGAAACCGGCGCAGAGCAAGGAGTACTGCTAGCAACTCGAGGCAGTTGATGTGCCAGTGGCGTTTGGGTCCTGTCCAGGAACCCAATGCCGACTGACCACTGCATATGGCACCCCAGCCGGTGGTGGAGGCATCTGTTGTAACAACCAGATGCCTGGACACTTGTACTAGGGGAACCCCGGCCCGTAGAAAAGCAAGGTCCGACCACGGGCTGAATGTGCGGCGACAACTCTGTGTGATGACCACAGAGAGTGAGCCACGGTGCCATGCCCACCTCGGGACTCGATCGTGAAGCCAGTGCTGAAGCGGTCTCATATGAAGCAATCCGAGCGGTGTGACCGCGGCTGCAGATGCCATATGCCCCAGGAGCCTCTGAAATTGTTTCAGTGGGACCGCTGTTTTCCGTGAGAACGAATTCAGTCAGTTCAGCACCGAGTGTGCACGCTCGTTGGTGAGACGTGCTGTCATGTTGACCGAGTCCAGCTCCACACCGAGAAAAGAGATGCTCTGCACGGGGCAAAGCTTGCTCTTTTCTCAGTTGTCCCGAAGCCCCAACTGGCTGAGGTGACTGAGCACCAGGTCCCTTGTGTTCGCACAACTGCTCTCGCGACTGGGCCAGAATGAGCCAGTCGTCGAGGTAGTTGAGAATGCGAACGCCCACTTCCCTGAGCGGGGCAAGGGCCCCCTCTGCGACTTTGGTAAAGACGCGAGGAGACAGGGACAGCCCGAAGGGTAGGACCTTGTACTGATATGCCCGCCCCTCGAACGCAAACCGCAGGAACGGTCTGTGTCGAGGAAGGATCGAGACATGAAAGTACGCGTCCTTCAGGTCGATCGTTGCAAACCAATCCTGGACGCGAACGCACGTGAGGATGCGTTTCAGCGTGAGCATCTTGAACGGGAGCTTGTGAAGGGCCCGGTTCAAGACATGCAGATCCAGGATAGGCCGTAACCCCCCGCCTTTCTTGGGTACTATGAAGTATGGGCTGTAAAACCCAAACTTCATCTCGGCTAGAGGGACAGGCTCTATTGCGTCCTTCGCCAAGAGAACCGCAATCTCCGCCCGCAGGACAGGGGCGTTTGGACCT
Source organism: Ctenopharyngodon idella (assembly GCF_019924925.1). Taxonomy (NCBI): domain Eukaryota; kingdom Metazoa; phylum Chordata; class Actinopteri; order Cypriniformes; family Xenocyprididae; genus Ctenopharyngodon; species Ctenopharyngodon idella. The sequence goes on from NC_067234.1 coordinate 10,810,608, forward strand.
GTCACCGAAGTGAACAGAACACCGCTGAACCTGGGTGGACGCCTGGCGAACTGAATCGCCGAGTCTGACTGTCCGAATGAGCCAACGGGACGGGTTGGGAAGGCGTAGCCACGCCTCCAAGCACCGTACGAGTGGAACCATCCGGGCAGCAGAAGTACCCGCGGGGGGGCAGCGTGGAGCACTGTGGCCCAACTCGGGAGGCAGTGCGTCCCGAAGTCGAGGCCGTGAGTGGGGTCCACTCACGTGGCTCCGAGTGGGCAGGGTGGCGTGGGGAGGCTGTGCGTCCCCGGGGCGCCAAGACCCTGCCCGTGGCGAAGGAAGGAGTGGCTGAGACTGAGGAAGCGGAGCTTCGCTCACCCTCAGCACAGACCTTCTTATATGACCCAGAGGTGTTGGAAATCGCTCTTTTATTGAAACTGTGGGTACCGCTGACCTTAGGACCAGCGGCGGAACAGAAAGAAAACAAAACACAGGATTCACCGTCTCCTGCAGAGCAGTCTCCATCACCTCTGGGTCTCCCGTCTCAGGGCCGCTTCTTAGCCCTCTTCTTCTTCAAAGACTTGGCGGCCTGGGCGGGTGGCGTGGCCTTCCTGCGGGAGGCTCGGGGGGGATGGGATGGCTCCAATCTCCCGGAAGCCTGAGCCGCAGGAGGACGCCCTCGGCGAGGAGCAGGCGGAGGCACGGCCCGTGGCGGATTGGTGGCAACATCACGCCGGCGCAGGATGTGTTTTATGGCCTCCGTCTGCTTTTGCACTGCCGAGAACTGCTGTGCAAAGTCCTCGACAGTGTCGCCGAAGAGGCCGGCCTGGGAGATGGGGGCGTCGAGAAAGCGGACTTTGTCGGCGTCCTTCATCTCGGCCAGGTCCAGCCAAAGATGCCGTTCCTGGACCACCAGGGTGGACATCGTCTGACCCAGGGCCCGCGCCGTGAGCTTCGTCGCCCGGAGGGCGAGGTCGGTCGCTGTACGCAGTTCTTGCAAGAGCCCTGGCTCAGAACCCTCGCCTGATGGACCTGCAAGATGGCCATGGCATGCAGGGCAGAGGCCGCCTGTCCAGCGGCAGAGTAAGCCTTGGCAGCAGGAGCGGCCGTGGTCTTACTCGCCTTGGACGGGAGACGCGGACGGTTTCGCCAGGTGGCCGCGGACTGCGGGCACAAGTGCACCGCAATCGCACGTTCCACCTGCGGAATATCCACGCACCCCTTGGCGGCCCCATCGTCGAGGGTAGTGAGAGTGGAGGAGGCAGAAGTATGGTTTCTGGCAGTGTGAGGTGCCATCCACGTCTTCTGGAGCTCCTCATGCACCTCCGGGAAGAAGGGCACTGGGGCGGGACGTGGCTGGGAGCCACGGCCCGAACCCAGAAACCAATCATCCAGCCGCGAGCGCTCGGGACACGGTGGAGGGTTCCACACGAGACTGATGCCTGCGGCGGCCCGGGCAAGCATGGCAGTCAACTCAGAGTCCGCTTCCGACTGAGCAACCGTCCCTGAGAGCGGAAGCTCGGAGTCGTTGTCGTCCTCTGAGTCATCTAGCCCACTCCCCGATGCAGCAATCGACATCTGGTCCTCCTCCGGAGCACCGAAAGTGACACGGGGGAACCCCGTGGAGGGCCCCGCGGCAGCAGCCGGCAACTCGACGGCACATGGCGTTGCAGAGGAGGGGGAGGTTCGTGGGGGCGGACCCGACGAAGAGGCTCCCACTGTAACCCTCAGATCTCCCAAAGTACTAAGCAGAACGGCGGCCTTACCAGCCGCGGGTGCTTGGGTATTAACAGAGGAGACTCGTGCCTCCGTGTTAAAGAAGGAGAGTCGCGATCTCAACGCCAACATGGACATGCCCTCGCAATGAGGGCACATGCCATCCACGAGCGCTGACTCAGCGTGCAGTTTACCCAGACACGTGAGACAGTGATCGTGGCCGTCAGAGGAGGTCAGGAAACGACCGCATCCAGAAACACACGGATGAAAAGACATCTTGAAAAAGACGCTGATCGCCCGTGCTTGCTCTTTTTTTAGTACACTCACCAGCCGAAGCACACAGGGATGAGAGCAGCACCGTCCTGTGGGCAGCGCGCCGTCACACCCACCACTGAGCGTGCCTTCCCACCAGCTGGAGAGACTCGAGCAGCCACCGGAACCAAAAACAACAAAAGCAATTAAAATTGCTGTTGAAGGAACTGGTCCTAAGCAATTAAAATTGCTGTTTTTGTACTCTTTTTCAAGAATATTCACTCAGAGGAGAAAGGAAGATCCAAACCGATCGGCTCCGAAGCAAAAGTATGAATGCAGGTGAGTATGCCGGGTCTATTTATACCCGGATGCCGGGGGCGTGGTCCGGCATGTAAATCTCACTGGCCAATTCCCATTGGCTTGTTTTGTATCCCTTGGAGGTGATTGGGCTCCCAAGCGAGACCCCATTATGTCAGTATCGACGTAACGTCGAACGTGACTGACTGAATGGGAACTAAGTAGTTCTATTATATTTACATCTTCTTTCTGTAGTTTCACTCTGTTTCAACATATTCATCGTGGTGTGGAATAAAGCAACATTCTCCCACAAGCCTATGTGTTGGAAAGAGTTTACCTATCTGTCTAACTTTGGGAAGAGAGACGCCATTGTGAGGGCAGAATAATCATACTTACCTTTTAATAAAAAAAATGCCTTTAACTTACGCACATTTTTTATTTAGCTCTATTTAGTAAATATGTGTGTGTGTGTGTGTGTGTGTGTATGTATGTATGTATGTATATATATATATATATATATATATATAGTGGTTAATAAAGTCAAATCATTGTATGTGAGAGAGTCAGCTCTAATATCATTGCGTTCCTATTAGTCAGTGTTAGAGGAGCTCAGCTTAGCCTGACAGTTAGCCTGCCCCGGACCAGGCTAGTTTCCCAGCATAAGTTGTAACTGAGTTTGAACTCATTTAAGTTTGTTTTATGAAACAGAATTCGCTGACAATAAGTATGACTAACTAAAATAAGCCTGGCTTGTTTTCTAATCTCGTTTTATGAAAGCCCTCGGGTGCTCATGTTTTTGTCATGTTTGTTGTGAGCACATGGCTCATCATGTGTTTCTGTCTGCCATGTGCTCTCCTGTCAATTGTTTAACCCCGCCCATTTTGTTACCTGATTATTGGTTAATTTGCCCCACCTGTCCTCTCTCTTTACCTGCCTTGTTTGCTGTCCTATTTATTCTGTTTGTGTTTGCAGTCCTGTGTAAGATTGTTGACAAATGTGCTTCATGTTTACCGGTTCCTCGTGTGTTTTCATGCAGTCAAGTCAAGAAGTCAAGAAATGAAAGCTCTAGCATAAGTTCTGCCAGGAAGACTCAAATGTTAAGTCACCTATTAAGTTTAGTATTAACCAATAATTATCTAACACTTGGAGTATAAAAAGTCGGTACTTACACGTCTGAGTTCGCAGATGATGAACTTTTGGTTGCTAGCGCTCAGTTGCAAACCAAAAATGTCACTGAATACGCATGCCGTTTGTGACTATTCAGATTCTGATGAAGATTTCGTCCCACTGTCTCCTCTTACTGTGCGACATAGTAGCGTCACATGGTCCAGACGCCATTCCAAGATGTTTCTGCTCCACCTGCAACTTTAAATTTCAATCTCTCCACTTTAGTCCCACCTGATTGCAACGTAACCTTTCATTTGCTGAATTCTAATTGCTTTTAGCATTTACAGAGACATTTTGTGTCAAGTTTTTCCAGATCAAAGGGAAGAGTTAGATCTTTATCTCTCTTAATGATGGCTGACTTTAACCAAAGATATGGGGGTACATTATTTTATCAATATCACAATTCCTTCTCAGCAAAATCTGCCTCCTTCATTTCCCTTTTCAACACAAGATTGACTGGTCTGTTACCGACACTGAACTGCTTGTCCGTCATTTTGGCAGTCAAAAGATCTTGGCTTCTGCTATGTGTACAAACCCGATTCCAAAAAAGTTGGGATACTGTACAAATTGTGAATAAGAAAGGAATGCAATGATGTGGAAGTTTTAAATTTCAATATTTTATTCAGAATACAACATAGATGACATATCAAAAGTTTAAACTGAGAAAATGTATCATTTTAAGAGAAAAATAAGTTGATTTTAAATTTCATGGCATCAACACATCTCAAAAAAGTTGGGACAAGGCCATGTTTACCACTGTGTGGCATCCCCTCTTCTTTTTATAACAGTCTGCAAACGTCTGGGGACTGAGGAGACAAGTTGCTCAAGTTTAGGAATAGGAATGTTGTCCCATTCTTGTCCAATACAGGCTTCTAGTTGCTCAGCTGTCTTAGGTCTTCTTTGTCGCATCTTCCTCTTTATGATGCGCCAAATGTTTTCTATGGGTGAAAGATCTGGACTGCAGGCTGGCCATTTCAGTACCCGGATCCTTCTTCTACGCAGCCATGATGTTGTAATTGATGCAGTATGTGGTCTGGCATTGTCATGTTGAAAAATGCAAGGTCTTCCCTGAAAGAGACGACGTCTGGATGGGAGCATATATTGTTCTAGAAATTGGATATACCTTTTAGCATTGATGGTGCCTTTCCAGATGTGTAAGCTGCCCATGCCACACACACTCATGCAACCCCATACCATCAGAAATGCAGGCTTCTGAACTGAGCGCTCATAACAACTTGGGTTGTCCTTGTCCTCTTTAGTCCGGATGACATGGCGTCCCAGTTTTCCAAAAAAAACTTCAAATTTTGATTCATCTGACCACAGAACAGTTTTCCACTTTGCCACAGTCTATTTTAAATGAGCCTTGGCCCAGAGAAAACGCCTGCGCTTCTGGATCATGTTTAAATATGGCTTCTTTTTTGACCTAAGGAGTTTTAGCCGGCAACGGCGAATGGCACGGTGCATTGTGTTCACCGACAATGTTTTCTGGAAGTATTCCTGAGCCCATGTTGTGATTTCCATTAAAGTAGCATTCCTGTATGTGATGCAGTGCCGTCTAAGGGCCCGAAGATCACGGGCATCCAGTATGGTTTTCCGGCCTTGACCCTTACGCACAGAGATTGTTCCAGATTCTCTGAATCTTTGGATGATATTATGCACTGTAGATGATGATAACTTCAAACTCTTTGCAATTTTTCTCTGAGAAACTCCTTTCTGATATTGCTCCACTATTTTTCGCTGCAGCATTGGGGGAATTGGTGATCCTCTGCCCATCTTGACTTCTGAGAGACACTGCCACTCTGAGAGGCTCTTTTTATACCCAATCATGTTGCCAATTGACCTAATAAGTTGCAAATTGGTCCTCCAGCTGTTCCTTATATGTAAATTTAACTTTTCCGGCCTCTTATTGCTACCTGTCCCAACTTTTTTGGAATGTGTAGCTCTCATGAAATCCAAAATGAGCCAATATTTGGCATGACATTTCAAAATGTCTCGCTTTCAACATTTGATATGTTATCTATATTCTATTGTGAATAAAATATAAGTTTATGAGATTTGTAAATTATTGCATTCCTTTTTTATTCACAATTTGTACAGTGTCCCAACTTTTTTGGAATCGGGTTTGTCATCATGGACACTCTGCATTGTTCTGCCCTAAAGCATTCGCTAGCCAAGTTCCGCCCGCTGTCCGTGGTGCTGAAAATGTAAGGCTTTCTTTTGACGGCAGAGGTCATCCTATTATAGATTTCAACGGCATTCCCTTATGCAATAATTTCAATCAATCCGTTTGTTCTTATCCTCAATGTAAATTTGCTCATGTTTGTAGCTTTTGCAAGGATCCACACCCAAAATCAGTCTGCCCATGCAGGTACAGGTCTGCAACCCGAGGGAAGGCCCCAACTCGGAAAAAAATTTGAATAGACACCCATCAATTCCTATTAATGTTCCAGTTCTCTCTCGCTACCTCTCTTCTCACCCTGATCCTTTCCCATCTTACTACTTCCTATGTTGCTAAAAACTTACAATCAGCCTTATCAGAGACTAACGTTGTTTCAGCTCTGCTAGAAAAAGAAGTAAATAAAGGATATGTCATTGGCCTATGTCTTTCACTTCTCCTCCTTTCACTCCTTTTCACATTAATTCCATTAGTGTTGCAACCTGTAAATATTCTTGTAAAAAACGTCTTATTTTTGACATCTTCTCCACATTCTAACAATACTGCAAGCGTTAACGAATGTATTCCTTTAGCCCCTTTTTCTCTGCATTATGCCTTGCTCGATAACGCCATCCAGCTAATTAAGTTAGCTGGTCAAGGTGCTTGGTTAGCTAAAGCGGACATCACAGATGCTTTCAAGACCATGCAAATTCACCCTTCAGACTGGCCACTTTTCAGTGTTAAATGGAATTCTAAATTCTATTTCACAGTGAGGCTCACATTCAGGTGTAGAAGCAGTCCCCATATTTTCAATTGCCTTTCCGAAGCCTTGTGTTGGATCCTGCTGAATGTCTGTAAGCTTCCTTTCATTTTATATTTGCTCTGACTTTTTGCTGATCGATTTTCCTTCTTCCCAATCTTCAATTCTTGACATGTTTGAACAGATTTTTAGTGATGTCGGTATTCCTCTCTCGGAAGATAAAACCCTGGGTCCCTCTACTTCGCTAGAATTTTTAGGCATTTCACTCGATTCAATTAACATGCAAGTTTCTCTTCCAAATGAAAAGCTTCTAAGAATCAGGTCTTTTATGGAGTCCTTTTTCTCTTTACGGGTCTGTAACGAGTCGTCACTCGAGTTGGGATCGAAAATGATTAGGTAAAGCAAGACGGAAAGATACTGGTGTGATTTGGAATGGGCCAACGTACCTTGGGCTTAACTTCTTGCAGGGGAGCTTGAGACGTAAGTCTCGGGTAGATAATCATACCCACTGGCCAGGACGATACTCAGGACCTGGACGACGATGTCGGTCAGCTTGTTCTCTCAGACGGCGCACCGCATGCTGAAGATGGGTATGAGCTCTGTTCCATGTGGCCTCGCTCCGATTCATGCAGTCGTTGACAGCAGGTACATTAGTGGGTTCCCCGGACCAGGGGAACAGCGGAGGTTGGAACCCCAGAATACACTGGAACGGAGTGAGTCCGGTTGCTGGCATCCAGATCGAGTTCTGAGCATACTCAGCCCACATTAGGTATCGTGACCAGTCATTTTGGTGGCGGTTGCAGTATGAGCGGAGGAAACGGGTGAGTTCTTGGTTCAGGCGTTCAGTCTGGCCGTTGGACTGCGGATGATAGCCGGAGGTGAGGCTGACATTGATGTTAAGTGCTTGACAGAAGGCTGACCAATGACATGAAGTAAACTGTGGGCCACGGTCGGATACTATATCCTCTGGCAGACCGTAGATACGGAAAACCCAGTTGCAGAGGAGTTCAGCTGTTTGCATGGCTGTGGGTAATTTTGGCAGAGGAATGAGACGGCAGGCCTTGGAGAAGCGGTCAATGACAGTGAGTATGGTGGTATAGTTGCTGGATGCAGGTAGGTCGGTCACGAAGTCGATGGCAATATGGGACCAGGGGCGTTGAGGTAGTGGTAAAGGTTGCAGGAGACCAGCAGGTAGTTGATGTGATGGTTTATTCATGTTGCAGGTCGGACATTGCTTAACAAACTGGGTCGAGTCCTTGTTTAATGTGGGCCACCAAAACCGATTCTGAAGGAGATGGATGGTAGCTGTGATGCCTGGATGACCGGATGAAGGTAGGTTGTGTACCATCTCTAGTAAACGACCACGGAAGTTCTCGGGGACGAAGACTTTGTCAGGTGGGCAATCGGTCGGGATTTCGTTCTGAGCGTTGGCCTGTTCCAGCTCGGTCATGATATCCCACTGTATGGGTGCAATTACAAGAGAAGCGGGTAAGGCAGTTTCAGGGTTTTGTGGTGCGAGCTCACCTTCGTACTGACGGGAGAGAGCATCAGCTTTAACGTTCTTGGAGCTCGGTCGGTAGGTGACAGTGAAATGGAAGCGGGAGAAGAACAATGACCAACGGGCCTGCCGGGGATTAAGTCTCTTAGCTGTCCGAAGGTATTCGAGGTTCTTGTGATCCGTTAATACCACAAAGGGATGTGTGGCCCCCTCCAACCAGTGATGCCATTCCTCGAATGCTGCTTTCATGGCCAGTAATTCTCGGTCTCCGACCTCATAGTTCCGCTCTGCTGCTGTGAGTTTTCTGGAATGGAAAGCACATGGGTAAAGTTTAGATGGATTACCTTGCCTTTGAGAGAGTACTGCACCAAGACCGGTACTGGATGCGTCCACCTCGACTATGAAAGGGAGCGAAGGATCAGGATGACATAAGATGGGGGCTGTGGTAAACCGGTTTTTGAGTTGTTGGAAGGCTTGGATGGCGGAAGGGGTCCAGTTGAGGGGGTTATGTCCTCTCTTCACCATGCTCATGAGAGGGCAGGCTATGGCGCTGACGTTGCGGATGAAGCGCCGGTAAAAGTTTGAGAAACCCAGGAAGTGCTGCAGCTCTTTGAGGGTAGTGGGTTGTGGCCAATTGAGGATGGTGGACACTTTTTTCTCATCCATGGCTACTCCGTCAGGACTGATTATGTAGCCCAGGAATGAGGTAGATGTCTGGTGAAAGTCACATTTCTCAGCTTTGGCATATAATTGATACTGAATCAATCGTTTGAGGACCATTCTGACCTGTTGTACATGTTCCTCCATGGAGTCCGAGTAGATCAGAATGTCGTCGATGTAGACGATCACGAATCTGTTGAGCATGTCTCTGAAGACGTCATTGATGAATGCCTGGAAGACAGAAGTACTATTGACCAGCCCGAAGGGCATAACGAGCTATTCATAGTGTCCAGTGGCTGTTGAGAAGACAGTTTTCCATTCATCCCCTTCTCTAATTCGGATCAAATTATAGGCGCTGCGGAGATCTAACTTCGTGAAATACTTGGCGGAACGTAGCTGTTCTAATGCTGCTGGGACTAGAGGTAACGGGTATCTGAACTTTACAGTCATATTGTTGAATCCTCTGTAATCAATGCAAGGACGGAGACCGCCATACTTCTTGCCCACGAAGAAGAAGCCCGCTGAGGCAGGAGACGTAGAGGGACGGATGAAACCTTTGGCCAGCTCCTCTTCAATGTATTTCCTCATGGCCTCCGACTCAGGTTGTGACAGAGGAAATATACGCCCTTTGGGTGGAGTGGTTCCTGGAATGAGATCAATGGCACAGTCATAAGTACGGTGAGGAGGTAGCTGAGAGGCACGCACCTTGCTGAAGGCTATGGCCAGGTCTCTGTATTCGATGGGTAGGTTGAGGTCTGAGGTGGGTTCAGTGGGGTCAGCGGACTGGTAAGGGAGATGAGTGAGACAGGCATTTGGTTTGACAGTGTTCGTTCCAGTGTGTGATTTGACCCTCTCTCCAGCAGATTTGGGGATTATGGGTGTGTAGCCAGGGCAGACCTAGGATGATGGAGGAAGTGGAAGTGGGAAGGATTTGAAACTGGATGGATTCAGTATGGAACAGTCCGGTTAGCATAGTGAGTTGTTGTGAGATGGTGTTAACATGTCCGGAGCCCAGCGGCCGGCCGTCTATTGCTTCCACTGTGAGAGAAGAAGAGCACTCAATTAACAGAATGTGGTTTTGTTGAGCAAAACTTTGGGACATGAAGTTTCCCGCTGCCCTGAATCCAGTAATGCAGAAGCGGATATGCGTTGATCATTAAACAGAAGTGTAATGGGTACAGACACGCACATGTCAGAGCTGTAATAAGGATTAGCATCACTCACCGACCGGGGGTTTTCAGGACGGGAACGCACAGGACAGTTGTTTCTCACATGGCCGGGGTTTCCACAGTACAAACATAGAAGGTGGGTTAGCCTGCGACTTCTCTCCTCCTCAGACAAATGGTAGGAATTAATTTGCATGGGTTCTGAATACTCTGGGTCCACAGGGGGAGAGGAACGAACATTGCGTTTAAGACTGGTCTTACGGGAACGCATGAGATTGTCATTTTGGATGGTAAGTTCAATGAATTGATCCAGGCTCCTTCATCACGCCTTCATCATGGCAGGCGAGCTCCGTCTGTAATTCATGAGACAATCCTCTTCGAAAACATACTTTAAGTGTGTCACTCACCCAATTGGTCTGTGCTGCAAGTGTGCGGAAGGCCAGAGCATATTCAGCCGCCGTTCTACGCCCCTGGGTAAGCTCCATTAAGCGATCACCGGCCCCTTTTCCGTCACTGGGGTGATCGAAAACCTCTCTAAATCTCTGCAGAAAGTACTCAAACGAGGGAAAAGCTGACCCATCGTCTCTCCAAACAGCGGTAATCCACTCCAAAGCCCTCCCGGTGAACAATGAGCAGACGAATGCGATCTTTCCTGCTTCAGTGGTGTACAATGCAGGTTGCTGACTAATGAAGAGGGAGCATTGAAGAATGAAGCCCTTACATTTAGTGGGATCGCCGTCGAACTTCTCTGGGAGGGATAGGCGTGGATTCCCTGGCGGCGGCAGGTGAGTGGAGACCATGTAGCGCTTTCACCAGTTCCTCAGTGAGTGACGTGAGGCGATTGAGCTGATGTTGGTGTGCAGTGAGCTGACTGGCTTGTGCTGACATGGTTGCACACAGGTGAGAGAAAGCCGCTGGATCTTGTGCTGGCGAAGTCTTCTGTAACGAGTCGTCACTCGAGTTGGGATCCATAAGCAGGCTTTTATTAGAGAAATGCGTAGTACAACAGGCAGGGTCAAACAGGGGCAAACAGGAATGATGAGGGACAGGCAGAATCGTAGTCAGGGTACAGGCAAGGAATCAGGGCAGGCAGATAACACTCACAGTCCAGGTAACAATAAACAGTCCAAAGGCAGGCGGCAGAGATTCGTAAACGAGAAGCAAACAGGATCAGTAACAGGCAGGCAGATAATACAGGAAAACGCTCAGAAATGTACACCGTGGCAATACAAGACTTCGCAATGGTGATGGGGAAATGAGGGCCTTAAATAGTCCGGTAAATGAGCTTCAGCTGGGTGTGGTGATTAGTCCAAGGTACGGGGCTGCTGGGAAATGTAGTGCGTGAGTGTGTGCACCTCAGTACTCGGGAGAGGGTTCCCTCCGATGGCCAGAGGAGGGAATTACGGAGTTCGTCTCCGTGACAGTGTCATATCTAAGTGTGATATGCTTTCTCTGCTCGGTCACCTAAATTTCGCTATGAGTATTATTCCTCAAGGCAGAGCATTTATTTCTCGTCTGTTAACGCTGGCTTACTCCGTGCCAAATGTAAGTGACCCAATTCAGCTAGATGAAGATTGTTTGTCTGATCTCAGATTTTGGACTCGCTTGTTAAATAATTGGAACAGGCATTTCTTTGGAACGGCTTATAAACATATTAATGACAAAAGTCTCATTACACTGTATTTAGCACAAACTAGGCTACAATAATATGTGAGTAACATACATGATTGTATTTCTGAGAGAATTACGTGCATGTTTTTTGTAAAAACAAAAAGTCACTGAAATAAGGCCTCAAAACACATACTAAACATTGTTTTCACAAGACTTTTGGGAACTGTATATTTTAGTTTTTGCTTCAAAATGATGTGGAAATTATCCTCCCTACTGACTGACATAAAACAATGTATTGATTTTAAATTTCTAAGACACTTTTTGTTTAGAAAGCCCATATGCGTGTCACAGACACGCCAGGCTCCACAGTCACCCAATCACATCGCACTCCCTCTCCTGAATACTGACAAGCCTCACCTGACACCAATCCACACTCATCACCACTGCCACATAAAAGACACGCCAGTTCACTCAGTCACTGTCCGGTCTCGTTAACACTAACCTGTGTTCACTTACCTCCTGGACTCCCTTGCTCTCTACTTACCTGTCTCCAGCGTCCTCCGTGATTCCCAGTGTCTCCTCGTCTCCTGTATTTCTCCAGTGTGTCATCTATTCCACGTCTCCTGGTATCCACGCTCCCTAAAGAACATTCAGACAAGTATCAGTGCCAGTTCATCTGCTCAGCGATCCATTCATCTGCCATCTCTTACCTGCACTCTGTTCACGCTCTGCATTACCTTTAATAAACCTGTTAATCCGTACCTGTGTCTCCGCTCCCTTCTGTATGTAACAGAAGACCGGACCAACACCGCCCAGGTAACAGCATGAGCACCCCGGATCCCATTCAAGAGCTGGTCACTGCACTTCGTCGCACCTTCGCCAGCACCTCCACGACAACAACACCAGCGAACACTTCCGCATCCACCGCCGCAGCTCCTTCACCTCCCGTGGTCGCCAGTCCCATGGCCAAACCGGCGCCCTTCTCTGGTCTGGCGGAGGATTGCAACGGTTTTCTCCTGCAATGTTCGCTGGTCTGCCTTAGGGAAGCGCCCTGGCCCGGGGGTGTCCGGACAGCCTATTTTGCACGGCCGTTCGTTGACACCCAGCGTCGCCCCCTAGCGGTCGCGCCCCGTCCAGGAAAGTCCTATCTGTCCAACTTAGGCCTATTTTGCACGCCGTGGACGGCCGTTCATGGACAACTCATCGTCGCCCCCTAGCGTTCGCTCCCTCTGTCCAGGAACTTCGTATCCGTCCCCTGTCGGCCTAGCCAGGAACTTCGTATCCGTTTTTCCCACGGACAACCTATTTTCCCTTGCATCGGCTGTGCCTCCCTTGGTGTAGTCATCTTTGTGGGGTTCCCCTTCCTCACCCTGGTCCCTGTCTTGCCCAAGTCTGACCAGCCTGCCTTGTTGGCTCTGCCCTTGCTCCCTGCCCTGTTGATGCCACTCAAGCTCCCTGTATTGCCCTGGCCCTCAGCCAGGACTCTAGATCCGCCATAGCCCATCTGGTCTGTTCCTCCGGTCCCATCCTGGCCATCTGCTGGGGTTCCTGATTGGCTGAGTTTGTTGTTTAGGGTTTGACCACGTCTCATGTTGAGCCGAACAGCGACCCCTTTGGTGTAAGCGGGTAATACAGCTTCCTGTTCATTGACCAAGAAGCAGACCTCTGGAATGGTCTGGCCAGACATGAGGTTTTCAGTGTTGACGGGAACAACAGGGGGCTGTAAAGTCATTGGAGCCCACACTACCCCATTAATAATGTCCACATGAGCTTTGAGGTGGATCAGGAGGTCTGCTCCAATGTAGACATCATGCGTTAGGTCCCGAAGGACCAGGAAGTAATGGGTTAGAAGGCGGCCGTTCCATTTCAAGTTCAGAGCGCAGATGCCCTTGGCCGTCGTCATGGTTGACAGGCGACAGTCTAAAGGGAAACGTGTGCGCTTGTTGGCAAATTGGAGGTCCGGTGTGTTTCCAATGAGAGCATCGAACAGGGTGTGGCTGATCGCTGAGTTGTCTGCCCACAGTGCGAGAACAATGTCTGTCGTTGTTAAACCATTCAGCTGCAGGTCTGCTATGACCTTGGGGCAGAAGGAGTCAGAGTCTGTGGTGAGTTGAAGGGTGCAGAGTAGCGAACTTGAACTTTGCTCTGGTGCTAAGACGGTATTCCCGCGGCTAGCTGCAGGATTTCCCGTGACCTCTGTGACCTGACAGTCTGGCTCAGGTGACCTGGGTGACTGGAAGGGCAACGGTTCTCGTACTTGAGCCCAAATTTTCAGCTGTCTGAAGTCCAATAAGGGCTCAAAGCGATCTAGCAAGTCTTTGCCAATGAGCAAGGGAAACGTGTCCATTGGTGAAATGTATACGGGGTGTACCAAGCTCATTGGCCCGATGGTTAAATGAATGAGAGCTATTTGTTCAAGTTGGACCTCATTTTGGCTGTACGACTGCACATTCAGCTCACATCTTTGTGAGATCTGCTCCGGTGTCTACGAGGGCTTCAATTCTCACATCATTTTCCACAGTGATGGCTTTGTACAGCTTTCGGGCCACCCCCTTTTCAATAAGGTTCCCCAGGAGTCTTGGTACCGGGGCTTGGGTGCTGACCGGTAAGCAAGTGGGGCTGGTGTCATGTGGTTCGTTAGGGAGGCAGACAACCAGAACAGCACTTTCTGGTAACTTGGAGTCTTGGTCGTCGGTGTGATGACGTGGGTTGGTTTGCTCTGGATGTGCAGTCATCGGCTGAGGTGACTGGGTGACGCGGTTACTTAGTGATGCACTAACTGATTCTGTGGTTAGTTTCTGGTCAGCAGTGATTTGGGTGTGAGGTTCTGTCGGAGGGCTGTCAGGGCAGACGTTGGGGGTAGGTTTCCCTCCTAGTCATAAGGAGTCTGGCTTGTCTTTCTTGTCTTCCTTGCGGGGCTTTTTCTGAATCAGCTCTTTTAGGACCTTCAGGATCTCTGCAGACTCAGACATAGCTGCACTGTTCTGCTCCTGTGAGAGCTCGGACTTGGGCTTGTTCGGTGCATGTCGAGAGGCGTTTTGTCTTTGGCGGTCGGGGCTTGAAGTTCTGGCCGATGAAGATCTGCCATTTCTGGGTCGCCGGCTGGCCTCCCACGTGGCGCCGCCCTTTGGGTAGTTGGATGGACGGGGCTTGTCCCAGACTCTTTCAGAACGCCCAGTCTGGTGTTTGGGACGGACACCCTCATAGTGAGGCTGCCCTCTGTTGGCCGGGAACTGTCTTGACTCTCTGTTAAACGGTCTGTCACTGTGGTGCGTGTGTGCGCCCTCTAGGGCCAGTTCTGGACAGTGATCAGAGACCGGGTAAATGGTTGGATATTTAACAGTCTTTTCAGATGCAGCCTTTTGCTTAGAATAAGCCTTGTGGGCTAAATCTCGCAGCTGTTGAGTAGACATACTCCGTGGGCAGGCCAAGACTCCCAGATGATGACTCACCGCAGGGTGCAGATTTCGGAGAAACAAAGTCTTAAAGTTGAAATCTTCCTCCATTCCTGGCTCGTTACGTGCTCCGAAGTAGGCCCTTCGTAGTCTGTTGTAGTACGCTTGTGGGGTTTCCAGTCGGCCCTGTTTAAGGTCCATGGTCGCGAGGAGCCCTTGGTCCGATTCAGGGTCAGAAAACTCTCTGATCAGAGCCTGTCGCAGCTGCTGGTAGTCTGATTTGACAGCTTCTGGCTGCCGATCTAGAAAGCTGCGCACATCACGGCTAGGCGTGATTCGGAGTAGATACAACCTGTCCCATGCATTCACGTTGGCCACATTTTGCAGCAGAAAGTCAATGTCCTGCAAATACGTGTGCACGTCAATGCCCCTTACTGGGTTTGGGGTGAAAGTGGGGATATTCTTTGCTAGCTTGTCCAGCTCTTTGGGAGCCATGCCGTGGCTAGTGGCACAGGTTTTCTGGAGAGGCTCCCACCCTTTTGCTGTTGAAGAAGGTTCTTGGCCGCTCGCGGGTGGCATCTTGGGCAGCGGACTTTCAACCCCCTTTTGAACTAGGGATTCTTGACTGGGCCTACTGGCCAGGAGAAACTCTGTGAAGTGTGCTTCCCCTCCCAAGTCACCTTGCAGTTTGTAAGAATGTTTCAGTTCTCTGTGAACAGTGTCCAATTCATCTCTTAAATAGTATCTTTGTTGTTTCAAAGCAAGGATCTCACTTCGGGCCTGTTTAAGATGATTTTCGCAGGCCTGGGCCTTAGCGTCCCTTTCTTTCAGTTCGATCTCTGCTCTTGCTAGGAGAGTTTCACCTTGTTGGAGTTTTCCAGTTAGTTCCTCCCCAGATTCTTTTTCCAACTGCTCTTTACGCTCCGCCTCCAGGTGGAGCTCTGCAAGGGCTTTTTGGAGTCTCTCTACCTCCTCTTGTAGCTCGGGGTCGGATTCATCTGCTGTCCCACGCTGGTCTTGGGTCTCGAGGAGTAGCTGATCGAGGTGATGTTGAGTCTGGGCCTGATTTCTTCGGGCCTCCTCGGCCTGAAGCTTGAGCGCCGCTGCTTCCTGCTCCAGGAGAGCGTTGCTCCTTTCGCTAAGCCTCACCTGGGCAATGAGGTTGTGGGCAAGGCCGCCAATGAGCTTGGCCCATTCTTTGTGGTTGTAGCTCTGCGTCGGATCGTGGGCCATTAGTCGATTTAGGTCCCCGTCCAACTGCTCACGGCTCAGGTGCTGGAGGTCACCGGCGGCGTTGGGCAGGAATGCGTTGGTCATGACGCCCAACCAGGTCTCGAGATGATCCCAGTGGGTGTCAGGGCTGGATGCTCGCGACATAGTGGCTTTACTGTTGACGAGAGAAAGACAGCACAAAAAGAACCAATGCAAGCTCGCGCAGGACTGGCGGGTTACGTAATACGTAATTAGCTAATCTTTGTGTGTGATTCCAGTTGACTAGTGCAGACAGTTATTGGAATATAGGCCAGACACTTATTGTTGATGACCAGGAAGGACCACGTGGGTTCATTTGTGTGGGTGGGTGCCAGATCTGAATAAAGATTTTGACAGGCGGTAGCTCAGTTGGTCCTCTAAATGACTCTGGCTGCTCAGGTCGTTTATCTATTATTCAGCTTCCGTGATGGCTCTCACAGGTTCTGCCTTTACGTGAACTGAAAGACACAAACACAGCAAAAAAAACCCAAATAGAACAGAACAGGATGGAAGCAATTAATGAGAAAACAGAACAATAAACAAATAAAAAGGAATAAAATAGAACAGAATTAAAGTGAGCACAGGAAGGGCTAGAGAGAAGAAGTGAACTTAAACTTCCTATCACAGCAAGGTTTTATGCCAGGCCCTGACGAGGGCGCTGTCACATTATAAAACCTAGAGGGATGGTATGGCTTAAAAGTAAAATGGGTTGGCCAACACTTAAATGATCAGAGAATATCTAATATATTCTGTGGCTTTCAATAAGTGAATGGACTGTATGTCATTAATCTAGGCCTGGGGTGAATTGTGATTGCTCAGATAAGAACTCAATGGTGGGGGCAACCTTTCCTAGACGCTCCAACACTTGACTGCGGTGTCTGTCGGCACCCTGGCTCCTTTGTACCACGATGCAACCACTAAAACAGTGACTTTTAGCACAATTGGTAGATTTGCAAATGTACTCTGTGTTTTTGCCAACAGCCAGGCTGACAGGTCAAAATTGAGTTTTCCCTGAACCCAGCGTCTGTCCCCTCAAGGGGCAGTCACTCCAAACGGGCAGTTCTGTTGTGCAGAAGCCTGAACAGGGAAATTAAACAAAATTGCCTTTGTTGTCAGCCTGGACTCGTTGCCTCCCTGCACCTGAGATACCCAATTGCTGATGTCTCTGCGGGTTGCCGGTGGCACAAGGTCAGAAATGTCCACGATTCACGCACAGTCAGTCCGGATCCGCCAGGCCAGGTGACTCCACTCACTGGAACTCACTGAAACAACTGTCAACTCACCACCGAGCACTAGAGGGGGCACTATCTGCCAGTACACCAATGGTTAAGTAAACACAACTTAATTGTAAATTTAAATCTCAATTTAAATCTTGTTTAAACCAAATTTAAATAATTAAGTGTGTAGGGCAAGAGAATTGGTGTCTATAATGACAGTCAGAATGAACTAGCTAAAAGCAGAACAGAAATAAACAATAAGACAAAGTAAAAACAGTTCAGTGGCACTTGATTCAAATTTGCATTAAACTCTGTTTAAGTAAATTCCAATAAGTGCATAGAATAAGACAATGGGAGGAAAAGAGAGGAGAAAAAAAAAAAAAAAAAAAAAAACCTTCCCTATTTGAGAATGCCCCCAAAGGGGGAGTGCTCCTTAATGAGCAAATACCAATTGATGACACCAAAACTTAATTTTAAATTTAAATTAAACTTTGTTTAATTTAAATTTTAAATAAGTGTATAAAATAAGGGAGGCTTGGGGGTGAGACTATTACCAGCAAATAACAAATAGGATACAGAAATAAATGTGAATAACGTAGACAATAAGGAATCACAAGGAGGGAATTTCCAAAGTAAAAATAATTCAAGAGAGGAAGAGAAAAATTCTAATAAAATAAAGGAGAATAAAGTAAAAATGTAGAAACAGGAAAAAGGGAAAAGAGAAAAAAAAAAGAAAAATGCCAAAGGAAGGGAATTTACTTATCTGGGGAGTGCTTCCAGAAAGTGAATTCTCTTGTTGGAAGAGGAACTTAATTCAAATTAAAAATTTAAACGCGTGTTTAAACTGAATTTAAATCAGTAAACCACCTTCCAAATACAACTGCAAAGGATTACCATCAAAAGAAATTATAACAGCAAGCAAATTAAAATACCCAAGAGGAAGATGGAGAAAAAAAAAATTCAGATCAAGGCAAGGAAAGCAGACCTAACCCAGAACGCCCACAAGGTGGCGTCAATGAGTCCACACAACAATGACGTAGGGAGGTGTGCCACACACCTGAACAGACTGCCCTCTGGCGTTTAGTCAGAGGTACTGCATCCACCTACTTTAAAAACGTGACTTTTAAACCTAGCGCACGGCTGATTTAACTGCAACTTATCACTTACAATATTTAGAATCTCAGCGGATTCTTTTGTGTCAGTTCACTGGACACGAGTATGCAAACTTTTAGCAGGATTTCTTCGCTGCTGTTGCAAATTAACACTGGATCAAGGTGTTAATAACCCCCCCCCCCCCCCCCCCCAATTTTACACATCAATCAGATAAACTGTTTTTCAGATTAGATCTGCACTAGGTAACGTTATTGGTTAGCTATGCCAATGATTTACCAAGGGAGTGAGCCGCTATTTTGGATTATCGGACATACGCAATAATTCAAATTTAATAGGGCTACGAATTATGAGGCCTTCTGAGAGAGAGAGAGGGAGAACTTCGTCCCAAACTATCTTTTAAAACACGCTGAACAACGATTTCTTCGTTTTATTCAGGCGGAAATTAATATTAAACTGTGTTGCAAAGAGATTGTCGCCCTTTTGCAGATACAAGTTTGAATATTAAGTGGACTGCAGTTTATTTTAAACGTTTAACAATTGGTTAAGGTGTTTAGACACACCTAGCAGTTTGTTAACGTTTACAGAGTGAGGAACACGTTGCATCTTGTCTCACTGAAATAGAGTGCGCGTAAACATCAAATCACACAGATTTATTGAGTTGCTCACCCACAAAACCAAGTTTAAAACGTTGCCCGCATTCTCCACCAAAATAATGTTCTGTAGCGAATTACAGGTATTTAATCAATTAGCTCAAATCATGGGTGCAATATATATAATAAATCATAACGTGTTATGATTAACTATAATATAGATGGACCCAAAGAGGGAATTATACACATATATGGTGAATTAATTACAACGGATTATAATCAGTTGCATATATGGTTAGTTCTAGTTTAATAGTTGTCTAGAAAACTATTATAGTTCGTTCAGCAAACTATGGGTTTTTCATAGACTATTATAAAAGAAATGTTATTCTCTGGCCAAGAGAATAACTTCCTATTATAGCATAAAGCGTAAAGCAATGTTGCAGAATCAACGTAGAAGTGACTTGGTTTTCTGAATGCGCAGCAGAAACAATCAAGCATGAATATAATGTATTTAATATATGAAACTACGGATACAGAGGCTATACTACTAAATATACACAAATAATACACATATATAGAAAGCGAAAGTAAAGTCAAGAAAACAGAGGTGATCAAAGAATGGCAACTTACGAACAGTTAAAACCTTTGAGAGCCAGCAAGGAAACTCAGCTTACACATCGAGCTTAAAACGCTTCGAAAAGAATGGTTCTATACTTGCATAGGTTCAGGTGCTGTGGTCGTTTCGTGTTTCTGCAGGAGTTTCGGTGCGTGCGGCTGAAGCGATTGGTCCTTTTCCGAGAAGGTGTTCTTCTGCAGGGTTTTCAAACAAGGGTTTAACTTAAGAGTAAGATAACCGGAAAATAAAGAAAAGAGTCCGTCTCCTAGGCGATGAAGAGTGAAGACTTCGGGCGACAGATGAAGAAGGTTTAACAAAAGAAACTTGTGTCAAGAGACGCGTGTCATTGTGTTTTAAGGACAACAAACCAGAACGCCTGTTTGGGTACATCAGCCAATGATGAGGGTGCGATTTTGGTGGGCAAACTTTTTCTTTGTCTCCATTTATGACCTAATTTGCATGGTTTATGAAGTGTCAGATCTGAGTACATTTTCTTCAAAGTACCATTAAAAATAGAAAAATGCATTTTACAGTGATGTGACATACATTTTCAATTAGGGCATAACGAAAGCTTTACAATGAGACCAAACTTGTCAGATGGCAAAGACATAAAAGGGGAGATACAGTT
This sequence comes from Ctenopharyngodon idella, assembly GCF_019924925.1. Lineage (NCBI taxonomy): Eukaryota > Metazoa > Chordata > Actinopteri > Cypriniformes > Xenocyprididae > Ctenopharyngodon > Ctenopharyngodon idella. The sequence goes on from NC_067234.1 coordinate 10,830,679, forward strand.
TATACTTGAATTTTATCGTTTAGAATAAAACTAATACAACTACAATCATAGCTAAGCTTCTATACTAGGGATACATACGTGTACCTTGAACTCAACGACGGGTACACTTTGGCACAGTCATATTTGGAGGATAAATGTATATTCACAATCTCCATGCGTGTTTGTGAGCGTCGGTATGTGTGTGTGTATTGGGGTTGTGGCCGGTGTCTGTGACCACATGGCCCTTAGCCCCACCAGGGTGACTCTTTGAAGTCCCTGGAGCTGGTGAGAATATGTTCTGTTTTTCTTTACTGGGGTAACAAAGGTGCCAATGGGGCAATTAGTCCCGGACTTGCCGGAGCCGATTCGTGATTTACACGCACAGTTCAGGAGGCTAAAAGCATTCTGAAGATTCTAAAGTTGACGGGCAGATCCGATTTTGAACAGACACTACACTATTAAGTTGGCACTACAGGAGTGGAGGCATTAGCTGGAGGGTGCCAAACATCCATTCACTGTTCTCACTGACCAAAAGAACCTTTAATGTCTACGAGAGGCCAAGAGACTCAATCCCCGCCAGGCACGTTGGGCTTTATTTTTCAATTTCTCCATCTCCTATTGCCCAGGACCTAAAAATGTGAAAGCTGTTGCTCTATCCCACCTACACACTCCAGAAGAGGTCAGCGAAGACCCTGAGCCCATCCTGTCCAAATAAATCATTGTGAGCCCCATCCAATGGTCCTCGAATTCAGTTTCCACCTACAATGCCTCCACCACCACTCCGCCGGGCTGCCAAACAAGCTTATAATACGTCACCAGAGTACAACGCACTCCTCTCATTCACTCCGTGCACTCATCTCTGGGCACTGGTCAGGGGCCAATAGCACCCTCTCACTGCTAAAAGATTGCTTCTGGTGGCCCAACGTGGCCAGGGATGTAAGAAGGTTTGTTCAGGGATGCTCTGACTGCGCCATCTCGAAGAGCCCACACCATCTACCATCTGGCAAACTCCACCCGCTGCCCATTCCCAACTGACCATGGTCACAGCTAGGGGTGGACGAGTATGTGCAGAACTTCCTTCGGTTCTTACATCCAGTGTGTACTCGGTTACCAGCCACCTCTCTTCCCCTGGTCTGTAGAGCCATCAGATGTTTAATCTGTCAACTACTGGTTCCGAGAGAGTGAGATGGTCTGGGGGCAGCTTCAGCGGGCAGTGCGTTGGCGCAAGATGACAGCAGATCATCGATGTTCTGCAGCCCCGTCCTACCAACCCGTTCAGAAGGTCTGGCTGTTGACCCTGCAAGAATCTCCGTCCCAGATACATTGGCCCCTTCACCACCACCAAGCAGATCAATCCTGTCATTTACCAGCTCCAACTTCCACCTCACTACAGAATACAATCCTCCGTTCATGTGTCTCTTCTCAAGCCTTACCATTCTTACATTCCTGTTTCCACAGAGCCTGGCCCCACAGTGGAATCCCCCTTCCGTTGATCCTGGAGGACGGCGTGACCTACAAGGTTTATGAGATTTTGGACTCCCAGCGCCGTGGTGGTGTAGCAAATTAGCTCAAAATAAATATGATAATTAATCATAACTAGTTATAATTAATTATAAATACTTAATGTAATAAAATTAATATTGCAATCAATTAACCTGTTTGGCCAATGAACACTCAGTGTTAATTGTTTATTAATTCTAAGAAATGTTAATTTCCAGGTTATGGGAAATAACAATCTTACGTACAGTACTACTCAGAGCATGTAGTCAGGATCGGCATAATTAGGGACTCCAGTATATGAGCATGAAACACGGACAACTTTATGTGTGACATGAACAAGACTTTATTAACTAGACTAAACACTTAACTACTCTAACATTCACACACATACTGTCACGGTTCCAGTCATTCCCGGACTCCATTTCCCACAATCCTCCCTGGTTATCACCTGCACTCACTCTACCAATCAGTAATCACCACACCCAGCTGCAGCACATTACCTGGACTATTTAAGCCACTCACATCCACATACACTTTGCGAGGTCTTGTTTATTCCCGTAGCAATTCTGCCCGCCCGCCCTTTGGACTATTCGCTCTGTTTTGGATTTACAATTGTTATCTGCCAGCCCTGACCCATTGCCTGTTCCTCGACTATGATTCTGCCTGCTCTCTGCCATACCTGTCTGCTGTTGTTCTGCCATTGCCTGTCTGACTACGAACTCTGTTTAATAAAAGCTTGCAAATGGATCCAACCCTGAGTCCCGCTTCGTTACACATACATGCATAGTTTACCAAGGGAAAGAGAGAGCTGAAGCACAGTACAGGAAAGCAAGAAGTTACAGTATTGTTTGAAATTCAGCAGATCAACAGCCTTGAGCAAACCATCAGTTTAGTTTTAACAGGCCCTTCTTTAAAAGGGGTTAATGTATCCAATAATGAGACTAAGTTTGATACTTGCATGTCTTGCCCATTTGAATTAAAACTGTCCTGATGCAATTTGTGGAGGCTCCCATTGAATCTTTGCTGATATTGTCTTGATGAAAGAGAACCAGTTGGATTCAGAGGATCTTTGGTGAATGGAAGGTCTAGGCCGGAGCCTGGCACAAGCTTGGGGTTCCTTAGAAGCTTGTAGCTTCTTATCATCATCTTCACATCAGCATTTTTCAGTACAGGAAAAGAAAGTGGGAAGAGACCATGGTCTTGTGATCAGTGATTTTAAAGGGTGAAGATGTCACACCCTCTTGAGGTGTCTAAGCCAATAAGGAGTTGCCCCTGTAGGAAACTTTTTCCTCGTCGAAGCAGAGACCAGGAGACGTTGGGATATCTTTCAAGCAGAAGTTACGCTTTATTGAGAAACGCGCTGTGCGTCACTGTAGTCATCCAAGTCCAACTAAGGCAGCGTACTTGGTAGTTCATATACATTCAAGGGGGACGGATACATAGAGTAGAGGTGGAGACAATCTAAACAAAGCATGCAAATGCAGTGCAGGAATCAGCCCATTCCCTACATTTCCCAGCCATGATCTAATCAGCATAACGGTGTCATTCAAATGCATAGGTGCTAATCCACTCAGTCTGACAGTATCGCCCATACCTTTACATTATCATAGAGACAAAGGCACCGTTGTATCTTGAGCTTGTCCTACAAATGGTCAAGAAGTGCATGAAGACAAAAGGTTAATGTTACAGACACCTGGGCTGCCTGCCTTGATCTCCTTAAATTGTCATTATCTTTACCTCAAAATGTTAAATACAATATACTTCACCTTAGTATTTCATGTGAGGTTATGTCAGGATGTAGGATCAGCAGATCTTAAACAGATTCTTAAATTTGTAATCCCACACCCCTTTAGAGGGAAGTTTTACAAGTCTTTGTTCTGTAGCAAGATATTAGCATAAGATATTGGATTGGATGTATGAGAGAAGAACCTTCTAGATTCTTATAATACTAATGTGTCACAGAGTCGGCAACATGCAACATTAATTAACAAATAGGAAACGGATATTGGAGTCCGTGATACCAAACATGCTACCCATGTGATTTTAGTTAACCATAAATTTTCAACTTTGAAACATTAATAGTTCAAAAGAGAGAATACATAGAATAAACCCTATAAAAGGAAAATCATGAGAGGGGAAAATTGGATATACGTTTATACATTTCTCATGTGGTTATATATAGAATATATAGGATAAAGAGGGTTTATTTGTCCTTCTCAGAAAGAATGAAGTCAGAGTCACTAGTCTCTGCAAAATTCTTTCTGATCATACAAGTTCTTATCAGTTTTCCTGTGTCCTGTAACAGGACACCTAGTTCTGCCTGTGTGTTAGCTATGTTTGGGATGTTAGTTGCAGTTTTAGGGGGATGGGTTCACAGAACTTTGAGAGAGTGAGTTTCTGGATAATTCATTAAACATAATGAATAATTGTGTGTCTAATTGGTCCAGACGCTACATACTTGACACTAAAATTTTAAAATTCTTGAAACTAGAATTTATGCAGTCAAGATGCATTTACACTTTACAGGTATTTCCTGGAACCGTGTAACGCTTTGCAGTTGCAGTTTGTTCAATTCGCACCATCAAAATGAACCAAATGAAAAGTTGGCTTCAAACTTTTATTTTTTTCATTTTTTAGAATACCTCACAAACGGATAATTGTCACTCAGTTTAATTTTCAATTCTACAAGTTTGGGTTGTTGTGTCTGAATCTGATTTTTGAACAAACATAAAAAATGACTCATTATTCTGATTTTCCATTTATATAATTAGCGCTCGCAGGTGGATCGTACCACCAGTACCGCTGGGGGGGTGGAGCAAGTTGTTGATGTATTCACCCAGAGCGCTGTAGCGTTATGTATAGATCTATGGCACATCAGGCCAAGCAATAATTTAGCGCCTGCCCTACACTATATGTACAGTACGTTGAGTGGTTCATAGAGTTTTACTGTGGACTTGGACTTAAGTAGCATATAAAGAATATGGTCAGTGCTTAACTCAGTAAAGTTGGCAATACAGGTGCTGGTCATATAATTAGAATATCATCAAAAAGTTGATTTATTTCACTAATTCTATTCAAAAAGTGAATCTTGTATATTATATTCATTCATTACACACAGACCTGATATATTTCAAATGTTTATTTCTTTTAATTTTGATGATTATAACTGACAACTAAGGAAAATACCAAATTCAGTATCTCAGAAAATTAGAATATTGTGAAAAGGTTCAATATCGAAGACACCTGGTGCCACACTCTTATCAGCTAATTAACTCAAAACACCTGCAAAGGCCTTTAAATGGTCTCTCAGTCTAGTTCTGTAGGCTACACAATCATGGGGAAGACTGCTGACTTGACAGTTGTCCAAAAGACGACCATTGACACCTTGCACAAGGAGGGTAAGACACAAAAAGTCATTGCAAAAGAGGCTGGCTGTTCACAGAGCTCTGTGTCCAAGCACGTTAATAGAGAGGCGAAGGGAAGGAAAAGATGTGGTAGAAAAAGGTATACAAGCAATAGGGATAACCGCACCCTAGAGAGGATTGTGAAACAAAACCCATTCAAAAATGTGGGGGAGATTCACAAAGAGTGGACTGCAGCTGGAGTCAGTGCTTCAAGAACCACTACGCACAGACGTATGCAAGACATGGGTTTCAGCTGTTGCATTCCTTGTGTCAAGCCACTCTTGAACAACAGACAGCGTCAGAAGCGTCTCGCCTGGGCTAAAGACAAAAAGGACTGGACTGCTGCTGAGTGGTCCAAAGTTATGTTCTCTGATGAAAGTAAATTTTGCATTTCCTTTGGAAATCAGGGTCCCAGAGTCTGGAGGAAGAGAGGAGAGGCACACAATCCACGTTGCTTGAGGGCCAGTGTAAAGTTTCCACAGTCAGTGATGGTTTGGGGTGCCATGTCATCTGCTGGTGTTGGTCCACTGTGTTTTCTGAGGTCCAAGGTCAACGCAGCCATATACCAGGAAGTTTTAGAGCACTTCATACTTCCTGCTGCTGACCAACTTTATGGAGATGCAGATTTCATTTTCCAACAGGACTTGGCACCTGCACACAGTGCCAAAGCTACCAATACCTGGTTTAAGGACCATGGTATTCCTGTTCTTAATTGGCCAGCAAACTTGCCTGACCTTAACCCCATAGAAAATCTATGGGGTATTGTGAAGAGGAAGATGCCATATGCCAGACCCAACAATGCAGAAGAGCTGAAGGCCACTATCAGAGCAACCTGGGCTCTTATAACACCTGAGCAGTGCCACAGACTGATCGACTCCATGCCACGCCGCATTGCTGCAGTAATTCAGGCAAAAGGAGCCCCAACTAAGTATTGAGTGCTGTACATGCTCATACTTCTCATGTTCATACTTTTCAGTTGGCCAAGATTTCTAAAAATCCTTTCTTTGCATTGGTCTTAAGTAATATTCTAATTTTCTGAGATACTGAATTTGGGATTTTCCTTAGTTGTCAGTTATAATCATCAAAATTAAAAGAAATAAATATTTGAAATATATCAGTCTGTGTGTAATGAATGAATATAATATACAAGTTTCACTTTTTGAATGGAATTAGTGAAATAAATCAACTTTTTGATGATATTCTAATTATATGACCAGCACCTGTATATTTTCACGTAATAATGGCTTAGTTTCTCATAATGATGAGAAAAGTTTCTCGTAATAATGACTTAACATCTCATAATAACGATAAAGTTTCTCGTAATAATGACATTGTTTTTCATAATAATGAGAAACCTTCTCTTAATAATGAGAAACATCTACGCATCCGCGAAGCAGCGGAGCAGTAGGGCGTGGCACGCTAGCGACATCCGCTGGTCAAAGCCGTGTAAATGGGAGAACGTAGCAAACATGGCACGTACTGCAAAACAGTTGTTTTCGTTAAAGTCAGTGTAATTTACAAAGTGCAAACTATAATATCATTAAATAACATAAATTATAAATTATCAGTATATCCTCAATACTTTTCCACGCGCGGGAGAAGGTGGTTACTGTGGTAACGAACGACGCCTGCTTTTGCTCACGGTGGAAACTGTTTCATGAACGCTACGGTTTACAAAACTATCAGATTAACGAAGGAATATGACATTTATTCGTTAAGTTTAAGTGTAATGTCTTCATAAAATGTGTGGGTTTATGTGTTAATATTAACACGTATTTCACGAATAAGTCTAGGCTATTTTATGTGCAGGTTTGCCTAGACATACAGAAAACACGTACCTTTTAAGATCATTAGAATGTGTGCAAAACTGCTTGAAAATATGTTTAGCAGATGTTTGTAGACAGCTTTCCAGATGAAACGTTCTTTAACAGAGGTGTGTGCTGTCTTATCTGTTTGAAATCCACGGATCACCATTTTGTGTTGCTGCTTGTTACACAAAAATACAAAATGAATGTTACAAATGAATAAAAGACTACATCTCATACACTGATAATTTATCAATAATGTTATTTAATGATATTATAGATTACACTTTTGCAGAATGTGCAATGTTTGCTGAAATTTGACCAGCGAATGTCGCTAGTGTGTCAGGCCCTTCTGCTCTGCTGCTTCGCACATGCATAGAAGTTTCTCATTATTACGAGAAAGTTTCTCATTATTATGAGAAACAAAGTCATTATTACGAGAAACTTTATCGTTATTATGAGATGTTAAGTCATTACGAGAAAGTTTCACATTATTATGATTATTATTACCCTGCTAAAAAAAACAGCATATGCTGGTTAAGGTAGGTTTTGGAGCTGGTATGCTGGTTTTAGCTGGTTTATGCTGGTCTGGTTTATGCTGGTTTATGAGCATACCAGCTCCAAAACCTACCTTAACCAGCATATGCTGGTTTTTTCAGCAGGGTACAAGAAACTTTCTCATTATTATGAGAAACTAAGTCATTATTACGTGAAAATATATTGCCAACTTTACTGAGTTAAGCACTGACCATATTCTTTATATGCTATTTAGGTCCAAGTCCACAGTAAAACTCTATGAACCGCTCAACGTACTGTACATATAGTGTAGGGCAGGCGCTAAATTATTGCTTGGCTAGACGTGCCATACATCTGTACATAACGCTACAGCACTCTGGGTGAATACATCAACACCTTGCTCCACCCCCCAGCGGTAGCCTACTGGTGGTACGATCCTTCTAAAAAATGAAAAAATGAAAGTTTGAAGCCAACTTTTCATTTGGTTTATTTTGATGGTGCGAATTGAACAAAGAGCTGCAAAGCGTTACACAGACCAAGCAGCCAGAGAAAATCTAATGTTAAAATGTCAAGAATCAAGAGCCATCTAAACCAAACGCTCACCTCCAACGGTAACTTCAAACTTTATTATTTTCTATAAAACACACACGTAGAAGGCGACGTTCTCGTGACCTTGCGCAACGTTCCCTAAAAGTTCTCTAAAGGTGACGAAAATTCTGAACCTTTACAGAACATTAGGGACGTTCCTAAAATGTCCTCTTTTGGTAATGAAAGTGCTGCAAGTTCAAGGTTCCTTATATGACTTTAGGGGGACATTCGAATTTGGTTAATTTTATGGTCACATAAGAACGTTACAAAGAGGATATTTGGGACATTAACAGAACGTTCCCACACAGTCCTCTGTTGGTCATTTAATAACATTCTCGATATGAGTTTAGGGGGACGTTCTATATTGGTTATTTTATGGTCACGCGAGAACGTTACAAAGAGGACATTTGGGAATGTCCACCAACCCTTAAAAGAACTCCACATCGTGACTGTCTCTGAACGTACTGGGAACGTTACTAGACAATATCCTTAACACCAGTGGGGATGTTCTTTTAAGGGTTGGAGGACGTCATTTGGTGGACCTTCAGGGAACATTCAGAACGTTCTGGGAATGTTTAGGGGACTATTACTATAGGACATTCTGTTAACTTCCCAAATGTCCTCTTTGTAACCAAAATAGAACGTCTAAATAACCAATAAAATAACCAAAATGGAATGTTCCCCTAAAGTCATATAAGGAACCTTGAACTGCAACACTTTCATTACCAAAAAAGGATGTTTTAGGAACGCCCTGAATGTTCTGTAAAGGTTCGGAATTTTCATCACCTTTAGAGAACTTTTAGGGAACGTTGCGCAAGGCCCTGAGAACGTCGCCTTCTACGTGGGTAAATTGAGTTAAATAAAAAAAATAAAGAATTGGTGTAAGTTTAAGGCCATTTTTTATTAAAAGGTAAGTATGATGAACCAAAACATTTAAAGAGAAGTAATTTCTTAAAAATTAAGTGTTATATAGCCCACTGAATCATTCTCAGACTCAATACTGACAAAAATGGAACCATTTGGGAGAGAACTGTCAGGAGACGTATTTCTTAGCACAATAGAAGACAGTGGTACAACAGGATTACCAAATCATTGTTTTAAGTGTGAAAATATAGAAAAATTAACACAGAAATTCAAAATCAATGGACCTGTGACAAGGCCCCTGAAACAATCAGGCCTTCATTTTTAAGCTTTCATTAAGTGATGAGTGATTTTTTTACTAGACAAAGAGCAGGAGAAATACCAAGCAAGTGTTTCAGAGCCAGCAAAAGTTATGAAAAGAGTGACAGAGTAATATGTGACATGGTTGTGAACTACCCACTGTAGTCAAAGCACAATAAAGTCAGCTAGCCTTTTCCAAGGCCCATGTTTACTAAAATATAGACCTTCGGGAATCTATACTCTGGTCTCAAATATATATATATACAGTCAAACCAACATTTATTCAGACACCTTGAACATTTCTTTCATTAATACAGTTTATTTACTATAGTTGAATAATGGTAATAAAATATGACAAGATCTCAGAGTTAAACTGTCAGAAATTAATCTTAATTATGTCAGATAACACTTAAGCAAAGTGGTCAAATAACACAGGTCAAAGTGTCTGAATAATTTTTGGTTCCAAATTTTTTATCAATTTTACTGGTGGTCCACTGTATGAATAATTTTTGGGTATAATATGTCACAGTTTACTTTATTTTGCTATCCTCACTTACATAAATGAACTATAGTGTCCTGCACCCACTAGTAAAAATATATCAAAAATCTCTGAATAATTTTTGGTTTGACATATATATATATATATATATATATATATATGTGTGTGTGTGTGTGTGTGTGTAACCTACAGGTTTTCTTTTCTTACTGGCTAAATGTTTTGTGCCCAAGATTTAATTAGATTGTTTTAAAATATATGAATACATTTCTCTCTGGTTTTGCAGAACAGAAATTAAAATCACAAAATTAAAAATTAAAATAAATATGCACAGACTAAATTTTAATTGGTAAGATGAATCTAAACTCAGTAAACGGCCTACAGTATATTTATATTAATAGTCAATTTACAGTTACTATCATAAAAATACACTTACTTGTAGGTTTAAAATTGTACATAAGGCACATTTAATGTCCAACATCAAATATTTTAGCAAAATGTATATTTCAGTCAGAATTATTGCGCTTCTATTGCGTCCCGTCTGTTTAGCGCACATGCGCGCAGCAGCGCTCGTTCACTGTGAAGTTTAGCAGCAAAATGGAAATATTTGCATGGCTTTCTAACATTTACAGATGAAGAATAAACTTGTGAAATGTAAGTTATGCACTGAGGAAAACACCATGTCTTAAATGCATAAAATAGCACAAAATGTATGATGTTTCCTATGGTGGACCGATTTGATCCATGATCGACCTCTAGGGCTGCTTAAGAAAAGCGTGCACACGCAATTATCTTGACTAGGTAAACCTGGATCAAATTAGCGGGACTGCGTGAACATCATTTACCTTTTATGAACTTTAGCCCCAACTCATTTGTTAGGTTCATTCAAGTCAGGTTTTGGAGTTTTATCCTCGCTTTTCTTAGCGTCTTTTATGAAACAGCCCTCAGGATTGTGCATAGCACAACAACAAGGGTGTCATGAATCAGGCCTCTGTGGTCCCTTTCGCTCACCACTAGAGGGCTCCCTCACCTGAATATTGACTTTCTCCCTTGAACTCCATTTCCAATAATCCCGTACCTGGTACTGACTGCCTTCACATGTGATTCTCATTCCCTGGACTATTTATTCAGCCCTGGTTCACCCATCCTTTGTGAAGTCTTGTTTTGCCTTGCTGACAATTCTGAGTGTTTTTTTTTTTTTTTTCTCTCTCTCTTCTTCTCCTGTTATCAGTGGCCTGTTGCATGAAGCTAGTTGAACAAACTCTGAGTTTCAGGGTAGGTTTGGAGTTGACAAATCCAGATAAATCCAAACTGGTTTAGATCAGGCTCAACGGGCTCACAAAGCTCGGTATAAACATTCTCTGTCAAGTCAGGTTTAATCTTGAGTTTTGCAATTAATTTTGAAGCACGTGCACCTGAAAGTGTGACGTGTGGCAAACAGCCAATCACACGGAACATGAAGAACATCAGTTTGATTCACTTCTCATGAGAGAGCTGCACAATTCACGTCTCTTCTGAAGATTAAAAGATCGTTATAAAAAATATCATGAAATTAAACGCTTTTACAACGCAGGAATAAACACTGCTGCTGCAGCGAAAGTTTGAGAAGGCAGCTGAAAGAAAATATCTGACTATATCAATGCATGTGAAGCAAACAAATAGGCCAAATAATGTATATAGCTTCACAAAGAGCTCAAAAAAATACATGTAAGCTTAACCTATTATATATTAATGCATGTATGTATTTTAATTTAAAAGTTTAATATTAAAAGTTTAATATTGTAAATTAATATAATTATATGAATATGTCATATGAATTATACATAATTATAATTTAATTTTCTATAAACTGACTTAATTTGGAGCGAGAAATGCAGGGGGAGTGGCTTTATTGCATCAGATACAGGTCACTACTCACACCTGATTGGTCGAGTTTTGGTCTGCTATCTCTAAACCAGAATAAAACCTGCTCCGGAGCAGGTTATAGCAATGTAGCATAAGTTAGCCTACCATAGCAATGAAACCCGCTTAAAACCTATCCACCTTCATTGTCCTGTTGCACAAAGCCGGTTTCAGTTTCTACCCAGGTAAGTTCAAGATTAGTTTGAGTAAACTCTGGTTTTTCAGGCTTATGAAGGTGGATTGGTTTTTAGCGGGTTTCATTGCTATGGTAACTTACGCTACAAGGCTAACCTGCTCCAGAGCAGGTTTTATTCTGGGTTAGAGATCATGAACCCAAACTGGACCAATCAGCTGTGAGTAAAGTGACACGTATCTGAAGCAAATAAAGCAACTCCCCCGTATCTCTTGCTCCAAATTAAAGCAGTTCATAGTGAAAACATTTTAGAGACAAAATTGCTCATCTTTTGCTGCTAATTATTTATTATATTTATATTATATGAATTATGTATAATTCATAAAATAGTATATTGATATTATTATTATATTACTTGACAATTAATATTTAACTTTGCTTTTAAATGTATATATTAATATAAAACATGCATCGATATATAAAGCTTTTAAACAAATTAAGCATATACATTTGAGATCTTTGTGAATCTAATATAAATTATTATATTATAAATTAGGCATATTTCTTTGATTCACATGCATTGATATAGTCAGATATTTTCTTTCAGCTGCCTTCTCAAACTTTCACTGCAGCAGTGTTTATTCCTGCCTTGTAAATGCATTTAATTTCATGATATTTTTCATAACGATCTCTTAATCTTCAGAAGAGAAGTGAATTGCACTGACGTTCTGCATGTTCCGTGTGATTGGCTGTTTGCCGCACGTGTCACACTTTCAGGTGCACGCGCTTCAGAGTTAATCGCAAACTCTGGATTAAACCTGAGTTGACAGAGAAAGTTTATACCGAGCGTTGTGCAACATCTGATCCTGATCCTAATCAGTTTGGATCTATCTGGATTTGTCAACTCCAAACCTACTCTGAAAATCAGAGTTTGTTCAGCTTCATGCAACAGGCCACATGAGCCAGAAAAAAGGTGAGTTTGCTTAAACTAATCTTGAACTTACCTGGGTAGAAACTGAAACTGGCTTTGTGCAACAGGCCACCGATTGCGTTGCATTGTTTGTTGACCCTGGACTGTTTCTTCTGTTATGACTCTTTGCTGCCTGCCTTTGTGATTTTGCTTCGTTTGCCGGGATTTACTCTGTACTGTTTGCTGCCTGCCTGTGCCTGCCTGTGCCTGCCTTTTGACTACATTCCTGGGTTACCTTGGATATATCTAGTGAAGAGAAATCGAGGCTTTCTGAAGCATTCATCAAATTGTACTGAAAAATGGTTCATTACTCAAAGCTTTTAACACAGTACGCATTAGCGACATCTGGTGGTCAGAATAGTTTTCTCCACCATATCAAACAAATCATCGCGGAGTGGCACGTGACAATACAAAGCTTCATAAATCTGTGGCATACAAGAGTGGAATCAATCTAGGATCAATACAATTCTATTTAATCTGATCTAATCTCATCTAAATTAATTTGTGCCAGTGAGACCACAACTTGTATGTAGCCTGGTCAACGGATTCACATATTTATCAATAATATAAAATATACAAGTATGTGATCATAATTAATAATTGACATGAGTAGTTGAAAAAATATTTTGGGTGAGCTGTTTAACCCTTACGTTCTTTTCGGGCCTCTGAGATTCCAGCTATAAAACATGATTAAATGCAATAGAGGTGTGACGTGCATTCAGTTTCTGTGTGGTGTTGAGTTACAGTTGACTCAGTTGAAACTATTCTACTGAATCCCAAAGAATTACACACACACATACACACACAACCAAGTCAATGTAAAGTTATACACAAGGGTTATGTGATGTGCTTTTGCAACTGTGCAAAGGTGAATAATAGATTTTTTTTTTTTTTTTTCAGGGAATGTGCTTGGGGTGTAGACTTAGACCGCAAAGGCCTCAATATTTTTATTCAAAAACGAGATCTGTTCCAGTGTGTTGTTCATTCGGTTCCTTTTTTTGCAGATTACTTCTCCAGCCTTGGAGAATACTCTCTCACAAGGGACAGAGGATGCAGGTGTAGTAGTAGTGTTTAGCCAGGTCATGGAGGTGTGGATAAGCCATCTTCTTCGTAGACCAGTATTCAAGTGGATCAACGCAACATGGCAGAATGGAGTCTCCAAGGTACTTCTGTACTTCCACTGTACTTGAGTCTGCAGTGGCACTGTTGGTACACTGTGGAACACTCGAATGCCTGTCCAAGGTTTTCCATAAGTCTACCATCACAATGTTTGATGATGAGCTTGTGGGTGCTGCTTAAGACCCTGCTGATGCTGCTGAGGTTCCTGGTGTTGGTTGAGCCTGTGGTGCTGTTGTTTGTGGTTGCTTCTCAGGTTTAGAGACCTTGATGATCGCTGCGCATTGTGAAATTAGATTTTTCACTGCTGTGCAAAGGTGTCATTACTAAAAACAACCATCTTAAAATGAGGGTCTAAAAGTGTTGCCAGAGCAAGGCGGTTTTTTGCTCATGAGTGACAAACCTCTCATTCAGTTGTTTGAGCAGGTTTGCAGCCAGTCGTGAGCCCATATCTGATGTCATTTGGGTACTCATCTCTCAAATGGATGTTTTAAACGTTCTGATCATTGGAATCACCTTGGGTCCTGACACCCTTTTCTCCTCTGACATTTCCAACGTGGATTGGTGGAAAGGCCCAAGAATCAAAAGGCACTGATTTATAGATTAATACTCCTCAGCCAGCTGTGAATGGTGACAGTTCTGATCTTAGAGTGGAGAGGACTGCTCCTAGAGCCTCTTGCTGCTCATACAGCTGCTGAAACATTGCAAAGGTGCTGTTCCATCTTGTTTCCACTTCCTGAATCAGCTCATGTTGAGGCCTGCCCATCTGGTGCTGGAACTGTGACAGCCTGTCCTTCGCTGTAGTGCTGGATCTGAAGTGACCGACGATCTTGCGCCCTCGGGTACGGAGGTCTTCTAACTCAGGGGTTGAATCAATGGCCTTCTTCACCACCAAGTTGAGACCATGTGCATGGCAGATTTTTAAAGTTTCAACACAAGCCACCATGTTTGCTGTACCATCAGTGACCATACAGCTCATTTTTCCAGAGATACCCCATTTCCCCATCAGAGTGGCTTTAGCCTCTGCGATGAGAGCTGCTGTGTGGGTCTTGGGGAACTTGGACATGGCCAGAAGGATGGATGAGAGCTTCCACTCTGAGGTCACATAGTGGCTTGTTACCACTATGTACGAATCAGTGTTAATTGATGTCCACATGTCAGATGCCAGTCTCACTGCTGCAACCTTCTGCACCTCAGCCTGGGCCTTCTCCTTCAGCTCTATGTGCTTCTTGGCTACCATAGCCTTCAGAGCTTTCCTACTTGGAAGGATGTAGGTATAGGGTCCAGAAGGCTAACCAAAGCCCTGAAACCCTCATCCTCAACCACAGAAAATGGCGTGTCCTTCACAACCATCTGGACAAGGGCCTCATCCAGCTTGTGTTGTCTGGACCCTATTAAAACATTAATAATAATTTGAGCATAAAGTTTATATGAAAATGTGAATAATTTTAACAAAATAAGAGAGATCATACAAAATGTATGTTATTTTTTATTAAGTACTGTCCCAAGTAAGATATTTTACATGAAAGATGTTTACATATAGTCCTCAAGACAAAAAAAAAAAAAAAAGCTGAATTTATTAAAATAACCCTGTTCAAAAGTATGGGAACCATTGGTTCTTTATACTGTGTGTGGTTACCTGGATGATCTACGACTGTTTTTTTGTTTTGTGATGGTTGTTCATGAGCCCCATGTTTGTTCTGAGCAGTTAAACTGAGCTCTGTTCTTCAGAAAAATCCTCCAGGTCCTGCAGATTATTCAGTTTTCAAGCATTTTTTGCATATTTGAACCCTTACCAGCAGTGACTGTGTGATTTTGATATCCATCTTTTCACTCTGAGGACAATTGAGGGACTCAAACACAAGTATTAAAAAAGGTTCAAACATTCACTGGTGCTCCAGAAGGAAACACAGTGCATTAAGAGTCAGGGGTGAAAACCTTTTCAATTTGAAGTTCAAGGTAAATTGTACTTAATTTGTCTTCTGGGAAACATGCAAGTATCTCCTGTTGCTTCCGAAGGGCAGTACTAAATGGAAAATAAATAAATAAATAAATAAATAAATATTTCAACAAAATAAGAAAAATGTGGACATCTTAATGCTGTTCAAAAGTTTTCACCCCCTAACTCTTAATGCATTGTATTTCCTTCAGTGAATGTTTGAACCTTTTTTAATAGTTGTGTTTGAGTCCCTCAGTTGTCCTCAGTGTGAAAAGATGGATCTCAAAATCACACAGTCACTGCTGGAAAGGGTTCAAATATGCAAAAGATGCTGGAAAACTGAAGAGTTTGCAGGACCTGGAGTCTTTTTCTGAAGGACAGAGCTCAGTTTAACTGCTCAGAACAAACAATAGACTCATGAAAAACCATAACAAAAAAAACAAAAAAAAAACAGACATAGAGGTTTGATATGAGGACTTGATGTTCACTTTGATATGGTCAATACAAATCTTATCCAATAACTCAGTGTCATTTATTTGATTGATTAAATGATGATTAAATGAAAGCTTGGATGTGTCAGGATATTTATTCATATAACTCCGATTGTGTTCATCAGAAAGAAGAAAGTCATATACAGCTTGGGGTAATTTTCATTTGAAAGTGAACTAATCCTTTAAGCACCTATATCCAGAATGTACTGCACTTTTAGATCGAAATGTGTGCTTGAAATAGCTTTGGCTGTGTGTTCTCACCTTACGTGAAAAACCATAAATTCCTGCAAAGATCACTATATTGTACCTGTAGAAAAACACAATGCTTTTGAACGGTAAACTCTTGAATAATGTTAGAAATATCATTAAAACAGACATTCAAGTCATTTGAGCATATTACATTTAGTTATGGAAAATACTCAGGTAAGTGATGAGCTTATGTTTTGTGTCTGTATGTACTAAGTACTTTGGGCATGGCACTGAATATGTCTGATGACACATCCCAAATGAGTCATTCTTAAGAGAATCCCAAGACTGTCCACCCAGTGCACTGCTGCTTTTACTGTGTTCCACTGCAGTCGATGACCTTGCGCCTCCAGTGTTCCTTTAATCAATCCGTAGCCTGCATGTGACATTCTGGTTGTGCAGTAATTCCTAAAGTGGAGTGGAATTATCAATGACATTTGTACTGACTATAAATTAGACCATAGTCACTCAAAATAGTGTCGTACCAAGAAATAAGAGCTCACACGTTTGCGTCTGACTTCAGTCTTTACTGGATGAACACTGCTCAAACATATGGAAAGTTAAAGGGTTAGTTCACCCAAAAATGAAAATTCTGTCATTAATCACCTCTCGCTCACAGGAGGTATGACTTGTCCATAGACAGCAATATAATCAAAACTTTCAAGGTCCAGAAAGGTACTAAAGACGTCATTAAAACAGTTTCAACCTTAATTTTATGAAGCGACGAGAATACTTTTTGTGCGCAAAAACAAAACAAAAATAACGACTTTATTCAACAATCTCTTCCCTGTCATTATCCTTATGCAGATGACAGTAAGCACAGTGAAGGCTTCCGTGTTTACGTCTGAATGCCGGCTCAGTATTGGCCAAAGCCGCACACATGTGATGCTGATGCAGGATCTGGCCAATAATGAGTCGGCGTTTTGATGTAGAACCTGGAAGTGCTGGATGTATGAGAGCATGACACAGAAGAGAAGATATTGTTGAATAAAGTCCATATTTTTGTTTTGTTTTTGCACACAAAAAGTATTCTCATCGCTTCATAAAATTAAGGTTGAACCACTGTAGTCACATCGACGGTTTTTGTACCTTTCTGGACCTTGAAAGTGTTGATTATATTGCTGTCTATGGATGAGTCATATACCTCTCAGATTTCATCAAATATATCTTAATTTGTGTTGTTAAGATGAACGAAGGTCTTACAGATGTGGAACAACATGAGGGTGGGTAATTAATGACAGAATTTTCATTTTTGGGTGAACTATAACAACCACTCAGCATTCAGTATGCAAATCACCACACACAGGCTGATAATATTAATCACCTTCATTAGACCTCTAATGCAGTCTAAAAATGTAATTTTTTTTTAACTTTTTTCATCATTAGTAACAACCACAAAATTCAGTATTTGAATTCATTGGGATCTTTATACTGCTTTGTTGAAAACATTGGGGGGACAAAACTCAATTTCCCAGCATTCCCCCAGCAGCCCAACCCACCCATGAGTTGTCTCTACATCTTAGCTAGTAGTTTGATGCACACAGCAGTTTTTGTGATATAAAGCCATAGCAACACTCTTCCAGATATAGAGAAACATTTGTAAAAGTGTTTTTTGTGATGTGACGTGCGTTCATAACGGAACTGCCTCCGATTCTCAACATGCGCACTTAGGCTAAATCCACCAATGCTAACTGCATGTGGATCACCAGCTGCTCTTACTGAGGAAGTGTTGTTAGCTTTAAAGTGAATTTAGTATTGAATTATTTTTGTAGTCAGCGGAAAATCTAGTATTTTAAACGATTTGGATTCAAATTGAATTTGGTCTGTGGACATAGATAAACTGACGTAACGTACAACAGTCTTATTTTGATATGCATGCAGTGCGATGAGTTGACTTGATGGTTTGTCTGTTTCGCAGTCGTCTGTGACCTATTTGAATGGTGACGTCACACCGCTAATCTTTAATTTCCGAGCACGCTGTGCGCAATAACATTCAGTCGCACGGGTTAGAAGCAGCTGGATTTGAAGTTCTTAACCTGAAGCCTGGATCTACCGCTAAAATGGGGTCTAACGGAGACCTCAACGCAAACTCGCAGTGTCTCAGTAGCACTGGGGACCTGGTCCTGGACAAAGCGATCAGTCAGTGGATGACCTGGGATAAGGTGAGAATGCAACTAGTTTTTAACATTATCACGCTGACATTATGACTGGTTGCCAACCATTGCCACTGGAAGCCGGTTTTTGTCAAGTGTTTTCACATTGTTCAGACGTTGTTTGTCTTTGTGAGGCTGTGCATGAATTTTTAAATAGGACATCTGCTTATGAATGCAATTCATTTTTGTGTATTGACCATAAAATGCAAAGTTAAGAGAGGAAACCTCTGAAACATTCAATATCACATTGCATTTCACTGCATTGCAGTACCAACTTGACTCATTCAAATGCTGAGCTGTGGTGGTAGATGGTATCAGAATACCATGGTAATTTGATACACTACTGAAACTGAAACACTACCATGCAACTTACCATAGCGGTACCACAGTATTCCTGGAAGTACCTTGGTTTACCATGTAAATTCTGTGGCTTATGAATTTTAGTACCATGGTATGAAAAGAACACAGTACACACTGCCCCAGTACTCTTTTTGTAACAGATGGTGCTAGCATGGTACTTGTCTACAAAAAGCATGCTATTGCCACTCTTACAAAAAGTACTGTGGCCATACCACGACACAGTGGTGAAATCACATTTCCAATACTAAAATTGATGTTTCATGGAATTTACATGGTTTTCTAAGATTCTTCCAAAAATGCAATGCTTCTATGATACTATTTGGTACCATCACCAAAGTACCAAAAACTATGTAAACTTGTATACTTTTTTTTAATTTATTTTTTTAAATAAAGCACTTGTCCAAAAAGGCTATACTATTACATTAGTAACATATGAGTTGATTGAAGTATGGAGTATCATATAAATACAAATGTACATAGATTAGCTGAAGTGTCATCCAGTAGGTCATATCCTGTTACCTGAATGACCGAATGGCATAGTCAGTGTGACCAGCCTCTCTGTCAATTTGTTATTCTAGCGTACTGTAGAGGGAGTGAGATTTGATGCCAAAAGCGGCTTGTGCTTTAAATATTGAGCCTTCAGAGAATGTGGTACATTATAACAGCTATTTTAGTGCTATTATCAGAAGTTACACATTGTTTTGTATTGATGTACAGTTTGCAGCTTTTTTTTTTTGCACAGGCAAATTTAATAGTCATATGTCTGGCTGACCTCCTCCTGCAAATGTCAAACTCGGCCTGCACTGGATGACTTGTGCATATAGTAGTACACTACAGGGCAAGCAGCTGGAAGTTGTAATAAAAAGCCATTAGCTCAGCAAAAATAGACGGGAAGTGGCACATTTCCTTTTGTGATATGTTTAAGTGGTACTTTTACTGATTGTGTACTTCCAGTGCTATTTAGACATTCCTGTGTTCACGTATTTGAGTGGCTCAGCTAGCTTACATGTTTGGATTATTTGAAAGCCTGTTCAGTCTAGGCCACAGAGATAAGCTTTCAGCAATGGGAAAAAAAAAAAAAAAAAAAAAAAAAAATTATCCTGACTGTTGAAGAAAAATCTATGATTAGATGCATTAGCACTACTGACTCATCTCTGGTCCTGACATCCTAAAGCAAATGCTGGGAAGAGTGTCTGGTGCTGCCCACTTTTTTCGCTTTTTATATGTGAGAACATTATTGATTTTTGATGTGGTCAATAGCTTGCCATTTGCTATTGCCTGCGGTGTCCCAGAATCCTGTTTGTCCTTAAAAATCCCTTCCAAATAACAAATTAATGAGTTTATGCATAAGTTCAAGATTTTTTTTTTTTTTTTATATATATAAATATACATAATCAGGTGTACCAGACCCATAAGACTTTGGTTAATCTTTGAAACACAAATTAAGATTAATTTTAATTAATCCTGATAAGGTTTTTGTCCAGGTAACCAAAACTCACAAGATCCTAAGGCTCTGTTTACACCTGCTATTAAGATGCGTTTTCGTCTTTCGGATCACAAGTGGACAACACTAAATACATGTGTAAACAGATTCTAAAATGTTTTGAGCTTCTCCACTTTCAACCACTTCCAGAGGTAGTCGAAAACACATTTGACCGGATTGCTTTCATGGAGTAAAGCGTTCGAACAGCCACAAAAGACACCTACTCTTTGCCTACTAACCTGGTTTGAAGATCATACTAAGCACAACGTTCTTTCACTATTCCTGATTTCTAACACATACACACAGTGTTCAGTGTGGTCTTGCAGCTGTCAGAGCAGAAATAAAAGCTGATGCTCTCCGTGTTTTTCCGTCATCTCTGTTAATATGTAAATTGTGTGAGCTTATTTTGTCCATTAGATTAAAAGATCTGAGGAAAAAAAAAAAAACATTTAATACATTTACCTGCCCATAGAGCCTCCCCTCAAAGAAATCAGGACAGAAGTGGTTGAAAGTAGACAAAAGAGACAGATTAAAACACCAGGTGTAAACGGGTATGTGTCTGCCTCCAGGTGCAAATAAGGCCTAAAAGGTTATAAATCCGTCATAAAGCAAATCCATATGAATCGAACGATTTAATCCAAGTTTTGGGACATGATCTCTTTATGTGATGAACATAATTAATTTAGGATTTTATTCATACAAACACAGAGGGCATCACATAAACAGAATCTTGTGTGTTCACATGCTTGAACAAACATTGGTTTTCATGCATCACACACACACGTTTGAGCTTCCATGTTTACTGTATTTAAAATATGTACAGTGTTCAGCGTAAATGAGTACACCTCCTTTGAAAAGTAACATTTTAAACAATATCTTAATGAACACAAAAACAAATTCCAAAATGTTGACAAGACTAAGTTTAATGTAACATCGGTTTAACTTATAACATGTAAGTAAGGTTAATAATATAACTTAGATTACACATTTTTCAGTTTTACTCAAATTGGGTTCAGATCAGGAGCCACTGAATCACTTTTACCCTGTTCTTATTCAGAAATCCAACAGTGACCTTTGCGATGCCATACAGTTTTGAAGCCATCAGTTCCAAAAACATTTATCTTGGTCTCATCACTCCAGAGTATAGAGTCCCAGTAGTCTTCATCTTTGTCAGCATGGGCCCTGGCAAACTCTAGGTGGGCTTTTTTGTGCCTGGGCTTTAGGAAAGGCTTCTTTTGTGGACGGCATCCATGCATGCCATTCCTCTGCAGTGTACGCCGTATTGTGTCACGGGAAATAGTCACCCCAGTTTGGCTTTCTACTTCTTTAGATAACTGCAGTGAACTTGCATGCCGATTTTCTTCAACCCTTCTCATCAGAAGACGCTCCTGTCAAGGTTTTAACTTCGTGGACGACCTGGACGTCTCTGTGAGATGGTTGCAGTTCCATCTTTTTTTTTTTCTTTTTTTTTTTTTGTACCACTTTTGCTACAGTATTCTGACTGATAAGTAAAGCTTTGCTGATCTTCTTGTAGCCTTCACCTTTCTGGTGACATTTCTCTTCCATGTGGTGCCATTGCTGACAGCATGAAATGGGAAGGGGTTTTAGCACTCTTTTATAGTCAACTGTCTGCTGGACACCTGTGTAATGAATAATTAGACTCACCTGTGGTTGAATTCTTGTTAAATTAGACATTTGTAGTCTAAAATTTAGCTTTGCTCCAGAGACTTTCAGTGGGGTGTACTCATTTTTGCATCACCCTAATTTGAGTAAAACTGATAATTTTGTTCTCTAAGTTATATTATTAACCTTACTTTCATGTTATAAGTTAAACAGATATTATATTAAACTTAGTCTTGTCAACATTTTGGAAATTGTTTTTGTGTTCATTGAGATATTGCTTAAAATGTTACTTTTCAAAGGGGGTGTACTCATTTATGCTGAGCACTGTATGTGTCAGTTATTGTTTAGATGTAAATAAAAGCCTAAGTTAAATCTGTTCATCATATAAAGCATTTGTAACTCTTCACAAAACTTATATTAAACCACTTAAATCATATGGATTCGTTTTATGACGCCTTTGTGACCTTTTTGGATCTTCTAAGTTTTTGTGATTACCTGGTCAAAAACCTCCCAGGTTTCATTGAAAGTATCCTCATTTGTATTTAGAAAATGAATCAAAGTCTTATGGGTTTGGAAAGTCATGAGGGTTAGTAAATGATAACATAATTGTCATTTTCGGGTGAACTAACCCTTTTAAAAACTTACATGAAATTTAAATTGATAACATTATTTTTTGTCTCTATAGAATCCTCAGACACGGGAACAGATTGAGTCTCTGGTGCGAGAGGGGCATGTGGTGGAGCTGAGGAGGAGGTTGTGCTCCAGGATGACGTTTGGAACGGCTGGCTTGAGAGCCCCGATGGGAGCGGGGTTTGCTCGCATCAATGACCTTACTGTCATCCAGTCTACACAGGTAAGTCCAGGTGAACTGTATGCGGATGAGATCTCAACAGGTGTTCCTTCTCATGTGAAAAACATAACAACCAAGGCATACTGCTTTGACCTAAAAGGGTTAGTTCACCCAAAAATGAAAATTCTGTTATTCATTACTCACCCTCATGTCGTTCCACACCCGTAAGACTTTCGTTCATCTTCGGAACACAAATCAAGATATTTTTGATAAAATCCGATGGCTCAGTGAGGCCTCCATTGACAGCAAGATAATTAACACTTTCAGATGCCCAGAAAGGTACTAAAGATATATTTAAAACAGTTCATGTGACTACAGAATTTTTATTTTTGGGTGAACTAACCCTTTAAATGTGGTGAGGGCCTGTTTACACCAAGAGTGAAATAAAAACACACTATTTGCATTCTTCAATGCAAGATACAAGTCATCCAACAAACTTTTCAACTTTTTTATCTCACATTTTTTATTCTGTGGCAGAAACAAGCTTCCATAGTAATGCACTGATGAAGTAAAAGCTGAAATGTATATCATGGTAATCAAGTAATAGGAGTAGCCATTTTAGCAGTAAAATGGTAGATTCCAAATGTCATCCTCTACATACAGGAAAATACATGTTATGTAAAAACTGCTTATGGACATAAACTCAAATGCTCAAGTCTTGTTGGTTGATATTTATTTGACAGGTATTCAACCATACTTGGTCGATTCTGTTTTTACATTATGATAAGTCTGTCTTTCCTTCATTATTGCTGTAGGGAATGTACAAATATTTAGCCAAATATTTCCCTGACCTGAAAAAAAGAGGGCTGGTGATTGGTTATGACACTCGTGCCCAAGCAAGCAGTGGCTGCACCAGTGAACGGTAACAATCTCTACTCCATTATATGAACTCTACATGCAATTACACCTGCACAGTGTTTATAATCTGGCATATTTCATACCTACATCAACAAAATAGCTTTCTCCCATCTTTTTTTTTTTTTTTTTTTTCTTTCATAGGCTAGAATTTTACCTATTGATTTGCACAAACTTTTGCTGCACATACAGATAGAGATTCAGAACTAGATGGCATATTTACAGTAATGCCAAACCTATAGTATAGTAAGTGACACATTTTTTTCAGTTTTTATCCATTTTCAATTAAAGGTATAGTTCATGCAAAACATGTAAATTCTGATTCATGATCTTCTCCTACCCTAATGCGATTTTGAAATTGTATTCTTTCCTGTGGATCACAAAAGGAGAAATTTACAGATTGTAAGCTAAATAAGTAATTGATTAAAAAAATATTTTTGGGGGGTAAACAAACCCTTTAAACTCATCTTCACCCTAATATATTTTTGTATTGTTGAGAAGAGAACTTCGTTGGAATTGAACATGGGCGGATGCAGTAGATCTCTTGTTTTGCTAGTAAAATTGTATGCAAAATGAACCAGCAAAACTGCCTGCTGTGGGACAAGAGAAACCATCCTCTCTTCCTGCACTGAAGAATAGTACTGCATTCAGGCACATGTTGAGCACATTCATCAGTTGCATTCTTTATGCAATGAAGGCACATTTTTAGAGTCATAACAATAGAGTTAGAGGTTACTGTTAAAATGTTTCACTTGGCCATTCTGCATAATATGTACTGTAATTTCTGTGCTATATCATAACCTTGACTGCATTTATATGTAATATTCTGATTAGTTATGTGTCATGGAAACACGTTAACCCAGTTGCTATAACCAGATTAGACAGGATAAGACACAAATTTTGGATCATATGAGCAAACATCTTATAAGGGGCCAAGCTCAGAGGGTGTGATGGTACCTATTGTATCTGTTAGTCTTAGCCCACAGAACTGTATGGTAAAAAGTTGTGAGATTTGGCACAAAGATACAGCAATCTTGGAGTCTCTAACTTGATCCCTTTAGCACCACCAACTGTCCAAAGTTGGCCAGAAACAAAATTCAGTTACCCCCTATGATGTCATTTTCTGTCTTGATCATTTTTCTGCCATTTTGAATTTCTGCCGAAAAACCTACTTTTTCAAACTAATTCTAGATGGTTCTTCTGAATTTTTTTTTTTTTATACAAAAATTGGCTCAGATCTTCTTTACACCATGCTGACAAAAGTTATTAATAGCTTTTTGACCAAACCATTCACGAATTTGATGGCACGGTGCCAAGCTGATTCTGAGGATGTAACTCTGCAACACTTTGGCATATTGACACCAAACTTTGTACGTGTCACTGTCCCCTCACACTGACCACACATCAATTTGGTAAGAGCGCCACCTATTGGTTCAGAGTTCTAAGCAATGAAATCAAATTACTAGTGGTTATGTTTATGATTTTCTAGCCATTTTGCCTAAATTAATAATAATAAAAAATGCCTTTATTTACTCGTTGCAGTATGAAAACACCTCATTATTCCTCATTTGTGCTTGGCCCCTTAATTGCTGCTTGCAGCTATATTTCATTATATTTGTTTGTCTATACAGTGTACTACATTTGCTGTAATAAATTCTTTTACATCAGAAAACAATGTAAATAACAATTCCCATCCTTTGATTCATCTGCAGGCTTGCAAGGTTGACTGCAGCTGTTATGCTTTGTAAAGATATCCCTGTCTATTTGTTCTCTACATATGTGCCGACCCCATTTGTGGTAAGAAAATGTTATTGATAGATTTTTTTTTTTTTTTTTTTTTTTTTTTAATTACATTTATATAACAGTTGTTGTTTTGTCTGTCTTGGGAATGACCCTTAGGAGCAATGATAATAAAGAAAAGAGGTGAAAGTTATCTTGTGTCCTGTGAATTGTCTTTCCGTCTTTTTGTCCTCCAGCCGTATGCTGTGATGAAGTATGGAGCTGCAGCTGGAGTCATGATCACTGCTTCTCATAACAGAAAAGAGGACAATGGGTACAAGGTGAGCAGCTGTTAATAAATTCATTTATTAACATAAATTGCCTACCGTTTTCAGTTATTTCAGACCAATTCTACTGAATAACAAAAAAGCAATAGAAATAGCAAGTGTGAGAGTGTTATAACTCTACTAACTCCTTTGTTACTTGCCCATTTTATTTTTTTATTTTTTATAATATACACTTTTTTTAAGCCTAGCAAACTTAAATTGATAATCCACCCAAAAAATTTAAATTGTCATCATTTACTCAGCTTTATGAATTACTTTCTTCTGCAGACTCTTTTATTTATCATATGCAAGGACTTCATAAATGTGGCTCTTATAAGTTCAAAAAGTAATGCTGTTATGACAAAGGAAGTGTATATTATCAGACATGTCCTTCTCTTTTTGTAAAATTCTTATTAATATAAAATCACAAGGAGTCCTTTCATCCTTTTTATGAGACTTAATATTACATTTTACTATTTGTGAACACACTTCATTTGTGGTGGGAAAAACATTGACAATAGGATTCCTCCTATTGGTTCCTTTGTGTGCATTTAAATATTATTTTTAAACTGTTCAAGCGCAAGATTAGAAATAACTCTGTATTCGCACACTGTTTTCTGTGTGCGCACAAAAAGCCGCCTCTCATATACTATGTGAATACTGAATTGACTTCTTTCTTATCGTCTTGAATGGACAAATAGACGCAAAATTATTTCAAAATATCCTTGGAAACACAGTGGGCTTTGTCTTAAGTGAATGTAAACTTTTGAGGAAAAAAAAATACATGTATGTCAGTTTATTGGATCAGTATATTCACTCATATTAAAGCAGCCTAATATTCCTGCTGCAGTCATTAATGTTAATTAAACAACAAAAAAGGCAAAGAGAAAATTACACTCTGTTCTTGACTAAATAACATTTGTAACTTTAATAAGGATTAATCTATATTTTATTTATAATGTGAAGACCATGAAATGCTATTTTACATTTAATTTCATTTGATTTCAATTTCTGTACTAGACCTACCTGAGAAACTTAAAACAAAACAAAAAAAAACTTTATTTTATTTGTATCTTTGTTCAGTTTTATTTATTTGTGCTATTACTAGTTTACTACTATTACTAGTTTATTTGTTCTTATTTTATTACTGACTGTTTACTTGTCTCTAATTATGTTTGGACATTATATTAGTTAGTCTAGGTGTTTTTGCTGTGTTTTTTTTGTTTTTTTGTTTTTGTTTTAAACAATAGGCAAAAGTTCCTTGTGTAAGTGTTCTTTAAGCTGCTGATTTTTGCTCATGGTATTCAGCTGCAATAAAATGTTTTGCAAAAAGACACAGAGAGATTCAACCTTGTGGTTTTTCTGTAGGTTTACTGGCACAACGGTGCACAGATCTCCTCGCCACACGATAAGGAGATCTTGCATTGCATTGAGGAGAGTACCGAACCATGGACTGAGTCCTGGAACATGGATCTAGTTGAGAGCAGCCTGTTAAGGAGAGACCCGCTGGAGGACGTCTGCCGCTGGTACATGGAAGAGCTAAACACTGTCTGCTTCCACAGGTGCAGTCTCTCCCCTGTACAAAGAGTGTACTGTTGGTGTTTTTAAACTGTAAAAATAAAGCGGCAGGAAGAACCGAAGAGTGTTTTTCGTAGCGATGGTATAGATCAGTGGTTCCCAAAGTGGGGGTCGGGAGACATCGAGGGGTCGCAAGATGATTTCCAGAAATCAAAAAACAATATTAATGATTAGAAATGGCATGTTTTATGAATAATTGTAACAAAATACTAAAAATATTAGTTCAATTAAATACAAAAAACATGCAAATGAAAAAAGCCATCAATCTTTCGATTATTTATTTATTTTATTTTTTTTCCCTTGACCCTGACTCCTGAGGTGATTACGACAGATTAACAACATATTATCAACAGCATCAGTTGCAGCAGGTCAATTTACAGCACCATGTTAAACATTCAGACATGTGCACGTAGGTAATTCTTTAGGCTTTAAGCTTTGGATATTATTTTTGTCGAAATGAAACATTGATTATCGACCAAAGACAACGTAGGGAGGCCAGCGAAGGAGAGCGGAGAAGCACCACCATCAGGAGGCATAATGGATAGCACTTGTCTCTTCTCGAAGGTGGAAAAACAAAGTTCTTTATGACCGTATTCTACATCCCATGATCCTACAAAATTCCTAAACTTAACTACATTACTAATTATTAATAAGCAGTAATTAGGAGTTTATTAAGGCAAAAGTCATAGTTAATAGTGAGAATTGGACCCTAAACTAAAGTGTGACCATACTTTCAAATTAAACTATCACATATTACTTTAAGTATTTCTTAATTAAACAATCATTGCTAAACATTGCTAAATATTCAAGTAATTATTCAAGATAACAAAATAAAGGTGCAGTAAGCAATTTCTGAGAAAGTGAAAGTGGATCGGACTGAGTAGCAGAACACTTGTAGCCAATCAGCAGTAGGGGGTGTGTCCTGCTCATGATGGTGGGAGGAGAGAGTAAGAGATTAGAAGAAAGACTGTTGAAGGAGAGATGGCTGAGAGACATTACAAAAGAGAAAAGTTCAGAGGAATATCACTGGAAAAAGAAGGGTTATGATTAGAGGTGCACCGATAGCCGATTATTCAGAATGATATCGGGCGATACCGATAGTTTGGTTTTTCTTAAGGAAAAAAAATCTCTCCCCAATAATGTTGCAAACTATACAGGGAACCCTCTCATTTGGTACACTACAATACTAGAGGTTACAATTAACAGCAGAGGTATTATATTCAGCTGCTGTTTATTTTCAGATATAATAATTACACTCAAATAAAAACTGAAATGTTTGTATAAAACTTAGTATCACATAAGGTATATATAAGGTATGTATATAACTTAGGCATTACAGCGATCTGACGTGTCACGTTTAAGAGCGTCAAAACGCCATTTATTGTTTGAATTTCATGATTTCAAACTGAAACTTTTATTCTCATCAGTTATAACAAAGCACAAAGCCTTTTGCGATTATTGGACAGGAGGCGCTACAAATAATATTTGATGTAGCAAAAAATAAAAATAAAAACGCAGACCTGGCAACCCTGGCTTGAAATACGGGTGAGTCATAGGGTCAAAAAGAGCGTGCTTTAGCGTCACTATTTTTAAACTGTTAATGAGTTAAAATTCAACACAAAAGCTGGTTTGCCAACTGCTAAGGAGAAGAGGAAATTCAACACAAGTGATTTTCTTCACACACAGTATGTATAAGTTGCAGTCTGAACACGTCTTTCTGCACACTTTGGTTTGACAGGATATAATCGGCCCTGATCTTCGGCTGTTTTTAAACAATCGGCCGACGACCGATAGTGATAATAATAGCTTTTATCGGCCGATACCGATTGTCGGCCGATACATTGGTGCATCTCTAGTTATGATCAGACAAGAGCTTTAGGACCACTGTTAATATTAGAAAAGCTTTCCAGCGCTGGAGAGACCGAAGCAGGAAGGACTAAAAAGAAACACTGAGGTTTCTGTTCCAGGCTTGAGGAACATTGATTTGGCTGTTTCACAGAACCAAGATATGCTGTTGTTGTAATTAGCTATAGTAACAGGACAGTTTTGAGTGTCATTGTTTGTCTGAAGCTGGTGTGCTGCTGGAGACTATAACAACGATCTCTTCCTTGTATATAGTCTTGTTTAGTATATGTTCATTTGTTTGTTCTTCCTTGTCGTTCATTCATCATCTTTGCTTTATTTTTTTTGCGAAGCATTATTTTGCTTTGTTTCGGCTATGATAAAGAAACAGTGTGTTTGTTTGGGTTGAGATCTCCGGAATGTTGTTTGGTAGGTTCAAATATCAACAGTGTTTCTCAGAAATCGCTCAGAAAAGTGCTTTTGTCTTTTTTGTCCGTATGTTTGTTTGGTTAATAATACAAAAGACAAAACAAATGTATCCCAGTACCCAGTATAAACCAAAAACAAACATTTGACAAACTTTCTTTAAAGTCGGCATGAAACGGAAGTTGCGATAAAAATGTAGGGCAGAATTTGATTTTGTCCATGGAGAATTGATTGGATGGCTGTGGTTTGTTATTGGTTGATCTCATGTGAGTGACAGGTTGCCCTGCCCTCACGCTAGTAAGAGGGAGGGGAAGTTATTTAAAAATAAAGTTTGTTAAATAATTTATAATAAATACTGCAATATTCCATAAAAGATAAGAACTGTCAATTTTGATTTCTTGGTGACTCACAATGAAACACAATGATCTACAATGTCTAAATCAATCAATTTATTTGGTGAGAAGAACGAAGTGTTTGGAAGCTAGTATTTTTTTAATTATAGGGGGTTATTACATTTTGATCACTTTTAAATACAGTCCTTCACAAAGGTTTTTTTTTTTCTTCTCATTGCAGAGAACTTAACTCAAAGTCTCCCCTGAAGTTTGTGCATTCATCTTTCCATGGTGTTGGTCACAACTTTGTCCAGAGAGCTTTTCAGCAGTTTGGCTTCCCACCCCCCATCCCTGTCCCAGAACAGAAAGATCCAGATCCAGAATTTTCCACTGTCCGTTGTCCTAACCCAGAGGAAGGAGAATCTGTCTTAGTAAGATTTCTCTTTCTTTCTTT
The DNA here is from genome assembly GCF_019924925.1 of Ctenopharyngodon idella. Classification (NCBI taxonomy): domain Eukaryota; kingdom Metazoa; phylum Chordata; class Actinopteri; order Cypriniformes; family Xenocyprididae; genus Ctenopharyngodon; species Ctenopharyngodon idella. Next base: position 10,860,926 of record NC_067234.1, read on the forward strand.
CTTTCTTTCTTTCTTAATTTAGAGTCGTATAACTTACATTAAAGGGGGGTATCACACACAGTTTCTGCCAATCTCATGTTAATCTTGAGTACCTATAGAGTAGTAGTGCATCCTTCATATCTCCAAAAAGTCTTTAGTTTAATCATATTTATAAAAGATACATACGCTGTACCGAGTATTTCCGAAAACAGTCGAGCGCCTGGAGGCGTGTCCTTTGAGCGGAGCTAGAGTCACAAGTACGTGCAGCTTTTGTGTAGAGATCGTCTACAAGCTATCAATGGTCAGCTAAACAACTGTATTTAAACACACAGTACACCATTGCATTATCAATGGATAGCTTTTGAATCACTATAATGAATATAGCGTATGAATAATGAATTTATGAATTCACTACGTTCGTGTTGTTTACATTATATGCACTTAGGCGCCTATTGTCAACAAAACAGACATTTGAAGCAGTTTTACTCACCACCTGCGGTTCCGACTCATGACCGGGATCATTATCACTGTCTTTCAGTTTCAAATGATCTGTAAATCCAGCGTAGAACTGGGCCTTGTTTATAAAACCATAAGCGCAGATCCTGAGGGCTCGAGCAGCCACGGAAAAACACATTCATATATGTATATAAAAGATATTCTCCATTCATTTTAACCAATAAAAAAGTGATTGCAACTATCAGTTTCTATGGTTATTTTAATGACAAATATCGAGAGCGCATCAATGTAATGCATGAGAACAAATCTCTCAGCTCCACTGAACACTGGGTTCTTTGGGAAGCAAGGTTATCTTTCCCTCACAACCAAAAACACACTTCTTTGATGACATTGTTGATTTCGTGCAGTCCTGTGACCTGTGCAGCGCTGCTGATGACTTCCCGAGCGCGCGTTGATGGGCGTGCTCTTGCTCTCTCGCTCAGGTCCATGTGTGCACGCGCGCCCTTCCGGGAGAAGTGCCCATACAAGGAATTCCGCCCCCGTTGACGTCACTCAGGCCGATACTCGAAAAAAAAAGTCCGAAACCTGTGAGGATTTGGAAGAGAATTTTTCAGAACAGAAATACTCCGTTATACGTCCAACTCATGTTTTGAAACTTTGGCCATGTTTAGTATGAGAATCCAACTCTTTAACAGTGTAAATAAGTCAGAATACATGAAATAGCATTATACCCCCCCTTTAAGTTACATAATTTTAAATGGATACAAAATGTATTTAACCCTTTTAAGCTATTCAGGGGTGTTTTTGACCCCAAATTATGTTTGCTGGAAAAAAAAATTATCTTGATCCAAATGGCATGAGACTTTGTAACGCTGGCAACACTTTCTAGATCAAGCAACCAATCAATCAATCAATCAATCAATGGGAATAATTGTAAAATCAGCCTAAATGCACAATCAACGCAAAAATAAAGTGGTGACACCACAACTCATCCAAGATGGAGAACAGTGCATAATACTAATTTACCATTTGGACATAACCATTGAGTTGTGTTTCACTGTGTTTCAGGAGCTGTCCCTTCGTTTGGCTGAGAGAGAAAAGGCTTGCATTGTTGTGGCCACAGACCCTGATGCTGATCGCTTGGCTGTTGCAGAGCAGAATGACAAGTAGTTTATCATTAATACCCTCAACAGTAAAAAGTAGTATCAGTTCTACTTGACAGCACTTGTTCTGAACTCTTGAGTCAAGTGGCTCTTAAGTAGTATTCTCTGTTTTTTTATGGACAGTTGCAGTTGGAAAGTGTTCACGGGAAATGAGTTAGCTGCATTGCTCGGCTGGTGGATGCTGTATAACTGGAAGGAAGCACATCCGGACCCAGCAGACACTGAGAAAGTATACATGCTGGCCACCACTGTTTCTTCCAAAATACTTAATGCCTTTGCACGCATAGAAGGCTTTCATTTTGAGGTTAGTTCAACTTTGAAGTTTGTATTATACCAAGGCTTAAAATATCTTGAGTGCTTTATTATTCTTAAATAGAGCCTATGATCTAAATTATTGGTTTGGATGCCCATATAAGGACTGCATCCTTAAATTTAAAAGGCACCTATACATTTTTATGTATAAAGACCTAGTGAAATGTGTGTAAAATATTATTCGGAAATTCTTTTTTTTCTCTGAACATTTCCATGGACCCCCTAGCACTTGTTGTTTTGCTCCCCTTCATCCTAGGAAACATTGCCCGGCTTCAAATGGATTGGAAATCGAATCCATGAATTAACAAAAGCAGGAAAGGAGGTCATTTTTTCCTTTGAAGAATCCATTGGTAAGTGTGATTACCTGCAGACACACAAAGTTCAAGCAATGCTGTCACCAGCATGTTTGTTTATTCTTTAAATTAGTAAGATTGTTCATCCAAAAATAAAAATAATTTACTCACCTTGTTGTTCCAAACCTGTTTTTTTTTTTTTTTTTTTTTTTTTTTTTTGGGAACATAAAAAGGGCTTTTCACACTGTGTCAAACCTGTGCAGTGTAAAACTATGCAGTGTTAAAATGTTATGATTTGATGCTTGGCAACAGACCAGCCAATCATGTGCTTCATATTCACATGCTTTGGACAGTCACGGAAACACTGTGCATTATAAACAGTAGTTTCAGCGTTTGGGGGAAAAATATCAAATGGTGATGGAAAACGTGTCAATTGGAGTAGAAAAGAGACCACTTCATTCTGACCTTTATAGTACGAAAAGTCCATTCTGAAAAAAAAATCAAATAGTACTGTCAGCAATATATTATAGGAGGATGCGCAACGCTAGAGCCTTAATGTAAATGTGTCACATGCAGCATTTGTCCAATCAATGGCACTGACGCCGCAAATATGCAAATAAGGAAGTTAACCCAGAATTTAGGAATGTACAGCAGTTTATAAATACACAGGATTAATAGTTAACCCTGGGTAAATTATGAGCAATGTGAAGCAAGATTTAGGGGGTTTAGGGGTCCATACAATTAAAGTCAGTGGGGTTCAGTATTGTTTTAAAGCCTAAATTCCCAAAGAATAAAGTCTGATCCTTTTTTAGGGCTTATTTAAGCTTCCTGTGTCACTTTGAAATATGTCACACAATGGGTTGTGAACACCATTCATGTTGCTTAATTCAAGGGCTTGTATTTTGTCAGTGGGCTTCAAAACAATACTATATGGAATAATAATGTTCTGTCTCATCTTTTATTTTGATGCCAGGGTTTTTGTGTGGGAGCATGGTTCTTGATAAGGATGGAGTCAGTACAGCGGCTGTTGTGGCTGAGATGGCTGCTTATCTGCACACCAAAAACCTTTCCTTGAGCCAACAACTATGCAACATCTATGAAATGTGAGCATCTATTCTGCTACACTTTATTATTTATTAAGTACTTATTAGTTATTAATGATTTCAAAGAACTGAAATATTTTAGTGTTATACTGTACCATTGCTTTCACGTTTTACTTTGATCATACGTGTTGATTTTTCTCTTCACTGTTGTACCGCAGATATGGCTATCACATTTCCAGAACATCCTATGTCCTCTGCAATGACCCACCCACAATTTATAAAATATTTAGCCGTCTGCGCAACTTCGGAGGCCTGGGTGTATACCCAGGATTATGTGGTGATTACTGTATCACACACATCAGAGATGTGACCACTGGTTATGACAGCAGTCAGCCTGACAAAAAATGTGTATGTCATAGCAGATCTCCTGAATGTTTCTTGATTTTAGGTCAATGACAAACGGTTTGATTGGAATAAGTTTTTGTTTTTTTGTTTTTTTTTTCTTTCCTCCTTTTAGGTCCTTCCATTGACAAAAAATAGCCAAATGGTTACATTCACATTTCAGAATGGCATTGTTGCCACACTTAGGACCAGCGGGACTGAGCCAAAGATCAAGTATTACACAGAATTCTGTGCACAACCAGGAGAACGGTTTGTATTTTCTATTAGAAGTTTTAAAATGGATGATATTTTTGGTTTATTTCAATAGTCCACTTGAGACATTAGAATATTTGTCATTAAGCAGACTGCTTAATAACACTTTATTTTGATGTTCTCCCAACACACATTTTAATGACTATAAGTAACTTTGCAAGTACATGCCTACTAAGGGTGCAACGAGTTGTAGTTGATCCGTGATCCATAAAGACCAGGTCCCAAAGTTCAGCACGCATGTGATTCGCAGATTATTTGCAACGTTTCACCATCATAGAGTGAAAGTTTCTCATTTCCATGTGTTTTGTCTTGCCACTTTACACAATTTACACAGTTTATGCAATTTTAAATCACTCAAGCACAAGAAGAGCTGAAAGAGAACTCAATTTGGTACCCGTGCACCGTTATCTGTGCGTACAGCCGCACGCATTCAAAGCGCACACAGAGTGCCGCGTTTCAGACAGTGTGCGAACATCGAATTCATTCCTCTTTCGCGTCTCCTTGCACTTGAATAGGCACATACATACAAAGTTATGTCAAAATACCCATCTCGGTATTCTCTTAAACACAGTAGGTTTATGTCTTAAGTGAACGCAAACAGTTGTGTATGTGTATCATTATATTGGATCTGTGCATTTGGTCTTAAAGTGACAGTAGCCTATAAATACCTGCTGTTGTCTATGTCTATGTCCGCGCATAGTATACATTCATCAAATACTTTCGCTTCAAATCTGCTAAATCCCAGCATCAGCCCATTTAGAAATACCGGTTCGTTGGCACAAACTGCTAAACGCCACTTCCCTTTGTCAGCAAAAGCCTCTAAGTCCACAGAAGAACCAATCGGAAGACGCGAATCAAATCATATGATTTCAAGATGAATGATGAGCTGACTTTCAGTTGCTGAGCTGCAAGTTTTTATCATGTTTTGTCCATCGTTACAGTGGCAATGACAGAATTTCACAACAGTGTTCCTTTTGCTGCTGTAAAACTGACAGAAACAGACGTTTTACTATGTCTTGTTGTCCAAAGAGGTGGACTTAGAGGTTTTTGCAAAAAAAAAAAGCACACATTGAACTGGCTTTGCAGGAAAAGACAGTCAAATGTGTTAAATACCAATGAATTGACCAAAGTGACATCTTTGAAAATAAGGCATTTCAATAACTGACTAACAACCTTTTCATTGCCATTAAAGTGAAATTACTGAACCTAAACATAGGAGCCTGTTAAAAATGCTCATTTAAAAGAAAACATGTCAGATGGACTTAGGTTTTTGCATCTGAACTCTTCAATTGTACCTTTGTTGTATTGTATTTATCTATGCTTGTACTTTTACTTGTTCTTTTGCTGTGTTATCGAAGTGCTTAAAGTGTGCTTTATATAATAAAAAAAAAAAATGAAAATTAAAGTTGCAGACTTAAGGCTGGCCACACACTTGAAGAATTTAAGCCCGTTTTTGGGCTTAATGATCTGGGGGGTGCGGCCCAATTTGAGGCTTCTCGCAACTGACTTTTCTGATAAAAAAAATCCTTAGTTGTGTAGTGCGATTATGATTATTTTACTGCTCCCGATCACGTCGGAGCCAGCATGATCCCAGTTTGCAAATATCAAACATGTTTGATCACACAAGTCTCCGTGAGATCATCTCTCACTGTGGAAATTGTACTACATTCGACAGGTGTGTGGTTTTGTGGTCCGGACGAATCTTCTAGTGTGTGCTTTCGGAGGATTATAATGCTAAAAATTGGTTGAAATTGCCCTTATGTCTGTGGTCTCCCACAGTTTTAAAATCGGTTAAGATTTGAAAATCGTCTAGTGTGTGGCCTGTCTTACCTGATTTTCTTTATTCTTAAACATATGAAAAATGCAATTTTTATGAATACATTTGATCTGTTTTTTTTTTTTTTTTTTTCAATTGTATTGCAGTGACATCTCTTGTCTGGAGGAGGAGTTAAGGAAAGTGACCACTGCTCTAGTTGAAGAGTTTCTTGAGCCTGACAAGAACAACCTGCTTCGCAGATCAGTATAGCTTTATTTAACTTGTGGTAGGATCGTTGTCCTCGTGGGAATCTCATGTAAACCAGTCCCAAAGGCCTGTCACTGTACCGTCCTGTGAATGTCATTGTATTACTGTGAAATAATTTGAAGGATTATCACTTCATGGCTCTCAAACAAAAAAAAAGTAAGTATGAATGCTTATTCATTGTAGTGGTTAATATATGACAAAAAATATTGTCATGATCATTTTCTTTTCTTTTTTCTTTACCACAATTGAATGTGTCTTGCTCAGAAAAGTAAAATTACAAGGCTTTGATTTTATTTATATAACATTTTTCAAGAAACCTTCTTAAGTTTGAGTGCCACATTATTGCCATTACTTCTGTTGTATTAGTCCCACCTGTTTTGACCTGATGTTTGCTGGTGTCTGGATTTCATGAATGTCACTCCACATTATATTACAAGTATTATTTTAACCCCTGATCTGCTCGTTGTTGTAAGAGGTTTTGCTGAGAGTTGCTGCTGCTGCTACCTTTTTAAAGCTCTGTGAGCATGTGTATTTGTTGTGCTCTCATAAACCTGTGTCCGTATTATATAATTATGTGTTGATGCTCACATATGTGTTGCAACGTATGTTGATGCTCACACGCTTTATGTAGTGTTACATGCGTTGATAATCAGGAGGCAAGCAGGACAGCATTTTGTTGCTTCCCTGACTTCTGCTGGCTTTGTCATGCTGGATACGCACAGAGTAGATGTAATAAATGGAAGATTCTGGGTTTTGTTTTTGAAATTTCTGCTGTACTTAGTTTGATGGGCATATTTGACTTTTGTGGGTTATATACACAATGTGCAAGTTGCAGTAAGTCAAACAAGTGCCATTGCCTTGCAAGCAAGACAAGCAAGGCATTGCACTCTACTGATAGATTAAGACTTGGAGAAGGATAATTATTCACTCCTTAAACAAGAACTTTTAAAAGAGTTCAGAAAAGAAAAATTGGTCATGTTACTGTTTTATTTCCTAGCAGTTCTCCATCACTTGTTTCTTTGTACTTTTTTAGGTCATTTTTCCAAAGGATCTTAAACTACTCTATTTATTTTGTTGTTCTATGACTATGCACTCTGATAGTTATTTCTACCATACATTTGTTTTTGCCCACCATGAATTAGATTTATCCTTGTCTCAATTAATATCGAGTTGGTGCCATTTAAAGGGTTAGTTCTCCCAAAAATGAAAATTCTGTCATTAATCACTCACCCTCATGTCTTTTCACACCCGTAAGACCTTCGTTCATCTTTAGAACACAAATTAAGATATTTTTGATGAAATCTGATGGCTCAGTGAGGCCTGCATTGCCAGCAAGATAATTAACACTTTCCGATGTCCAGAAAGGTACTAAAGACCTATTTAAAACAGTTCATGTGACTACGGTGGTTCAACCTTAATGTTAAGCTTCATGAAGCTTCGAAGCTTTATGAATCATTTGTTTCGAATCAGTGGTTCGGAGCGTGTATCAAACTGCCAAAGTCACGTGATTTCAGTAAATGAGGTTTCATTACGTCATAAGTGTTTCGAAATTTCAATAGTTCGCCACTGGGGGGCATGACTTTGGCAGTTTGATACACGCTCCGAACCACTGATTCGAAACAAAAGGTTTGTAAAGCTTTGAAGCCTCATGAAGCAGTGATTGAAATTGCCCATCACTAGATATTGTTGAATAAAGTTATTTTGTTATTTTGGTGCACAAAAAGTGTTCTCGTTGCTTCATAACATTAAGGTTGAACCACTGTTTTAAATATGTCTAGTAGCTTTCTGGGAATCTAAAAGTATCAATTATCTTGCTGGCAATGGAGGCCTAACTGAGCCATCGGATTTCATCAAAAATCTCTTAATTTGTGTTCCGAAGATGAACGAAGGTCTTACGGGTGTGGAACGACATGAGGGTGAGTAATTAATGACGGGATTTTCATTTTTGGGTAAACTAACTCTTTAATATCCTTGCTATTGTATTGTTATACTGAGTTTATTTTAACAAATATCCTCTGTGTAATATTGTCTGATTGAAGACACTTCATTATCAGATCCAAATCAAAGTTCATGAAATGTAAAGTATTTTAGTATTTTGAAAAAATAATAAATATTTTTGTTGACTTAACTGGTTGAGAGGGTCAAATAGAGTGTACCTGATTTTTGAGGTGGGGAAAAAAGAAAAGATATTTTGTGCTAGTGATATTTTTGGAAAATCGAAGGAAGAACCATTTTCTTGAGTCTAATGTGTACAAGTACAGAATGTTTTCTTCTTTCTGCATTATTGTTTCAAGTAAAATATTTATTTGCAGTGCAACCTTGACATTCCTTATGTACACCTCTCTACAAATAAATTGTATTTGTAATGTGTTGTATTTATAACTTTCAAGAAATATGGGAAATGGCAACATTTTTGTAAATATTTATGAACAGGAGCACCAAACAATCCGTCTTTAAAATCTGGAGATCATCTGGCCCCAGAAATCTGTGAAATGTATGCTATTGCAGAGGAACAGCATTTTAAAATTAAATTTTCTGTTGATAAAATGAATGTAACACTGTCCAATGACAGCCTCATTTGCCTCCATTGAGCTTGTGTTCTCCCTGAGATCCTAAAGTATTATATGTAAATATAACTGAAATACAGACAAATCATGTGAGATGAGGCAGTTCCTCTTTTCTGTGCCCGTTTATTATGTTGGCAAATAGACCACAAATCCACATCCAAACTGATGGAAATGGGTGGATTAAACCTGTGGTTCTCAACCAAGGAACAAGAAGGTTGAGAACCACTGCACTAATTATATTAACCTTGACCACTTTGATATCATAAATTCAGTGATGTCTGCACTGAAATTAAAACGTATGTTAGTGTGGTAGTTTTTAGCAGATACATTAAAAGTGCATCTTGGTGCCTGCCCAACCAGGGGCCTGTTTCAATAAGGAGGTTCAACCAACTCTGCGATAAAACTTAAACTCCGAGTTGACCTACTCTTTGATGGGGAAACTGAGATTTCAGTTTAAGGACAGCTGAATTGAGTTAGTTCAATCAACTCTGAGTAGGTTGTGTAAGGCCCGTCCAGTCGGCCCAACAATGGTTTCCCTTATGGTGGGGAAGGTTTTTTGCACGTTTGGTCTTTTCAGCGTGGCTTTTATCTGACTCCATTTTATTATGACCTGAAATTTAGGTTAGAATGCCAATTGATTATTGACAATTTATATGATAATTTATCTAGATATTTGATTATTCTGTTTAACTCTTTAATCTTATTGTACTCATTCATTAGGAATCTATGTTGCATAGAGAGCCGTTTAACACAGATCTCATGATCACAAACTCGCCAGTCTGATCATTAGTCAAAGGTTATGGCTAAAGCAATTTAACAAATCTGCCCATGCTTGCTATTGTTAAAAGGTACCCATGTAGCCCCCTATAGTTAATAAGATAACTATATAACAACTTGAATAAAGTTGAGACAGTAACCAGAGGTTATGGCTAAAGCAATTTAACAGTGCCGCCCATGCTTGCTATTGTTAAAAAGTAACCCATGTAGCCCCCTATAAGCCTTCACTTAATCTACTTGAGTCAATTCCAGAGTAAGCCAGAATAAATCCAAATGTAACAATTTATTATTAGTCAGGTAAATGTATCATGCCAATTACATAATTCAAAGATAATCGATACAAAACATCAAATGCTCAGAAACAGAGTAAAAGATGTACCTGACATCCGGAAAATACATAACGCTGAGTGTCTGGAAGACACTACGTCATGGACTGATCTGGCTACAGAATCGCACCTTGAGCCTCCTGCAACATCTCTTTAAATATTCAGACCAAGACAGAAACGTTTTTTCAAATGGAAACATGAGTTCACAAAGAACTTTCTTTCTCTGATATTTGTACTTGAAATAAGACAAATACTCAGTAAGAAAAACATTTTTGCAGCATGAATTAATGAATGAAGTATTTAAACATTGCTTGCGCTTTAAGAAAACCTGCTCCTGACTAGGTTAGGTTCACAGAGTAAGTTACCATGGTACTCTGAGTATAGGTTGCCTCCCTTTCAGAAACGGGCTTGACTTACCCTGCTTTCTTGGGTTTGATATACCTCCCATTCTGAAACGGAAAACTCAGTTTTTCTCATTTCAGGATTAACATACTTAGAGTTTTCACTTAACCTCCTTTCTGAAACGGGCCCCAGTACACTTGTGGCATTTACAAAGTTAAAAAGTAGTGTTTGAATTAAACTAGCGGTTTGAGTTAAAAATATTGAAATTATTATTGTTGGTGCAGTGTGAGGGTGATCCAGAGGGGACAGTGAGTTGACTCTGCTGAGGCAAACAAATCCACTTCTGCTCGGCCGTACCTCTGCCATATGAACTCCTCCACATCCGGATGGAGTCTCCATTTCCTGGGCCTCAGCCCCTGCCCTGAGATGATGTCTGCTCCCATATTTGTGTCCAGGGATGTAAACTGCCTTCAGGGAGAGGAATTTGTCCTTGGCCCAGAGCAGGATCTGCTGCGCCATCGAATGCAGATCACCCTGGTCATTTATATAAGAGACTACCGTTGTGTTGTCCGTCCATACCAACAAATGATGGGAGGATGTCCAGGAGAATGTGTTTCAGAGCAAGAAACACAGCCCTTATCTCTGGGGAATTTATGTGCCACAAGAGAAGTGGTATGGGGGGATTTTTGTTCCAAAATTCCAAATAAATAGATTATGATCCACAAATAAATGTAAAGAGATTCACAAAAAAATAATTGTGTGCACAAATGAATAGAATGAGATCCACAAATATATGTTAGGAGTTTCACAAAAATGAATTAAATTCACAAATATATAAAATGATGTATGCCCTGGAGTCGCAAAGGTCCTAGAGCTGTGACCATGTACTCTGTGAAGGTGTGAGGTGAAGGGAAGAACTCAATATAGCAAATCTGAGAAACTTCCTGTGTTCAGACAAAATCATGATATGATAATATGCATGCTTCAGATCTATCGTGACAAACTAATTCTAAGAATGAATTGGAGACATAATAAGCAGGTCCACATCTGGATTGGAAGAAATCATAGCTTTCAAATCCAGAATGCGACCCTTGGAGTCAGTAGAAAGAGCAAAGAGAAAGGGCAATGCCCATCTCAGACTCGTCTACTAGCTCCATCTGCGAGCCCTATGATCTGAGTTGCCGTGCTTTCTCAGTAGCAGAACCCGAACCACGAGGTGCAGATGCCAGGCTCCCATCTTTAGTCAGCTGTCCACAACAGGCCTAAACCAACCATGTTACCAGCACAAAAACAACACACTCAGCAAAATATCATCTAATTATTGTTAACAAAATTTTTGGGAAAAAAAAAAAAAAATTATATTATATATATATATATTTTTTTGTCAATATTGCACACCCCTAATGTATAATATTAATATTTATTTCTTCAGGTTTTGAAAGGGCCTTAAAAAAACCTTAAATGTTACTTTGTTACTTTTAAAATTGTGCAGCAACCCTGAGTAATGGGCATGTAGTTCATTTGTCCACGTTTCATCATTTGAACATTATAATTATATATATATATATATATATATATATATATAAAATTTCCTTTAGTAAACATTTGTTTTAATAAAATATAGTGTTAAGAAAATGTGATAATTACCTCACACGTTATTTGAAAATTGGTTTTTATTGCCATGTTATTATGTACTATTATTTAAAAAATATTTATCTCAAATTAAAACAAATTAGATATTTCATTAAAATGCTTATTTCCCGGTTTAGAAAGGTGCACATTTTAACAATCTGTGTTACACATTGACAGTAAATTAAAACCTATATTTCATGAGACATTGAATATATGTAGGCAAGCAGTGTTTCCAATATGTATGCATTGTGTATAATGTTTGAGCTTTATGTTTGCCTGTTTTTTGTGGTTTTACATAATAAAGATCATCAGTAATCAGCAAAATCTAAGACTGCTTTCTGGAATTCTAGTTTAGTCATTGCAAGCTGGTTTGAAAATAATAGTGTTAGTATTCTAGCATGGAATCACTTTTATTTTTATTATTATTATTATTTCTATTTACAATAGATATAACTACACCAAATATCATGATTGGTAATTAATGAAGTTCCTAAACGTAATTTAGGGAGGAGCGAGCCCATCTAATCTTCCAGTCAACAGCCAGAGTATATAAGCAGCTGCTTACCTCTCTTCAGTCTCAGCTGTTCCAACATCCCTTCACCTCCCCAAACTCCACCTTCATCTCAGGTACCTTGCCCTATGTAATCATATCCTATATTTATTCACTGTGGGGGGTATATCAGAGCTCGAGTTGAAGCTGCTTCATCGAGCCCCTCCTCAGTGGACAGCAAGCCAAATTAGCTAACCTAATACCCTAAAGATTACATGGGCGAACAAACTCGTGGTCGGGATACAGGCAGTAGATCAGGGCAGGCAGATATCGTTTACAATCCAGATAACAACAAACAGCAGGGAATCGTAAACGATAAACAGACAGGCAGACAAGAGATAAACGCTCAGAAATGTACACAATGTGAAACAAGACTTCGTAATGAGGTGGTGTGTGTGTGAGTCTTTTATAGTCCAGGTGATGATCTACAGGTGTGTGTGGCAATTGGTGACTGGTGTGGAATGTGTGCATGTGACTGGTAGGGAGGATTATGGGAATTAGAGTCCAAGAACAGACGGTGATCATGACTATATATATATATATATATATATATGTATATACATACATACATACACCAGTTAAAAAAAATAGACAGGTTTTTTTTTTTTTTTTTTTTCTTTTCTAAATAGATAACACAATTTTAAAGAATTACATACACTAATATCATTTTTAAAAGATTTCATAGAAGCTTATATTCTATAGTTATTAATCTGGCCCCTTCATTCTTTCGATTAAGAAAGTTAATCTGTGATTGTGTTTCCAAAACTCTTATACAATTTTTCACAAAAAAAAATATTTACTGAAGAGATCATTTAAAGAAAACTATCACATTTAGTGCATATACCTTTAAAAACTAAAAGGTGAGTGATTGAAGAAATGTAAAGATATTTGTTCAATCACGCAAACTTGGTTTTCTGTGTAACACTATTACAACAGAAATAAAGCAGGCTATTTGGAGGCTTTTATAAGATGTCTAATTTTTTTGCGGATATCAGAAAAGTTTAGACCATAAACAATAGGGTTTACAATGGGTGGTACAACAATAAATTCAAGTGAAATGACAACAGTCAGCGCTATAGGAAGTTCCCCATTCACAAATCGACTCAAAGTGAGCTCACAAAAAATAGCAACTGAGAAATTTAAAAGGATCACTATGTGTGGAATACAAGTTTGATATGCTTTGCTTCTGAACTCTCGTGTGCTTCTTTGACAAATGATAATAATTCTGACATAGGTATATATTATAAAACTCAAAGGGATAAAAATGGTTGTGATCATTACAATCAGGCCATAAATATTGTTAACAGTATTGTTTACACATGAGAGTTTGACAATTTCATAGTTGTGGCAGTACACCCTTAACAATTTGTTACCACAGATTGTCAGCCTGGCAGTCAAAAGAACACCAATACCAACCAAAGTGACTGGATAAAGCCATGCTATAACTATTAAAAAAGTTAGTAACTGTGTGGTAATTATGTTGTTGTAATGCAAAGGTTTGCTGATTGCAACAAACCTATCAAATGCCATTAGCATTAATATTGTAAGCTCAAAAGCTGCATATGAGTAAATGACAAAACTCTGTATGAGACATGCTTCATAGGAGATTCTATGTGCATCATAGAGCAGGTCTGTCAGTAACCTTGGGAAAAAGCCAGCTGTACCATATACAGAGTTGATGGACAAACATGAAATCAGTATGTACATGGGCTGGTGCAATGTCTTTTCCAGAAATATTACAAGAATAATAATGACATTAAAGTATATGACAGCACAGTAAAAAATAAACCCCAAAGTGAAAAAAGCATATTTTATGCTCCCAAGATTTTCAAACAACATGAAGTAAAAGTATGTACCATTCCCCATTTTCCTTTCACAAGGAATACTTTCAATGACCTGAAAAATAGAGCAAAGTTTTTGATTTTACACCATAAAATAAACAAATAAACAATCAGCTTAGAATATTTAGCCACAGTGTCTTATACCATTTAATGTGACCTTAAATGTAAAGTCTTAAGTTAGATTAGTAATATAATAATTATTACATTAAATGAATGGTTAGCACAGTAATAATTCAAGATTTGTTTTCTTTCTTTTTTTCTTTTTCTTTTTACATTACAAAGATTATTAGAAATACCTTTTGTTATATACTTTGAAATGACCATCATTGCATCTTCAGGTAATGAGCTCTAATTTGTGTACTGATTTAGTGGGAATGTGGAGTCACCAGTGCGTGCTAGTGTTTTTATGGTATCTAACATGTCTCAGGAGGCCTGTTGTGGCAAATGCGCTGCAAAGTCCTCTGAGGTTTGATTTCACTGGAAACATAAATTAATAGCATATATGTAAAACATAAATAAATTTAGCATAATTCTGCATCTAGTGCTTTCCAAACTTTCCACTGCAAATAATTAGAACCAGCATTTTTGATCATTTTCTCAAAACTTTCATTGTCCCCAAAATATGTTGTATGAATATCTGAACATGTAATATATCAAAAGAAAGAACAGAGCTTATTATAGCTTCATGTGTTTTTTTTTTTTTTTTTAACTACTGAATATGGCTAAGTGGGTAAGATTAATAAAAAAAAGCAACATTTGAATAAAAAGCTGAGAAAATTGTGTTTGTTTGTTTGTTTTTTTTCAAAGACTATATCCGCAAACATTGATGGAGTACATCGTGTCCATCAACACCCCCAAAGCGCAGTCCTATAACTCTTCCTGGGTCAACATTTCATTATAAGGGTTGGCGGCTTTGATTTATATGCTATTTAATGTTCGATGATCACGTTATTTTACATGTGCATCCACTCTTAGAAGGAATGTGTAGAAAAATTACACAAATTATATGTAACACTCTAATTTACACATTTTGTGTCAATTTTAACTAAAAATGTGTAGAAAAATTAACCTCTTTTACACATATATATGTGTAGTTTAAAAATGAACACAACTTGTGAATTTACTCACAGCATTTAACCCAATATGTGTAGACTGATATGCTTAGCACACTTCCCCCCGGTTTCACAGACAAGGCTTAAGCTAGCCTTAGACTAAAATGCATGTTTGAGCTGTTTTAACTGAAAGTATCTTGCACTGACATATCTTAAAATATGTCAGAGGCAGAGCCATTGTTTTGCCTTAAGATGCACACCAGTAAAGATTTTTTTCCTAGGGTACGTTTATAAAAGCTACTAATTGAGCTAAGGACTAATCCTGGCTTTGTCTAAGCCCTGTCTGTGAAACCAGGCCTTCATGTGTTATTTTTATAATGTGACCATTATTTAAATTAGCTAACTGAACTGAACCAAGAGGGACTAGGGACTTTGACTGAATAGAATCTAGTCAGCCCATAGTCTGTTAATGCAAGCAACCATTTTGCTTTTACTTCTATATTTAAAAAACAAAACAAAAAACATTTATATCATATCACTTCTTTATGTTAATCGACTACCTCTCACGTCAAAACTGCTCATGATCGTGAAAACCACCTTTTTACCAGGGAGGATATGATTTGCGCCGAATCACACCAGTGACTGCAAGCAAGATTCTTTAGGTAAGCTGTACTTGAAACGTCTCGGTTACATGTGTAACCATCGTTCCCTGAAGGAGGGAACGGAGACGTACATCAGAAGTGAACTGACGAATTGGGATATCAATAGAGAGCCCTATCACCTTCGAGTGTAACTAAACGAGCCAATGGAATTGGCGTGCGATATTTGTATAACGCGCACCGTCCCCGCAAGGCGGGTATAAATACGGAAGTGGATGCAGTCGCACTCTGTTTTTCGCTGAGGAGACAACTTGAGTCTGCACTACAGCGAAGGCACAGGAACTGTGGCGAAGGGACGTACGTCTCCGTTCCCTCCTTCAGGGAATGAGGGTTACATACGTAACCGAGACGTTCCCTTTCAGTCGTTCACGTTTGACGTACGTCAGAAGTGAACCGATGAATTGGGATCCGAAATAAAACGCCACAGTTACTGACCCCTTTCAGCACCCAGCGTAAGCTCCAGCCATCCGGCGCACCTTGGGGAGGAGAAGGGGGCGAGCTTACACCGAGAGAGTCTACTGGGGGGGAGGTGTTACGTGGAATACACATATGGACTGGCCGTGAGCAGTGCGCATATGGAGTTCCTGGGATGGCTCCAGCCTGGCACAGGGGGAGACACATCTGACAGGAACGGCAGAGCGGGCTCTGCCAAGGGAAAGATGCGGGCTCACCGTAGGGAGTTAACTGTGGACAATACACATATGGGACCGCTTACGTGAAGGGGTCAAAACATATGGCACCCAGCCAAACATCAACATCAGTGACGGATATTTGGCCTAGCATCAGACACTCCGCAATGTCCGAGCTGCAGGGGGTGGGGGAGGAACTCAATAGGGTTCGCCAAGACGGGGGATAGATGCAATAATCCAAGAGGGTATGGAGGGAGGGCGAGGCGGTTTCGGTCTCCTCACCCCCCTCAGGAACCTGACGATCAGGTCATGTTTCCCCAAAGACTTACCATCGACTGCATCGTGATGTGCGGCAATAGCAGGCAACATACACCTTGAGGGTGGAGGGAGACAGCCTTCGCTCCAAGCCCTCTTGCAGGAAGGAAAGCACTTACCTGACCGAACATGATTGGGGGTCCTCTCGGTGAGAGGAACACCATTCGACGAACAGGTTCCACTTCAGGGCATAGAGGTTCCTCGTAGAAGGAGCTCTAGCAGAAGTGATAGTGTCTACAACCAACTGGGGTAGATCACTTAGAACCTCCGCGTCCCATTCAGGGACCAGACATGGAGTTTCCAGAAGTCCGGACTGGAGGTGCCATAGGGTGCCCCGTCTCTGAGTCAGAAGGTCCTTCCTCAGAGGAATGGGCCAGGGAGGTGCTGTCGCAATGAGCGTCAGTTCTGGAAACCAGGTCCAAGTGGGCCAATACGGAGCCACTTGCAAGACCTGCTCCTCGTCCTCCCTGACTTTGCACAGCAGCTGTGCGAGTAGGCTCACTGGGGGAAACGCATATTTGCGTAGGCCCCGGGGCCAGCTGTGTGCCAGCGCATCCATGCCGAGAGTGCCCTCGGTCAGGGAATAGAACAACTGGCAATAGGCTGTGTCCGGAGAGGCAAACAGATCTATCTGTGCGGCTCCGAAATGCTACCAAATCAGCTGGACCACCTGGGGATGGAGTCTCCATTTGCCCGGAAGCGGAGGCTGCCGTGAGAGCTCATCGGCTGCACGGTTGCAGACTCCAAGCCAGCGGGACCAATGGCACCACAGACGTACCCGGTGTGGGGCAGCGAGGCACAGTGCTGGAACCCGACTGTGGGGTCGGACTCTGCGAGGTGACAGTGTGTATGGGAGACGGCGCAAAAGAGGCGGCCTCGACAAACACACTGACACCTGCTGGCGAGGTGAGAGGGGCCTGAGAGTGGCGAGGCATAACGTCTTACACCACCAACCGTGCCCTCTTGGGACCTGGAGGACTGGGAAACAGCTCTTTCTGTGAGGAAGTGGGTACCGCTGGACTCCGGAGAGCCAGCGGCGGAACAGAACGAAACAGAAAAACCCCCCTGGCCCTCTTCCGGGGGAGGGAGCGATGTGGGCATTGGCTCCCGAAGAGCTGTCTTCCTCTCCTCCAGGTTGCCCATCTCAGGACCGCTTCCTTGATCTCTTGCCACCTGGCTTGGCTGGGGTCTGAGTGGGCTGGGCACCGCGTCCGGCTCCCTGCTGTCTGCCGGGTGGAGGCTGTTGCTTTGCAGACTTCGCAGGGGCGGACGACGAAGCAGGCGCGCACCCTCGGTGATGAGCAAACTGAGGAGGTCTGGCTGGCGGCGGGGTGGTGGCAGCAGCAGACCGGCGGGGGCAGGATGTGCTTGATGGCCTCAGTCTGCTTCTGTGCGGCCGAGAACTGCTGTGCGAAGCTCTCGACCGCGTCGCCGAATAGGCCGACCTGTGACACGGGGAGTCCAGGAACTGATACTTATCGGTCTCCCTCATGTCGGCCAAGGTCAGCCATAGGTGGCATTGCTGGACCATAAGTGTGGCCATCGCTTGACCAACGGAGTGCGCCATCACCTTAGTCGCCCGGAGAGCAAGGTCAGTGGCGGCGTGCAGCTCCTCCAGCAGCTGTTGGTCAAGACCACCCTGGGGCATGTCTATGAGCACCTTGGCCTGATAGACCTGCAGCAGGGCCATGGCATGCAGGGCAGAGGCGGCCTGTCCACAGGCTCTGTAAGCCTTCTCGGTAAGACCAGAGGAAAAAAAGGCCCGGGATGGGAGACGCGGACGCAGTTGCATCGCGACGGTGCGCTTGACTGGAGGGATCCCGGCGTACCCCTTAGCCTCCCTGCCATCCAGAGTGGTGAAGGCGGACAAGGGGCCAGGTCTGCTTTGAACACTATACGGCGTATATACAGCGTTCGCCAACCGGCAAATAGTTTGCTGTAACAACAGCAGTTGAGAGCTCTGTTTAGCTAGCGGCTTTGCTGTAGGGTGCCTTAGCACCAGCGCAGAATCACAAAAAGGCTCTTCAGAGGCTTGAACAGCACACTCAAAAGTCTAGGCAGGAACACAAGTTGGCTCTGAAGCGAAAGAGTGTGACTGCATCTGTTTCCGTATTTATACCCGCCTTGCGGGGGCGGTGCGCGTTATGCAAATATCGCACGCCAATTCCATTGGCTCGGTTAGTTACACTCAAAGATGATAGGGCTCTCTAGCGATATCCCAATTTGTCGATTCACTTCTGATGTACGCCAAACGTGACCGACTGAAAGGGAATCATATTTAGGGAATCAAATCATCTATTGTAATTGCTCTGTTAATTATTCTTCTTCTCTGAAATGAATTGCAGTTTTGAGGGCCTAAACATGCTCGAAAACTCATGAAACTTTGCACACGTGTCAGAAGTGGTGAAAATTTACGTCTGATATGGGTTTCAGAATTAGGTGTGGCAAAATGGCTCAATAGCGCCACCTACAAATTTCAATTAAGAGCCCTTCACGCTACGTTTCACATACAGGTATGAAATTCGGTAGACACGTGTAACAGCCTAATACCTACAAAAAAATCCCTGGGTCCAAAATCTGAAAAACCAACAGGAAGTGAGATATTTTTAATTTTCTCTGCAAAATGTTTGCAGTTTTCGCCATTTCCACACGTTGTATTTTAACAAACTCCTCCTAGAGATTTAATCAGATCAACATCATATTTGGTCAGTCTAATCTAATCTATTCTAATCTAGTCTTAAACTGCAAAGATCTTGAGTTTTCACTGAAGGGTGTGTCCATGGTGGCCTGACAAAGTTTGATGTTTCACCATGAAACAGGAAGTTGTTGTAACTCGGGCATGTCCGATCTGCCCCAAACTTCACGTTTTTTTTTTTTTTTGAGTCCTGGCCTGAAGACATCTACATGCCAATATTCAGTTACAGTTATAGCACCACCTGATGGCAACAGAAAATGACATGTTTTACACTGTGATTAACTCCTCATAGAGATTTAACCAGATCAACATTATATTTGATCTGTTTGATCTTAAGGCCTTAGCAATGTAAAAATTGCAAAAATCTTGAGTTTTCACTGAAGGGCGTGTCCGTGGCGGCCTGACAAAGTCTGATGTTTCGCCATGAAAGAGGAAGCTGTTGTAACTCAGGCATACATTATCCGATCTGCCTCAAACTTCACATGTGTGATAAGAGTCCTGGCCTAAAGACATCTATATGCCAATATTCAGTTATTCATAGCGCCACCTGCTGGCAACAGGAAATGGCATGCTTTGCACTGTAATTCACTCACAGAAACACATTTAAATATGCCACGAAGTACCAAACATGTTAGAGACATGTTAAATTATGCAACACTTGGCTAAGTGCTAATGTATGTGATTAACGCCATGAAACAGGAAGTTGTTGTAACTCAGGCATACAATGTCCAATCTGCCCCAAATTTCACAAGTTTGATAATAGTCCTGACCTGAAGACATCTACATGGCAATATTCAGTTATAGCAAAAGCGCCACCTGTTGGCAGCAGGACGTGTGGCACGTCAAAATGACTTTGACATATTTCTCCTGTATTTACACGCTTACATGCATGTCACCCACTGTTCACTGTTTTCCTAAGGTCTCTGGGTGGCGGTGGCACGGGTGCGAGGGCCCTTTCATCGCTGCTTGCAGCTTTAATTTTACTTATATTTATTTACAAAAACAATATTATTTTCTGCTGCTGTTGTTTTAATACTGGTTTAAAAGCATGGTCATGATGAAGTTTTGATGTCAAAAACGTCCATTGTCAATAGTGTAGCTGTCTTGCTGTCTTGAAGCATGGCTAAACCAAGCATCTTTATGTTGGTCAACGCGGCGAATTTGCGTGGAAAACCTGATTCAAAACTGACATCTTTTTTCCACTTTCACATGAATTTCACATGCTAATGAAGATACCTTTAGAAATGAATGGGTTTTGCACGCAAAATTTCGACAAGCAATGGTAATGTTAAATGTAACCGCACCTTTAGACTGTGTATTGTACTCGATTTACAATACACAAAATGTAATGGCGTATTTAAAAAATGGCGTACTTTTTGGAGTTGAGCAAAAACGTGCCGTTTCTGTGTGTGCCCTTTAAATGCAATTGAGCTTCTGTGCTTGGCTAAGAGGGCAGAGCTTCAATAGCTCATTCTCTGGTGTCAGGATTCAGTCAGGATGCACTATAATGTCAGAAACTGCATGGAGATAGATATATGGATATGGATATATGCTGCATGGAGATAGAACAGGTATAGTTTAGTTCAATTACGGTTATAACTAACAAACCCGATTCCAAAAAAGTTGGGACACTGTACAAATTGTGAATAAAAAAGGAATGCAGTGATGTGGGAGTTTCAAATTTCAATATTTTATTCAGAATACAACATAGATGACATATCAAATGTTAAAACTGAGAAAATGTATCATTTTAAGGGAAAAATAAGTTGATTTTTAAATTTTATGGCATCAACACATCTCAAAAAAGTTGGGACAAGGCCATGTTTACCACTGTGTGGCATCCCCTCTTCTTTTTATAACAGTCTGCAAACGTCTGGGGACTGAGGAGACAAGTTGCTCAAGTTTAGGAATAGGGATGTTGTCCCATTCTTGTCTAATACAGGCTTCTAGTTGCTCAACTGTCTTAGGTCTTCTTTGTCGCATCTTCCTCTTTATGATGCGCCAAATGTTTTCTATGGGTGAAAGATCTGGACTGCAGGCTGGCCATTTCAGTACCTCGATCCTTCTTCTACGCAGCCATGATGTTGTAATTGATGCAGTATGTGGTCTGGCATTGTCATGTTGGAAAATGCAAGGTCTTCCCTGAAGAGACGACGTCTGGATGGGAGCTTATGTTGTTCTAGAACTTGGATATACCTTTCAGCATTGATGGTGCCTTTCCAGATGTGTAAGCTGCCCATGCCACACGCATTCATGCAACGCCATACCATCAGAGATGCAGGCTTCTGAACTGAGCGCTGATAACAACTTGGGTTGTCCTTGTCCTCTTTAGTCCGGATGACATGGCGTCCCAGTTTTCCAAAAAGAACTTCAAATTTTGATTCGTCTGACTACAGAACAGTTTTCCACTATGCCACAGTCCATTTTAAATGAGCCTTGGCCCAGAGAAAACGCCTGCACTTCTGGATCATGTTTAGATATGGCTTCTTTTTTGACCTATAGAGTTTTAGCCGGCAACGGTGAATGGCACGGTGGATTGTGTTAACCGACAATGTTTTCTGGAAGTATTCCTGAGCCCATGTTGTGATTTCCATTACAGTAGCATTCCTGTATGTGATGCAGTGCCGTCTAAGGGCCTGAAGATCACAGGCATCCAGTATGGTTTTCCGGCCTTGACCCTTACGCACAGAGATTGTTCCAGATTCTCTGAATCTTTGAATGATATTATGCACTGTCGATGATGATAACTTCAAACTCTTTGCAATTTTTCTCTGAGAAACTCCTTTCTGATATTGCTCCACTATTTTTCGCCACAGCATTGGGGGAATTGGTGATCCTCTGCCCATCTTGACTTCTGAGAGACACTGCCACTCTGAGAGGCTCTTTTTATACCCAATCATGTTGCCATTTGACCTAATAAGTTGCAAATTGGTCCTCCAGCTGTTCCTTATATGTACATTTAACTTTTCCGGCCTCTTATTACTACCTGTCCCAACTTTTTTTGGATTGTGTAGCTCTCATGAAATCCAAAATGAGCCAATATTTGGCATGGCATTTCAAAATGTCTCACTTTCAACATTTGATATGTTATCTGTATTCTATTGTGAATAAAATATAAAGTCTATGAGATTTGTAAATTATTGCATTCCTTTTTTATTCACAATTTGTACAGTGTCCCAGCTTTTTTGGAGTCGGGTTTGTATATTGTCTTCTTGTTTTTATCCACTATATAGCTACAAGCCTGTTGTACCGGACCCCATTCGACTTTACCGATGAGTTTTATGACGTTTATTGTACTTCACACATTTTCACTCTAGAAAATCACTGTAAGAGCTTAATAAAACACAGTGCAAGTGTGCATTAAAATATTATCCATAAACTTTCTCTCTCTCTCTCTTGCATTATCATCAACATACACAGCGAAGTACACAGAAACACTTGTTACAACTAACAGTAAACAAATATATAAAGACCTTATGCCTTTTCGGGTGGTGCTTAATAAACTGGTAAACTTTATATCTGTAAATCAACTCCGATGAACTGTAATAAAGTGCTCTTACCTTCATTACTGCTGTATCCAGTATCACTCTGGAGGCTGTAAGATGGATCACGAACAGTTTACTGATAGCTGCGGTTCTATGTTAAAACGGCAACATTCGTGGGCGGGGCCTGTGGTTAATGTGACGTCACAAAGTACCAATTGTATGTTTGGTACTACTGCCATCTAGAGGACAATAATAACAACAATTGATAACAACAACTAATCACCACAAATTGATAACAACAACTAATCACCACCACTTTGAACAGCTGGAGGATTAAGCACAGTGGTTAGTGGGGTGTTGACAGGGGGTACATCATATGTAACATTGGCAGTTTTAGACATAGACGTCCTAGTTCTGGCAGCAGGTATCGGGGTTCTAGGGGCAGTAAAAGAAGAAAAGGAAGTAGCTGGAGTGTATGTTTGTAGGCGGGACAGAGAAGGGGTACTTGTGAGTCTCAATTTTTTCATCTGACTCTCCCATTTTGCTTCTCTCCTCAGAAAACAATATGCAATGGCCCTCTCCAACTTCTCCAGACTTTTCTGGAAATATTCTTCCACCGGCACTTCTCTTTTAATCTGTAGCGTACCCACGCTTTGTTTTGCATACTGGCACTTCTCACATGTTGCCAGTACTCTAACCACCACACCGAAACACAAAATCAGGCAATTAATTAATTGTACATCGTGCGTTCAGAGCTTTTAACCATGAGTGGCGCACCGCGCGTGAATCACCGTAGGCGCGTTCACCAGCACGCTCCAAAAGTGTGAGAAGATTTGCGTGAGCCGTTCCAATGATAAAATGTGTTCTGCTAATATGACAGATATGCCCATTAGGAAAATACCTGGCTGTATTCCAAGAGATGACAGGAAATTAACATGTTCAGTATAAGAACATTTTAAGTAAAGATAGTTTAAGTTCCCATGGCACTTTGTAAACAAGTAATTGTTAACTATAGGCTGTTACTTTATTGCAGTTATGTTATCAACCAACTTTGCATGTGTGGACCTTTTTGCAAAAATAAAGCAACAAACAAATAAATAAACCTCACGAGGGAGCAAACCCAAACTCCTCGCAACCGAGGGAGACAACCAGTCCCCCATCCCAAATAGAAGTGAACAAAATAGAGTAAATCACCCTTTGAAAGTAGCTTGATGCTTCAAATAAATATTGCATCAATTACATTGTTACACCAGTAGGTGTCGACAAATGATTGTTAAAAATATTGTGGGGGTGGGGGGTGGTGTGTGTGTGGAGAATCAGCAGTTGAAATAATTTCAGGGAGTATTAGAATAAAACTGCATGTTTAGGTAGCAATGTTTTAAAAACCTCCATGTCTATGGTAACATCCTCAAAACAAAAAGTTTTATAAAATGATAAACATCACATTTCAACTCTTTTAATCATTGTTTAAGAAAAGGGATGAGTGAATATTATTATATTTTCTAAATACATTATTATTCAAATTATTTTGCTTTTTAGAATGCACGTCAGCTTCCTTTTCCGTTAAAACTGGATTCCCCTTTAAATGTGTTTAATAATTGTTGAAGTATACTAAACTGAGAGGTAGCCATCCAAAACATTCAGTTTTCATTAAACTGAGGACAAATGTATTTAAAATATGTGTGACCTGTTCAATTCAGTATGCACCACAAATTCCTAGACAATGTATCTTTAATTTGGCCAAAATCAATTGTTTGGCGGAACAAAACGAAACAGAAAATCACCCACCCTCCTCCAGGGGAGGGAGCAATGCGGGCATCGGCTCCCGAAGAGCTGTCTTCCTCTCCTCCAGGTCGCCCATCTCAGGACCGCTTCCTAGATCTCTTGCCACCTGGCTTGGCTGGGGTCTGAGCGGGCTGGGCGCCGCATCCACAACTGGCTCCCTGCTGTCTGCCGGGTGGAGGCTGCTGCTTCGCAGACTTGGCAGGGGCGGAGGACGACGCAGGCGCGCACCCTCGGCGATGAGCAGAATGCGGAGGTGCGGCCGGTGACGGGGTAGAGGCAGCAGCAGAACGCCGGGGCAGGATATGTTTGATGGCCTCAGTCTGCTTCTGCATGGCTGAGAACTGCTGGGCAAAGCTCTCAACCACATCGTCGAACAGGCCGACCTGTGACACGGGGGAGTCCAGGAACCGATACTTATCGGTCTTCCTCATGGCGGCAAAGGTCGGCCATAGATGGCGTTGCTGGACCACAAGTGTGGCCATCGCTCGACCAACGGAGCGTGCTGTCACCTTAGTCGCCCGAAGGGCGAGGTCGGTGGCGGCGCAGAGCCCCTAGCAGCTGTTAGTCAAGACCACCCTGGGGCATGTCCATGAGCACCTTGGCCTGATAGACCTGGAGCAGGGCCATGGCATGCAGGGCGGAGGCGACCTGTCCACAGGCTCTGTAAGCCTTCTCGTTGAGACCCGAGGAGAACTTACAAGCCCGGCATGGGAGACATGGTTCACCATGCCAGCCGGCGGCCATCGGACATAGCTACATCAAGACGGCACGCTCGACCAGAGTGATCCCAGCGTACCCCTTAGCCTCCCCTCCATCCAGAGTGGTCAAGGAGGAGGAAGGACCAGGTCTACTTTGAACGCTATACGGCGTTCTCCATGTCTTCACCTCCTCATGCACCTCTGGGAAAAAAGGTACCAGGGCGGGACGCTGAGGACCAGCGCGGGCCGCCCCGAGAAACCAATCATCCAGCTGAGAAGGTTCGGGACACGGTGGAGGATTCCAGACGAGCCCGACTTTCTCGGTGGCCCGGGAAAGCATAGCCGTCAACTTGGGATCAGGCTCAGGCAACGCTACGGCCCCGGAGGGAGGCAGCGCAGCCGAGTCTTCATCTCCCGAGGACTCCAGCTCACCTTCCGATGCTGCAATCATCATCTGTTCGTCCGCAGGTGCACCAAAGGAAACAGCTGGTCGCTCAACAGAGGGACCAGCACGATCCTCCGGCAACACCACTGGCTGCAGTGTTGTAGAGGGATTAGGGACCTGCGGAGCGGAGATCAGCGGGGAAGCCCTAACCGTGATCCTCAAGTCACCCTTCCTACACACCGACGGGCCGCCGCCCTGGCCGGAGCCAGAGAAAGCAGCCGAACGGGGCATAGGGGAGGGGACCCCCGCTCCCTGAGAACCAAGGAATGAGAGTCTAGACCTCAACACTGAGATAGTCATGTTCCAGTGAGAACATGAACTATCCACAAAAGCTGCCCCAGCATGCTGAACGCCCAGGCATGTGACACACCGATTGTGACCGTCAGCAGCAGACCGCACCCAGTAACGCACTTTTAGAAGCTCTTTGAAGCTCTTTTAGAAGGGGGAAAAATCAGCTCTTTGCTTTTTTGTGCTGAAGCACACAGGGATCAGCCACGGTGTGACTACAGGTGCACACTGATCGCCTAACAGTCACACACATAGAGGAACCGGCCCAAATTGCAAACCAACCGGCAAATAATTTGTTGTAATAACAGCAGTTGAGAGCTCTGTTTAGCTCGCGGCCTCGCTGTAAGGTGCCTTAACACCAGCACAGATGAACAAAAGGCTCTTCAAAGGCTTGAATAGCACACTCAAGTCGATAGCAGGAACACAAGTTGGCTCCGAAGCGAAAAACAGAGTGCGACTGCATCCGCTTCCATATTTATACCCGCCTTGTGGGGGCTGTGCGTGTTATACAAATATCACACGCCAATTCCATTGGCTCGTTTAGTTACACTCGAAGGTGATAGGGCTCTCTAGCGATATCCCAATTCGTTGGTTCACTTCTGACGAACATCGAACGTGACCGACTGAAAGGGAACAGCCAGTCATCGATGTAAGCAAACATATGCCCTGGAGTCGCAAAGGTCCTAGAGCTGTGACCATGTTCTCTGTGAAGGTGTGATGTGATAAGGCTAGGCCGAAGGGAAGAACTCAATATAGCAAATCAGAGAAGCTTCCTGTGTTCAGACAAAATCTTGATATGATAATATCATATCATATCATTCAGATCTATCGTGACAAGCTAATTCTAAGAATGAATTGGAGACATAAGCAGGTCCACCTCTGGTTTGGAAGAAATCATAGCTTTCAAATCCAGAATGCGACCCTTGGAGTCAGTAGAAAGAGCAAGAGAAAGGGCAATGCCCGTCTCAGACTCGTCTACTAGCTCCATCTGCGAGCCCCATGATCTGAGTCGCCGTGCTTTTTCAGTAGCAGAACCCGAACCACGAGGTGCAGATGCCAGGCTCCCATCTTTAGTCAGCTGTCCACAACAAGCCTAAACCAACCATGTTACCAGCACAAAAACACACTCAGCAAAATATCATCTAATATCATCTATATATATATATATATTTTTTTTTTTTTTGTCAATATTGTACACCCCTAATGTATATTATTAATATTCATTTCTTCAGGTCTTAAAAGGGCCTAAAAAACCTTAAATGTTACTTTTAAAATTGTGCAGCAACCCTGAGTAAGTAGTTCATTTGTCCAAGTTTCATCATTTGAACATTATATATATATTTCCTTTAGTAAACATTTGTTCTAATAAAAAATAGTGTTAAGAAAATGTGATAATTACCTCATTTTATTTTGTAACACATTATTTGAAAATTGGTTTTTATTGTCATGTTATTATGCACTATTATTTTAATATTTCTAATATTTATCTCAAATTAAAACAAATTAGATATTTCATTAAAATGCTTATTTCCCGGTTTAGAAAGGTGCACATTTTAACAATCTGTGTTACACATTGACAGTAAATTAAAACCTATATTTCATGAGACATTGAATATATGTAGGCAAGCAGTGTTTCCAATATGTATGCATTGTGTATAATGTTTGAGCTTTATGTTTGCCTGTTTTTCTTCTCTTCATTTTTTTGTGGTTTTACATAATGAAGATCATCAGTAATCAGCAAAATCTAAGACTGCTTTCTGGAATTCTAGTTTAGTCATTGCAAGCTGGTTTGAAAATAATAGTGTTAGTATTCTAGCATGGAATCACTTTTATTTTTATTATTATTATTTTTTATTTACAATAGATATAACTACACCAAATATCATGATTGGTAATTAATGAAGTTCCTAAACGTAATTTAGGGAGGAGCGAGCCCATCTAATCTTCCAGTCAACAGCCAGAGTATATAAGCAGCTGCTTACCTCTCTTCAGTCTCAGCTGTTCCAACATCCCTTCACCTCCCCAAACTCCACCTTCATCTCAGGTACCTTGGCCTTATGTAATCATATCCTATATTTATTCACTGTGGGGGGTATATCAGAGCTCGAGTTGAAGCTGCTTCATCGAGCCCCTCCTCAGTGGACAGCAAGCCAAATTAGCTAACCTATATATATATATATATATATACATACATACACCAGTTAAAAAAATAGACAGGTTTTTTTTTTTTTTTTTTTTTTTTTTTCTAAATAGATAACACAATTTTAAAGAATTACATACACTAATGTCATTTTTAAAAGATTTCATAGAAGCTTATATTCTATAGTTATTAATCTGAGCTGAAGATATGGATGGCCCCTTCATTCTTTCGATTAAGAAAGTTAATCTGTGATTGTGTTTCCAAAACCCTTATACAATTTTAAAAACTCTTATACAAAAAAAAAAAAAAAAAATTTACTGAGGAGATCATTTAAAGAAAACTATCACATTTAGTGCATATACCTTTAAAAACTAAAAGGTGAGTGACTGCGTGATTGAACAAATATCTTTACATTTCTTCAAACTTGGTTTTCTGTGTAACACTATTACAACAGAAATAAAGCAGGCTATTTGGAGGCTTTTATAAGATGTCTAATTTTTTTGCGGATATCAGGAAAGTTTAGACCATAAACAATAGGGTTTACAATGGGTGGTACAACAATAAATTCAAGTGAAATGACAACAGTCAGCGCTATAGGAAGTTCCCCATTCACAAATCGACTCAAAGTGAGCTCACAAAAAAGAGCAACTGAGAAATTTAAAAGGATCACTATGTGTGGAATACAAGTTTGATATGCTTTGCTTCTGAACTCTCGTGTGCTTCTTTGACAAATGATAATAATTCTGACATAGGTATATATTATAAAACTCAAAGGGATAAAAATGGTTGTGATCATTACAATCAGTCCATAAATATTATTAACAGTATTGTTCACACATGAGAGTTTGACAATTTCATAGTTGTGGCAGTATACCCTTAACAATTTGTTACCACAGATTGTCAGCCTGGCAGTCAAAAGAGCACCAATACCAACCAAAGTGATTGGATAAAGCCATGCTATAACTATTAAAAAAGTTAGTAACTGTGTGGTAATTATGTTGTTGTAATGCAAAGGTTTGCTGATTGCAACAAACCTATCAAATGCCATTAGCATTAATATTGTAAGCTCAAAAGCTGCATATGTGTAAATGACAAAACTCTGTATGAGACATGCTTCATAGGAGATTCTATGTGCATCATAGAGCAGGTCTGTCAGTAACCTTGGGAAAAAGCCAGCTGTACCATATACAGAGTTGATGGACAAACATGAAATCAGAATGTACATAGGCTGGTGCAATGTCTTTTCCAGAAATATTACAAGAATAATAATGACATTAAAGTATATGACAGCACAGTAAAAAATAAACCCCAAAGTGAAAAAAGCATATTTTATGCTCCCAAGATTTTCAAACAACATGAAGTAAAAGTATGTACCATTCCCCATTTTCCTTTCACAAGGAAT
The DNA here is from genome assembly GCF_019924925.1 of Ctenopharyngodon idella. Taxonomy (NCBI): domain Eukaryota; kingdom Metazoa; phylum Chordata; class Actinopteri; order Cypriniformes; family Xenocyprididae; genus Ctenopharyngodon; species Ctenopharyngodon idella. The sequence goes on from NC_067234.1 coordinate 10,890,477, forward strand.
ACTTTCAGTGACCTGAAAAATAGAGCAAAGGTTTTGATTTTACACCATAAATAAACAAATAAACAATCAGCTTAGAATATTTAGCCACAGTGTCTTATACCATTTAATGTGACCTTAAATGTAAAGTCTTAAGTTAGATTAGTAATATAATAATTATTAAATTAAATGAATGGTTAGCACAGTAATAATTCAAGATTTGTTTTCTTTTCTTTTTTTCTTTTTCTTTTTACATTACAAAGATTATTAGAAATACCTTTTGTTATATACTCTGAAATGACCATCATTGCATCTTCAGGTAATGAGCTCTATTTGTGTTCTGATTTAGTGGGACTGTGGAGTCACCAGTGCGTGCTAGTGTTTTTATGGTATCTAACATGTCTCAGGAGGCCTGTTGTGGCAAAAGCGCTGCAAAGTCCTCTGAGGTTTGATTTCACTGGAAACATAAATTAATAGCATATATGTAAAACATAAATAAATTTAGCATAATTCTGCATCTAGTGCTTTCCAAACTTTCCACTGCAAATAATTAGAACCAGCATTTTTGATCATTTTCTCAAAACTTTCATTGCCCCCCAAATATGTTGTATGAATATCTGAACATGTAATATATCAAAAGAAAGAACAGAGCTTATTATAGCTTCATGTGTTCTTTTTTTTTTTTTTTTTTCTTCCAACTACTGAATATGGCTAAGTGGGTAAGATTAATAAAAAAAAGCAGCATTTGAATAAAAAGCTGAGAAAATTGTGTTTGTTTTTTTTTCAAAGACTATATCCGCAAACATTGATGGAGTAGATCGCGTCCATCAACACCCCCAAAGCACAGTCCTATAACTCTTCCTGGGTCAACATTTCATTATAAGGTTAGGAAGCTCTTATTTATTTGCTGTTTAATGTTCGATGATCACGTTATTTTACATGTGCATCCACTCTTAGAAGGAATGTGTAGAAAAATTACACAAATTATATGTAACACTCTAATTTACACATTTTGTGTCAATTTTAACTAAAAATGTGTAGAAAAATTAACCTCTTTTACACATATATATGCTTAGCACTCTTCCCCTCGGTTTCACAGACAAGGCTTAAGCTAGTCTTAGACTAAAATGCATGTTTGAGCTGTTTTAACTGAAAGTAACTTGCACTGACATATCTTAAAATATGCCAGAGGCAGAGCCATTGTTTTGCCTTAAGATGCACACCAGTAAAGATTTTTTTCCTAGGGTACGTTTATAAAAGCTACTTAAATGCCATAATTGAGCTAAGGACTAATCCTGGCTTTGTCTAAGCCCTGTCTGTGAAACCAGGCCTTCATGTGTTATTTTTATAACGTGACCATAATTTAAATTAGCTAACTGAACTGAACCAAGAGGGACTAGGGACTTTGACTGAATAGAATCTAGTCAGCCCATAGTCTGTTAATGCAAGCAACCATTTTGCTTTTACTTCTATATTTAAAAAACAAAACAAAAAACATTTATATCATATCACTTCTTTATGTTAATCGACTACCCCTCACGTCAAAACTGCTCATGATCGTGAAAACCACCTTTTTACCAGGGAGGATATGATTTGCGCCGAATCACACCAGTGACTGCAAGCAAGATTCTTTAGGTAAGCTGTACTTGAAACGTCTCAGTTACGTGTGTAACCATCGTTCCCTGAAGGAGGGAATGGAGACGTACATCAGAAGTGAACTGACGAATTGGGATATCACTAGAGAGCCCTATCACCTTCGAGTGTAACTAAACGAGCCAATGGAATTGGCATGTGATATTTGCATAACGCGCACCGTCCCCGCAAGGCGGGTATAAATACGGAAGCAGATGCAGTCGCACTCTGTTTTTCGCTGAGGAGACAACTTGAGTCTGTACTACAGCGAAGGCACAGGAACTGTGGTGAAGGGACGAACGTATCCGTTCCCTCCTTCAGGGAATGAGGGTTACATACGTAACCGAGACATTCCCTTTCAGTCGGTCACGTTTGATGTACGTCAGAAGTGAACCAACGAATTGGGATCCCAAATAAAACGCCACAGTTACTGACCCCTTTCAGCGCCCAGCATAAGCTCCAGCCACCAGGCGCACCTTGGGGCGGAGAAGGGGGCGAGCTTACACTGAGAGAGTCTACTGGGGGGGAGGTATTACGTGGAATACACATATGGACTGGCCGTGAGCAGTGCGCATATGGAGTTCCTGGGATGGCTCCAGCCTGGCATGGGGAGACACATCTGACAGGAACGGCAGAGCGGGCTCTGCCAAGGGAAAGACGCGGGCTCACCGTAGGGAGTTAACTGTGGATAATACACATATGGGACCGCTTACGTGAAGGGGTCACAACATATGGCACCCAGCCAAACATCAACGTCAGTGACGAATATTTGGCCTAGCATCAGACACTCCGCAATGTCCGAGCCGCAGGGGGTGGGGGAGGAACTCAATAGGGTTCGCCAAGACGGGGAACTCACTGGAGCAATAGATGCACGTATCCGGCCCAGGGGGGGCGGGAATGGCATAGCAAGCCAACACTAGAATGGGTCCTTCACGTTACCGGCTACTGAAAGCGAGTACACAGGAAGATACCGGTTCTAGATGAAGGCTATAGAATCTAGCGAATGTATTGGGTGTCGCCCAGCCCGCTGCTCTACATATATCTGTCAGCGAGGCACCATGTGCCAGCGCCCAGGAAGAAGCAACTCCTCTAGTGAAGTGATCTCTTAACCTGAGTGGGCAACCTAACTGAGGCACGCCTTGGGACTGATAAGCCAAGGCGATGGCATCCATTATCTAGTGGGCCATCCTCTGCTTGGAGACAGCCTTTCCCTTATGCTGGCCTCCGTAAAAGATGAAGAGATCTGAGGTCCTAAAGCTTTGCGTTCTGTTCATGTACAGGCGCAGAGCGCGGACAGGACAGAGCAAAGCCAGGGCTGGGTCTGCCTCCTCCGAGGGCAGCGCTTGCAGGTTCACTACCTGATCTCTGAATGGAGTGGTAGGAACCTTGGGCACATATCCAGGCCGGGGTTTCAGGTACGATTTATCGACAGAAAATGCGTGCAGGTCCCCTACCCTCTTAACTGAGGCCAATGCAACCAGGAGGACGGTCTTAAGGGACCGTACTTTTAACTCAACCGACTGCAAACGCTCGAAGGGATGTCCCCGGAGAGATGTAAGTACCAGGGACAGGTCTCAAGAGGGTATGGAGGGAGGGCGAGGCGGTTTCAGTCTCCTCACCCCCCTCAGGAACCTGACGATCAGGTCATGTTTCCCCAAAGACTTACCATCGACTGCATCGTGATGTGCGGCAATAGCGGCAACATACGCCTTGAGGGTGGAGGGAGACAGCCTTTGCTCCAAGCCCTCTTGCAGGAAGGAAAGCACTTACCTGACCGAACATGATCGGGGGTCCTCTCGGTGAGAGGAACACCATTCGACGAACAGGTTCCACTTCAGGGCACAGAGGTTCCTCGTAGAAGGAGCTCTAGCAAAAGTGATAGTGTCTACAACCAACTGGGGTAAATCACTTAGAACCTCTGTGTCCCGTCCAGGGACCAGACATGGAGTTTCCAGAAGTCCGGACTGGAGGTGCCATAGGGTGCCCCGTCTCTGAGTCAGAAGGTCCTTCCTCAGAGGAATGGGCCAGGGAGGTGCTGTCGCAATGAGCGTCAGTTCTGGAAACCAGGTCCAAGTGGGCCAATACGGAGCCACTAGCAAGACCTGCTCCTCGTCCTCCCTGACTTTGCACAGCAGCTGTGCGAGTAGGCTCACTGGGGGAAACGCATATTTGCGTAGGCCCCGGGGCCAGCTGTGTGCCAGCGCATCCATGCCGAGAGTGCGCTCGGTCAGGGAAAAGAACAACTGGCAATGGGCTGTGTCTGGAGAGGCAAACAGATCTATCTGTGCGGCTCCGAAATGCTACCAAATCAGCTGGACCACCTGGGGATGGAGTCTTCATTCGCCCGGAAGCGGAGGCTGCCGTGAGAGCTCGTCGGCTGCACGGTTGCAGACTCCAAGCCAGCGGGACCAATGGCACCACAGACGTACCCGGTGTGGGGCAGCGAGGCACAGTGCTGGGACCCGACTGTGGGGTCGGACTCTGCGAAGTGACAGTGTGTATGGGAGACGGCGCAAAAGAGGCGGCCTCGACAAACACACTGACACCTGCTGCCGAGGTGAGAGGGGCCTGAGAGTGGTGAGGCATAACGTCAAACACCGCCAACCGTGCCCTCTTGGGACCTGGAGGATTGGGAAACAGCTCTTTCTGTGAGGAAGTGGGTACCGCTGGACTCCGGAGAGCCAGTGGCGGAACAGAACGAAACAGAAACCCCCCCCGGCCCTCTTCCGGGGGAGGGAGCGATGTGGGCATTGGCTCCCGAAGAGCTGTCTTCCTCTCCTGCAGGTTGCCCGTCTCAGGACCGCTTCCTTGATCTCTTGCCACCTGGCTTGACTGGGGTCTGAGTGGGCTGGGCACCACGTCCGGCTCCCTGCTGTCTGCCCGGTGGAGGCTGTTGCTTTGCAGACTTCGCAGGGGTGGAGGACGAAGCTGGTGGGCACCCTCGGTGACGAGCAGACTGAGGAGGTCTGGCCGGCGGCGGGGTGGTGGCAGCAGCAGACCGCCGGGGCAGGATGTGCTTGATGGCCTCAGTCTGCTTCTGTGCGGCCGAGAACTGCTGTGCGAAGCTCTCGACCGCATCGGCGAATAGGCCGACCTGTGACGGGGAGTCCAGGAACAGATACTTATCGGTCTCCCTCATGTCGGCCAAGGTCAGCCATAGGTGGCGTTGCTGGACCACAAGTGTGGCCATCGCTTGACCAACGGAGCGCGCCATCACCTTAGTCGCCCGGAGAGCAAGGTCAGTGGCGGCGTGCAGCTCCTCCAGCAGCTGTTGGTCAAGACCACCCTGGGGCATGTCTATGAGCGCCTTGGCCTGATAGACCTGCAGCAGGGCCATGGCATGCAGGGCAGAGGCGGCCTGTCCACAGGCTCTGTAAGCCTTCTCGGTAAGACCAGAGGACACAGTTGCATCGCGACGGCGCGCTTGACTGGCCTTAGCCTCCCTGCCATCCAGAGTGGTGAAGGCGGACAAGGGGCCAGGTCTGCTTCGAACGCTATACGGCGTATATACAGCGTTCGCCAACCGGCAAATAGTTTGCTGTAACAACAGCAGTTGAGAGCTCTGTTTAGCTAGCGGCTTTGCTGTAGGGTGCCTTAACACCAGCACAGAATCACAAAAAGGCTCTTCAGAGGCTTGAACAGCACGCTCAAAAGTCTAGGCAGGAAAACAAGTTGGCTCCAAAGCGAAAGACAGAGTGTGACTGCATCTGCTTCCATATTTATACCCGCCTTGCGGGGGCGGTGCGCGTTATGCAAATATTGCACGCCAATTCCATTGGCTCGGTTAGTTACACTCGAAGATGATAGGGCTCTCTAGCGATATCCCAATTCGTCGGTTCACTTCTGATTTACGCCGAACGTGACCGACTGAAAGGGAATCATATTTAGGGCCTGAGCACCGATGGTGTGAGGACCCTATTGTAATTGCTCTGTTAATTATTCTTCTTTTCTGAAATGAATTGCAGTTTTGAGGGCCTAAACATGCTCAAAAACTCATGAAACTTTGCACACGTGTCAGAAGTGGTGAAAATTTACGTCTGATATGGGTTTCAGAATTAGGTGTGGCAAAATGGCTCAATAGCGCCACCTACAAATTTCAATTAAGAGCCCTTCACGCTACGTTTCACATACAGGTATGAAATCCGGTAGACACGTGTAACAGCCCAATACCTACAAAAAAGTCCCCGGGTCCAAAATCTGAAAAACCAACAGGAAGTGAGATATTTTGAATTTTCTCTGCAAAATGTTTGCAGTTTTCGCCATTTCCACACGTTGTATTTTAACAAGCTCCTCCTAGAGATTTAATCAGATCAACATCATATTTGGTCAGTCTAATCTAATCTAATCTAATCTAATTTAATCTAGTCTTAAACTGCGAAGATCTTGAGTTTTCACTGAAGGGTGTGTCCATGGTGGCCTGACAAAGTTCGATGTTTCACCATGAAACAGGAAGTTGTTGTAACTCGGGCATGTCCGATCTGCCCCAAACTTCACGTTTTTTTTTTGAGTCCTGGCCTGAAGACATCTACATGCCAATATTCAGTTACAGTTAGAGCACCACCTGATGGCAACAGAAAATGTCATGTTTTACACTGTGATTAACTCCTCATAGAGATTTAACCAGATCAACATCATATTTGATCTGTTTGATCTTAAGGCCTTAGCAATGTAAAAATTGCAAAAATCTTGAGTTTTCGCTGAAGGGCGTGTCCGTGGCGGCCTGACAAAATCTGATGTTTCGCCATGAAAGAGGAAGCTGTTGTACAAACCCGATTCCAAAAAAGTTGGGACCATTACAGTAGCATTCCTGTATGTGATGCAGTGCCGTCTAAGGGCCCAAAGATCACGGGCATCCAGTATGGTTTTCCGGCCTTGACCCTTACGCACAGAGATTGTTCCAGATTCTCTGAATCTTTGGATGATATTATGCACTGTCGATGATGATAACTTCAAACTCTTTGCAATTTTTCTCTGAGAAACTCCTTTCTGATATTGCTCCACTATTTTTCGCCGCAGCATTGGGGGAATTGGTGATCCTCTGCCCATCTTGACTTCTGAGAGACACTGCCACTCTGAGAGGCTCTTTTTATAACCAATCATGTTGCCAATTGACCTAATAAGTTGCAAATTGGTCCTCCAGCTGTTCCTTATATGTACATTTAACTTTTCCGGCCTCTTATTGCTACCTGTCCCAACTTTTTTTGGAATGTGTATCTCTCATGAAATCCAAAATGAGCCAATATTTGGCATGGCATTTCAAAATGTCTCACTTTCAACATTTGATATGTTATCTGTATTCTATTGTGAATAAAATATAAGTTTATGAGATTTGTAAATTATTGCATTCCTTTTTTATTCACAATTTGTACAGTGTCCCAACTTTTTTGGAATCGGGTTTGTATATTGTCTTCTTGTTTTTATCCACTATATTGCTACAAGCCCATTAAACTTTACCGATGAGTTTTATGACGTTTATTGTACTTCACACATTTTCACTCTAGAAAATCACTGTAAGAGCTTAATAAAACACAGTGCAAGTGTGCATTAAAATATTATCCATAAACTTTCTCTCTCTCTCTCTTGCATTATCATCAACATACACAGCGAAGTACACAGAAACACTTGTTACAACTAACAGTAAACAAATATATAAAGACCTTATGCCTTTTCGGGTGGTGCTTAATAAACTGGTAAACTTTATATCCGTAAATCAACTCCGATGAACTTTAATAAAGTGCTCTTACCTTCATTACTGCCGTATCCAGTATCACTCTGGAGGCTGTAAGCTGGATCACAAACAGTTTACTGATAGCTGCGGTTCTATGTTAAAACGGCAACATTCGTGGGCGGGGCCTGTGGTTAATGTGACATCACAAAGTACCAATTGTATGTTTGGTACTACTGCCATCTAGAGGACAATAATAAGAACAACAATTGATAACAACAACTAATCACCACAATTTGTAACAACACCAATTACCTCAATAAGGAATAAGCTGTAGAGTCCTATGATCATTTCATTATTTAACCACTTCCTCCCAGATCCCATATGAATAGTCAAGGCTGTAAATTGGTACACACAGATTTTATAAAGAAAAAACAGATTTTTAGGTAAGAATTTTTTTTTTTTTTTTTAAACCAAGGAAACGCTGGAGTGCCTTTAGATCTCTGGGTGGAGGATACTGAACGACCGCTTTGGTTTTTTCAGCGTCAACCTGGTATTGTCTTGCTGTTAAGTTTTCTGTAGTCAACACTTTTCTGTAGTCAATCTGTATGTTCCATCTGGTTTAGGGACCAAGACGACCGGTGATGCCCATGGGAAAAAAAAAGAGGGCTTGATGATGTGGTCTTTGAGCATCTGGTCCACGTGTTCCTCAATGATCTTCATCTTGAAAGGGGAAACACGGTAAGCTCGAGATTTAATGGGCACTTCATCTGACAAAATGATTTTGTGTTTTTCTACATCTGTCTTCCCCAGGATGTCAGAGGCAGCACGTGGCCAGGCAGCCATCAGCTTCAGCAGCTCCTCTTGATTGTTTGAGTCCCAGACTGGAGCATCTAGAGGTTGAGGGGAAGTGAGTGGTATTTCCCAGGTCGGAGGTAAGGCATAGTATAGACTTACAGAGGCAGGGTGGTGCCTAGTTTCACCAGCAGACATGGTAGTTACCCCCGGAGTCATCTGAGTGTTGTAGAAAGGGTAATACATATAACCTCCTTCTGTCTCCAGGCCATATTTATTCTGAGCAAGCTCCAAAATGGCACCAGAAGCCCTCAGAAGGTCCAGTCCAGCCAAAAGAGGAAATGCTAAGTTAGCATCTTTCATTATAAAGGTATTTAATTTGCATACCTTATTGTGCCACTTGTAGGTGATGTTTCTCTGGTCTATAACTTGGTGAACCTTGCCATCTGCCATGACGAACTTTTGAGGAGAGTCTGATGTTCTTGTCGCTGCGTCACCTCCTAGCTGTCTCCACAGGGTTTCCTGCATTAGTGTAAAGGTGCTTCCTGTGTCGACCACCGCCTTAAATTCTTTGCCCTGCACCACCACTGAGACCAATAGGAGGGATGCCGCTGTGTGCGGTCAGGCTATGGTTATGCCAGCCAGGTGCCTTCAGATGGTTTTTTATCTGCCTTTTCTTTTGTGTTTTGACTGCCAACCTTCTGCCAGTAGTCCTTCACCCCTAAACAATCCTTCTCCACAACTGAACCCAATTTTACCAACTGTTCTACCGTTTTCACCGTCCCTCGCAGGAAGCCAGCAACTCTAGGGTTGATGTTATTAAGGATGCAACTCACCATCTCGTCCTCTGAAATATCAGGTTTCCGCTTCAGGCAGAGGGCCCGATAGTTGTAGGCGAAGTCTCTCAGGTGCTATTTCGGCTGTTGAACCATCAACCTCAGCTTGTCCTCAACCTCCGTGAGGTAATCTTCAGGTAAAAAAGCAGCCATGAATGCCTTCTTGAAAGACAGCCAGTCGGTTATCTTCCTCTTTTCCGCCTTCCACCAGCTCAAAGCCGGCCCACGCAACACCATACTCAGGGTTCCGACGAGCTCTGCACTGGACAGTAGCCTGATTTACAGGTAATTCTCGCACTGTTCGACGAAGGTGAGTACATCCGCCGTCTCACATGCATCACCAAAGGTGGGAAACTCCAGTCGGATTGGAGGCTGCGCACAGAAGGACGTGGCACTTTGAACAGCTGGAGGATTAAGCACAGTGGTTAGTGGGATGTTGACAGGGGGTACATCATATGTAACATTGGCAGTTTTAGACGTATACGTCTTAGTTCTGGCAGCAGGTATCGGGGTTCTAGGGGCAGTAAAAGAAGAAAAGGAAGTAGCTGGAGTGTATGTTTGTAGGCGGGACAGAGAAGGGGTACTTGTGAGTCTCAGTTTTTTCATCTGACTCTCCCATTTTGCTTCTCTCCTCAGAAAACAATATGCAACGGCCCTCTCCAACTTCTCCAGACTTTTCTGGAAATATTCTTCCACCGGCACTTCTCTTTTAATCTGTAGCGTACCCACGCTTTGTCTTGCATACCGGCACTTCTCACATGTTGCCAGTACTCTAACCACCACACCGAAACACAGAATCAGGCAATTAATTAATTGTACATCGTGCGTTCAGAGCTTTTAACCATGAGTGTCGCACCGCGCGTGAATCACCGTAGGCGCGTTCACCAGCGCGCTCCAAAAGTGTGAGAAGATTTGCGTGAGCCGTTCCAATGATAAAATGTGCAACCCATTTGAATTCTATTGAAAATGTAGTAAAACGCTATGGAGAAAGTCAAACATGGTCTAAAAACAGCCAATAAAAAAGAAAAGAGGGGAAAACATGATGATGATCCTGCAAGCTTTTTAAACTTCTCATGACCACCTTTACTAGAATTTATCACGTTCTGTTGTACTTATTGTGGTACATTTTAACTAACTTGTTAAAGAATTTATAATATATAATCTGTTAAGGGAATAGATTTTAAAAAGAGAGAAAAAAAGTTATCATTGCCCTAAGCATTCAATGAGGAGCCATTAATGGTCTAGCTTTAATTATATCCTTATTGTAACAAATGCTGTGGTTAAACAATTACAAGAACTACTTTTTCATAGGGCCAAGTACAAGTTAGAATTAAGAGCTTTAAAGTATGGATCTTCTTGAATTATTGACTAAACATTAGTTTTCCTCATGTATAAAATGTGTTCTGCTAATATGACAGATATGCCCATTAGGAACAACCTGGCTGTATTCCAAGAGATGACAGGAAATTAACATGTTCAGTATAAGAACATTTTAAGTAAAGATAGTTTAAGTTCCCATGGCACTTTGTAAACAAGTAATTGTTAACTATAGGCTGTTACTTTATTGCAGTTATGTTATCAACCAACTTTGCATGTGTGGACCTTTTTGCAAAAATAAAGCAACAAACAAATAAATAAACCTCACGAGGGAGCAAACCCAAACTCCTTGCAATCCCCCATCCCAAATGGAAGTGAACAAAATAGAGTAAATCACCCTTTGAAAGTAGCTTGATGCTTCAAATAAATATTGCATCAATTACATTGTTACACCAGTAGGTGTCGACAAATGATTGTTAAAAATGTTGTGGGGGTGGGGGGTTGTGTGTGTGTGGAGAATCAGCAGTTGAAATTATTTCAGGGAGTATTAGAATAAAACTGCATGTTTAGGTAGCAATGTTTTAAAAACCTCCATGTCTATGGTAACATCCTCAAAACAAAAAGATTTATAAAATGATAAACATCACATTTCAACTCTTTTAACCATTGTTTAAGAAAAGGGATGAGTGAATATTATTATATTTTCTAAATACATTATTATTCAAATTATTTTGCTTTTTAGAATGCACGTCAGCTTCCTTTTCCGTTAAAAATCATTCCCCTTTAAATGTGTTTAATAATTGTTGAAGTATACTAAACTGAGAGGTAGCCATCCAAAACATTCAGTTTTCATTAAACTGAGGACAAATGTATTTAAAATGTGTGTGACCTGTTCAATTCAGTATGCACCACAAATTCCTAGACAATGTATCTTTAATTTGGCCAAAATCAAACAGGTAATTTTCTCCAAGCAGAGATTCTGTTGAATAAACATGTTTGTGCCACACACAATTCATAAATGTTGTTCAGTGACCTTTCATGTCTCTGTTTGATAATTAAGAAAATATTGTTTGGAGGAAACATGAAATAGGCCTGTTTAATGTTAGCATATTATATAATTATATAATATTTTATGTTGAAATACATCTGAAAAGTCATTGAAAGTAAAAAAAAAAAAAAAAAAAAAATCTCCCATCTAGAGTCCCCCCAGTGAATCTCAGCCATTTCCATTGACTCCTGAGAGCCAGTGGCGGAACAAAACGAAACAGAAAATCACCCACCCTCCTCCAGGGGAGGGAGCGATGCGGGCATCGGCTCCCGAAGAGCTGTCTTCCTCTCCTCCAGGTCGCCCATCTCAGGACCGCTTCCTAGATCTCTTGCCACCTGGCTTGGCTGTGGTCTGAGCGGGCTGGGCGCCGCATCCACAACTGGCTCCCTGCTGGAGGTGGAGGCAGCTGCTACGCAGACTTGGCAGGGGTGGAGGACGACGCAGGCGCGCGTCCTTGGCGATGAGCAGAATGCGGAGGTGCGGCCGGCGACGGGGTGGAGGCAGCAGCAGAACGCCGGGGCAGGATATGTTTGATGGCCTCAGTCTGTTTCTGCACGGCTGAGAACTGCTGGGCAAAGCTCTCAACCGCATCGTCGAACAGGCCGACCTGTGACACGGGGGAGTCCAGGAACCGATACTTATCGGTCTCCCTCATGACGGCCAAGGTCAGCCATAGGTGGCGTTGCTGGACCACAAGTGTGGCCATCGCTTGACCAACGGAGCGTGCTGTCACCTTAGTCGCCCGAAGAGCGAGGTCGGTGGCGGCGCGCAGCTCTCCTAGCAGCTGTTGGTCAAGACCACCCTGGGGCATGTCCATGAGCGCCTTGGCCTGGTAGACCTGGAGCAGGGCCATGGCATGCAGGGCAGAGGCGGCCTGTCCACAGGCTCTGTAAGCCTTCTTGTTGAGACCCGAGGAGAACTTACAGGCCCAGGATGGGAGACACGGTTCACCATGCCAGCCGGCGGCCATCGGACACAGCTACATCATGACGGCACGCTCGACCAGAGGGATCCCAGCGTACCCCTTAGTCTCCCCTCCATCCAGAGTGGTGAAGGAGGAGGAAGGACCAGGTCTACTTTGAACGCTATACGGCGTTCTCCATGACTTCACCTCCTCATGGACCTCCGGGAAAAAAGGTACCAGGGCGGGACGCTGAGGACCAGCACGGGCCGCCCCGAGAAACATCATCCAGCTGAGAAGGTTCGGGACACGTTGGAGGATTCCAGACGAGCCCGACTTTCTTGGTGGCCCGGGAAAGCATAGCCGTCAACTTGGGATCAGGCTCGGGCAACGCTACGGCCCCGGATGGAGGCAGCGCAGCCGAGTCTTCATCTCCCGAGGACTCCAGCTCACCTTCCGATGCTGCGATCGTCATCTGTTCGTCCGCAGGTGCACCAAAGGAAACAGCTGGTCGCTCAACAGAGGGACCAGCACGATCCTCCGGCAACACCACTGGCTGCAGTGTTGTAGAGGGATTAGGGACCTGCGGAGCGGAGCTCAGCGGGGAAGCCCTAACCGTGATCCTCAAGTCACCCTTCCTACACACCGACGCGCCGCTGCCCTGGCCGGAGCCAGAGAAAGCAGCCGAACGGGGCATAGGGGAGGGGACCCCCGCTCCCTGAGAACCAAGGAATGAGAGTCTAGACCTCAACACTGAGATAGTCATGTTCCAGTGAGAACATGAACTATCCACAAAAGATGCCTCAGCATGCTGAACGCCCAGGCATGTGACACACCGATTGTGACCGTCAGCGGGGACCAGGGAACGACCGCACCCAGTAACGCACAGATGAAATGACATCTTGAAAAAGACATCTGTGAAGCACTTTTAGAAGGGGGAAAAATCAGCTCTTTGCTTTTTTGTACTGAAGCACACAGGGATCAGCCATGGTGTGACTGCAGGTACACACTGATCGCCTAACAGTCACACACACAGAGGAACCGGCCCAAATTGCAAACCAACTGGCAAATAATTTGTTGTTATAACAGCAGTTGAGAGCTCTGTTTAGCTCGCGGCCTCGCTATAAGGTGCCTTAACACCAGCACAGATGAACAAAAGGCTCTTCAAAGGCTTGAATAGCACACTCAAGTCGATAGCAGGAACACAAGTTGGCTCCGAAGCGAAAGAGTGCGACTGCATCCGCTTCCATATTTATACCCGCCTTGTGGGGGTGGTGCGCGTTATACAAATATCACACGCCAATTCCATTGGCTCGTTTAGGTACTTTAGAAGGTGATAGGGCTCTCTAGCGATATCCCAATTCGTCAGTTCACTTCTGACGAACATCGAACGTGACCGACTGAAAGGGAACAGCCAGTCATCGATGTAAGCACACATATGCCCTGGAGTCGCAAAGGTCCTAGAGCTGTGACCATGTTCTCTGTGAAGGTGTGATGTGATAAGGCTAGGCCGAAGGGAAGAACTCAATATAGCAAATCTGAGAAACTTCCTGTGTTCAGACAAAATCTTGATATGATAATATCATATCATATCATTCAGATCTATCATGACAAGCTAATTCTAAGAATGAATTGGAGACATAATCAGGTCCACCTCTGGTTTGGAAGAAATCATAGCTTTCAAATCCAGAATGCGACCCTTGGAGTCAGTAGAAAGAACAAGAGAAAGGGCAATGCCCATCTCAGACTTGTCTACTAGCTCCATCTGCGAGCTCCATGATCTGAGTCGCCGTGCTTTGTCAGTAGCAGAACCCGAACCACGAGGTGCAGATGCCAGGCTCCCTTCTTTAGTCAGCTGTCCACAACAGGCCTAAACCAACCATGTTACCAGCACAAAAACACACTCAGCAAAATATCATCTAATTATTGTTAACAAAATTTTTGAAAATATTGATATATATATATATGTTTTTTTTTTTTTTTGTCAATATTGTACACCCCTAATGTAATGTATAGTATTATATATTATTCATTTCTTCAGGTCTTAAAAGGGCCTTAAAAACCTTAAATGTTACTTTTAAAATTGTGCAGCAACCCTGAGTAAGTAGTTCATTTGTCCAAGTTTCATCATTTGAACATTATATATATATTTCCTTTAGTAAACATTTGTTCTAATAAAAAATAGTGTTAAGAAAATGTGATAATTACCTCATTTTATTTTGTAACACATTATTTGAAAATTGGTTTTAATTGTCATGTTATTATGCACTATTATTTTAAAAATATTTATCTCAAATTAAAACAAATTAGATATTTCATTAAAATACTTATTTCCCGGTTTAGAAAGGTGCAAATTTTAACAGTCTGTGTTACACATTGACAGTAAATTAAAACCTATATTTCATGAGACATTGAATATATGTAGGCAAGCTGTGTTTCCAATGTGCATTGTTTATAATGTTTGAGCTTTGTTTGCCTGTTTTTCTTCTCTTCATTTGTTTGTGGTTTTACATAATAAAGATCATCAATAATCCGCAAAATCTAAGACTGCTTTCTGGAATTCTTCTAGTTTAGTCATTACAAGCTGGTTTGAAAATAATAGTGTTAGTATTCTAGCATGGAATCACTTTTATTTTTATCATTATTATTATTATTATTATTTCTATTGACAATAGATATAACTACAACAAATATCAAGATTGGTAATTATTTGATATAAAGTATGTAGACAACTATTGTTTGAACTTCTCAAAACTAATTCCTAAATCCTTATTTTAAAATAAAATAACATTCAGTCTGACAATATTATGGTTCAGATGCAGAAAAAAAAAAAAAAAAAAAAAAAAAAAAATATATATATATATATATATATACACCAGTTAAAAAATAGACAGTTTTTGTTTTATTTTATTTTATTTTATTTTTATTTCTAAATAGATAACACAATTGTAAAGCATTACTTACACTAATGTCATTTTTAAAAGATTTCATAGAAGCTTATATTCTATAGTTATTAATCTGAGCTGATAAGATATGGATGGCCCCTTCATTCTTTCAATTAAGAAATTTAATCTGTAATTGTGTTTCCAAAACCCTTACACAATTTTTCACAAAAAAATATTTACTGAGGAGATCATTTAAAGAAAACCGGTATGGAATTCAGAGAGGTGAAAACTATCACTTTAGTGCATATACCTTTAACAACTGATTGTGTGATTGAACAAATATCTTTAAATTTCTTCAAACTTGGTTTTCTGTGTAACACTATTACAACAGAAATAAAGCAGGCTATTTGGAGGCTCTTATAAGATATCTAATTTTTTTACGGATATCAGGAAAGTTTAGACCATAAACAATAGGGTTTACAATGGGTGGTATAACAATAAATTCAAGTGAAATGACAACAGTCAGCGCTATAGGAAGTTCCCCATTCACAAATCGACTCAAAGTGAGCTCACAAAAAAGAGCAACTGAGAAATTTAAAAGGATCACCATGTGTGGAATACAAGTTTGATATGCTTTGCTCCTGAACTCTCGTGTGCTTCTTTGACAAATGATAATAATTCTGACATAGGTATATATTATAAAACTCAAAGGGATAAAAATGATTGTGATCGTTACAATCAGGCCATAAATATTATTAACAGTATTGTTCACACATGAGAGTTTGACAATTTCATAGTTGTGGCAGTACACCCTTAACAATTTGTTACCACAGATTGTCAGCCTGGCAGTCAAAAGACCGCTAATACCAACAAAAGTGACTGGATAAAGCCATGCTATAGCTATTAAAAAAGTTAGTAACTGTGTGGTAATTATGTTGTTGTAATGCAAAGGTTTGCTGATTGCAACAAACCTATCAAATGCCATTAGCATTAATATTGTAAGCTCAAAAGCTGCATATGAGTAAATGACAAAACTCTGTATGAGACATGCTTCATAGGAGATTCTATGTGCATCATAGAGCAGGTCTGTCAGTAACCTTGGGAAAAAGCCAGCTGTACCATATACAGAGTTGATGGACAAACATGAAATCAGAATGTACATGGGCTGGTGCAATGTCTTTTCCAGAAATATTACAAGAATAATAATGACATTAAAGAATATGACAGCACAGTAAAAAATAAACCCCAAAGTGAAAAACGCATATTTTATGCTCCCAAGATTTTCAAACAACATGAAGTAAAAGTATGTTCCATTCCCCATTTTCCTTTCACAAGGAATACTCTCATTGACCTGAGAAACAGAGCAAACAAAGTTTTTGTTTTTTACACCATAAATAAACAAATAAACAATCAGCTTAGAATATTTAGCCACAGTGTCTTATACCATTTAATGCGACCTTAAATGTAAAGTATTAAGTTAGATAAGTAATATAATAATTATTAAATTAAATGAATGGTTAGCACAGTAATAATTTAACAGTCTAAGAATTTTTTTTATTTATTTTTTTACATTACAAACATTATTAGAAATACCTTCTGTTATATACTCTGAAATGACCATCATTGCATCTTCAAGTAATGAGCTCTATTTGTGTTCTGATTTAGTGGGACTGTGGAGTCACCAGTGCGTACTAGTGTTTTTATGGTATCTAACATGTCTCAGGAGGCCTGTTGTGGCATAAGCGCTGCAAAGTCCTCTGAGGTTTGATTTCACTGGAAACATAAATTAATAGCATTTATGTAAAACATAAATAAATTTAGCATAATTCTGCATCTAGTGCTTTCCAAACTTTCCACTATCTGAACATATAATATATCAAAAGAAAGAACAGAGCTTATTATAGCTTCATGTATTTTTTTTTTTTTTTTTTTTTTTTTTTCTTTCAACTACTGAATGTAGCTAAGTGGGTAAGTTTAATTTATAAAAGCAGCATTTGAATAAAAAGCTGAGAAAATTGTGTTTGTTTTTTTTCTCGAAGACTATATCCGTCAAAACTTTGATGGAGTAGATCGCGTCCATCAACACCCCCAAAGCGCAGTCCTATAACTCTTCCTGGGTCAACATTTCATTATAAGGTTATAGGCAGCTTTGATTTATATGCTGTTTAATGTTCGATGATCACATTATTTTACATGTGCATCCACTCTTAGAAGGAATGTGTAGAAAAATTACACAAATTATGTGTAACACTCTAATTTACACATTTTTTGTCAATATTAACTAAAATGTGTTAACCTCTTTTACACATATATATGTGTAGTTTAAAAATGAACACAACTTGGGAATTTACTCACAGCATTTAACACAATATGTGTAGACTGATATGCTTAACACACTTCCTGCCGGTTTCACAGACAAGGCTTAAGCTAGTCCTAGACTAAAATGCATGTTTGAGCTGTTTTAACTGAAAGTAACTTGCACTGACATATCTTGAAATATGTCAGAGGCAGAGCCATTGTTTTGCCTTAAAAACAATATTAGTTTCTGCTGCTGTTATTTTAATACTGGTGTATTTAAATACCACTTACGGTACATTTGAAACCATAGTGTACTACAAGTGGTAACTAAATATATTTTTTAAATACAGAGATAGTATATTAAAAGCACATTTTAGTTCATATTTCATGGTGTCTCAAAATAGCACAGTTGAGTACACTTAGATGTTCTTATGATTATCTTAAGAAGTACTAAAGAAGAATTTTTAGTATATTAAGTACAAAATTAGTGCGTGAAAATAGAGCAGGAGGGGGTTGCAGGAGGTGTTGGTGAGTGGGGCGTGGTGTCTTGTAGTTTGTGTTGATCCCAGGCCTGTCCAGACTGACACTGGCTCATTCACTTAAAACTGGTTTTTCAGCTTTTCAGAGTAGCTACTTTTAGCCACTCTGATCTCCTTTGTTAGTCTGTTTCTGGCCTGGTTATACAAGATTGTATCCCCTCTTCTGTAGGCATCCTCTTTGGCATGACAAAGCTCTTTGAGTTTCCCAGTAAACCATGGTTTATCATTAGAGAATGATAAGAATGTCTTGGTAGGAATGTACATATCCTCACAGAAACTGATGAATGATGTTACAGTATCTGTGAGCTTGTCCAGATCGGTGGCAGCAGCTTCAAAAACACTCTGGTCACTCCAGTTACAGGTTTAGCTGATTTCAGTTTAAGCTTGTAAGTTGGTATAAGATGAACCAGACAGTGATCAGAGAGCCCCAAAGATGTGTGTGGGGACAGAGTGATATGCATCCTTAATTGTGGTGTAACATTGATCTAGTATATTACCGTCTCTGTCTGTATTTTGGCAGTTCACGGGAGAGATTTGCTTTGTTAAAATCCCCAAGAGTGATTAAAAGAGAGTCTAGGTACCTTTGCTCCATTTCAGTCATTTGTTTAGCCAGCTGTTGTAGCGCTGCTATCTTTTTCAGCATTGTTACATCTGAACACCAACTTTCGTTAATGTAGAAACGCAATACACCACCTCTCGTTTTCTCCGTTAACTTTGTGATGCGATCCACTCGGAACAGCTGGAAGCCCGGCAGATGTAGCGTATGAAGCACAGCACATTTGTCACCATCATTACTCTGACTGAGAATATTCCTACATAGACATGCACACACAAATTTACACTGTTTCTTGTTTATTTGTTTGTTTTTAGATCTACATGTTCTTTACACAGGTACACTGCAGTCGAGTGTTAATTAAGCATAAATACTATTAACGAAGGTTGTTCTAGTAGACTAATTTACACACACATGCACACGCAAGTCAAACAGAAAGTGGATTTAAGCTGTGGTCAATCACAGTAAGAAAGGCATTGTTTTGTATTGTTCTTTTGAATTGTTTCAGTAAACCTGTTTTGAAGCATATTGTATGGTGCGGCTGCTGTTTTTGCTTCTTTCGTTTAATTGTTACAACTTAGCCCAGCATGTGTGTTACAACCTACCCCTGGTAGTGGGGAAGATTGTAACAAAGGCACACCATGTATTTGACATCAGCTTACAAGGGTTGTGGTATTCTTACAGAGGTCTGAATGGGTGTCTTTTGAAGGAAACAAATGTGGGTACATAAAAGTTTGAGAACTCTAGCTTAAAATTTCAGTGAGTTACGGATGCTGAAGCAAAAAGTGTTACAACCACAACGGTTTCCCTTACAGCACAGAGAATGAGAACGAAAAAAATAATATTTGATTCATACATGACCGAAATATTGCATATGCACAATACTTAACAAATAACACAGAACTACATTATCAGTGGGAAAAAATAAAGATAGCCTCATAGTTGCAATTTCTAGTTTCCATTTTTTCATAAAACAAAATTGTAGTAGTAGATTTTTATTTTTTTCCCCTAAAACTAATCAAAGAATAAAAAAAGAAGCATATGTAGTCTACCAAATTCTTTCATTCAAAAGACTACGCTCTTGTTGCTTAAAGTTTGAACACTGATTTAAAATCACAGAATAATATAATTTGTGTAATGAAACAACAAGTATCTCAGCATTACAGTTTGGCAGCCCATCTGAGCATGCACGGTATTGGATTTTAATGCACAAAACATTGTTAAGACATTCACTATGTAATGGATCTAATCCGCTATCATTGGGCTACAGGCTGCGGCGAGGACCTCTTGGGAAAATTCCATCAATGCCGAGGAAAGAGTTAATATGAAGGGGTGGATTTTAAAATCCCCTTCTTTTATTGTATAAGAACTAGGGAAACATTTTTTTTTTTATTTATTTATTTTTTTTAATTAAATGCATTTATTCAGGTATTAATGTTACAGGCAATGTCTGTATTTGGTATCTGAGAGGTGACTTAGGGTCTGTCTGACCCATGTCAGGAATGCAGTAACAGTGTTCACTCATTTAGACAGGCTAAATAATAAATTATATGTATAGGTTTATAAATGTATAATTGTGTCAAATATTTACTGGGAATGTTAAATTTACAGATAACATGTAATGTATATGATTAAAAAGCATGGTAAGAGATAAAACAATGTTTGATTAAACAATGATTTTTTGCTGAATATCATAAACATTCTCTATTACATCAAAAACACAGCTATTTGGATGCTTTGATAATACATATAATTTTTTTGCGAATTTCAGGAAAATTCAGACCATAAACAATAGGATTCAGGATGGGTGGTACAACAAGAAACTCCAGTGAAAGAATAATTGAGAGCCCTATAGGGAGAAGTCACAAACCGACTCAAAGTGACCTCACAAAAAAGAGCAATAGAGAAATTTAAAAGGATCACCATGTGTGGAATACAAGTTTGAAATGCTTTTCTCCTGAACTCTGGTGAGCTTTTTGTACAAATGATCAGAATTTTAACATAGGAATATAATATAAAACTTAAAGGCATGATAACAGTTGTGGTCACTATGAAAAAGCCAAAAACATTATTAATAATAGTGTTTGAACAAGAAAGCTTGACAATTTCCCAGTTGTGACAATACACCTTCCAAAGTTTGTTACCACACATAGTCAGTCTGGCATTTAAAATACCAGCAATGCCAACGCAAAGCATTGGATAAATCCAGCTTATAGCTATTAAAACAGATAAAATCCTGGGAGTAATTATGCTGTTGTATTGTAAAGGTTTACAGATTGCTACATATCTGTCAAATGCCATTAACATTAATATTGTATTTTCATTTGATGCATATGAATAAATGACAAAAGCCTGTAAGAGACATGCTTCACGGGACACCGAGTGTGTATCAGACAGCAAGTCTGCCAGTAACCTTGGGAAAAAAGCAGCTGTTCCAAACACAGAGTTGAAGGACAAACATGAAATCAGAATGTACATGGGCTGGTGTAATGTCCTTTCAAGAAAAATTGCAAGAATTATAAAGGCATTAAAGAATATAATAGCACAGTATAGAATAATTCCCAAACTGAAGAAAGCATATCTTATGTACCCAATATTGTCAAACAACATCAAGTAAAAATACGTTCCATTTTCCATTTTCCATTAAGCAAAGGATGGATTTATTGACCTGAGGATGAAAGCAGACACAGTTCATGTTATTTATATCTTAAAAAAAAAAAAAAATGTTTTGGTAATACTTTATTTTACAGTGTCCTTGTTACACATGCTATTACATCTAGTTACTATAGTATAGTCACCTTCTGTAATACGATCTGACCTTACCATCACTTTGTCTTCAAAGAATGTGTAAATGTGCAGAGAATTAGCTCTAGCCTACTTGTGCTATGTTTTAGAAGAACTAAGAGTCACCATACATGCTATGTTTTATAGCATAAAACATGTCTCTGAAGAGTTCTCCACTGTGGCTTGATTTGCATAAACAGCACACCAGAAGTTTTTCTCAACACATAAAAAATGTGGCACAGTGGGTAAAACTCTTGTAACTCAAAACTCACTGATAACCACAAGCTATTGGACACTTTGCTTAAAATTACATGCTTTGAAGTCTGAAGATATAAGAATGTAACACAACAACTTGTGTTGGCTGAAAATGTGTAGTCTGGTGGGCAAACACAGACACAACTAATGAGGTTGTGAGTCTTTGAAAAGGTATTTTATTTTAAATTCATTTTCAACACAATATGCAAAGTGTCATTGGGGATATGGTACTATTGACTAGATTCATACTTGTTCTCAGTTGTGTTTGTCTTTTAAATGGCAAATGTTATGTCTTAACACAGCCTTGACCACCAGATGGCGATATTGATTTGTGTATAATTTAATAGTGTGCAGCATGTGCACCTCTCCTAATATTATGATTATAGTGTTGAATGGTCCATGCTTGAAATCATTCGAACATTCTCATTATGATCAGTATTTCCTTGGTGTTGTGTCTTGTTGTTGATGTAAAGTAAGAATGGTACAGAATGGTACAATAGCTTCTTCATATTACTGATGTGCAACTGAGCACTTTCTTGTATTAATAATAAAATAGTGATAGTTTTTTTTTTTTAAGTTACTGAAACAATGATTTATGTTAATCTGCTCTGTGATAGTATTCATTCTTCATGTATTTAATGTATGCATGTTTTTTCTAATTAGTTTATTTATTATTTGTGTCTAATTATTACCATCATATGCAATTCTAGCAAATAAAAAAAAAAAATGCGTTCAGACACACTTCTTTAAGGCCTCTCACTCAGGTGAAGACAGACAGAGACATGCCTTGTTGCAGATCAATGGCCCAGTTGTTTGGGTGGACTATGGAAGTTAATTAATGCCAAATGTTTGCAGTAGAGAAAGCAGCTTACATGTAGGCTATACACAGGGAAAGTAATCTTGAAGACATTGAATTAAACTTAAACACAGCTTTTGTGTCTTTATCAGCTTTTCCGCATACATTCTGGCCCTGATAATCATCACATACACTTACCACTTACTCTATTTCTGTAAACTTATTATTGTGAATGAATGATTCTCTCTAGCTGTTGTTTGGGTCTTCATTAACAGCCACTTGCGCCACCTGCTGGTGAGGACGACTAACAGCAGATGGAGATCAAGCATAGGCAATCTACTGCTATTCCTGCAGTTCCCGGATGTCCAATGTTGAATTTTTTTTGTCGAATTTAAACCACTGAATTTGTGGAAGCTAAATAAAATGGACTGAAAATTGAAAACTGAAAATGTTTGTGAAATGTTTTGAATTGAAATATCCATAGCTTAAATATATGACCATGTTGAATTTCAGCCTGTGATTTGTTAATTCTCTTGAACTTTTTTTTTTTTTTTTTTTTTTTTTAAGTGACAAAAGTACAAAGAAATGATTTCCAATGTTTTCAATGACCAACATAATTGTATTTTGTGAATATAAACAAATTTTAATTTTGATGGCTGCAACACACTCCAAAAAAGTTGGGACAGAAGCAAAATAAAAGTGAAAAGATTATATAATATCCAAGTTAAACTGTTTTTAAACAGTCCACGATTAGCACGTGAATTGGTAATAGGTGAGGGTATCATGTTTGGGTGTAAAAGAGCTTCTCAGTCTTTGCAAGAAAAGATGGGTCATGGTTCACCACTTTTTGCCAAATGTCATGAGAGAATTGTCAAACAATTCAAAAATCAAGATTGCAAAGAATTTATGTCTTTCTCCATCTACTATACATAATATTGTACAAAGATTCAGGGAATCCAGAGAAATCTCAGTCTGTATAGGACAAAGTAGGACACCTCAGTTGAATGTGCATGACCTTTGAGCCCTCAGATGGCATTTCATTAAAAACCGCCATGCTACTGTGTCAAATATAGCCACATGGACTCGGGAGTACTGTGGAAAATGTCTCAGGTTACGTATGTAACCATGGTTCCCTGAGAGGGAACGAGATGCTGCGTCAAGCGCTTTTGGTATGCCTCTGCATGATTGCGTCGTGAAGCACATGTGTAATCAGTCCAATGACGTGACAAAACGTCATAGGTGGGTGACATCATGACCAGGAAACTATAAAGCACACCTGAACCAAACAGTGTTAGCTTCTGAAGAGTCGAAGTAAGTCGGTCACAGGCATGCTGGGAATATGGCAACGTGACGCAGCGTCTCATTCCCTCTCAGGGAAGCATGGTTACATATGTAACCTGAGACGTTCCCTTTCAAGGGAACTCGCGCTGCGTCAAGCACTTTGGGAACGAAATACCCACACCGCCATAAAACCAAGTGCCTGTCTGTGTGAAATCGGATGCGCACACTAAGACACAAGTGCTCGTGACCCCGGGGTCGAGGCCAAGTCTAGGTTATAAAACCTAATGAAGGTGTGAGGCGAGGACCACCCCGCCGCATCACAAACTTCCTGGAGGGACACTCCAGAGAGTAATGCCAGAGAGGCAGCCATACTCCGAGTAGAGTGGGCTCAGACCTTGAGAGGTGACGGTTGGCCGGCCGACTCATAAGCTAGCAAGATAGCCTCCACTATCCACTTGCTTAATGTATCCTTAGATGCAGGGTGCCCCTTACGTGGGGACCCGAAACAGACAAACAGCTGATCAGTCTTACGCCACAGGGCAGCTCTGTGGACGTAAGCATCCAAAGCCCTGACAGGACAGAGCAGATTAAGTTTTTCCTGGTCTGGATCTTGGAACGGGGGAGGACAGAAGGCCTGCAGCATAATAGGGCCCGCCACATTAGTGGGGACCTTAGGAACATAGCCCTCATGAGGGAAGAGGAAGGCTTTAACCATGCCCGGTGTGAAGTCAAGGCAAGAAGCCTCATGGTACCATGAAGGAAGCGAGTAACCCATGGGTGTCTTCCCAAAGAATCACCCTCCAAAGGAATGTGGTAAGCCACAATGGCTGCCACATAGACCTTTAGTGTAGATGGGGATAACCCTGAAGAGAACTTGTCTTGAAGGAACTCCAGAACTGTACCAACCAGGCAGTTAACAGGGTCTAACATACGATCTCTACACCAAAAAGAGAAGACGTTCCATTTCACGGAATATAGCCTCGGCCATGTCTGCACCATCGCATCCAACCCCAGGGGGGCTGGATGCGTGAGGGAGAAATACAATGGTCAGTGAGTCGTCTCTCGAGAGGCAAACAGATCCACTTCCGCTTTCCCGAAGCGCTCCCAAAGGAGCTCCACCACCTTGGGGTAAAGTCTCCACTCCCTGGGCCTCAGCCCCTGCTTCGACAGGATGTCGATGTGCTTCCTGATTCAGACGCCCCGGAATGTATACTGCCCTGACTGACAGTAGCTTCCCCTGGGCCCACAGGAGGATCTGGTGTGCCAACTTGCATAAGGGGCACGAACGCAGACCCCCCCGATGATTTATATACAAGACCACCGCTGTATTGTCCGTGCGGACAAACACAGGATGGCCCCTGAGATCTGGGAGGAAGTGTTTGAGTGCCAGGAACACAGCCATCATCTCCAACCGGTTTATGTGCCAGGAAAGATAATGGCCCCTCCACAGACTTTGAGCCGAGCGACCACTCATGATATCCGTCGTAAGAGTTACACGATGACAAGGAGCTCCCAACACCAGCCCTTGGGAAAGAAACCAAGGTTTTTTCTACATGACACAAGCATGAAGGCATTGCTGCGTGATCTTGATCATGCGAAACGGATTTCCCCTCGGGGAAAACCCCTTGGTCTTGAGCCACCACTGCAAAGGTCTCATGTACAGCAGGCCAAAAGGTATCACATTGGACGCAGCTGCCATCAGACCTAACAGTCTCTGAAACTGTTTCACAGTGAGTGACTGGCGAGCTTCAGCTTGTTTACGGCTGTGGGAATTGCCTCCGAATCCCAAACTATGCCCAGAAAAGAGGTTCTCTGAGCTGGAGATAGCACACTTTTCTTTGCGTTTAGACGTAATCCCAGACGCTTCATGTGGGCGAGAACAGCATCTCGATGCTGAACCACCAACTCCTCTGACTGTGCCAGGATCAGTCGTCTATGTAATTCAACATGTGGATGCCCTGGAGTCGCAACGGAGCCAGAGCTGCATCCACGCATTTTGTGAAGGTGCGGGGTGATAAAGCTAGGCCGAAGGGAAGAACCCGATATCGGTACGCTTCGCCCCCAGAAGCGAACCTCAGGAACTTCCTGTGTTGAGGAAGTATGGATATATAAGAGTATGCGTCTTTCAGATCTATCGTGACAAACCAGTCCTCGGACCTGATTTGTGACATGATTTGTTTCATTCTGAACTTGAGCTTCTTAACAGAGCGATTTAATAGGCGCAGATCTAGAATAGGACACAACCCTCCATCCTTCTTCGGAACTACGTAGTACCGGCTGTAAAACCCTGACTCCCTGCTGGGAGAAGGAACCCGTTCTATAGCTTCTTTTCGCAAGAGAGTCTTTATTTCTTGTTCCATAACCAGAGGCTGCTCGGGGCTCACCTCGGTGAACAAAACCCTGTTGAACCTGGGTGGTCGCAACCCGAACTGAATTCTGTACCCAAATTCTATTGTGTGCAGGACCCATTGAGATACATTTGACAGAAGTTTCCATGCAGCCAGAAAGTCTACTAAGGGAATCAGTCTCTCGAGACTGACCTCTAGTGTTAGATGTGTGACCAGCCCGGTGCCCTGAAATGGTGAACCGGCAGGGAGCAACTGACCTGGCCACTTTTGACCCCTCCTCAGAGGGAGCGAACATCCCAGCACCACTACATTGCCGGGTGGACACTGAGATATGCGTTCGCTGAGAACCGCTGCGCCCTGAAGCACACAAGGTGGCAGAACGGCCCCCTGAGGGCACGGGGGGAGGCGGGCACCGTATAAGGAGGTGGGAACCAACTCAGAAGCCCAACACCACTGGCTTCAAGACTTCTTTCCCGAAGACTTCCGCTGGATAATGGCGGTCCTCAGATCCGACTTACCCTTGGAAGGCTTCGGTTGTGAGCGCTGCCCCGTCCCCCAGTCTCTCTGTGGGGGAGCACGGGAAGCAACGCTCACTTTCTGTTGTGCCCTGTACGAGGAGCTCATACTCGGCTGGGACTGCTCCCGCCCAGCAGCCCGAGACCTGAGAGCGGCGGGAAAGAAACTTTTGGAACGCCGCTGACCGGCTTCTTGGCTTCCTGAAACCACTTGACGACTGTGTTTACTGAGTCGTTGAAGAGGCCAGGCGGCGTAAGCGGGGCGTCCAAAAGGAAAGATCTGTCTCTCTCTTTCATATCACTGAGGTTGAGCCACAGGTGCCTCTGCGTATCTACCAGGGCTACCATAGACCGCCCAATTGACTTGGCGGTCTCCTTGGTAGCCCGGAGAGACAGATCGGTAGCTTTACGTAGCTCAGTGAAAGCCTCGTGAATAACTTCCCCACCCTCATCAAGGTCTTTAAGCAGGTCAGCTTGGTATGCTTGGAGTATGGAAATAGTGTGCAAGCACGCCGCTGCCTGACCTGCTGCCAAGTATGCTTTACTGTGGAGGTCGGGAAAGAAAGGCAAGGCCCGGCATGGAGGTTGTGACCGGGGTGGTAAGAAGCGCTCGTCTAACAGACTGGACTGATGGGCTTCTTGCTTTTCAGCTGGCCAGCTTATGTTCAATCTGGCAACAGCTCGAGTCACAACATCCACAAGCTCCTCGTAAGCTTGTGTGTGAGGTGGCAAGTCCTCAACATCACAAGCATCGATGCTGACAACGTCTAATTCTTCAGAACTATATCGCTGCAGTACCGGCGCTTCACCAGGGGCAGAAAAAACCGCAGAGTGTGCTTCTACCTCCTGAAATGAAGTACTGGATCCTGCAGGTAAAGGCAGAGAAAGGGCGGGGCCCGTCTCTAACCCCTCTGCAAGATCCATTTGCGAGGCCCACAACGCGAGCATTCGCTGTACCTCAGCAGCAGCAGGACCCGAGCCGTGGGGAACACGAGTCAAACCGCTTTTCTCGAAAAGCGCCTGGCGGGAGCGGAGCGTCTTGAGAGACAGCTGTTCGCAATGCTCACAGCCAGCCCCCTCGAGGGCTGCCTGGGCATGCTCCGCTCCCAAACAAACAACACAGAGCTCGTGTGTATCCCCACCCGTGATGTAACGAGGGCAGGGAGTAACACACTGTCTGAATTGCTGCTTACTCGCCATTATAAACTTGTCTTAGGAGTGCTTGAATAACGTAAAAGACAAACAACAGTAAATAAGACAGACGATTTCACAGAGAACGCTTACTGAAGACACAGAAGCTAACACTGTTTGGTTCAGGTGTGCTTTATAGTTTCCTGGTCATGACGTCACCCGCCTATGACATTCCGTCACGCCATTGGACTGATTTCACATGTGCTTCACGACGCAATCACGCAGAGGTGTTCCCAAAGCGCTTGACACAGCACAAGTTCCCTTGAAAGGGAACAGTTGTCACTTAACAGTCTGATGCTGCATCAAGAAATGCAGCTAGAAAGCTATACATCTGTTCTATGCAGAGGTGCTGTCAAGTTCTCTGGGCCCAAGCTCATCTCAGATGGTCTAAAGGACAGTGGAAATGTGTGCTGTGGTCAGATGAGTCAATGTTTCAGCTTGTTTTTAGAAAAAAACTGACATCAAGTTTCAGTCCCAAAGATGAAAGGGACCATCTAGACTTTTATTAGCGACAGGTGCAAAAGAAAACATCTATCATGGTATGAGGGTGCATCACTGCAAACGGCATGGGTTACTTGCATTTGTGTGAAGGTACCATTGACATGGAGGCATATATTTGGATTGTACAGAGACACAAACTGCCACCAAGATGACATCTTTCCTGGGTAGCAAGACAAAGCCAGGCCTCATTCTGCATGTGATACAACAGAGTGGTTTCTAGACATTCCACACCATAGAGTGGATGTGTCTGACTGCCTGCCTGCAGTCCAGATCTGACTCTTATTGATAATGTATGGCCCATCATGAAAAGGAGAATCAGATAACGATGACCACAGACTGTTGTGCAGATTGGGTAAAAATTCCAGTTGCAAAACTGCAACAATTAAAAATTGTAATTAAAAGGAAAGGTGATGTGACACAGTGGTAAACACGGCTCTGTCCCAGCTTTTCTGGAGTGTGCCATTTGCAGCCATCAAAATCAAATTTTGTTTATACTTACAAAATACAAAAAAAGTTGTTCAGTGAAAACATTGGAAATCTTTTCTTTGTACTTTTGTCATTTAAATAGAGGTTTGAGAGAATTAATAAATCACAGATTCTTGATTTTATTGCATTTTACAAAATGTCCCAACTCTTCTGGTATTGGGGTTATACAATTACAAATGCTTTCAGTACAGTACTTGCATACTTTTTTTCTATGTTTTCTTCTTTTGAGTATAATGAAATTAGGGTACTTTTACTTGAGCTGAATAAAACTAAAGTATTCAACCTCTGTACATTTATTTTTCACCCAAAGTGCAAAGTACAAAAATGACAAAAGGGCTAATGGAGCAACTGGGCTAGCAGGTATTGATGGGCACTCTTCAAACTACTGCGGTGGAGCCCTGCACTTCAGGCAATAACAGACAGGCAGCATTGTACCCACCATTGAGGTCCCCGAGGTCCAGACCTCTGTTTTTTCAGACAGGTCTGTCTCAGGTGCAAAACCTGTTGCTCACCTAGCAGCGGAAGAATAAGCTGCATTCACAATAAGGCACAAATCTCTTTTGAAAAATAAGATGTTTTTGTCCTGTCTGTTTAATACCTTGAGACATCTAACTGACTGTGTTTACGTTAATTTCGAGTCATAAAAGCATTTTGAGATGCAGGTAGGCTACATTTAAACACTTAAGGGAGCTAGTCGCGCGCAGCCACTTGCGCGAGCGCCCTTCACAAAGCGCACATGGAAATTGAAAGCAGCAGCCTTCTGTCAGCCTTCAGCCTTTGTAGAGCATTTGTATGGAAAATAGGCCTACCGGCGGGTGAGAGCGCAAGCTGCAAGCGCGTTTCTCTCACAGCGCATCCTGTGCAATGATGAACCACGCAAATGATCGCTTTAGCTTTTCCGAACTGTATGGACGATTAAAAATGAACACAACTTGGGAATTTACTCACAGCATTTAACACAATGTGTAGACTGATATGCTTAACAGACTTCCCCCTGGTTTCACAGACAAGGCTTAAGCTAGTCTTAGACTAAAATGCATGTTTGAGCTGTTTTAACTGAAAGTAACTTGAACTGACATATCTTAAAATATGTCAGAGGCAGCGCCATTGTTTTGTCTCAAGATGCACACTAGTAATTATTTTTTTCTAGGATACGTTTATAAAAGCTACTTAAATGCCTTAATTGAACTAAGGACTAATCCTGGCTTAGTCTAAGCTCTGTCTGTGAAACAAGGCCTTCAGCCCATAGTTTGTTAATGACAGAGACCACTTTGTTTTTACTTCTATATTGTAAAAAAAAAAAACAAAAAACAAAAAAAAAACACTTATACCATATCACTTCATTATGTTAATCGACTACCCCTTGCATCAAAACTGCTTGTGATCGTGAAAACCACCTTTTTACAAGGGAGGATATGATGTGCGCCGAATCACGCCAGTGACCTTTAACAAGATTCTTTTGGTAAGCTGTACTTGAAATCCTAATTTTACTTATATTAATTTATAAAAACATTATTTTCTGCTGCTGTTATTTTAATACTGGTTTAAAAGCACGGTCAGAATTAAGTTTTGCGGGCATTCTGGGTCATTCACTGATAACTGTTTTTTTAGCTTGTCAGAGTAGCTACTTTTAGCCACTCTGATCTCCTTTGTTAGTCTGTTTCTGGCCTGGTTATACAAGATTTTATCCCCACTTCTGTAGGCATCCTCTTTGGCATGACAAAGCTCTTTGAGTTTCCCAGTAAACCATGGTTTATAATTAGAGAATGATAAGAATGTCTTGGTAGGAATGTACATATCCTCACAGAAACTGATGTATGATGTTACAGTATCTGTGAGCATGCCCAGATCGGTGGCAGCAGCTTCAAAAACACTCCGTCACTCCGGTTACAGGTTCAGCTGATTTCAGTTTCTGCTTCTAAGTTGGTATAAGATGAACCAGACAGTGATGAGAGAGCCCCAAAGATGTGCATGGGATAGAGTGATATGCATCCTTTATTGTGGTGTAACAGTGATCCAGTATATTACTGTCTCTGTCTGTATTTTGGCAGTTCACAGGAGATATTTGCTTTGTTAAAATCCCCAAGAGTGATTAAAAGAGAGTCTGGGTACCTTTGCTCCATTTCAGTCATTTGTTTAGCCAGCTGTTGCAGCGCTGCACTCACACATGCATCTGGAAGGTGCATCTTCTTCAGCATTGTTACATCTGAACAGCAACTTTAGTTAATGTAGAAACACAATCCACCACCTCTCATTTTTCCTGTTAACTTTGCGACGCGATCCACTCAGAACAGCTGGAAGCCCGGCAGATGTAGCACATGAAGCACAGCGCATTCATTTTTCATCACTGTTAGTCTGACTGAGAATATTCATACATAGACACACACAAATTTACACTGTTTTTTGTATGTTTGTTTGTTTGTTTTTAGATTAGATTCTTTACACAGGTACACTGCAGTCGAGTGTTAATTAAGCATAAATACTATTAACGAAGGTTGTTCTATATTAGACTAATTTGCACACACATACACACGTGAGTCGAACAGAAAGTGGATTTGAGCTTTGGTCAATCACAGAAAGAAAGGCATTGTTTTGTATTGTTCTTTTGAATTGTTTCAGTAAACCTGTTTTGAAGCATATTGTATGGTGCGGCTGCTGTTTTTGCTTCTTTTGTTTAACTGTTACAACTTAGCCCAGCATGTGTGTTACAACCTACCCTGGTAGTGGGGAAGATTGTAACAAAGGCACACCATGTATTTGACATCAGCTTACAAGGGTTGTGGTATTCTTACAGAGGTCTGAATGGGTGTCTTTTGTAGTAAACAAATGTGGGTACTTAAAAGTTACTTAAAATTTCAGTGAGTTATGGATGCTGAAACAAAAAGTGTTACAACCACACCGGTTTCCCTTATAGCACAGAGAGTGAGAACGAAAAATAATATTTGGTTCATAAATGACCGAATTATTGCATATGCAACTTGCTTTTGGAATGGAACTATAAAAACAAATAACACAGAACTACATTATCAGTGGAAAAAAAATAAAGATAGCCTCATAGTTACAGTTTCTAGTTTCCATTTTTTCATAAAACAAAATTGTAGTAGTAGATTTTTATTTTTTTCCCCCTAAAACTAATCAGAGGATTAAAAATAAGCATACGTAGTCTACCAAATTCTTTCATTCAAAAGACTACGCTCTTGTTGCTTAAAGTTCGAACACTGATATAAAATCACAGAATAATATAATTTGTGTAATGAAACAACTAGTATCTCAGCATTACAGTTTGGCAGCCCATCTGAGCATGCACGGTATTGGATTTTAATGCACAAAACATTGTTAAGACATTCACTATGTAATGGATCTAATCTGCTATCATCGGGCTACAGGCTGCAGCGAGGACCTCTTGGGAAAATTCCATCAATGGTGAGGAAAGAGTTAATATGAAGGGGTGGATTTTACAATCCCCTTCTTTCATTGTATAACAACTAGGGAAACTTTTTTTTATTTTTTAATTAAATGCATTTATTCAGGTATTAATGTTACAGGCAATGTCTGTATTTGGTATCTGAGAGGTGACTTAGGGTCTGTCTGACCCCTGTCAGGAATGCAGTAACAGTGTTCGCTCATTTAGCCAGGCTAAATAATAAATTATATGTATAGGCCTATAAATGTATAATTGTGTCAGATATTTACTAGGAATGTTAAATTTACAGAAAACATGTAATGTATATGATTACAAAGCATAGTAAGAAATAAAACATTGTTTGATTAAACAATGATTTTTTTGCTGAATATCATAAACATTCTCTATTATCTATTACATCAAAAACACAGCTATTTGGATGCTTTTATAATACATATCATTTTTTTGCGAATTTCAGGAAAATTCAGACCATAAACAATAGGGTTCAGGATGGGTGGTACAACAAGAAACTCCAGTGAAAGAATAATCGAGAGCCCTATAGGGAGATCCGAAGTCACAAACCGACTCAAAGTGACCTCACAAAAAATAGCAATAGAGAAATTTAAAAGGATCACTATGTGGGGAATACAAGTTTGAAATGCTTTTCTCCTGAACTCTGGTGAGCTTTTTGTACAAATGATCAGAATTTTAACATAGGAATATAATATAAAATTTAAAGGCACGATAAGTGTTGTGGTCACTATGAAAAAGCCAAAAACATTATTAATAATAGTGTTTGAACAAGAAAGCTTGACAATTTCCCAGTTGTGACAATACACCTTCCAAAGTTTGTTACCACACATAGTCAATCTGGCATTTAAAATACCAGAAATGCCAATGCAAAGCATTGGATAAATCCAGCTTATAGCTATTAAAACAGATAAAATCCTGGGAGTAATTATGCTATTGTATCGTAAAGGTTTACAGATTGCTACATATCTGTCAAATGCCATTAACATTAATATTGTATTTTCATTTGCTGCATATGAATAAATGACAAAAGCCTGTAAGAGACATGCTTCACGGGACACCAAGTGTGTATCAGACAGCAAGTCTGCCAGTAACCTTGGGAAAAAAGCAGCTGTTCCAAACACAGAGTTGAAGGACAAACATGAAATCAGAATGTACATGGGCTGGTGTAATGTCCTTTCAAGAAAAATGGCAAGAATTATAAAGGCATTAAAGAATATAATAGCACAGTATAGAATAATTCCCAAACTGAAGAAAGCATATCTTATGTACCCAATATTTTCAAACAACATCAAGTAAAAATACGTTCCATTTTCCATTTTCCATTAAGCAAAGGATGGATTTATTGACCTGAGGATGAAAGCAGACACAGTTCATGTTATTTATATCTTAAAAAAAAAAAAAAAAAAAAAAAAAAAAACTGTTTGGAAATACTTTATTTTACAGTGTCCTTGTTACACATGCTACTACTTGTAGTTACTAAAGTATAGTCACCTTCTGTGATATGATCTGACATTACCATCACTTTGTCTTCAAAGAATGTGTAAATGTGCAGAGAATTAGCTCTAGCCTACTTGTGCTATGTTTTAGAAGAACTAAGAGTCACCATACTATTTTTATAGCATAAAACATGTCTCTGAAGACCTCTCCACTGTGGCTTGATTTGCATAAACAGCACTCTGGAAGTTTTTCTCAACTAAACACATTAAAAATGTGGCACAGTGGGTAAATCTCTTGTAACTCAAAACTCACTGATGACCGCAAGCTATTGAACACTTTGCTTCAAATACGTGCTTTGAAGTCTGAAGATGTAAGAATGTAACACAACTTGTGTTGGCTGAAAATGTGCAGTCTGGTGGGCAAACACAGACACAACTAATGAGGTTGTGAGTCTTTGAAAAGGTATTTTATTTTAAATTAATTTTCAACACAATATGCAAAGTGTCATTGGGGATATGGTACTATTGACTAGATTCATACTTGTTCTCAGTTGTGTTTGTCTTTTAAATGGCAAAGGTTATGTCTTAAAGGGTTAGTTCACCCAAAAATGAAAATAATGTCATTTATTACTCACCCTCATGTCGTTCCACACCCATAAGACTTTCGTTAATCTTCGAAACACAAATTAAGTTATTTTTGTTGAAATCCGATGGCTCAGTAAGGCCTCCATAGCCAGCAAGGACATTTCCTCTCTCAAGATCCATTAATATACTAAAAACATATTTAAATCAGTTCATGTGAGTACAGTGGTTCAATATTAATATTATAAAGCGACAAAAATATTTTTGGTGTGCCAAAAAAAACAAAATAACAACTTATATAGTGATGGCCGATTTCAAAACACTGCGTCAGGAAGCTTCGGAGCGTTATGAATCAGCGTGTCGAATCAGCGGTTCGGAGCGCCAAAGTCACGTGATTTCAGCAGTTTGGCGGTTTGACACGCGATCCGAATCATGATTCGACACGCTGATTCATAACGCTCCGAAGCTTCCTGAAGCAGTGTTTTGAAATCGGCCATCACTATATAATTCGTTATTATGTTTTTTTGGCACACCACAAATATTCTCGTCGCTTTATAATATTGATATTGAACCACTGTACCCACATGAACTGAATTAAATATGTTTTTAGTACATTAGTGGATCTTGAGAGAGGAAATGTCATTGCTGGCTATGGAGGCCTCACTGAGCCATCGGATTTCAAAAAAAAAAAAAATCTTAATTTGTGTTCCGAAGATTAACGAAGGTCTTACGGGTGTGGAACGGCATGAGGGTGAGTAATAAATGACATTATTTTCATTTTTGGGTGAACTAACCCTTTAGCACAGCCTTGACCACCAGATGGTGATACTGATCTGTGATTATAGTGTTGAATGGTTCATGCTTGAAATCATGCTAACATTCTCATTGTGATCAGTATTTCCTTGGTGTTGTGTCTTGTTGTTGATGTAAAGTAAGAATGGTACAGAATGGTACAATAGCTTCTTCATACTACTGATGTGCAACTAAGCACTTTCTTGTATTAATAATAAAATAGTGATAGGGGTTTTTTTAAGTTACTGAAACAATGATTTATGTTAATCTGCTCTGTGATAATATTCATTCTTCATGTATTTAAGTATGTTTTTGTCTAATTAGTTTATTTATTATTTGTGTCTAATTATTACCATCATATGCAATTCTAGCAAATAAAAAAAAAATGCGTTCAGACACACTTCTTTAAGGCCTCTCACTCAGGTGAAGACAGATAGAACCATGCCTTGTTGCAGGTCAATGGCCCAGTTGTTTGGGTGGACTATGGAAGTTAATTAATGCCAAATGTTTGCAGTAGAGAAAGCAGCTTACATGTAGGCTATACACAGGGAAAGTAATCGTGAAGACATTGAATTAAACGTAAACACAGCTTTTGTGTCTTTATCAGCTTTTCGCATACATTCTGGCCCTGATAATCATCACATACACTTACCACTTACTCTATTTCTGTAAACTTATTATTGTGAATGAATGATTTTTTTTTAGCTGTTGTTTGGGTCTTCATTAACAGCCGCTTGCGCCACCTGCTGGTGAGGACGACTAACAGCAGATGGAGATCATGCATAGGCAATCTACTGCTATTCCTGCAGTTCCCGGATGTCCAATGTTGAATTTTTTGTCGAATTTGAACCACTGAATTTGTGGAAGCTAAATAAAATGGACCAAAAATTGCCTGTTGAATATTTTAGGTTGTATTTATAAACAGACAATATGTTGTAAGTGAAATATGAAAGGTGAATATGAATCTTCGGATTTTAAAACTGAAAATGTTTGTGAAGTGTTTTGAATTGAAATATCCATAGCTTAAATATATGACCATGTTGAATTTCAGCCCCTAAAATGCAATGCATTAAAATGCAAGCACGGTTAATGCAATGCATTTATTTTATTTTTATTTTTTTTTTTTAAATTAGTGCAATTCAACAAGCTTTTTTTTATTTCAAAAACATTTGGCATTAATTAACTTCCATAGAGGAAATACTGAAGAGCCAACTGGACTGACTCAAGTACTGCCACATTCAGGGACATCTTCATTGCTGCTTCAGTGCCAATTACCTGAATTTGACACTACATAGGCTACTCATACCAAAAAGATATGGGCAGCCGAAAGGAAAACCATTAATGGCTTTTACCAATATGTAACCTATGGTGCTCATTGAACTGGATCATCCACATTCCTCCTGTAAGTCCTATTTGGTTGGATCCACCAAGCAGTCCAGCTTGATTCAGAAGTTGAATACAACCCTAATTCTAGAAAAGTTGGGACATTTTGTAAAATATGATAAAAACCACAATCTGTGATTTGTTAATTCTCTTGAACTTTTTTTTTTTTTTTCTTCTTTTTTTTTAACTGACAAAAGTACAAAGAAATGATTTCCAATATTTTCAATGACCAACATAATTGTATTTTGTGAATATAAACAAATTTTAATTTTGATGGCTGCAACACACTCCAAAAAAGGTGGGACAGAAGCAAAATAAAAGTGAAAAGATTATATAATATCCAAGTTAAACTGTTTTTAAACAGTCCACGGTTAGCACGTGAATTGGTAATAGGTGAGGGTATCATGTTTGGGTGTAAAAGAGCTTCTCAGTCTTTGCAAGAAAAGATGGGTCATGGTTCACCAATGTGTGCTAAATGTCATGAGAGAATTGTCAAACAATTCAAAAATCAAGATTGCAAAAAATTTATGTCTTTCTCCATCTACCATACATAATATTGTACAAAGATTCAGGGAATCCAGAGAAATCTCAGTCTGTATAGGGCAAAGTAGGACACCTCAGTTGAATGTGCATGACCTTTGAGCCCTCAGATGGCATTTCATTAGAAACTGCCATGCTACTGTGTCAAATATAGCCACATGGACTCGGGAGTACTTTGGAAAACGTCTCAGGTTATGTATGTAACCATGGTTCCCTGAGAGGGAACGAGACGCTGCATCAAGCGCTTTTGGAACGCCTCTGCATGATTGCGTCGTGAAGCACATGTGTAATCAGTCCAATGACATGACGAAACGTCATAGGCGGGTGACGTTATGACCAGGAAACTATAAAGCACACCTGAACTAAGTCGGTCACAGGCATGCTGGGAGTATGGCAACGTGACGCAGCTTCTCATTCCCTCTCAGGGAAGCATGGTTACATATGTAACCTGAGACGTTCCCTTTCAAGGGAACTCGCGCTGCGTCAAGCACTTTGGGAAAGAAATATCCACGCCGCCATAAAACCAAGTGCCTGTCTGTGTGAAAACGGATGCGCACACTAAGACACAAGCGCTCGTGACCCCGGGGTCGAGGCCAAGTCTAGGTTATAAAACCTAACGAAGGTGTGCGGCGAGGACCACCCCGCCACATCACAAACTTCCTGGAGGGACACTCCAGAGAGTAATGCCAGAGAGGCAGCCATACTCCGAGTAGAGTGGGCTCAGACCTTGAGAGGTGATGGTTGGCCGGAATATAGCCTCCTCATGGAGGGAGCTCTGGACTGGAGTATGGTCTCCACTACCTCGGTAGGGAGACCCGAATCTATAAGGTGTGCCCCCTCAGAGGCCACGGCCACAGTTTCCACAACTCCGGGCGGGGGTGAAGGAGCGAGCCCCGTGCCTGTGAGAGTAGGTCCCTCCTTACCGGAATCTCAAAGGGAGAGCCGTCGAGGAGAGACATCAGCTCCGAAAACCAAACTTGGCCCGGCCAGAACGGGGCTATTAGCAGCAACTGGATCCCATCCTGGCGGACTCTCTCTAAAACTCCCAGAAGCAGAGCAATTGGGGGAAAGGCGTACAGACGTAGCCTCTGCCATG
The DNA here is from genome assembly GCF_019924925.1 of Ctenopharyngodon idella. NCBI lineage: Eukaryota > Metazoa > Chordata > Actinopteri > Cypriniformes > Xenocyprididae > Ctenopharyngodon > Ctenopharyngodon idella. Next base: position 10,928,344 of record NC_067234.1, read on the forward strand.
TTTGCACCATCGCATCCAACCCCAGGGGGGCTGGATACATGAGGGAGAAATACAATGGACAGTGAGTCGTCTCTCGAGAGGCAAACAGATCCACTTCCGCTTTCCGGAAGCGCTCCCAAAGGAGCTCCACCACCTCGGGGTGAAGTCTCCACTCCCTGGGCCTCAGCCCCTGCTTCGACAGGATGTCTGCTTCCTGATTCAGACGCCCCAGAATGTATACTGCCCTGACTGACAGTAGCTTCCCCTGGGCCCACAAGAGGATCTGGTGTGCCAACTTGCATAAGGGGCACGAACGCAGACCCCCCCTGATGATTTATATATGAGACCACCACTGTATTGTCTGTGCGGACAAACACAGGATGGCCCCTGAGATCTGGGAGGAAGTGTTTGAGTGCCAGGAACACAGTCATCATCTACAACTGGTTTATGTGCCAGGAAAGGATAATGGCCCCTCCACAGACCTTGAGCTGAGCGACCACTCATGATCACCCCCCAGCCGGTGAAGGACACATCCGTTGTAAGCGCTACGCGATGACAAGGAGTTCCCAACACTGGCCCTTGGGAAAGAAACCAAGGTTTTTTCCACATGACACAAGCATGAAGGCATTGCCGCGTGATCCTGATCATGCAAAACGGATTTCCCCTCGGGGAAAACCCCTTGGTCTTGAGCTACCACTGCAAAGGTCTCATGTACAACAGGCCAAAAGGTATCAAATTGGATGCAGCTGCCATCAGACCTAACAGTCTCTGAAACTGATTCACAGTGAGTGAATGGCCTAGCTTCAGCTTGTTTACAGCTGTGAGAATTGCCTCCGAATCCCAAACTATGCCCAGAAAAGAGGTTCTCTGAGCTGGAAATAGCACACTTTTCTTTGCGTTTAGACGTAATCCCAGACGCTTCATGTGGGCGAGAACAGCATCTCGATGCTGAACCACCAACTCCTCTGACTGTGCCAGGATCAGTCGTCTATGTAATTCAACACGTGGATGCCCTGGAGTCGCAACGGAGCCAGAGCTGCATCCACGCATTTTGTGAAGGTGCGGAGTGATAGAGCTAGGCCGAAGGGAAGAACCCGATATTGGTACACTTTACCCCCGAAAGCGAACCTCAGGAACTTCCTGTGTTGAGGAAGTATGGATATATGAAAGTATGCGTCTTTCGTATCTATCGTGACAAACCAGTCCTTGGACCTGATTTGTGACATGATTTGTTTCATTCTGAACTTGAGCTTCTTAACAGAGCGATTTAATAGGCGCAGATCTAGAATAGGACACAACCCTCCATACTTCTTCGGAACTACGAAGTACCGGCTGTAAAACCCTGACTCCCTGCTGGGAGAAGGAACCCGTTCTATAGCTTCTTTTCGCAAGAGAGTCTTTACTTCTTGTTTCATAACCAGAGTTATGACCTCATAACTCTCGAGTTATGAGGTTATGTTTCATAACCTCTCGAGACTGACCTCTGGTGTTAGATGTGTGACCAGCCCGGTGCACTGAAATGGCGAACCGGCAGGGAGCAACTGACCTGGCCACTTTTGACCCCTCTTCGGAGGGAGCGAACATCCCAGCACCACTACATTTCCGGGCGGACACTGAGATATGCGTTCGCTGAGAACCGCTGCGCCCTGAATCACACGAGGTGGCAGGGTTGGCAGAACAGCCCCCTGAGGGCACGGGGGGAGACGGGCACCGTATAATGAGGTGGGAACCGACTCGACCCGGAGGGGACTGCCCTCAGAAGCCCGACACCACTGGCTTCAGGACTTCTTTCCTGAAGACTTCCGCTGGATAATGACGGTCCTCAGATCCGTCTTACCCTTGGAAGGCTTCGGTTGTGAGCGCTGCCCCACTCCCCAGTCTCTCTGTGGGAGAGCACGGGAAGCAACGCTCACTTTCTGTTGCGCCCTGTACGAGGAGCTCATACTCGGCTGGGGCTGCTCCCGCCCAGCAGCCCCTGAGACCTGAGAGCGGCGGGTGACGACTGTGTTTACTGAGTCGCTGAAGAGGCCAGGCAGCGTAAGCGGGGCGTCCAAAAGGAAAGATCTGTCTCTCTCTTTCATATCACCGAGGTTGAGCCACAGGTGCCTCTGCATAGCTACCAGGGCTGCCATAGACCACCCAATTGACTTGGCGGTCTCCTTGGTAGCCCGGAGAGACAGATCGGTAGCTTTACATAGCTCAGTGAAAGCCTCGTGACTAACTTCCCCACCCTCATCAAGGTCTTTAAGCAGGTCGGCTTGGTATGCTTAGAGTATGGAAATAGTGTGCAAGCACGCCGCTGCCTGACCTGCTGCCAAGTATGCTTTACTCACTAAAGCATATGATGTTCTGAGTGGCTTAGTGGGTAACATCGGGGGCTTTGAGGGAGGATGCAGACTCAGGGGAGAGATAGCTCTCAAGCGTCTCTTCCACTCGAGGCATCTCCCCATAACCATGCCTTTTTAGTCCTACGATGTTACTGCAGTTAGATATCTGAGGACTAAAGACCCAGTAGGAGGCGTGTCTATTCCACTACCTCCACACCTCGGTGTGGAGGTCGGGAAAGAAAGGCAAGGCCCGGCGTGAAGGTTGTGACCGGGATGGTAAGAAGCGCTCGTCTAACAGACTGGACTGATGGGCTTCTTGCTTTTCAGCTGGCCAGCTTATGTTCAGTCTGGCAACAGCTCGAGTCACAACATCCACAAGCTCCTCGAGGGCTGCCTGGGCATGCTCCACTCCCAAACAAACAACACAGAGCTCGTGTGTATCCCCACCCGTGATGTAACGAGGGCAGGGAGTAACACACTGTCTGAATTGCTGCTTACTCGCCATTATAAACTTGTCTTAGGAGTGCTTGAATAACGTAATAGACAAACAGCAGTAAATAAGACAGACGATTTCACAGAGAGCGCTTACTGAAGACACAGAAGCTAACACTGTTTGGTTCAGGTGTGCTTTATAGTTTCCTGGTCATGACGTCACCCATGACATTCCGTCACGCCATTGGACTGATTTCACATGTGCTTCACGACGCAATCACGCAGAGGTGTTCCCAAAGCTGTTCCCTTTCCCTTGAAAGGGAACAGTTGTCACTTAACAGTCTGATGCTGCATCAAGAAATGCAGCTCAAATCTCTGTTACACAAGGAGAAAGCTATACATCTGTTCTATGCAGAGATGCTGTCAAGTTCTCTGGGCCCAAGCTCATCTCAGATGGTCTAAAGGACAGTGGAAATGTGTGCTGTGGTCAGATGAGTCAATGTTTCAGCTTGTTTTGACATCAAGTTCTCAGTCCCAAAGATGAAAGGGACCATCTAGAATTTTATTAGCGACAGGTGCAAAAGAAAACATCTATCATGGTATGAGGGTGCATCACTGCAAACGGCAAGGGTGACTTGCATTTGGATGTGTCTGACTGCCTGCCTGCAGTCCAGATCTGACTCTTATTGATAATGTATGGCCCATCATGAAAAGGAGAATCAGATAACGATGACCACAGACTGTTGTGCAGATGTCTTGAATCAGGCGATATTGGGTAAAAATTCCAGTTGCAAAACTGCAACAATTATTATCCTCAATTCCCAAATGATTAAAAATTGTAATTAAAAGGAAAGGTGATGTGACACAGTGGTAAACACGGCTCTGTCCCAGCTTTTCTGGAGTGTGCCATTTGCAGCCATCAAAATCAAAATTTGTTTATACTTACAAAATACAAAAAAAGTTGTTCAGTGAAAACATTGGAAATCTTTTCTTTGTACTTTTGTCAGTTAAATAGAGGTTCGAGAGAATTAATAAATCACAGATTCTTGATTTTATTGCATTTTACAAAATGTCCCAACTCTTCTGGTATTAGTACAATTACAAATGCTTTCAGTACAGTACTTGCATACTTTTTTTCTATTTTTTCTTCTTTTGAGTATAATGAAATTAGGGTACTTTTACTTGAGCTGAATAAAACTAAAGTATTCAACCTCTGTACATTTATTTTTCACCCAAAGTGCAAAGTACAAAAATGACAAAAGGGCTAATGGAGCAACTGGGCTAGCAGGCATTGATGGGCACTCTTCAAACTACTGCGGTGGAGCCCTGCACTTCAGGCAATAACAGACAGGCAGCATTGTACCCACCATTGAGGTCCCCGAGGTCCAGACCTCTGTATTTTCAGACAGGTCTGTCTCAGGTGCAAAACCTGTTGCTCACCTAGCAGCAGAAGAATAAGCTGCATTCACAATAAGGCACAAATCTCTTTTGAAATATAAGATGTTTTGTCCTGTCTGTTTAATCCCTTGAGACATCTAACTGACTGTGTTTATGTTAATTTCACATCATAAAAGCATTTTGAGATGCAGGTAGGCTACATTTAAACACTTAAACAGAGCTAGTCGCGCGCAGTCACTTGCGCGAGCGCCCTTCACAAAGCGCAGGTGGAAATTGAAAGCAGCAGCCTTCTGTCAGTGAGTTTCATATTTATAAAATATAAGCCCACATCACTCCAAACAACATAAATGATGCCTTTGTAGAGCATTTGTAAGGAAAAAATCCCTACCAGCGGGTGAGAACGCAAGCTGCAAGCGCGTTTCTCTCACAGCGCATCCTGTGCAATGATGAACCACGTGAATGATTTGCTTTAGCTTTTCCGAACTGTATGGATGATTAAAAATTAAAACAACTTGGGAATTTACTCACAGCATTTAACACAATGTGTAGACTGATATGCTTAACAGACTTCCCCCTGGTTTCACAGACAAGGCTTAAGCTAGTCTTAGACTAAAATGCATGTTTGAGCTGTTTTAACTGAAAGTAACTTAAAATATGTCAGAGGCAGAGCCATTGTTTTGTCTCAAGATGCACACCAGTAATGATTTTTTTCCTAGGGTATGTTTTATACCACATTTATACCACATCACTTCATTATGTTAATCGACTACCCCTTGCATCAAAACTGCTTGTGATCGTGAAAACCACCTTTTTACAAGGGAGGATATGATTTGCGCCGAATCACGCCAGTGACCTCTAGCAAGATTCTTTAGGTAAGCTGTACTTGAAATCCTAATTTTACTTATATTTATTTACAAAAACAATATTTTCTGCTGCTGTTATTTTAATACTGGTTTAAAAGCACGGTCAATGAAGTTTTGCGGGCAAAAATGTCCATTGTCAATAGTGTAGCTGTCTAGCCGAAGCACGGCTAAACCAAGCAGCTTTATGTTGGACAACGCGGCGAATTTGCGTGGAAAACCTGATTCAAAACCGACATCTTTTTTTCCATTTTCACAACTGGGTCATTCACTGATAACTGTTTTTTCAGCTTTTCAGAGTAGCTACTTTTATTCTGTTTATGGCTTGGTTATACAAGATTTTATCCCCACTTCTGTAGGCATCCTCTTCTGTATGACAAAGCTCTTTGAGTTTCCCAGTAAACCATGGTTTATCATTAGAGAATGATAAGAATGTCTTGGTAGGAATGTACATATCCTCACAGAAACTGATGTATGATGTTACAGTATCTGTGAGCTTGTCCAGATCGGTGGCAGCAGCTTCAAAAACACTCCAGTCACTCCGGTTACAGGTTTAGCTGATTTCAGTTTCTTCTTCTAAGTTGGTATGAGATGAACCAGACAGTGATGAGAGAGCCCCAAAGATGTGCGTGGGATAGAGTGATATGCATCCTTTATTGTGGTGTAACAGTGATCCAGAATATTACTGTCTCTGTCTGTATTTTGGCAGTTCACGGGAGATATTTGGCTTTGTTAAAATCCCCAAGAGTGATTAAAAGAGAGTCTAGGTACCTTTGCTCCATTTCAGTCATTTGTTTAGCCAGCTGTTGCAGCGCTGCACTCACACATGCATCTGGAGGGATGTACATATTCATGCATATCTTCTTCAGCGTTGTTACATCTGAACACCAACTTTCGTTAATGTAGAAACACAATCCACCACCTCTCATTTTCCCCGTTAACTTTGTGATGCGATCCACTCAGAACAGCTGGAAGCCCGGCAGATGTAGCGCGTGAAGCACAGCGCATTCATTTTTCATCACTGTTAGTCTGACTGAGTATATTCATACATAGACACACACAAATTTACACTGTTCCCATTCAGTCGGTCACATTCGACGTACGTCGGACAGACCGACGAATAGGAATCTTGCTAGAGAGGCCAATCTACTTCGAGTGTAACTACAACGAGCCAATGCACATTGGCATGCAATCATATGCATCAGCTGCTCGCCTCGCAGCGCGGGTATATAACGAGCAGCAGGTGCGTTGCATCTTCAGCTTTTCGCTTCGGAGCCGAACCGTATGGTTGTTATGGAGTGTGTGACAAAAAAAAAAAGAACGAGCCTTTGCTGGACTTCTCTCGTCGTGCAGGCGGACAGCACTGCAGCGGGGCCGGTCTCCTTCGTGTTTGTCTTGCCGAGGAGCAATATCAGAGCCGTTCTCACGGCTGGTAGAACGGTGCGCTTAGAGTGCTAAAGAGCTGTTTTGACAGCTGGTTGAGACGGCTGTAAGGAGGGAGTGCACACGACAGGCTGCACTACTTCCCTGTCTGTGTTGCTGCGGCCTTTCCCCTGCGTGCTTCGGCACTTAAAGAGTGAGTCCCTAAAAGAGCTTACACAAGTAGATTCGCGTCTTTTTAAAGATGTCGTTCTACTTGTGTGTTTCTGGATGCGGTCGTTATCTATCACCGCGGGATGGTCACCAACGCTGTATCGCGTGCCTGGGCTTAAGCCACGCTGAGGCGGCGTTTGTGGTTGAGTCATGCACCCATTGCGGGAAGATGACCATCTCGGAGTTGCGATCTAGACTCCAGTTCCTGCAAAGGGGCAGAGTCCCGGTGCCGTTGCCTCGTTCCAATCCTCCTCAGAGGATGGACCACCCCAGAGGTGCGTACCATCCGTATCCTTCGGAGCTCCCCAAGATGATAGGATGTCGATCGCTGCATCGGAGGGTGAGCCTGATACTTCGGGGGATGATGATTCGGCGCAGCTGCCTCCTTCGGGAGTGACAACTGTGCCCGATTCGGACCCAGAAATGATGGCTATGCTTGCCCGGGCCGCCAACAGGGTTGGGCTCATGTGAAATCCTCCACCGTGTCCCGAACCCTCGAGGCTGGACGATTGGTTTCTCGGGGTGGCCAGGGCTGGTTCTCAGCCCCCCACCCCAGTTCCTTTCTTCCTGGAGGTGCATGAAGAGCTCACTGGCACATGGACGGCACCTTTTACTGCCCGAAACCGTGTCGGTGGGTCCTCCTCCCTCACCACCCTTGATGGCGGGGCGGCTAAGGGTTATACGCGCATACCCCCTGTGGAACGGGCCGTTGCTATGCAACTGTGCCCTAACTCCACCTGGCGGGGGGAGCCGTCTCTCCCTTCCCGGGCCTGTAAGTACTCGTCGGATCTTACCGGCAAGGCTTATCAGGCCTGTGGGGAAGCCGCCTCTGCCTTGCACGCTATGGCGTTGCTGCAGGTCCATCAGGCCAAGGCACTGAAGGACCTGCACGAGGGTGGTCATGACCCACAAGTTCTTCAGGAGCTTCGGGCCGCGACGGACCTCGCGCTTCGTGCGACGAAGGTCACGGCGCGGTCTGTGGGTCGTGCGATGTCCACGCTAGTGGTCCAGGAGCGCCATCTCTGGCTGTGTCTTGCGGACATGAGGGATACCGACAAAGTCAGGTTTCTTAATTCCCCCGTGTCCCAGACCGGCCTCTTCGGCGACGCGGTCGAGAACTTTGCCCAGCAGTTCTCGGCTGTACAGAAGCAGTCTGAGGCGATCAGTCACATCCTGCCGAGGCGGTCAGCTGCTGCACCTCCACCGCCCGCGGCTCCTCAGACTGCTCGTCGCCGAGGGCGCCCTCCCGCGGCCGCCCCCGCTCCCGCGCCCCAGCAGCAGCCGTCATCCAAGCGGCGCCGTGGAGCCGGTCGTGGTCAGGGTGCCCAGCCCGTCCAGCCCGTCCCCAAGAAGAAGGGCGGCAAGGCCAAGTTCAAGAGGCCCTAGGACGGGCGACCCGGAGATGGAGGGGACTGCTCTTCGGGAGATGGTGACCGCACCACTCCTTCCCCCGGAGGAGGGCCGGGTGGAGAATCCTTTGTTTCCTTTTGTTTGTGTTCCGCCGCTGGCCCAACAGCCAGCGGTACCCAAATTCTCAGTAAAAGAGCAGTTTCCTTCATCTCCGGGTCCGAAGAGGGCTCGGAGAGCAGTGGGAGGGCAAGAACCTCACCACTCTCATCCCCCTCTTCTGTCGCCAGCGGACAGCAGCGAGCGGCGGGCAACCAAAGCCTTGACCACTCCCTCTGTCCTTCCGTGGAACCAGGTAAGTGTTGCACATCACACTGTGACGCTGCTTCGGGCCGCCTCGCAAAGAGAGCCCCCCGGGCCGCGTCCCTGGCTTCCACCTCGCTGCCTCACTGCGGGTACGCCTGCGGTCCCTTTGGTCCCGCTTGTTCGGTCTCTGAGTGCCTGGTTAGCGCTCCCCAGGCCGTCTCGCTGGCTCATTCGGACCGTCAGGCTCGGCTATGCGATTCAGTTCGCCCGGCGTCCCCCCCAAGTTCAGGGGCGTCCTCTTCACTACAGCGAAAGATGTAGATGCCCATGTCTTGCGTGCGGAGGTCGCTGTCCTACTGGCGAAGGACGCGATAGAGCCGGTCCCTCCAGCCGATATGAGGTCAGGGTTCTACAGTCCCTACTTCATTGTACCCAAGAAAAGCGGTGGGTTACGACCGATCCTGGATCTGCGAGTTTTGAATCGGAGCCTTCACAAGCTACCGTTCAAAATGCTCACGCAGAAACGCATTTTCGAGTGCATCCGTCCCCAGGATTGGTTTGCAGCGATCGACCTGAAGGACGCGTACTTTCATGTTTCGATTCTTCCGCGACACAGGCCATTCCTGCGTTTTGCGTTCGAAGGTCGAGCATATCAGTACAGAGTCCTACCCTTCGGGCTGGCCCTGTCTCCCCGCATCTTCACGAAGGTCGTGGAGGGAGCCCTTGTTCCCATGAGAGAATAGGGTGTTCGCATCCTCAACTATCTTGACGACTGGCTCATTCTGGCACAGTCCCGGGATCAGTTGTGCGAACACAGGGATTTGGTGCTCAGACACCTCAGCCAGTTGGGTCTTCAGGTCAACTGGGAAAAGAGCAAACTCGCCCCGGTGCAGAGGATCACTTTTCTCGGTATGGAGTTGGATTCGGTCGAACAGATAGCACGCCTCACAGAGGAACGTGCTCAGTCGGTGTTGAACTGCCTGAATACGTTCAACGGCAGGACAGCGGTTCCACTGAAATTTTTTCAGAGGCTCCTGGGGCATATGGCAGCCGCAGCGGCAGTAACCCCGCTCGGTCTGCTTCATATGAGACCGCTTCAACACTGGCTCCACGGCCGGGTCCCGAGATGGGCGTGGCAACGCGGCACGTTCCGGGTGCCAATCACTCAGGAATGTCGCCAAGCCTTCAGCCCGTGGTCGGACCCCTTGTTTCTTCGGGCTGGAGTACCCCTAGAGCAGGTGTCCCGGCATGCTGTGGTATTCACGGATGCCTCTGCCACGGGCTGGGGTGCCACGTACAACGGGCATGCAGTATCAGGGGTGTGGACGGACCCCCATCTGCATTGGCACATCAACTGCCTCGAGTTGCTAGCGGTACGCCTTGCTCTGAGCCGCCTCAAAGGGCCGCTACGGGGCAAGCATGTACTGGTCCGTACGGACAACACTGCGACCGTTGCGTACATCAACCATCAAGGTGGTCTACGCTCCCGTCGCATGTCGCAACTCGCCCGCCATCTCCTCCTCTGGAGTCAGAAGCATCTGAGGTCGCTTCGTGCCATTCATATTCCCGGTGTGCTCAACCGTGTGGCCGACGAGCTATCACGAGCTGCGCAGCCAGGAGAGTGGCGACTCCACCCCCAGGTGGTCCAGCTGATTTGGAGAGAGTTCGGAGAGGCTCAGGTAGACCTGTTTGCCTCACCAGAAACCTCCCATTGCTGGTTGTTTTACTCCCTGTCCGGGGGTACACTCGGAACAGACGCACTGGCGCACAGCTGGCCCCGGGGCCTTTGCAAATATGCGTTTCCCCCAGTGAGCCTACTTGCACAGACCCTGTGCAAAGTCAGGGAGGACGAGGAGCAGGTCCTGCTAGTTGCGCCCTATTGGCCCAACCGGACCTGGTTCCCAGAACTCTCACTCCTCGCGACAGCCCCTCCCTGGCCCATTCCTCTGAGGAAGGACCTCCTTTCTCAGAGACGGGGCACTCTCTGGCACCCGCGTCCAGACCTTTGGAAACTCCATGTCTGGTCCCTGGACGGGACGCGGAGGTTCTAGGTGACTTACCCCCCGAGGTACTTAACACCATCGCTTCGGCACGTGCTCCGTCTACGAGATGGGCTTACGCCTTGAAGTGGAACCTGTTCGTCGAGTGGTGTTCTTCTCGTCGAGAGGACCCCCGAAGATGCTCGATCGGTGTCGTGCTTTCCTTCTTGCAGCAGGGGTTGGAGCGTAGGCTGTCCCCCTCCACCCTCAAAGTCCATACTGCTGCTATCTCCGCTTATCATGACCACATAGATGGCAAGTCTGTTGGTCAGCATGACCTGGTCGTCAGGTTCCTTAGGGGGGCGAGGCGGTTAAATCCTCCTCGTCCTCCCTCCATACCCTCTTGGGACCTTGCTCTGGTGCTGAGAGCACTTCAGATTGCTCCCTTTGAGCCCTTGCAATCAGCAGACTTAAAGATTCTGTCTATGAAGACTTTGCTGCTGGTTGCATTGGCCTCCATCAAGAGGGTAGGGGACCTGCAGTCTTTTTCGGTCGACGAATCGTGCCTAGAGTTCGGGCCGGGTGACGGCCACGTGGTACTGAGACCCCGGCCTGGCTACGTGCCCAAGGTTCCTACCACTCCCTTCAGGGACCAGGTAGTGAGCCTGCAAGCGCTGCCCTCGGAGGAGGCAGACCCAGCCCTGGCTTTGCTCTGTCCAGTTCGCGCTTTGCGACTGTACATAGACAGAACTCAAAGCAGACCTCAGACCAGCTCTTTGTCTGTTACGGAGGCCAGCAGAAGGGAAAGGCTGTCTCCAAGCAGAGGATGACCCACTGGATAGTGGATGCCATCGCCCTGGCTTACCAAGCTCAGGGCGTGCCCTGCCCGCTCAGGTTGCATGCGCACTCTACGAGAGGTGTCGCATCTTCCTGGGCGCTGGCTCGTGGCGCCTCGCTAACAGACATTTGTAGAGCTGCGGGCTGGGCGACACCTAACACGTTCGCTAGATTCTATAGCCTTCGTGTCGAGCCGGTCTCCTCCCGTGTTCTCACCTCAGGAGGCCCCGGCTTAGTGTCGGCTTGCTGCGCTTACATGCGCTTTTTTCTCCAGAGAGTCCCTACAAGGCAGACCCTGTTGAGTCCTCCGATCTCCCTTCGGCAGCCGACGTGGCGGAGCGTCTGGCGCCAGGCCTATACTCCGTTGTATCCTTGAGAACCGGGTTTAGGCTGGGTACCATATGTGTGACCCTACTGGGATCCCATATGTCTAGTTCCACGGTTGCTCCTAAACGAAGCCCGTGTCTTTCCCTCTGGGAGAACCCACCTCTCATCGAGTTGGAGTCACCCCAGTTCTTCCATATGTAGTACAGCCTACGGGTTAGTCCATATGTACTTCTCCACATAACTCCTTCGGGGAAGGATGTGGCATCCGCAGCGTTCCCTTCCCAGTGGAAGGGTACGCTTTCCCAGCGTTATCCAATAGTCTCACTGAATGGGTTTTGGGGAACAGCAGTGATCGACACTCTCTGTGTTAGCCCTGTCCCACCGTCCGTAGGCAAGGGGGTCCAGGTGGCTTACAACAGAGCGCTGGAAGGGGGCAGCCCCTGTGGCGCTTTGGTAGGGATTCCTATTCGTCGGTCTGTCCGACGTACGTCGAACGTGACCGACTGAATGGGAACGTCTCGGTTACAAAGGTAACCCTCGTTCCCTGAAGGAGGGAACGGAGACGTACGTCCCGTCGCCACAGTCGCTGTACCCCGCTGATGCTGCCGCCTATCCGGTTCGGCTCCTCAGCGAAAACCTGAAGATGCCACGCACCTGCTGCACGTTATATACCCGCGCTGCGAGGCGAGCAGCTGATGCATATGATTGCATGCCAATGTGCATTGGCTCGTTGTAGTTACACTCGAAGTAGATTGGCCTCTCTAGCGAGATTCCTATTCGTCGGTCTGTCCGACGTACGTCTCCGTTCCCTCCTTCAGGGAACGAGGGTTACCTTTGTAACCGAGACGTTTTTTGTATGTTTGTTTGTTTGTTTGTTTTTAGATTAGATTCTTTACACTGGTACACTGCAGTCGAGTGTTAATTAAGTATAAACACTATTAACGAAGGTTGTTCTATAGTAGACTAATTTACACACACATGCACACATGAGTCGAACAGAAAGTGGATTTGAGCTTTGGTCAATCACAGAAAGAAAGGCATTGTTTTGTATTGTTCTTTTGAATTGTTTCAGTAAACCTGTTTTGAAGCATATTGTATGGTGCGGCTGCTGTTTTTGCTTCTTTTGTTTAATTGTTACAACTTAGCCCAGCATGTGTGTTACAACCTACCCCGGTAGTGGGGAAGATTGTAACAAAGGCACACCATGTATTTGACATCAGCTTACAAGGGTTGTGGTATTCTTACAGAGGTCTGAATGGGTGTCTTTTGTAATAAACAAATGTGGGTACTTAAAAGTTACTTAAAATTTCAGTGAGTTATGGATGCTGAAGCAAAAAGTGTTACAACCACACCGGTTTCCTTTATAGCACAGAGAATGAGAACGAAAAATAATATTTGGTTCATACATGACCGAATTACTGCATATGCAACTTTCTTTCGGAATGGAACTATAAAAACAAATAACACAGACCTACATTATCAGTGGAAAAAATAAAGATAGCCTCATAGTTATAGTTTCTAGTTTCCATTTTTTCATAAAACAAAATTGCAATAGTAGATTTTAATTTTTTTTCCCCCCTAAAACTAATCAGAGGATTAAAAATAAGCATACGTAGTCTACCAAATTCTTTCATTCAAAAGACTACGCTCTTGTTGCTTAAAGTTTGAACATTGATATAAAATCACAAAATAATATAATTTGCGTAATGAAACAACTAGTATCTCAGCATTACAGTTTGGTAGCCCATCTGAGCATGCACGGTATTGGATTTTAATGCACAAAACATTGTTAAGACTTTCACTATGTAATGGATCTAATCCGCTATCATTGGGCTACAGGCTGCGGCGAGGACCTCTTGGGAAAATTCCATCAATGCCGAGGAAAGAGTTAATATGAAGGGGTGGATTTTAAAATCCCCTTCTTTTATTGTATAAGAACTAGGGAAACTTTTTTTTTTTTTTTTTATTAAATGCATTTATTCAGTTATTAATGTTACAAGCAATGTCTGTATTTGGTATCTGAGAGGTGACTTAGGGTCTGTCTGACCCCTGCCAGGAATGAAGTAACAGTGTTCGCTCATTTAGCCAGGCTAAATAATAAATTATATGTATAGGCCTATAAATATACAATTGTGTCAGATATTTACTGGGAATGTTAAATTTGCAGATAACATATAATGTATATGATTACAAAGCATAGTAAGAAATAAAACAATGATTAAACAATGATTTTTTGCTGAATATCATAAACATTCTGTATTATCTATTACATCAAAAACACAGCTATTTGGATGCTTTTATAATACATATAATTTTTTTACGAATTTCAGGAAAATTCAGACCATAAACAATAGGGTTCAGGATGGGTGGTACAACAAGAAACTCCAGTGAAAGAATAATCGAGAGCCCTATAGGGAGATCCGAAGTCACAAACCGACTCAAAGTGACCTCACAAAAAATAGCAATAGAGAAATTTAAAAGGATCACCATGTGTGGAATACAAGTTTGAAATGCTTTTATCCTGAACTCTGGTGAGCTTTGTGTACAAATGATCAGAATTTTAACATAGGAATATAATATAAAACTTAACGGCATGATAAGAGTTGTGGCCACTATGAAAAAGCCAAAAACATTAATAATAATAGTGTTTGAACAAGAAAGCTTGACAATTTCCCAGTTGTGACAATACACCTTCCAAAGTTTGTTACCACACATAGTCAGTCTGGCATTTAAAATACCAGTAATGCCAACACAAAGCATTGGATAAATCCAGCTTATAGCTATTAAAACAGATAAAATCCTGGGAGTAATTATGCTGTTGTATTGTAAAGGTTTACAGATTGCTACATATCTGTCAAATGCCATTAACATTAATATTGTATTTTCATTTGATGCATATGAATAAATGACAAAAGCCTGTAAGAGACATGCTTCACGGGACATCAAGTGTGTATCAGACAGCAAGTCTGTCAGTAACCTTGGGAAAAAAGCAGCTGTTCCAAACACAGAGTTGAAGGACAAACATGAAATCAGAATGTACATGGGCTGGTGTAATGTCCTTTCAAGAAAAATGGCAAGAATTATAATAGCATTAAAGAATATAATAGCACAGTATAGAATAATTCCCAAACTGAAGAAAGCATATCTTATGTACCCAATATTTTCAAACAACATCAAGTAAAAATACGTTCCATTTTCCATTTTCCATTAAGCAAAGGATGGATTTATTGACCTGAGGATGAAAGCAGACGCAGTTCATGTTATTTATATCTTATTTATAAAAAACAAAACAAAAAAAACATGCTACTACATGTAGTTACTATAGTATAGTCACCTTCTGTGATACGATCTGACATTACCATCACTTTGTCTTCAAAGAATGTGTAAATATGCAGAGAATTAGCTCTAGCCTACTTGTGCTATGTTTTAGAAGAACTAAGAGTCACCATACTATTTTTATAGCATAAAACATGTCTCTGAAGACCTCTTCACCGTGGCTTGATTTGCATAAACAGCACACCGGAAGTTTTTCTCAACTAAACACATTAAAAATGTGGCACAGTGGGTAAAACTCTTGTAACTCAAAACTCACTGATAAGGTTGTGAGTCTTTGAAAAGGTATTTTATTTGAAATAAATGTTCATCACAATATGCAAAGTGTCACTGGGGATATGGTACTATTGATTCATACATGTTCTGATTCATTTTTTTTTTGGCGCACCAAAAATATTCTCGTCGCTTTATAATATTAATATTGAACCACTGTACTCACATGGACTGATTTAAATATGTTTTTAGTACCTTTATGGATCTTGAGAGAGGAAATGTCATTGCTCCCTATGTAGGCCTCACGGAGCCATCGGATTTAAACAAAAATATCTTAATTTGTGTTCCGAAGATCAACGAAGGTCTTACGGGTGTAAAACGGCACGAGGGTGAGTAATTAATGACAGAATTTTCATTTTTGGGTGAACTAACCCTTTAAATGGCAAAGGTTATGTCTTAACACAGCCTTGACCACCAGATGGTGATACTGATCTGTGTATAATTTAATAGTGTGCAGCATGTGCACTTCTCCTAATATTATGATTATAGTGTTGAATGGTTCATACTTGAAATCATGCAAACCTTCTCATTGTGATCAGTATTTCCTTGGTGTTGTGTCTTGTTGTTGATGTAAAGTAAGAATGGTACAGTATAGTACAATAGCTTCTTCATATTACTGATTTACAACTAATCACTTTCTTGTATTAATAATAAAATAGTGATAGGGTTTTTTTTTTAAGTTACTGAAACACTGATTTATGTTAATCTGCTCTGTGATGGTATTCATTCTTCATGTATTTAAATATGTCTTTGTCTAATTAGTTTATTGTTTGTGTCTAATTATTACCATCATATGCAATTGAAAAAAAATGCGTTCAGATACACTCACTCAGGTGAAGACAGATAGAACCATGCCTTGTTGCAGGTCAATGGCCCAGTTGTTTGGGCGGACTATGGAAGTTAATTAATGCCAAATGTTTGCAGTAGA
The DNA here is from genome assembly GCF_019924925.1 of Ctenopharyngodon idella. NCBI lineage: Eukaryota > Metazoa > Chordata > Actinopteri > Cypriniformes > Xenocyprididae > Ctenopharyngodon > Ctenopharyngodon idella. The sequence continues at coordinate 10,944,263 of NC_067234.1, forward strand.
GAAAGCGGCTTACATGTAGGCTATACACAGGGAAAGTAATCGTGAAGACATTGAATTAAACGTAAACACAGCTTTTGTGTCTTTATAAGCTTTTCCGCATACATTCTGGCCCGGATAATCATCACATAGGGGAGAGCGGGGCACAACCTAATGCTTTTTGACTTTCTCAGTTTGTGTAAATCTACTTAGGGTTCAGAGAATTTCTTTTGTTCCACATTAATTTCACACGTGTCTGGTACAAATATGTGGCTTTGTTTTGTAGGAAACTTTTTCCTCGTCGAAGCAGAGACCAGGAGACGTTGGGATATCTTTTAAGCAGAAGTTACTCTTTATTGAGAAACGTGCTGTGGGTCGCTGTAGTCATCCAAGTCTAACTCAGGCAGTGTACTTGGTAGTTCATATACATTCAAGAGGGAGGGATACATAGAGTAGAGGTGGAGACAATCTAAACAAAGCATGCAAATGCAGTGCAGGAATCAGCCCATTCCCTACATTTCCCAGCCATGATCTAATCAGCATAACGGTGTCATTCAAATGCATAGGTGCTAATCCAATCAGTCTGGCAGTATTGCCCATACCTTTACATTATCATAGAGACAAAGGCACAGCTGTGCTTTGAGCTTGTTCTGCCAAATGGTTAGGAAGTGTGTGAAGACAACAGGTTAATTTCACAGACACATGGGCTGCCTGCCTTGATCTCCTTAGAATGTCATTATCTTTACCTCAGAATGTAAAACACAATGTATATAAAGTTTTCAGTTCATATACTATTACATTGGAACCTAGATATAACATAGTACAAATTTGTAATCCCACAGTTTCATTAATACAGAGTACAGGTGCTGGTCATATAATTAGAATATCATCAAAAAGTTGATTTATTTCTCTAATTCCATTCAAAAAGTGAAACTTGTATATTATATTCATTCATTACATACAGACTGATATATTTCAAAGTTTATTTCTTTTCATTTTGATGATTATAACTGACAACTAAGGAAAATCCCAAATTCAGTATCTCAGAAAATTAGAATATTACTTAAGACCAATACAAAGAAAGGATTTTTAGAAATCTTGGCCAACTGAAAAGTATGAACATGACCAGCACTCAATACTTAGTTGGGGCTCCTTTTGCCTGAATTACTGCAGCAATGCTGCGTTGCATGGAGTTGATCAGTCTGTGGCACTGCTCAGGTGTTATGAGAGCCCAGGTTGCTCTGATAGTGGCCTTCAGCCCTTCTGCATTGTTGGGTCTGGCATATCGCATCTTCCTCTTCACAGATTTTCTATGGGGTTAAGGTCAGGCGAGTTTGCTGGCCAATTAAGAACAGGGATACCATGGTCCTTAAACCAGGTACTGGTAGCTTTGGCACTGTGTGCAGGTGCCAAGTCCTGTTGGAAAATGAAATCTGCATCTCCATAAAGTTGGTCAGCAGCAGAAAGCATGAAGTGCTCTAAAACTTCCTGGTATACGGCTGTGTTGACCTTGGACCTCAGAAAACACAGTGGACCAACACCAGCAGATGACATGGCACCCCAAACCATCACTGACTGTGGAAACTTTACACTGGACCTCAAGCAACGTGGATTGTGTGCCTCTCTTCTCTTCCTCCAGACTCTGGGACCCTGATTTCCAAAGGAAATGCAAAATTTACTTTCATCAGAGAACATAACTTTGGACCACTTTAGCCCAGGCGAGACACTTCTGACGCTGTCTGTTGTTCAAGAGTGGCTTGACACAAGGAATGCGACAGCTGAAACCCATGTTTTGCATACGTCTGTGCGTAGTGGTTCTTGAAGCACTGACTTCAGCTGCAGTCCACTCTTTGTGAATCTCCCCCACATTTTTGAATGGGTTTTGTTTCACAATCCTCTCCAGGGTGCGGTTATCCCTATGGCTTGTACACTTTTTTCTACCACATCTTTTCCTTCCCTTCGCCTCTCTATTAATGTGCTTGGACACAGAGCTCTGTGAACAGCCAGCCTCTTTTGCAATGACCTTTTGTGTCTTGCCCTCCTTGTGCAAGGTGTCAATGGTCGTCTTTTGGACAACTGTCAAGTCAGCAGTCTTCCCCATGATTGTGTAGCCTACATAACTAGACTGACAGACCATTTAAAGGCCTTTGCAGGTGTTTTGAGTTAATTAGCTGATTAGAGTGTGGCACCAGGTGTCTTCAATATTGAACCTTTTCACAATATTCTAATTTTCTGAGATACTGAATTTGGGATTTTCCTTAGTTGTCAGTTATAATCATCAAAATTAAAAGAAAAAATTAAAAGAAATGACCAGCACCTGCATATATATATATATATATATATATATATATATATATAGGAGGTGGAAGAAGAAGAGGAGAGAGTAGATGTAAATCGCCCTTTTGCAGCTGGGGGATCGATGACAAACGCAGCGGTGTTTACAATCGATCACCCATCTCACTCTCGCTTCTTCCCCCTCCCGTCTGTCTGGGCTCAGATACAAATCTGAACGGCTAGGGGTTTTTCCATGCCCTCCCGATCTCAAACATAGAGATCAGGAAGGAATGAAAAGCTTATGGGAGCTGCAGCGTTCATGGACAGAAAGAAACCGCTCGTCGAGCCGTCCGCGTGCGGTCCCTTTCTTAACGCGCCCTCACGGCAGCCGCAGCCTGCCAGAAGCGCGTCCCAAAAACACCAGCAGCTCTGCATACACAGCAGCCAGAGGAGCGCGCGCTGCCAGACGCGATGACGTCAAACACAGATGTCATTGTCATCCAACAACTCATCCTCGTCAGCCCCAGGGAAGCCGAGAGAGAATACAACTCTCTCAAGCTTCCCAACGAGCTCACCTGCAAGCCCCATGATTGCAGCCGCCGTTATGCTTCAGCACAAACGGTGCCAGAATCACCAGGCACAGATGCGGACACCTCTTCCCTCGAGAAGAGTGCCAAATGAGAACGGAGCATCCCAATAGGGAGACTCTCATAGTAAAAAACAGAAAGACACAGACAACTCTCTTGAACGTTTGTAAGGCATATTATAGAATCCCTTACCGGAGTCGATACAATCACGATCAGACAGAACAGTTCCGAAAGACAAAAAAGATACTGACTGTTTCTCCAGGCGCTCCTTATATACTTCCGGGTCGCGCCATATGACGTTATAGGTTGTCGCCGGCCAATAGGATTGGAGTTTTTGATACTTGGCTTTCAGACATCATCTCACGTGTGACGTTCCCCATAGCGTTTCAAACGCAGAGTGAGTTCCCTTTCGAAAGGGAACCCAAATATGAGTTCTGGCTGAGTCAGGTTTCTTCATGTGCTCCATTTCCTCCACAATCCAAAGACAACCAATTGAATTGAAGACAATAAATTGTGATTTAGTGATCTATTTTCTATGCCTGCATATCTTATGTAATCTATACCAGGATATCAATGGTGGTAAAACACCCTGGACAGTTGGCCAGTCACAGGGCTGACAGACAAACACATTCACACTCAAACCTAAAGACAATTTAGAATCTGCAATTCACTTGATCTGAATGTCTTCAAACTGTGGGGGAAACCGGAGTACCTGTAGGAAACCCATGGCAACATGGGGAGAACATATAAACTTTTTGTTCCTTAGAATCATATCAGATACAGTTCTGTATAGCATCTTCTTGTGTATGTTCCTAAGCAGTGTTCCATGTGAGTCTTGTCATGGTGATTTTCAATCCATTCCAGGAGGAGCGCCTCATAATAGGCATTATAACTTTTCTCTTGGTTTTTGAATAGACAGGAATTCAAAGTTCCTGTGAAATCTGTGAGGGAAAAAAAAAAAAAAAAAATGCAATATGGTATTTGGTAACACTTTTTTTCAGTGGTCCACTTTAGACATTGTACTAACTGTAAGCAACTTTGCAACTACATGTCAACTAACTCTCAGAGTATTAGTAGACTGTTAGGTTAGGGTTCAGATAAGCAGAATAAGTTGGCATGCAGTTGAAAAGTTACATATAGTTAGTAGAATGTCTGTTGGGTGACCATCAATATAAAGTGTTAGCAGATATTAAGCAGACAGTCTACTCATGCTCCAGTGACTGCTAGTTGACAAGTGGTTGCAAAGTATCAGGTTTGGGGGTGATGAAATGAGCGAGGAGCAATCACAGAAGAAATAATGGGCTTTATTAATATTAAAAAATACATGTTTTACCACTCTATTTATTACAATGATTTTATGTATAATAGATTTTTAATTGGTTTACATGTTTTTTAGTCCATTTTATTCCTCTTATCTATTTAATGTGTGTATGTCTTTAAATGTGTATGGGTCTGCCTGTCATGTGACTGATCACATAACAGGAACCAAGAAGGAAGCCAGCATAAAGGAGGCAGCATGGCAAACAATCAACCTCTCATTACAAACGTGATCACCTGCTAGCTGGACTGTGGAGTTTAATTTTATGGACTTACCTTTCCAGCAAACCACATCACTTTTCATTGGATTAACACTTCCGTGGACTTTGTATATACACCGGTGGACACTTTCACATTGGGACTTACATCACGCTAGGATTCTTATGGACTGTTTTAGGGTATGGTGCAAACGGATTCCACGCTTTTAAACAGCCTAAGTTTTTCTAGTTTTATTGTGTTGTTTTAAGTTCCTTGTGAATATTGTAAATACACCTTATTTATTCACTTTTTTTCTGTTGTCTGTCTCATCTTTTTAAACACTCATAACATCTCACACAGTATAATCTGACCCCAATTTTAATCAATGTAAAATCGACCGATAGGGCTGATCGTTACACAGGGAACTTAAGTGGGACTATCCGAACAAGCAGATCAGACCCAGGAGGACAGGAATAAGTGTGAAAAATTGGAACAAAATGAAGGTGACAGTCCCAATGGGAGTTTGGCTGCCAGTGTAGTGGGCATGGGTCTCGCCAGCCTTCAGGTAGGGAACAAGGGTCATGGTGGAACAGTTCCAGGGCTTAAGAGCAGGCTCAGGGAAAGCCTCCGTGCAAGCAGCAGGTTTTGGGATGGCCTCTGGGATGGTCTCCAGGCAGGCGGCAGCCTCAGGAACAGCCTCTGGGCAGGCAGCGGGCTTTGGGAAGGTCTCTGGGCAGGCAGCGGGCTCTTGGAAGGTCTCAGGAGTACAGACAGCACAAGAGACAGCCAGCTGAGAGGTGTGTGCTGCCCAGGCACACAGGACAATCATGACATAAAAGGCGAGGATCGCCCTCTGGGCCAAGGCAGGACTGACAGGGGAAACGGGTGACTCAGGAGTAGTCTCTGGGCAGGTAGCGGGCTCCTGGGCAGCCTACAGGCTGGGAGCAGATGCTGTGTGACTAGCCCAGACACACACAAGGGCAGTGACATAGAAAGAAAGGGCAACCTTTTCGGACATGACAGGGAATTCAGGAACTGACAGACTTGACGCTATAGAGGAAGCGTTCCTTCCCTTTCTCTGCCTACTTTGACGGGGCGATGGCGTGGAGAGAGCTACTTCTAGGGGAACAGCAGCATTCACGGCTGTCTCAGGGAAAGCTGCAACATAAACAGACTCTTCTGGGGGTGCTGCAGCTTCTTTAGCCACCACTGGTGGCACTGCAGCTTCTTCAACCACCACCGGGGGTTCTGAAGCATCAACGAACACCTCTGGGGAAGGTGCATCATCAACCGCCACCTCTGGGGGTGCTGCAGCAGGAGGATTCCCATGCCAATCAAGGAAATCCACAAATTCCCCAAATCTCAGGTGATCTAGCCCTCTCATTCTCCATCAGTTCAAGGGCTCATCAAGGGCTAATAAATAAACTAATAAACAAATAAGTCTTTGAGAGCTGTATAATTTAGCCCCAGACCTTCTGCAACACCGTTGAACTCCAAGGCAAACTCCCTTAGGTCAGTCCCCTCTTGACGGAGGGAGCTCAAGGTCTTGGGACTTGACTTGACTTGACCACACAGAAGGGAAATATATGATGACGATCCAGCACAGGACTGCAAACACAAGGAGAATAAGTTGGGAGCAAACAAGGCAGGTAATGAGGTGAAGCAACTAAACCAAACAGGTGAAGCAACTGAACCAATAATCAGGTAACAAGATGGGTGGGTTTAGACAATTGACAGGAGAGCACATGGCACAGGGAAACACATGACAAGCCATGTGCTCACATCAAACATGACAAAAAAAACACAAGCGCATGGCCAGTGAAAACAATCACAAGCCATGTGGTCACAAAACGAGACATGAACACACAACTATGAGGAAAAGTCAAAAGCACCACATTCCAAACATGAAACAAGACACGCAGACAAGAGAGTGCATGGCTCGAGCACACTCGAGACTGTATACGCTCACACAAAGACAAGACAATACAGGAGAGTCAGGGCTCTGTCACAAAACCAAGAAATAAACTAGACCGAAATGCAAGAACCCTGACAGCAAAGTTACTTATAGTTCATCAAATGTCTAAAGTGGACCATCAAAATAAAGTGTTACCTGGTATTTATTTCCTGGGTTGTAGATTTGAGACTTTGATTTACTGGATTCAGTCAATAGGTTGTAGGGTAAAAGTTGTCCATACAAAAAGATTAACATTTATCAAGTCAGTTGCCTTTGACAATATCCATGTACATAAATACCAAGAATATAAAAGCTGCTCATAGATTTTGATTACTGGATTACATATGATGTAGCCAGTGCCTACATAGTCCCATACTTATTGTAGGCCAACAAAGTTTATTACATACAGCTACTGTATACATCAACATATTTTACTTATTGGTCATTTTACTACTAATAATAAAATGAAAAAAGTGAATGTGTTAAAAGTAACTGATTAATAAGGATTTGGAATATTTCATTAAATGTAACGTTTAACACCAGAGTGTGTATTCTTTTTTTCTTTTTTCTTTTTTTGACAAATCCATCATAGTTTAGAGAAGTTAGCAACAAAGTTGACAACAAAGTTGTCTAGTAATACAACTTTACCAGACAATCACAAACAATAGATTATAAAACAATATTTCTGGCTCTAAAATATTGGATCTTGAGTGAGTGGTCAAAGAAATTGTAAAACAGATAAAATGTTTTTGCACACAAATTTAGTTTAGTATCAATGTACCAAATTACAAACTATTGGCAGAAGAATGGTTTATTGTTATTATTATAAAGGTAATTATTTATCTTCATACAAATATGTGAAGTACAGAGATTTTACTGTGGTTAAGGGGATTTTAGCCTCTCCACTTAATCTTTTGTGGCTTACTAACTTTTTATATTTTCATAAAACAATTATGTCCATAAAAAGTTTTTTTTAAAGAACAACTCAATGATTTTTGTTTTAGAACATTTACAGTAGATAGCAAGAATTTTAAAAGAAGGAAAGCAAAAGGTCTTTTGAATTTCTGAAATATTCACTCAGACATTCCTACTTATTTTTATTACTTGAAAAACATTTTTATAACTTGCTGGCGTACTGTTGTCAGATTTAGTCCATAAATAAGGGGGTTTAAAATGGGTGGTATGAGTAGGAATTCCAGGGCCATGAAATTACGTACACCTTGAGGCACATTCTTTGAGCCATAACGGCTGTACAGTACATCAAACAAAAATGCAACAGTCACATTGATCAGTGAAAGCAGATGTGGCACACATGTTTGCATGAATTTGTGCCTGACTTCTATTGACTTCATGCACTTTCTAATCAACTGAAAATAGGAGCAATATATCAATACACCATGTCCAACGTATATAAGAATAACAGTCAACCCAAAGGCATTATTTACAGTTGTAGAAAAACAAGAAAGTTTTGCAACTGCCCAAATCTCACAATATACCTTTTCAATAGTAGAGCCACATAAAGTGAGTCTAGATGTTAATACAATTAAAACAGACATGCAAAAAAATGGGGCCAGCCAGCAGAAAAGGATCCATTTAAGAACCCTTTGATTGGTCATTATTGAATGGTACTCCAGTGGTCTACATATTGCCACATACCTGTCATATGCCATCACTGTTAATGTTGAAATTTCACACAAGGCAAATGAATAAATGACAAAAATCTGAATCAGACATCCAGCATAAGAAATCACATGATCTTGGGCTAATAAATCATACATGAATTTAGGGTAGAATCCAGCAGTGCCATAAAGTGCATTTATACACAAATTGCATATAAACACATACATCGGCTCGTGAAATTTCCTATATGAAATTATAGTGAAAATTATAGTTACATTACAAAACACCATTAGGGGATAAAGCAGTGCAGTGAGGGAAAAAAACACAAATCTGTTTTCCATTGTTTCATTAAGTCCAGAGAGTGTAAATACTAAAACAATGGATTCATTCTCCAGTGGTGGCTGCATCTGGAATAAAATGGCATTATTATGCAGCTGTTTTTATTATTATTACATTAAAGAAACAAATTTGCATAAGTTTTCACCATCAATAGCGTATGCAAATAAAAGAGCACTTAATTTATACAGTTATCTGAATATGTTATCAATTTTTAAATGACATTTGTTCAGCTGCATTGTATTTGTGGAAATGAAATATCAAAATATCAAAGAACATCATGCATTGTTGTTGTTGTTGTTATTTTTCACTTATAAAGGCACTTGAACTCTTACCATGTTCTCGGTTAGCATGTTTCCTGTAGTGTTTTGTAAAGGTTTGATTTGTTTTGCTATATATGGACACTGGTCTCATGCTAATTGCCTTGATCACAAACATTGAAAACAGTTTTAACAAGCTCTCTAAAGGCTAGTTTTCTCTTAAGTTAAAATAACTGCCTGTCTATGCCAATCCATGCCCATGGGTAGAATTCTACTTCTGTACATTTAAAGTTTCCAACAATATTCTTAGCAATATATCAGGTCAAACATTACATAAATGTGAAACCTGTAAAATGATTTACAAAATTAGTTTTCATTTTTCCTTTATGTTGTTAGATGGCACTTTCTTCCAAAATGGACTTAATGTGTACAGATCAAATAGTAGCAAATATCCTTAGACACCAGAGAACGTGTAAAACTTATGATATGCCTTAATTTTAACATGTATGTTCTGTTATGGTTTAGTTTCATTGTGTTTTGGTTCTGATTTCTATGTTCTGGTTTGCCAGTATTCCCTAATTAGTCTCCTTGGTTATTAATTAGTTCTGCGCACCTGTTTCTATCCAGTTGATTTCTCTCCCTTGTACTTAAGCTTCCAGTTTCCTTTGTTTCATTGCCTGATATTGTTTATGTTAAGCCTTCAGTTTCCTTTGTTTCATTGCCCGGTATTATTTATGTTTATTTCCTGAGATTCTTCACTGTGATTCTTCTACATGTTTCTAGTGGAATTTACTATTAAAGACTTTTTTATTATTATTATTATGCTTTGTGATTGTGCGTTTACTACAGCCTACACTGTGCCTGACAGAATACCGGACCAAAACAGGATTACATTTTTGTGGTGTTTTTCTTTTTCCCTCTCCCCCTCACAATGGACCTACCCACCGTCCAACTCTTATGCCTTGAGCAGAAGGACCATGCTCTGCAGTACCACACTATAGATTTTTAGGATTTGCCATGCCTAGGCACACCTAGGAATGGTCCTCGAAAGGATTTCGCTGAATTTGTGGAATGAGTGCTGGTGAACTGTGGATCACCATTCACTATCTGCCCAGCAGAGGAGGATGCCACCAGCCCCACTACAACCCAGAGCCCAGCCAGCCACCTCCACCACTCTGCACGGAGCAAACGCCTGAGCCCACCACAGACAGAAAGCCTGAACCTTCTGCAATGTACGAGCCAGATAGAAGGACTGAGCCAGCCATCGCCCCGGAGCCCAAGCACCACAGTGAGTCTGACCAGGTGTGTGAGTCGGCAACATCGTCCATCCTTGTGGGGCTGCTAGTAGTTTACGAGGGCATGAAGGAAAGCCCCACCCACACTGCAGCTGGCCTCTGCAAACTATCTTATGAACCAAGTCTTGTGTGTCTCTGTTGGCCCTCCCCACCTCCAAGTCTCCTGTGTCGTCCAAATCCAGCCAGTCCGACGGCCCCGCCTCCACTGGTTCCCTTCAGCTCCTCGGTTCCTTTTTTGTCTACTCCACTATGCTGCGTGGACATGCCTCGGATCTTCCAGTCACCAACTCCGCCAAGTCAAAGGGATCCCATAGGGGCTCGACCGTAGGGGTGTCAATTAAAATTCTAATTTCGAATATTTGTTGAATTTAAAATATAAATCCACATTTGAATGCAAAAAAATGTGCATTCGAATTTTAGGTGTGCGAAAGGCAGCCTTGTCAGTTGGCGGCACACAAGATGCAATGATGATGTCATCTTGTCAAATTTGGTGCCTTTTAATATTTTCTTAGCCTATGTAGTCGAACCCACTTGATGCGGCATTGTTCATTCAAAATTTTGTTGAGATAAAGAAGATCAATGCGGAGTATTTTCTGTAGTGACAGTAATGTTTTTGTAGCGATCACATCACATTACAGAATTTTAACTCACATACTAAAACACTAATGATTGGCATAATAAAACATACAAAAATTCTAATGATTTACATAACTGTACTAAAATGTTGTTTATTTCCCCCAAATAAAATATTATGTGTTCCCTGTAGGGACCCGAAAGTATATAAGCAGATATATACCGCACATAGTAACATGCGGTCTCAGGGTAGGCAGAAAGGCCAACCACCTGACAACAAGACCTTGCTGACCGATACCCAACTGCTGGGTACTTGCATCAGGGAGGCCTACAGTGGCCAACTACCTGGTATCGAGTCTTAACTGGCAGAGAAATACCTGCACTGTGGGGAATTTACCTTCAGAGGGGCCCAGTAAGGCCAAACACCTTGATGGCAAAAGTTCACTGGCTGAAGTAGACATTGTTAGCCGCCATGCTCCCACTTATTGGGGGCTGGCTCTCAGGGAGGCCTGCTAAGGTCAGCTACCTGCTAGCTAGCTGTCTAGGGCCTGCAACACTGTGGCTCGCCCACAGGGAGGCCTGCTAATTCTCAGGGAGGCCTGCTGAGGCCAGCTACCTGGCCTCAGCAGTCTAGCTAGCTAGCTGTCCAGGACCTGCAACACTGGGGCTAACAGGGAGGCCTGCTAGTTCTCAGACAGGCCTGCTAGGGCCAACAACTGAGAACAAGCATTTGCCAGCTGCCAGGAACCCACACTGCTGGGGACTCACCCTCAGAGAGACCTGCTAAGGCCTACTATCTGAAGAAAATCCATGCGCATCTACCAGAAAAAAACACATTACTGGTGGGGACTAGACTCCAGGGTGGCCTGCTAGGGCCAGCTGCTTGGCAGCCAGGTACAGGTACTTCTAAGTAGCTAGATACAGCACCCACACTGTTGGGGCTCACCTTCAGAGAGGCCTGCTAAGGCCATCTATCTGATAGCAAATCATTGCTAGCTGCCATACCAACAAGATGGGGACTCGCTCACCGGGGCCTGCTAAGGCCATAGCCCAGGGCAAGTCTTGCTGCTAAAAAGAACCCACACTATAGGGGACTCACAAAGAGGCCTGCTAAGGCCTACTTATCCAATAGCAAGTTATTGCTAGCTGCTAAGAACCCCAAAACATAGGGGGTTTGCCCACAGGGAGGCCTACCAAGGCCTGCTACCTGACAGCAAACTTCTGCTAGCTGTCACATACCCAAAGTGCTGGGGACTTGCTCACAGGGAGGCCTGCTAAGGCCAGCTACCTGATGGGAATGATAATAGCTACCAGAAACACGTTTATTGGGGGCTGCTCACAGGAAGGCCTGCTAAGGCCAGCTACCCGACAGCACATCCGCTGGCTGCTAAGAGCCCAACATGGTGGCGACTCACTCTGAAGGGAGGCCTGCTACCTTATAGCAAGTCTAGTAGCATAGATAGATTGTTTAAACAGCACCTAAGCCTGGGACCTATCACATCGCCGGCAAGCAGTGTACTCAGTAATGATATCCGTACTCAGTCATAGGGGAATGGGGGCGTTTCGTAGAAAGCCATCCACAATCAACCCAAAGCTTGAACGTTAGTTCAGCGGGCTTTGGAGAGAGCCTAGCAAGGGCCTAACAAAGACTGGCTTCTGAAATGCAGAGCCCCAGCAAAGAGCATTCTATTCACAAAGTGAAAGGGGCCTAACACCGCCCAGGAGACAACTGCACCGAGGGGGCAATGCAGACCAATGCCAATGCAGAAGGGGGCGGGCCTTGGCGAGACGACTCTCAATAGAGAGGAGGCCAGCACTAGGGATGCCAGTGGGAACCTACACTCACCTAATGAGGGGTAAGAGGCAGGAATGCTTAGCAGACTGCCTTCACTATCCCTAGTGCTTAACCTAGGCCAGCTGTCAGGGCAGCCCTGGTGAGGGCCCGCCCATAAAACATAGATCTACCTGGTGTTTCTCAGAGCAGCGGCCTCTACAGAACAACTCTCAAGTGAGAGGAGGCATAATCACTCAATCTGAAACCACTAAGGTGGCTAAAACTACCATGAAAGCCTTAGCTATTCTAATTACCAGGTAACAATGTCAGGTAACAATGTCAGGTGGCTCCGTGGGCCGACGCTAGACACTTAATCTATCTGAAGTCAAAGCGCTCATCTCTTTGATTACAACAGCCCTCCAAATCTTGTAGGAGAGGAGACAAACTACTCTACCCTGAGGTGGCTCTCAGGTGGCCTGACGAGGGCCAGCCCACAATAGAGCGGCGGCCTCAAAACCACTCCCAACGTGGGAGGAGACCAGGTCACTTGATACTAATAAGAGAGCTAAAAAAGAGCCGTGGTCTCGCCTGAGAACATACAATAAGTAAAACCAGCACACTCACCAAAGAAGACCCAAATGGTACTTCTCTCTTCTAAAATCGTTCTAACCAACCTACAGGGAACTTCAGGGCCCTAATTGTAACATTAGAAGAAATAAAATTCTTCTCCTATTTTTATATGAATGCCCACACACATCCTATATAGGGAACAGCGGTCTACAAAGAAATCCATTAGTATTTATTAATAGTTAAAAGACCTGGAACAGTTCACCCTGCGGCCACAGGGTGGCGACCTACCATCATGGAAAACGTGGGTCTACCACCCTTACAAGCCCGAAAGAGCCTTCTCACTTATCAAGCTAATGGCAGACCATCTGAATCATAATTTACTTATCATTGGCCCAGCCACAGGCCTGATGTAAGAAGCTCCTGGGCTAAAGAAGAATGGAAAGGGTAGTTCAAAAAGTTTCATAAACTTTGAAATAAAATCTGTTATAGTTCTAAAATCTATTATTAAAAAATAATAATAAAATAAAATAAATAAATAAATAAATCTTTATATAACATGAAAAAAAAAAATACAGCAATGTCTATGAAATTTGGTTTGGAAATCAGTTTTTAATTGCAGGCACCAGAAAATCTGGAACAAGAGAAAAATGGAGATGAAGTGCCATAGATGAATTTGACACTGAAGCAGTGCTTGAAGTGGAAAAATAAAAGTGCCGGTACTCCTGATGCTTGGTTCAAAACTCCTTCCTAAAGAAGGGAGGGCGTGGCGGGCTTCCATACGTGCAACGTGTTGGAAGTGTCGGTACACAAGGAAAACTGGCGGTACGCTAAAAGTAAAAATAGAGAAGTGCCGGTACCGGCCCACTTCAAGCACTCCACTGAAGTATCATCTTTTATTTTAAAGACCCAGAATTTCAAGAGCACTCATAATGTGCTTGCCATCAAAAGTTTCCAGGTAATGTGGAAAAGTCCATGACATAGAAAAATCTTTATTTCACTTCTGTTTTATTATTTGATTCAGTCGTTAATAAATTTCAAAACTGGTTTAACAAAATCAGCAGACTCTTGTTTCGTTTGATACATAACATTTACTCAAAACTTTGACGTAAGAGAAATAAACTACTTTGCAATGTACTTCTATTGGACTCACAAAAATTGCATAAAAACAAAAACAATTGTGACACACACACACATGTTGGGTTTACACCCATGTATTACATGTATATGGGGACATAATGATTTTTATTCTGTACAAACTCTATCCCACCCCTAAACCTACCCATCACAGAAAACTTTCTGCATTTTTACATGTTTTTTTTTTTTTTAATGATTTGTAAGCTGTTTTCTCATGGAGACCAAAAAATGTCCATTTAGGGAATATGTTGTGACACACGTTTACTTAGCTATCTAAATTGGAACATTGCATAGACTTACACTAACCCACACACGGCATTTTTAAATTTATGTACTGTATCTTGCACTCAAGCAGCCATTACTAATTTGAAAGCATAAATTTAGAACTAGTAACGAGGGCTTGGGACATTGCTATAGAAGCATATACATGCTATAGGTCTTTGTCATTACTGTTTGCATCCCCAACTTGACGATATGGCAGGAGAGAGTAGGAGAATGACCGTATGCAAAGCAGTGCAAGGTTCAAAAGAATGTGATCTGAGTGTTACACTATTGTGGTATTCAAAATATTTTCCCAACGATGACAGGTCTGTGTTTATCAAACGCATTAGGGTCAAAACACATACACACATAGACAGTTGTTGAACAGGACTTTATATGAATTATAACAGATCTGTTTTATTTTACATGGAACAAATAAATAAATAAAATAAAAAAAAACATCGACTGAATGTACCTGAATGCAAGAAAAGTTCACCTCAAAATGAAAATTCTAAACTGTTTTTGTTGTTCCAAACACATTTGTGTTGTCAAGAATTTAAAGTACAGAGATTTTATAGTGGCTAAGGGGGTTTAGATCCATCTACTCCATTTTATGATTAAGGGGCATTTAACTAAAAATACCACTTAATCATGGTGAAATCATTATAACGTGCAACCTCTTGTGGCTTTTTGTCTCATTATGTTCTCAATAAATATTTCAAAAGATTATTCTTTAAAAAAGGTCACAATCATTCTAGAAAGCATAAGGTTTTTTTTTTTTTTTTTTTTTTTAACTTGATAAAATGTTCACTCAGATATTCCCACTTGTTTCTTGAAAAACATTCTCATAACTTGCTGGCGTACTGTTGTCAGATTTAGTCCATAAATAAGTGGATTTAAAATTGGTGGTACGAGTAAGAATTCAAGAGCCATAAAATTACGTACACTTTGAGGCACATTCTTTGAGCCATAACGACTGTACAGTACATCAAACAGCAATGCAAATGTGACATTGATCAATGAAAGCAGATGTGGCACACATGTTTGCATGAATTTGTGCCTGACCTCTATTGACTTCATGCACTTTCTAATCAAGTGAATGTATGAGCAAAAAATCAATACTGAATGCCCAAAATATGTAAGAATAACAATGTATCCAAACACATTATTTACTGTTGTAGAAAAACAAGAAAGTTTTGCAACTGCCCAAATCTCACAGTATAACTTTTCAATAGTAGAGCCACATAAAGTGAGTCTAGATATTAAAATAATTAAAACAGACATACAAGAAAATGGGGCCAGCCAGCAGAAAAGGATGCATTTAAGAACCATTTGACTGGTCATTATTGAATGATACTCCAGTGGTCTACATATTGCCAAATACCTGTCATATGCCATCACTGTTAATGTTGAAAAGTCACACAAAGCAGATGAATAAATTACAAATATTTGAATCAGACATCCAGTATAAGAAATTACATGATCATGGGATAGTAAATCATACATGAATTTAGGGTAGAATCCAGAAGTGCCAAAAAGTCCATTTATACACAGATTACATATAAACACATACATTGGCTCATGAAGCTTATTATGTAGTGTTATAGTGAAAATTACAGTTACATTACAAAACACCATTAGGGGATAAAACAGTGCAGTGAAAGAAAAAAACACAAATCTGTTTTCCATTGTTTCATTCAGACCAGAGAGTGTAAATACTAAGAGACTGGACTTGTTCTCCAGTGGGGGCTGCATCTGGAATGATATGTAGTTATTATGTAGATTTTGTTGTTATTATAAGTTATTGGAAAGCTAATTAGACATAGAAAGTTAATTAGAATTGTCATTAGCTAGGAAGTCTGTAGATGAAAAAAGCCAATATTAAATTCTCTCAGAAGCATATATTGCTGTTTCAGTGACAAGACCTTACCATCTCCTCTGTTGTCATGTTTCCCATTGTGTTCCATAAAGGTTTGATTTGGTTTGCTATATATGGCCACTGGTCTCATGCTAATTGACTTGACCACAAACTCTGAAAGCAGTGTTAATAAGCTCTCTAAAGGCTTATTGTCTCTTAATTTAAAATCTATGAGATTTGCAGGCATTACCTGCCTTTTAAAGTTGCCAACCATTCCTGCCAATACATCATTTCCAACACTACATACAATATGAAACTTGTAATATATAATACAATTATTTACAAAATGATTTTAATTTTTTTTTTTATTATGTTATTAGCTGGCACTTTCTTCACAAACTGACTTAAAATACAGTTAACAAATCTTTAGTAAAAAAATCAGGCCATATAGCAGAGAATATTTAAGATTTGCTATGATAGGCCTTAATAGCGATGTTCTTAACAACTGCAGATAAAAAAACAACTCAAACACATTATATATAACAACTTTTTTTCCCCCAGAACTATGTAAACCCTTTGAATTCATCTAGTTTTCTGCACATATTCATAAAATTTAATCTGATGTTTAACATTTGTATTGTCAAAAAGAAAATCTGCTTAAACAAATAAAACATCACACGTATATAACCCCTGTTCCCTGAGAAGGGAACAAGACTATATTGCTATAGGGACACGTCCTGTGGAACTCAATGTCTGAGGCATGGGTGAAATCACGCCAATATTATTGCCTGACAGGAGTCTTATGACTTCACATGGACCTCCCGTGCACTAAGATGTGCAGACATGCTCAAAGCATGGCAATGCAACCAGGCTTACATACTCAACTCAGGGAACTCAACTTTGTGTCAGTTGCTGACACTATGGGGGTATTAAAACCCACTACACCATACTGACCAATGCCTGCCTGTAAGCTGTAATGCCACCAAGCACAATTTTGTCAGGCTAAGCACTAAAGAACTCGATGGGCCTTGACCCAGACTAACATATTAGCATCAGCACCCCATTAGGACACATCCTGTGACATCAAAGCTTTGCTCTCTAGAAAGCTCAATGTTATAGGTACTAGGAAAAGCCCCAAAGCTTCCATTTCTAATTCTAATACGGGGACTCTTGCATTAGACCAGTCTGAACCAGCAGCTGCATGCAGACTTGGGAGGGTTACTTTAAAAATGTATTCCGTTACAGTTACAAATTACTTCATAAAAAAAGTATTCAGTAACATAATCCAAGTACCACAATATGAAAGTAATATAATTTAATCTCCAGACCCGGAGATCGGCTGAATGGATTCGAAAACGCTAAAACTCAACTGTTTAACTCTAGGGGAGTTGGAAAATGAGCCTATTTTCAAAAAAAGTGGAGTGTTCCTTTAAGAGCAGAGCTATCAGGGAAGACTACAGGACCCTGAGTGGAGGGATTCAAGGCCTAATGTCTTGTTTTCCATTCCCACCCGCCAGAGCGAATAGAAGTAAGACAAGATTAGAAAATGTCCCAAAAAGGGTTTCTTTCTTTGTGCACACCATGAGGCAGAGGTCTGACGCAAATCTATGTAAACAACATGGTGCTGTTGGTGACCAAGCAAACGCCACTGTGAACCATCCAGCTGAAGCTTCTGAACTGGCTAATCTTGTGTGGCATGATGCCTTTAAGCTAAAAGCCCTGATGGATGTTGTTTTGTCAAAGGTAACGACTCTGTTTTTCATATTCATAACTCCTGACGCATAGGCTATTAACAAATTACGGTCGCTATAAGAGTAAAACAGAGGTCAAATTGTGTGAAGCTTGAGTATTAGATATTTTTAATGATGTATAGTTTATCAACTGCACATTAACAAAGTATATTAAAATAGAAAACCATTATTTGGCTAGAGACTTGAGACTCCTTAACCCTAACCCTAATACGTGCATGCATGAGATCACAAAAATAATGTTTTTTTTTTTTTTTTGTCAAGAGTGGACATTATATTTACGTTAATACTTTTATCAGCATGTTCACAGAGGGTTTTTTTCACATAGCCTACCTGACTGAAAGGGCTCATTATGCGGGTCATTATGCAGGTCATTATGCAGGTCTTTGTCTTCTCAGGTGTGAATCACAGCATTATTCATGAAGATGCAACATTATTCACGCCTCCACGCATACTGTGTTTCTTGACAAAAAGTATCTTACAAAATTTAAATTAATATATTGTTTTATATGAACGAGTAGGCAGGATAATTTTTACATCATTTTGAAGCAAAAACTCTAGTCTACAACCTCCAATACCCAGAAGTCTTGTGAACACATATATAATATTAGTTTTATGGCCTTATTTCAGTGACTTAAGTTTTTTGTTTTTTCAATAACCATGCATAAACGTTATTCCTTCAAAAATACGAACATTTACATACATGTTCCTCACATATTATGGTAGCCAAGTTTGTGCTGAATACAGTGTAATGACACTTTTTCCATTAATATGTTTATGAACAACTGAAAAAAGCACAAATGTCAGGGCATGTCAAAACTTCTCCAGGGCCCCAAAAATCCTCAGACCCCAGAGGGTTAAGCAAGAGGAGTACAAACTTATGCCATCATGCTCTGAGGGAGGTCCAAACAAGACCTGCGACTTCAGAATGACATGGGCATCAACCTGTGGCAGTGCTAGTTTCCAAGTGAGCAAACTCTAACTAAAACATCTACCAACAAGCCTTTGTTGCAACAAGCTATTGTGCTCTGAAGGAGGCCCAAATGGAGCCTTCTACTTCAAACAACATGAGTGTCAGCTTGTGGCAGTGTTCAAGCTCTAAGGGAGCCATATATGAAAACCAAACTATGTAGTGAGGTTAACTTTATTAAACTTAACCTGAGCTTATACAGGCAATATACTCAGTAAAAAACACTTTTTACCCTTTCAGCAAGGGGAGTACAAACTACGTCACCATACCAAAGTCAGGCCTACTACTCCAGAACACACAGGTGCTAGCCTGTGGCAGTATTAGAGTTACTGAGCTCACAAAGTGTAGGGCAGGAATCAGAACTAACATAATAAAGTACAATAACCTTGAACAACAAGGGAGTACTATTAATCCAACCCTGAAAAATACAGGGTGGGTACTTCACATCAGAAATTTTCACCAAAAGCAGATACAATCTGTACTGAACCCTAGGGAACAGGAGCTTTCATAAACAGCTACAACCATATCACTCAAGCTTGAACATAGTTCAAGGGGTTCAGGGGAAACACTGAAGTCAAAGTACCACTAGATAGTTCTGGGGGAGTGGGGCCACAGCAACAAAGTTTATATTCACATAGTGAAAAGGGCCTACACCGCCTGAGACAACGGCACCAGTGAGACTTAGCAATAGTCTGCTACCTTAGCTGCTATCTATTTGCACCTACACCGAAGGGACAATGGGCCTTGGCCTGACAACTCTGATAAGAGGAGGCCAGAACTAGGAAAACTACACTCACATAATAAGGGGTAGTATAAAAAGGGCGTAAAATGCTACTAGCAGTGCCTAAACCCTAGTTCTAGCCTAGGCCAGCTATAGCTGTGGGCCTATAAGGCCAACACATAAGCATAGATCTGCCTGGGGCTAAGAAACACCAGCCTCTACCAACGACTCTCAACTGAGAGGAGGCAAACTCTAAGAATACTAAATTTCTAAGTAAAGCTCAGAGGAGCAAAGCTCAACCCAAGCACAAAATGTCAGGCGGCCTGTAAGGCCGACGCTAAACATAGATCTATCTGAAGTTAGTGAAAGCTAATCTCAAATCTCTAGCATTTACCAGAGGGAAAAGCTAATTAACCAAAAGGTGGCTAACAGTGCGGCTTAGATAAAGCCGACATCTGAATACATATGAACGGTGGCTTCATTATCTGAAACCAACACATCCAAAAAAAAGGGGACAAACACAGTACTACCCTAATAATATATCGTTACAGCCAACCTAATGAAACTTCAGGGCCCTTAGTTCGCATCCAGGAAACTGATTATAAATAAAAACAAAAAGAAACCTACCAAGCCAATTTCAGCAGTTCTAACTGATATGCTTACAAACAGACATTGTGTGTAAGCAACACCCGCCCGACCTGCTGCCGCATATAGAGCGTTGGAGCCTACCTATATCACGAGATAGTTGCACTCATCTCGTCAGTAGGAGGAGTCGACGCGTACCCATACTCACTCCATCAACATCAGCGAATTAACCTGCTGATGTTGATGAATGCGAGCTGAATACAGGTCCTTCCATGCCTTCTCGATCTCAGTAAGAAGATCAAGAAGGAATGGAAAGCTTACGGTGGCTGGATAATCATGGCAAAAAAGGAACCGTTCGACGAACTGTCCGCGAGCAGGTTTCTTTCTTAACCTGCTCCAGTGGCAGCTGCAGTCTGCCAGAGGCGCGTTCCATATTCTCACACAGCTGTACATACGCGGGGGCAGGGTGGCTTTGAGGATTCAGGAGGCTCATCATCCTCATCCTCATCAGCCATCTCCTGCTCTCATGTTTGGCTTAGAAACAAGAAGAGCAACTGCTGCTGAATCTAACGATGCCATAGACAACACATCATCATAATCACAGAGCTCTCTCCTGTCAGCCGTCGAAGGTCACACCTTCAACTCTACAACAAGCTTCAGCTGAGAACCCAATGATCTAGTCTCTACTCTGCCTCAGCAAGAGTAAGACCTGAACCATTAGGTGCAGCTGCCGGTCCTTCTCCTCTCGAGGAAAAGACCAGAAGAGAGTGGAGCATTTTACAAGTAAAACACACTCACAATAACAAACAGACAGATCCCACAAGAACTGCCTGTCCATGCTCTTTGTTCTCATAAAAGACAACGTTATAAGTTATGTATGTGATCAGATGTCATTTCTATGGGACATGGATGCACATACTTCCTGAAATGTTTGTCAGACATAAATTGTCTTACCTTAACATCGGTTTGATATCGTTTCAAACAAAACAGTCCCTGAAGACGAAAAAGATACTGACTGGTCCTCTAGGAGCTCCTTATATACTTCCGGGCCACGCTATGATGACGTCATAGGCTGTCGACGGCCAATAGGATTGTCGTGAGTTGATATTGTTTTCAGACACCGGTTCACGTGGAGGCATCCCCCATAGCGTTTTTCGAACGCAGAGTTGAGTTCCCTTTTGAAAGGGAACTCCCATCTGCTGGGTTTTGGTACTGCAGTGTACCAAATAATAATAGAGCCCACACGTCACTTCTTGTGGGTGTGGGTATCAGATGACACCTCCCTCCGTTCCTCGGGGCACCAGTCAAAGACTTTGACCTTGACAATAAAGAATTAGAATTAGAAAAATTGGAGGGAATTTACCATCTGACCAATCTAAAGGATATGTGAGATTCTGGCAAGCTTGTAGAGCATCTGATTATCAATACAAGAATGACACAGTTTGCAATAAAAATAAATTTATTAAAAAAAAAGATATGCAAGAATAAAATATTATTTCCCGTTGGGAGGGGATTTCTAATTCCTGCCTTTCTTAATGTGGTTTTATGAACGAACACAGCGAGCCCTCTCGAGAGCTGACCATGCATGCTCTTTGTATGCAGGGGATGAGGATGGCAAGTCCTCAATTCCCCTGCATTGATGCCCAGCACATCTACCTTTTCAGAGCTAGACAGCTGAAGCAACAGGCTCTCACTCAGGGCAGAAGAAACTGCAATGCGGGCTTCCGAAACCAAAGAGAGAGAGCTAGATGCCATGGGTGAGGGCAGATAAAAGGCAGAGCCCAGTGTCTAACCCCTCCACGATATCCATTTGTGCTCAACGTTGCACTGCCTCTGCAGCTACGGGCCAGAACGTGAGCCTGATCACCCTCCTTAAAGAGTGACAGGCAGGAGCAGGAGCGTGTGAAGCCGTAATCTCTCACAGTGCACACAGTCTGTTCCCTCAAGAGCTCCGCTCCCAAACAAACCACCGTGATTAACGAGGGCAGGAAGGAACACACAATTTAAATACTTCTTTGCTTGCCATTAATGTCTTGTGCCTTTGTGATTTGGACAAACAACACTAAATTCACACAGTGCACTTGCTGAGTCACAGAAGCTAATGCCGGTCATTCTGGATGCGCTTTTAAGCTTCCTGGTCCTGACATTACCCCACCTGTGATGTTCCGTCATGCAATGCATTCCCAAAGCATCATTGACGCAGCGTGAGTTCCCTCAAAAGGAAACAGTGATGTCATGGTTCAGCTCAGTTCATTTCTCATCCAATAGTCTCAGTACAGTGAAATTAATAATATTGCTAAATATTATGTGTCCCCAACTAAGCAAGCCAAAAGGAGACAGTGGCAAGGAACCCAAACTCTTAAGGCAGAAAATGACTGGAAATTTTGCATTGTCTGATTCTATACTGTAACAGATGGTTGCATGGTTATAATTTTCTCTCTGATAGTTTCAATCTTGAAAGTAAAAATTCATAAAATCAAACTTAAAAGACAACAAGAGCACCATACAACACTGACCCTGTAAAAAAGGCTCAATGACAATTTTGCAGCCCATGCACTTGTTCCAATCCTGCTAGCTTAGAAAAAGCAACATTCAACCAAAAGTTGCAGGGTTTGTTCATGCAAATGGTTGCAGAAGAAGATGTCATAATATTGCAAAGAGTGTATTATTTGAGTGTACCACTCAAAGACACATTGCAATGCCTGGATTTTACTTAACTTATATTTATTGTAAATATTTATATATTTTGCAGGATTTTTAATGAAGGAATTGATATCTGAATATACACTACTCAAAAAATTAAAGGAACACTTTGGAAACACATCAGATCTCAATGTGGAAAAATATCATGCTGGATATCTATACTGATATGGACTGGGTAATATGTTAGGAATGAAAGGATGCCACATCACTTGATGGAAGTAAAAATTATCAACCTACAGAGGACTGAATTCAAAGACACCCTGAAAATCAAAGTGAAAAAATGATGCAGCAGACTAGTCCATTTTGCTGAAATTTCATTGCAGCAACTCAAAATGGTACTCAGTAGTTTGTATGCAACCCACGTGCTTGTATGCATGCCTGACAACATCAGGGCATGCTCCTAATGAGACAACAAATGGTGTCCTGGGGTATTTCCTCCCAGATCTGGACCAGGGCATCACTGAGCTCCTGGACAGTCTGAGGTGCAACCTGGAGGTGTCGGATGGACCGAAACATAATGTCCCTGAGGTGTTCTATTGGATTTAGGTCAGGCGAGTGTGGGGGCCATTCAATGGTATCAATTCCTTCATCCTCCAGGAACTGCCTGCATACTCTCGCCACATGAGGCCGGGCATTGTCGTGCACCAGGAGAAACCTAGGATCCACTAGCGTAGCTAACAATAGGTCCAAGGATTTCATCCTGATTCCTAAAAGCAGTCAGGGTGCCATTGTCTAGCCTGTAGAGGTATATGCGTCCCTCCATGGATATGTCTCCCCAGAACATCACTGACCCCCCACCAAAACCGGTCATGCTGAACGATGTTATAGGCAGCATAACGTTCTCCACGGCTTCTCCAGACCCTTTCACGTCTCTCACATGTGCTCAGGGTGAACCTGCTGTCATCTGTGAAAAGGATAGGGCGCCAGTGGCGGACCTGCCAATTCTGGTGTTCAATGGCAAATGCCAATCGAGCACCACGGTGCCGGGCAGTGAGAACAGGGCCCACTAGAGGATGTCGGGCCCTCACGCCACCCTCGTGAAGTCTGTTTCTGATTGTTTGGTCAGAGACATTCACACCACACAGTGCTGGAGGTCATTTTGTAGGGCTCTGGCAGCAGTCATCTTGTTCCTCCGTGCACAAAGGAGCAGATACCAGTCCTGCTGATGGGTTAAGGACCTTCTACGGCCCTGTCCAGCTCTCCTAGAGTAACTGCCTGTCTCCTGGAATCTCCTCCATGCTCTTGAGACTCTGCTGGGAGACACAGCAAACCTTCTGGCAATGGCACATATTGATGTGCCATCCAGGAGTTGGACTGCCTGAGAAACCTCTGTAGGGTTCAGGTATCGCCTCATACTACCAGTAGTGACACTGACCCTAGCCAAATGCAAAACTAGTGAAAAACAGTCAGAAAAGATGAGTAGGGAAAAAAATGTCAGTGGCCTCCACCTGTAAAATCATTCCTGTTTTTTGTTTTTTTAATAACCACACATAAACGTTATTCCTTCAAAAATACGAACATGTACATACATATTGTTCACATATTATGGTAGCCAAGTTCGTGCTGAATAAAGTGTAATGACACCTTTTCCATTAATATGTTTATGAACAACTGAAAAAAGCACAAATGTCAGGGCATGTCAAAACTTCTCCAGGGCCCAAAATCAGCCTCAGACTCCAGAGGGTTAAAGACAAAAGGTAAGAGGCTTAAAAGAATCATTTATCTGATGGCATCATCTTTACCTTAAAATGCTAAATACAATGTACTTCACCTTAGTATTTCATGTGATGTGATGTTATGTCAGGATGTAGGATCAGCAGATCTTAAACAGATTATTAAATTTGTAATCCCACAGTACCCCCGGCAGAGATATAAATCTCTACCCAGGAAAACCCTCAAAAACAAAAAAGGCAACATAATAAACAAAACAACAACCAGTGTTCCGTCAGAAGGATTGTATACACAACCCAGCTGGATACACTCTTCCTAACCAGAGTTCTTATTCATAGGTGATCATTCACAAAAATAATCACATACTCACCAACATTCCCACACCAAAGGATCGTGGATGAGCCACCCAATTTATGTCATGGCCAGCTCATTCCCGACCATCACATAGAGAAGATTAAACATTTAACGAATATTTTGAATTGCAAGACTATTTATTTAAGGAGTAAATGATTTGTTACACAAAAATATAACACCATGTCTAGAGATTTAAATACACAAGAGAAAATAATAATCCAATGGAGTAAGAGATATTGATAAATAATAAACAACTAAAAGAAAACAAGTTGGAGCAAAACTACGTTCCACCAGAGGAAGTACTGCTGGGCAGATCAGTACAAACATTTATACTCACCACCCATAAATAATCAAATTAACAGTGACGTCACACTTAGATGTTATACTGCCACCAACAGGTAGAGAATGAAGAGACAGTAAAAAAAAACAAAAAAAACAATATCAGTTAATTTCCAGTTTGGAGCAAAAACATGTTCAATTGTTTTTTATTATTATGCTTCAACTTAAAAAAACAAGGTACATAATCAAAACATGGTTTTAAACTCATAGATTGTCATGTTTTGATGTTGTGCTAACATGCTAACTAGCCCTTATGCGCATGTGCGGGCTAACAGGTTAACTCATCATGACTATTTTGTGCTTGGTCCCATAATTACTGCTTGCACCTATATTTATCATTGCCATTGTTGTTAATATTTTAATTATTATTGAAAGCTTAAACCAAATTGCAGAGCACAATGAATGCACAATACATTGAGAGTCTCAATGTATTTGATTACGCAGATTCCTGCAAGTCCCAGAGTGGCACAGTTGTTTTTTCTTAGTAAAAAAATACCTCTGTTTCTGCTGTTTGATTACTATTTTCAGACTAATATTGTTTGTGTTGTATGCACTGCAGTGTGTACCAGTTTGAAGCTTTAGCCTTGTTCGTATGTTTATCAATATATCAACACACACACACACACACACACACAAACTGTACAAACTGTACATTCTATCCCCCTACACTACCCCTACCCCTAAACCTACCCATCACAGAAAACTGTCTGCATTTTTTTAATTTCAAAAAACACAGTTTAGTATGTTTTTTAAGCCATTCATTTTACAAGGACACAGGAACTGTCCTCATAAACCTTGTTTACGTTGTAATGCCCATGTCATTATACACATTTGTGCCCTCATAAACCATGTATACAAGAACACACACACACACACACACAGAGAGAGAGAGAGAGAGAGAGAGAGAGCATTTTTGAATAGTACACCTGAATGCAAGGAATTTTCACCCAAATATAAACATTCTGAATTTTTGTGTTGTTTCAAACAGGCTGTGAAGTACAGAGATTCTATTGTGAGTAATGCCCTCTACTTCACTTCATACCTAAGAACTCCCCTTAATCATGGTAAAATGTAACACAGAACCTCTTATGGCTTATTGACTTATATTCTCAATAGCAAAATAACAATTTCCATTAAATAAATCTTCAACACATCTCAACATGATTCATCCTTTAGACTTTTTTAATGACACAATCATTCTAAAACACGGAAATCATATGACTTAAAACATTCACTCAGATATTTCCATTTGTTTCTTGAAAAACAGTCTCATAACTTGCTGGCGTACTGTTGTCAGTTTTAACCCATAAATAAGAGGATTTAAAATGGGTGGTACAAGTATGAATTCAAGAGCCATGAAATTGCGTACACCTTGAGGAACATTCTTTGAGCCATAACGACTGTACAGTACATCAAACATAAATGCAATTGTCACATTGATCAATGCAAGCAGATGTGGCACACATGTTTGCATGAATTTGTGCCTGACCTCTATTGACTTCCTGCACTTTCTAATCAAGTGAATGTATGAGCAAAAAATCAATACTGAATGTCCAAAGTATGTAAGAATAACAATGTACCCAAACACATTATTTACTGTTGTAGAAAAACAAGAAAGTTTTGCAACTGCCCAAATCTCACAATATAACTTTTCGATATTAAAGCCACATAAGGTGAGTCTAGATGTTAAAATGATTAGAACAGACATGCAAAAAAATGGAGTCAGCCAGCAGAAAAGGATACATTTAAGAATCTTCTGATTTGTCATTTTTGAATGGTACTCCAGTGGTCTACATATTGCCACATACCTGTCATATGCCATCACTGTTAATGTTGAAAGGTCACACATTAAGGATGTATAAATGACAAATATCTGAATCATACATCCAACATAAGAAATAATGTGATCCTGTGCTAATAAATCATACAGAAATTTAGGGTAGAATCCAGACGTGCCATAAAGGCCATTTACACACAGATTACATATAAAGACATACATCGGCTCATGAAGCTTCTTATGTAAGAGTATAGTAGTAATTATAGTTACATTACAAAAGATTATCAGGGGATAATACAGTGCAGTAAAAGAAAACAAGACATATCTATTTTCCATTGTTTCATTCAGACCAGAGAGTGTAAATACCATGACATTGGACTCATTCTTTAATGATGACTGCATCTTGAATGATATGTAATTATGTAGATTTTTTATTTATTTTTTTTGAAAGTTATTGAAAAATTAGACATAGAAAGTTGTACAATGTTGAAATGTCACTGTCTGGAGGAAGTCTGCAGATGAAAAAAACACCAACAAAGCAAACATCAAATCCGTACCAAATCAAAACAGTAGCATACTTTTTCCAGTTACAAAACAGTTGACATCTTACCATGTTTTCCATTCATATGCTTCCTGTAGTGTTTTGCAAAGGTTTGATTTGGCTTGCTATATATGGACACTGGTCTCATGCTAATTACGTTAATAACAAACAATGAAAACAGTTTTACTAAGCTCTCTAAAGGCTACATTTTTTTAAAGTTAAAATAACTGCCCATCTATGCCAATCTATGCCCAAAAGTATAATTGCATGTATTATCTCGTCATCATATTGTCAGATCATATCTATTGAACTACTTTAATATGGAATAATAACAAAATAATGAAAAAAATTATTTAATTTTATTTTATGTTGTTAGCACTTTTTTTTGGTCAAAGTGGCTTACAATACAGTGAACAAATCAAGTTACTAACAAATACAAGGGCAGACAGAATAGAACATGTCAGACTTGTTTTGATAGGCCTTAAAGGGGTCATGAATTGAAACATCAAATTTTCCTTGATCTTTTGGCATTTAAGATGTCATTGTACTATAAAATGTATCCTGTGCGTTTCAAAACTCAAAACTTCCTTGTTAGTCTAAAAACAGCTTTTGGGTCATTCAAAGATGGCGTCAGCTGCCTCGGTTTGTAGCTCCTTAGTACTTTTACTATTTTTGTTTGTTTGTCCTGTTTTAAATAACTTTTTTTTTTCCAATCAGCTTTACTAGGAACAAACTCCTAGACATCAGAAATAACACACCAAATAAGTTTTTGCCGACTTTTAAGCATTCAGACTTTTTACTGGACATTCTAGTTGGAAGACCTGTGCAAGAAGATCCTGTACAAGCGCTATAAGAGACACAAACAAAGGGAACTGTGCTGGTGCACTTGGCAGGCAGGGCTCCTCTGCTGAGCATTCATCTGGCGAATCTCCGCTCCCTAGCAAATAAAACAGACAAACTGCTAAAGATAAAATAATCATTTTCATCTTATTTATTATTATTATTATTATTATTATTATTATTAAAGCAGGACATAAGACAAAACACAGTCAGACGATTTCATCAATACAACACAAAGTAAGAAAACGTCTCAGGTTACATATGTAACCATGGTTCCCTGAGAGGGAACGAGACTCTGCGTCAAGGGCTTTGGGAACGCCTCTGCATGAATGCGTCGTGAAGCACATGTGAAATCTGTCCAATGGCATGACGGAACGTCATAGGCGGGTGACATCATGACCAGGAAACTATAAAGCACACCTGAACCAAACAGAGTTAGCTTCTGAAAGGTCGAAGTAAGTCGATCACAGGCATGCAGGGAGTATGGCAACGGGACGCAGCGTCTCGTTCCCTCTCAGGGAACCATGGTTACATACGTAACCTGAGACTTTCCCTTTCAAGGGAACTCGCGCTGCATCAAGCGCTTTGGGAATGAGATACCTACTCCGCCATAAGACAGAGTGCCTGTCTGTGTGAAACTGTTCAGCGCACACTAAGACACCAGCACTCTTGACCCCGGGGTAGAGGCCACATCTAGGTTATAAAACCTAACAAAAGTGTGCAGCGAGGACCACCCCGCCGCATCACAAAATTCTTGGAGGGACACTCCAGACAATAAGGCCAAAGAGGCCGCCATACTCCGTGTAGAGTGAGCACGGACCTTAAGTGGAGAAGGATGACCGGCAGACTCATACGCAAGTGAGATAGCCTCAACTACCCACTTGCTCAAGGTTTGCTTAGATGCGGGGTGCCCCTTACGTGGGGCCCTGAAACAGACGAACAACTGATCCGTCTTACGCCACAGGGCAGCTCTGTGGACGTAAGCATCCAAAGCCCAGGCACATTAGTGGGGACCTTAGGGACATAACCTTCCCGAGGAAAAAGGAAGGATTTGACCATGCCTGGCGCAAAGTCCAAGCAAGAGGGAGAGACCGAAAGGGCTTGTAGGTCACCAATTCTCTTTAACGACGAGATAGAAAGGAGGAAAAGAGTCTTTAGAGTAAGGAATTTTACATGAACCTCTTCAATAGGCTCGAAAGGAGCAGTAGACAGGCCCTCCAACACTATGGCCAAGTCCCAAATCGGAACTCTCTGACGTGCCGCAGGCCTCAGCCTCAGAGTACCACGGAGGAAGTGAGTAACCCATGGGTGTCTGCCAAGAGAAGCACCCTCTAAAGGAACATGGTAAGCCGCAATGGCCGCCATGTAGACCTTTAGCGTCGAAGGAGATAAACCAGAAGAAAACTTTTCTTAAAGAAACTCCAGAACTGTACCGACTGGGCAGTTAACAGGATCAAAGTTACGTTCTCTACACCATGAAGAGAAAACATTCCATTTCAAGGAATACAGCCTCCTCATGGAGGGAGCTCTGGAATGGAGCATATTCTCCACTACCTCAGTAGGGAGACCGGAATCTATGAGCTGTGCCCCCTCAGAGGCCACGCCCACAATTTCCACAACTCCGGGCAGGGATGAAGGATTGAGCCCCCCCCGCCTGCGAGAGTAGGTCCCTCCTGATCGGAATCTCCAGGGGAGAGCCGTCGAGGAGGGACATAAGGTCCGAGAACCAGACTCGGCCCGGCCAAAACGGGGCTACTAGAAGCAACTGGACCCCGTCCTGGCGCACTCTCTCCAAAACTCCCGGAAGCAGAGTAATCGGGGGAAAGGCGTACAGACGCAGCCTCGGCCACGTCTGCACCATAGCGTGAGAGGGAGAAATATAGAGGACATTGGGTCATTTCCAGAGACGCAAACAAGTCCACATCCGCTTTCCCGAAGCACTCCCAAAGGATCTCCACCACCTCGGGGTGGAGTCTCCACTCCCCGGGCCTCGGCCCCTGCCTCGACAGGATGTCTGCTTCCTGATTCAGACGCCCTGGGATGTACACTGCCCTGACTGACAGCAACTTCCCTTGGGCCCGCAGACCCCCCTGATGGTTTATGTAGGAGACCACCGCTGTGTTGTCCGTGCAGACCAACACATGATGGCCCCTGAGATCTGGGAGGAAGTGTTTGAGTGCCAGGAACACAGCCATCATCTCCAACTGGTTTATGTGCCAGGAAAGATAATGACCCCTCCATAGACCCCGAGCCGAGCGACCACTCATGATCGCCCCCCAACCGGTGAGGGATGCATCCGTCGTTAGCGTTAAGCAACGACAAGGAGCCCCCAACACCGGGACATTTTGTGAAGGTGCGGGGAGATAAAGCTAGGCCGAAGGGATGAACCCGATATTGGTACGCTTCGCCCCCGAAAGCAAATCTCAGGAACTTCCTGTGTTGAGGAAGGATGGATATATGAAAGCATGCGTCTTTCAGATCTATTGTGACAAACCAATCCTTGGACTTGATTTGTGACACGATCTGTTTCAGAGTTAGCATTCTGAACTTGAGCTTCTTGACAGATCGATTTAATAGGCGCAGATCTAGAATGGGACACAACCCTCCATCCTTCTTTGGAACTATGAAGTACCAGCTGTAAAACCCCGACTCCCTGCTGGGAGAAGGAACCCTTTCTATGGCTTCTTTTTGCAAGAGAGTCTGTACTTCGGGGCTCACCTCGGTGAACAAAACCCCTTTGAACCTGGGCGGTCGCAACCTGAACTGAATTCTGTACCCAAATTCTACTGTGCGCAGGACCCATTGAGATACGTTTGACAGAAGTTTCCACGCTGCCAGTGAATCTACTAAGGGAATCAGTCTCTCGAGACTGACCTCTGGTGTTAGATGGGTGACCAGCCCGGTGCCCTGAAGTGGCGACCCGGCAGGGAGCAACAGAGCTGGCCACTTTTGTTCCATCCTTGGAAGGAGCGAACATCCCAGCGCCACTACGTTGCCGGGTGGACACTGAGGCCAGGCGGCGTGAGCGGAGCTTTGAGAAGGAACGATCTATCTTGGTCTTTCATGTCAGCGAGGTTGAGCCAAAGGTGTCTCTCCGTGGCCACCAGGGCTGCCATAGACCGCCCAATAGATCTGGCGGTCTCCTTGGTGGCACAGAGAGAGAGAGATCTGTAGCTTTCCTAAGCTCAGAGAACACCTCGCGACTGACTTCCCCACCCTCATCAAGGTCTTTGAGCAGGTCAGCTTGATAGGCTTGAAGGACGGCCATAGTGTGTAAACATGCCGCCGCCTGACCTGCTGCCGAGTACGCCTTACCCACTAAAGCAGAAGATGTACGTAGGGGCTTAGTGGGTAACTTTGGGGCTTTGAGGGAGGCTGCCGACTCGGGGGAGAGATAGCTCGCGAGCGTCTCTTCCACCCGAGGCATCTCCACATAACCATGCCTTTTTAGTCCTAAGATGTTACTATAGTTAGATATTTGAGGACTATAGACCCGGAAGGACGCAGGTCTGTTCCACGACCTCGACACCTCGGTGTGGAGGTCGGGAAAAAAAAGGCAAGCCCCGGCGTGGAGGTTGTGCGCGAGAGGGAAGAAAGCGCTCGTCTAATAAACTTGCTTGACGGGCTTCCTGTTTCTCGGTCGGCCAGCTTATGTTCAATCTGGCCACCGCTCTAGTAACAACCTCCACGAGCTCCTCATATGCTTGTGAGTGTGGTGGCGACTCTTCACACTGATCGATGCTGACAACGTCTAGTTCCTCAGAACTAGAGCACTGCAGCATCCGCGCTTCACCAGGGGCAGAAGAAACCGCAGAGCGTGCTTCTAGTTCCTGAAATGAAGCGCTGGACCCTGCAGGTAAAGGAAGAGAAAGGGTTTATAACCCCTCTGCAAGATCCATTTGCGAAACCCACGACGCGAGCCTTCGCTGTGCCTCGGCAGCAGCGTGACCCGAGCCGCGGGGAGCGCGAGCCGCATGCTCCACTCCCAAGCAAACAACACAAAGCTCGTGTGCATCTCCTGCCGGAATGTAACGAGGACAAGGAGTCACACACGGCCTGAATTGCTGCACTTGTGTCGCCATAATAGTGTCTTAGATATGTGTGCTTGAATAACGTGAGAGACAAACAACAATAAATAAGACAGACAGTTTCACAGAGAGCGCTTACTGAAGACACAGAAGCTAACTCTATTTGGTTCGGGTGTGCTTTATAGTTTCCTGGTGATGACGTCACCCGCCTATGATGTTCCATCACGCCATTGTACAGATTTAACATGTGCTTCACGACGCATTCACGCAGAAGCGTTCCCAAAGCGCTTTGACGCAGCGCGAGTTCCCTTGAAAGGGAACAGAAAGTAGGATGTACATATAATTATGTGAAGTGTATGTGTGTAAAATTGTGTTAAGTATGTGCATATCTCTATTACAAGTACCCTAATATACAGGTGCTGGTCATATAATTAGAATATCATCAAAAAGTTGATTTATTTCACTAATTCCATTCAAAAAGTGAAACTTGTATATTATATTCATTCATTACACACAGACTGATATATTTCAAATGTTTATTTCTTTTAATTTTGATGATTATAACTGACAACTAAGGAAAATCCCAAATTCAGTATCTCAGAAAATTAGAGTATTACTTAAGACCAATACAAAGAAAGGATTTTTAGAAATCTTGGCCTACTGAAAAGTATGAACATGAAAAGTATGAGCATGTACAGCACTCAATACTTAGTTGGGGCTCCTTTTGCCTGAATTACTGCAGCAATGTGGCGTGGCATGGAGTTGATCAGTCTGTGGCACTGCTCAGGTGTTATAAGAGCCCAGGTTGCTCTGATAGTGGCCTTCAGCTCTTCTGCATTGTTGGGTCTGGCATATCGCATCTTCCTCTTCACAATACCCCATAGATTTTCTATGGGGTTAAGGTCAGGCGAGTTTGCTGGCCAATTAAGAACAGGGATACCATGGTCCTTAAACCAGGTACTGGTAGCCAAGTCCTGTTGGAAAATGAAATTTGCATCTCCATAAAGTTGGTCAGCAGCAGGAAGCATGAAGTGCTCTAAAACTTCCTGGTATACGGCTGCGTTGACCTTGGACCTCAGAAAACACAGTGGACCAACACCAGACATGGCACCCCAAACCATCACTGACTGTGGAAACTTTACACTGGACCTCAAGCAACGTGGATTGTGTGCCTCTCTTCTCTTCCTCCAAACTCTGGGACCCTGATTTCCAAAGGAAATGCAAAATTTGCTTTCATCAGAGAACATAACTTTGGACCACTCAGCAGCAGTCCAGTCCTTTTTGTCTTTAGCCCAGGCGAGACACTTCTGACGCTGTCTGTTGTTCAAGAGTGGCTTGACACAAGGAATGCGACAGCTGAAACCCATGTCTTGCATACGTCTGTGCGTAGTGGTTCTTGAAGCACTGACTCCAGCTGCAGTCCACTCTTTGTGAATCTCCCCCACATTTTTGAATGGGTTTTGTTCCACAATCCTCTTCAGGGTGCGGTTATCCCTATTGCTTGTACACTTTTTTCTACCACATCTTTTCCTTCCCTTCGCCTCTCTATTAATGTGCTTGGACACAGAGCTCTGTGAACAGCCAGCCTCTTTTGCAATGACCTTTTGTGTCTTGCCCTCCTTGTGCAAGGTGTCAATGGTCGTCTTTTGGACAACTGTCAAGTCAGCAGTCTTCCCCATGATTGTGTAGCCTACAGAACTAGACTGAGAGACCATTTGAAGGCCTTTGCAGGTGTTTTGAGTTAATTAGCTGATTAGAGTGTGGCACCAGGTGTCTTCAATATTGAACCTTTTCACAATATTCTAATTTTCTGAGATACTGAATTTGGGATTTTCCTTAGTTGTCAGAAAAAATAATCAAAATTAAAAGAAATAAACATTTGAAATATATCAGTCTGTGTGTAATGAATGAATATAATATACAAGTTTCACTTTTTGAATGGAATTAGTGAAATAAATAAATAAATCAACTTTTTGATGATATTCTAATTATATGACCAGCACCTGTAAATAGTTACATAAGTTGCAAAAGAACAAAAATATTTTTAAAAGAAAAAAAAAAAAAAGGATGAGGTGGTATGGGGGCACAGAGTGGAACAGCCGGGAATGCTCTGTTTGAGTATAATACTTAATAAATACATAAATAAATGGATAACTAAATAAAATAAGGGAAAGAAAAAGGAGGAAAGAAAGGAAGGAAAGGAAAAAAGAGAAAAACAAGAGAAAGAGAAAAAAGGAGAAAATAAATAAATAACTAAATAAAAGGGAGGGGTAGAAAGAAGATAGATGTATAAATCGAATATATACATTCAATGGTGCTATTATAATAGTAGAAACAGAATATATAATAATAAAACTATACATTATGGCAATAATGTAGATCAATACATGTGTACACATTCACACATATGCACATACATACAAATATTTATATCTATAAATATATCCCCCTTATTCCATTTCTTTCTCTATAACTTTGTAAAGTTGCTGTTAGGAGAATTTGGAGAGTGTGTGGGTCCGGTGCCAGGTTTCTGAAGTATATTAAGATGAATCAGAAATGGGTTCCAAATATCAGTAAATATAAATATATTTTTCATGTTTAGGTATGTTATTTTTTGTGATATATTCTGTAAGAAGGTTAGTCCAGTGAATAATATGTATATATATTTTTTGATTTCCAGTTTAACAGAATTATTTAATTGGTGATAGTTAGAGAGATGAGGAGTGGATTTTTGTATTTAATCATAAGATTATCAATTTCTATGGTATTACCCAATAAACAAAGTGATGGAGATGGAGAAATCCTACAGCCCATAATGATGGAAAGCTTATCGGTCACTGATATCCAAAATGAATAAACAGGTTGGCAGATCCATGTGGCATGCAAATTGTCATCATTGCTACCCAATGTGCATTGTGAACAAATGTCTGTGTTGCTTAGACCCATTTTAAACTTTTTCTTTTGATTGACATGAGTTCTGTGAATTAACTTGTAATGTATAAGTTGTAGATTTGTATTGCTAGTCACAGAAAATATATTAACAGTTCTACCAGAAAGACTCGGAAGGCAAGATAACGTATTGAATTGCCTCTTTTGAATTGCTTAACGGACATCAGGGACTGGATGGCGTTACATTTTTTAAAATTTAATGAAAATAAAACTGAGATTGTTTTTTTTGACTCAGGCGGAAAACAGGGTACCATAAATTCTGTTCTTGGACCCTTGGCTAAGTATAGTAAACCAGTGGTGAAAAACTTAGGAGTACTATTTGACCCAGAATTAAAATTTGACAAGCAAATTAATTCTGTGGTCAAATCTTGTTTTTTTCAATTTGAGACTTTTAGCGAAGATGAAGCCCTTTCTTTCTTTTAGAGATTTAGAAATAGTTGTTCATGCTCTTGTGTTCTCACGTTTAGATTACTGTAATTCTCTTTACATAGGAGTTAGCCAGAAAGACCTGTCTTGCCTACAGACAGTCCAAAATGCGGATGCGAGATTGCTATTAACAGGTACCTGGAAGCGTGACCATATCACTCCTATTTTATTGTCCCTTAAATGGTTGCCGGTCCATTTCCGAATTGAATATAAACTTTTATTGTTTGTTTTTAAATCTCTGAATGGGCTGACACCAAAGTATCTGGAGACTGTAGTGAACCGATATTCCTCTATTAGGCCCCTGAGATCTTCTGACCAGTTTCTTCTAGTGGTTCCCAGATCAAGACTAAAACTACGAGGAGATATGGCTTTCTTAGTAGCTGCCCCAAAGTTATGGAACTCACTGCCCCTTTCTATTAGATCCGCTCAGACAATTTCTAGCTTTAAATCCTTGTTAAAAGCTCATCTACTTACTATGGCTTTTAAATTTTCGGGTGGTTAATTCCTAGATGTGTATGTGTTTTATGTTTTCTTGTTGGTTTTACCCTTAGATGTGTATGTGTTTATGTTTTGCATGCTTTATATTAATTGGGCCTTGTGTTTGTTTTTTTTTAATGTACAGCACTTTGGACAACTTCAGTTGTATTGAAATGTGCTTTATAAATAATAAATACAAATACAACAATATTTATTAACAATAAGCAAGCACAATGTTGTGAGAAAGTTCTTTGGTGTAGGCCCTGTCCTTAGCTCACATCCTGAGGGTTTTGGACTCTGCATTTCCTGCCTGAAGATGAAGGCAGGGGCGTAGCCGACCCCCTGGGAGTTACGGACAGGGACCATCCTGGTGCTGGTGGGGAGGATGGAGGGGAAGGCAACGATAGAAACATAGAGACAAAGGTCACATAAAGACAAGAGCCTTAATCAGTGACAAAAGACAGCTATATTAGCCACATAAACACGAAAGACTTGAATGGCGACAAAGGCCACGTTCGGCCACATAGACACGATAGCCTTGAACGGCGACAACAGCCACGTTAGGCCACATAGACACGAAAGCTTTGTATGGCGACAAAGGCAACATAGACACGATAGCCTTGATTGGCGACATGAAAACAAAGCCATGTTAGGCCACAGAGACACGATAGACTTGAACAGCAACAAAGGCCATGCTAGGTCACATAGACACGAAAGCCTTGAAAGACAACAAAGACAAAGCCACTTAGGCCACATAGACACAAAAGCTTTGAACAGCGACAAAAGACGAAGCCACGTTAGGCCACAAAGGTCTTAAGTCTGCCAAACCAGCACAAATCTGATCTTTTGACCATATCCAATTTTTTGGCCAGTGTGTTTACATTCACTTTAGACGCGACTGGTATCCGATATCTGTGTTTACATTACTTCCTGCCCCAAAATGATTGTCATTAATAGTTTTACATGCACATAGCAGACCCTCTGGATTTGAATGGCTGTGCTATTAAAATTATTTATATATTTCATGTCAAATGGCCATGATTACCTGTCAGAATGGATAAGTTAACAGCTGTCAGTGTCATGGATGTATTGCAGGGCGAATTCTGACTGAACGGATATAGACTGGAAAATAAAGGTAATTTGCATTTGATATTTTATCTACAGTTATCAGTTTTAGAATTCCATTTTTTTTAATGAATTCGAGCGAGCTAGGGAGAGAGCATATATCCCACCTCAATAATAAAGCTGCGAATAGTGCAAGTACATACAAGCACATCTGCTCCATAATACAACATAAATGCTACCTTATAGTGAGCAAACGTGATGGCTTGTGATGGCTTGGAATTCCAGTGGGAATTGGATATGCGTGTTTATACGTAGGTCGCATGTCCAGAGATCGGATATGTATCAGATTTAAAACCATATTTGGAAGTGGCTCAGATCGGATGCGAAAAAATCGGATCTTGTGTGAATTTTTGTGTTTACACGTGTGCAACTAATTCCGATCTGTGTCAGATGTGAGCAAAAGATTGGATTTTTTGTGCCAGTGTAAACGCAGCCAAAGAGACAAGGCCACAACAAGCCACATAGAGACAAGGTCACGTTACGCCACCTGGTGGAGGCCACGATAGGCCACAGAAAAGTCATGAAAGCTATAGACTAACTAAACAATCAATGATTAGTAAAAATTGAGATAAAACATAACACCACCACCAGTATTTGCATAAAAATTACTTGATTAATGATGAGCATTCAAGTTGGAACACAGCAGTCCTTTACATCTGCTGTTAGGAGAATTCTAAACCACTGCATTGTGATTGGAAGACAGATATTTTAGTTAAATTAATAGAAGGTATACAGTGTCTAAAGTAAAGACTCATTTAAAGCACAAGTACTGAAATTCGATATGCTTGGGCGTGACTCCCGCTAATGGCTCGATAGAACTTAACTGACAGGACTCCATCTAGCCATCAGAACCTGTCAAGAAAACCCCCAAAAGAAAATTAACCAGATAACATGACAGATAAGTACAAGAAATCCTAAAAATACATAGACATAGATAAAGACTGAGAAACCTTGTTGTACAATGCCATTGCAGAAGGGAAAATGGTTTAACTGATAACCCTTTACTAGCTAACCTTAGCTAGCTATTGAAACCCTGCAAAAGCTAGCAAACATTTGCAAAAGGATAACAACACGAGCATTGTTGTTCAATTGTTGAAAAAAAAAAAAAAAACAGCATATGCTGGTAAGGTAGGTTTTGAAGCTGGTATGCTGGTTTGAGCTGGTCCTATGCTGGTTTTTTCAACAGAGATTGACAGCTGTATGATGTCTAGCGGCAGGCTGTTGTTTCATTCAAACATTATGGAGCATGGCAAGCAAACTTTGGAATAAAAGGAGAATTGGAGCGAGGATCAATAACAACGTGGCATATTCGAAATGGCGGGAGCTTTGCGATGAACTTCGATTTGACAGAGATGCCACTCTTGCACGTTATAGATAGGAATTAATAAGATGAATTAAGATGAATTAATGTTATGAAGCTCAACACAATGAAATGTAAGAATATCATCGGTATGATATTATAATTTAATCTAGTTTACAATCAACAGACTAATACATAGAATGGCATTACAACTTTAAACATACTCAAATGCAGTTTAGAATGATAGTATAACGTTAGACCAAGTAAAACAGCGCTGCATTACCTCACAATTTTAGGCTCCATGATTAACAGAGCTTAAGCTGGCATAGCGAATTAACTCAGTGATTCACTATGTTCTACTTAAATTTGCTTTATATCTCAGCAGGTTTGCGTAGAATAGCACTGCCATTAGTCCATCGATCCATCCCAATTGCTGTTTGATTCATCATTGCATGTGCTGCGAAATGGTAGTAGAATTGATTTAACCCAGTTTATTGTGTAGTCTGAAATTTGGGAGAAAATATTAATAGTTTTGAAGGTTTCTTGTAGTGAGTGATAGGGATCCTGTAAGCGTAATAATAAATTGTCTGCATAGAGACATATTTTATGTTGTGTGTTGGTATCTTGTATTCCTTGAATTTCATTGTTTTGTCGTATTGATATTGCGAGTGGTTCTATAAAGATGGCAAGTATTTTATTTTTTTTTCTATTGAAGGAGTAAAGCAACAATAAAAGTTATATTTTCCTTCCTTCTATTTTTACTATAACAACTACACACCCACCCACCCCATCCCTTCCCTAGACAGCTTAGCTACAACAAAATAGCGTAGTGTCTGGCAAAATGAAACAATCTTATTACATCTTTTCAAGGCATGGACCCATTGCATACCACTACATAGTGATGATAATAATAGTTTTTAATAGTTTTAATTTAGTTTTGTAATTATTATTACAATAATATTATTACAGTATGAATATATAAAAGAAAAAAAAAGAAAAACAATTTAGCCATTCTGTGAGACAAATTACACTAAGGTCAAAACATCAAATACAGCATCATAAAAAGGGTAAGAAGAGAGGTACATATATGGAGAGTAAAAGTTAACAACTGGTAATTCTTTCAAGTTTTTAAAACATGACAAAATGGGTTCCCATTTTGAGTAAAACCTGTCCACAGATCCCCCTTAGTGTAAATTTGATCTTTTCTAATTTTAAAAAGAACATCATATCTTCCAGCCAATCTGTCACAGAAGGAGGGGTAGGGGATTTCCAACTCAACAAAATTCTTTTGCAGGCCAATAAAGAAGTGTAAGCAATAATGTCCCTCTGGGTTGCAGTTAAAGTAATGATTATAGTGTCACTGGGAGTTCTGAAAATACCTATTAAAGGACAAGGCCGCAATGTCACCCCAAGGGTATCATTTATAGTTTTAAAAACCAGTGCCCAGTAATTATTTTGAGAGGAGCAAGACCAAAATGTGTGTCAGACTACTGCTCCCTGCCCACTGCTCCAGGTGTTTGCAATGTGTTCAATACTCACTGCTGTGTGTGTGCACTTGGATGGGTGAAATGCAGAGCACAAGCAAGTCATGTTGAAAACAAATATTCTTTATGTAATCTGTATGAAACCAACGAGACATACAGTTTCTCCAGTCTCTGTTCATTATCTGTAATGTGGCCACAACCACGCGCAGTGCAGGCTACTCATACGGTAATTGTCCATTTGAGCCATTTGAGCCTTCAAATGCCCCCCATCACCGTCATAAACAAAGCATCAAGCTTCATCAGATTCATCTGCTTTTCATCGAGTTTGGAAGAAGACACGCCTTGAATTTACCTCAGAAGAAGACCTCATCCATCTCCTTCTGCAGATCACCACTTGCACATCCCAGAAGAAGCTTTCTGATTATGGAGGCATTCACATCACAGCGTTTCAGCCTGGCAGGTCACTCATATCCCATTTCCATGTTGAAGAAGGAAGTATACGCATATGGCAGGCCTCCCTATCAAACCATTTGAGCATGTCAAGCCACTTGTGTTGATCACCCCCATCTGCTCACCCCTATCGAGCCAGTGAGGTTGGGCCCACCAGGAGGACTGGTTTGGCAGCTATCAAGCTACAAGACTAGGTTGGACACTTCAGGGGCCTACCCACCTTATCCAGTGGACAGCATGCATACAACAGTGCTTCCTTACCAGTGTTTCACCACAGACAACAAAGTTGATGATATACTCATTATCTCACCGGTCACAATTGTGACTCACCATAAAACACATTTTTTCACACACTTTCCCATAAAAAAAAAAAAAAAAAATTCAAAAAATAATTATTGATTATTTCAAGGGGTTACTAATGACACATCATTTGGATATTTTCATGTCTGGGGAAAAAATTTGGATTAAATGGGTTAAGCTTTATTTGGAGTACATCTTTATTACACAATGCACGTTTCTTAATATTAAGCCTAAAAGTGTTTTAATATCACTATTAATAAGGATTGTATGATCTCTGTATAACAGTCTTTAAATTCAAGATATTTAAAGTGTACCTAAATAGTGTTCTTGCAATAGTTCCATTTTAGCACAATCAGATATACTTAAGAATATCTTTAGTTGGACCTCAGCATTACTTCCTGACAATTAAAGTGCATTAAGTACAAAATTTGTTGTTCCAATTTAGCAGACTTTAAGTATACCAATTTAGTATACGAAAAGTACAATTGCGGGGTATTTTTTTTAAGTGGATAAATATGGAAATGTATTTGAAGTATACTTAACATGAAATAAATGTATTCATAACAAAGTAACAATTCCCATTAAATAAATCTTCTAAATGTCTCATAAAGACTCTTCCTTTAGACTTTTTTTAGTGACACAATCATTCTAAAAAACAGAAATCATAGGATATTTTGATATAATAAAATATTCACTTAGATATTCCCATTTGTTTTTTGAAAAACAGTCTCATAACTTGCTGGCGCACTATTGTCAGATTTAGTCCATAAATAAGAGGATTTAAAATCGGTGGTACAAGTAAGAATTCAAGAGCCATGAAATTACGTACACCTTGTGGCACATTCTTTGAGCCATAACGACTGTACAGTACATCAAACAAAAAAGCAGCTGTCACATTGATCAATGCAAGCAGATGTGGCACACATGTTTGTATGAATTTGTGCCTGACCTCTATTGACTTCCTGCACTTTCTAATCAAATGAATGTATGAGCAAAATATCAATACTGCATGTCCAAAGTATGTAAGAATAACAATGTACCCAAATACATTATTTACTGTTGTAGAAAAACAAGAAAGTTTTGCAACTGCCCAAATCTCACAATATAACTTTTCGATATTAAAGCCACATAAGGTGAGTCTAGATATTAAAATGATTAGAACAGACATGCAGAAAAATGGAGCCAGCCAGCAGAAAAGGATACATTTAAGAATCTTCTGATTTGTCATTTTTAAATGATACTCCAGTGGTCTACATATTGCCACATACCTGTCATATGCCATCACTGTTAGTGTTGAAAAGTCACACAGAATAGATGAATAAATGACAAATATCTGAATCAGGCATCCAATATAAGAAATCACATGATCATGGGATAATAAGTCATACATGAATTTAGGGTAGAATCCAGAAGTGCCAAAAAGTCCATTTACACACAGATTACATATAAACACATACATTGGCTCATGAAGCTTCTTATGTAAGAGTATAGTAGTAATTATAGTTACATTACAAAAGACCATAAGGGGATAATACAGTGCAGTAAAAGAAAACAAAACATATCTATTTTCCATTGTTTCATTTAGACCAGAGAGTGTAAATACCAAGACATTGGACTCATTCTTTAATGGTGGCTGCATGTTGAATGATATGTAATTATTATGTGGATTTTGTTTTTGGAAAGTTATTGGAAAACTAATTAGACATAGAAAGTTGTATCAAGCTGAATTGTCTCTGTCTATTGGAAGTCTGCAGAAGAAAAAACATCAACAAAGCAAACATTAAATCCTCTAACAGTAGCATTTATTTATTTATTTTAGTTACGAAACAGTTGACATCTTACCATGTTCTCCGTTCACATGCTTTCTGTAGTGTTTTGCAAAGGTTCAATTTGGTTAGCTATATATGGACACTGGTCTCATGCTAATTGCCTTGATAAAAAAAAAAAAAAAAAAAAAAAAAAATCAAGCTCTCTAAAGACTACTTTATTTTGAGTTAAAATAACTTCTCATCTATGCCATTGTATGCCAAAAGAATTGCATGTATTACCTCTTCATTATATTGTCCATCATATGTATTGCCAAAATATTAGTTCCCAAACTACATGAATATAGAATATATAGCTTTTTATGTTGTTAGCAGGCACCTTTTTTCCTCCAAAGTGGCTTACAATACAGTGAACAAATTAAGTTACTAACAAATATATAGGGCAGACAGAAGAAAACATGTAAGACTTGTTATGATAGGCCTTAAAGGGGTCATGAATTAAGAAATCAAATTTTCCTTGATCATTTGGCATGTGTGCCCACCATAAGTATTGGGACAGTAAAGACCAAATTGCTCTGTTAGCTGTGGTGTCAAGACATCTATAAATATGATTAAAAGATTAATATGAGGCAGAAGTACAGAATGTCACATTTTATTATTGGCTGTTTCAATACAAAATGTTTTACCATCTAAGAAGAACAGCACTTTTAGTTTCGTCCCTCTGTCTGATGTGAGCATAAGTATAGGGATGGTTTAACTTAAAGTAAATGTAAAAGTGTAAAAGCTAATATTTAATTGTAAATTCCTTGCACGCAATCACAGGAGTGAGTCTGTGACCCATAGACATCACCAGACTCTTGGTTTCACTGTCAGGTTTCAGAGAGGGAGGACCCAGACACAACTGAGCAGACAAGGGGTTTTTATTAAAAAGACTAAATGCCTTGAGACAGCAGGGAAAGTGAGGCGTGAAACAGTAGGGCAGGGCAGACAACACGATGGCAGGCAGGAGGGATGACCACTAAACCCATCAGTAAGTTGGTGATGACGTGAGTGCAATAGAGGCAACTCCAAAGGAAAGACCAGGCAGGAACACAATGAACTCGTAGCTTGAAGTAGATCTCAGATGAAGAACCAGT
Organism: Ctenopharyngodon idella; assembly: GCF_019924925.1. Lineage (NCBI taxonomy): Eukaryota > Metazoa > Chordata > Actinopteri > Cypriniformes > Xenocyprididae > Ctenopharyngodon > Ctenopharyngodon idella. The sequence goes on from NC_067234.1 coordinate 10,987,940, forward strand.
CTTTCCGCCAGGTAGAGACTCACAGAACCAGATCCAGAGTAAAAAACAAAAGAAAACCTAAACTGGGTTAGAATGCACAAGAGCTAAAACAAAATAGCAACAAAGATACTCTGTTACTGAAAATAAGATAAAAAATAAACTAGAGCAAAAGCCAAGATAACTACAAGAGAGCAAATCTGAAAACACCACAAAGCACACACAATGAACCAACCAAGACATGAGGAAAGGAGGCACAATATAAGGGAACCAGAGCACATGTGGAACAGGTGAGCACAATTAGTGAAATGAGGACTAGACAGGACTAAACGAGTGGGCGTGGTAACAGCAAACAAGGAGGCAGGACACGAGGAGCACATGGCAAACACAAACAAAGACAAAGCCATGTGCTGACACACAACACAAACATAGAAACATGAAACAAAGACAACACAGACAAGGCTGCCAGGGCAGAACCCTGACAATCACACTTTGAAAAACACAGCAAGATCAAACATCTGATCAGTACCAAAAATAGGAAAGCCAATTTGAATTTGCAAAAACACACAGAGATGAGTTAAAATAGAGTTTTAGAACATAGTTTTATGGACAGATGAGACAAAGATTAACCTTTCTAAAAGTGTGAAAGCAAAAGTGTGGAGAAAAACAGAAACTGCAAATGATCCAAGGCATACAAGCTCATCTGGAAAGCATGGTGGAGGTAATGTCATGTCATGGGCATGCATGTCTGCCTCTGGAACAGGCTCACTCATCTTTATTGATGACTTATTCAATGATGGCAGCAGAAGAATGAATTCAGAAGTGTACAAAAGAATCTTGCCTACCAATGTTCAAGAAAATGCCACCAGACTCACTGGGAAGTGCTTCATATGGCAACAGGACAATGACCCAAAACACTATGGCCCGGTTTCACAGACAGGGCTTAGCCTAAGTCAGGATTAGGCCTTAGTTCAATTAGGATATTTAAGTAGCATTTATAAATGTACTCTAGAAAAAAAAACATTACTGATGTGCCTCTTGAGACAAAACAATGGCACTGACATATTTTAAAATTCGTCAAAATTTGTGCAAATTGCTTTCAGTTAAAACAGCTCAAACATGGGACTAGCTTAAGCCTTGTCTGTGAAACCAGGGGGAGTACTGCCAACTTAGTCAAGATTATCATGGAGAAGAAATTTTGGGTCTTATATAGGCCAAGTCAGTCTCCAGATTTAAAACCTATTGAACATGCTTTACACCAGCTTAAGAGGAGACTAAAGGCAGAAACTCCCCAAAACAAGCAACTGTTGAAAATGGCTGTATTAAAGGCCTGGAAAAGCATTTCAAAGTGTGAAACCAAGAGTCTGGTGATGTCTATGGGTCACAGACTTACTCCTGTGATTGCTTGCAAAGGATTTACAATTAAATATTAGCTTTTACACTTTTACATTTGCTTTAATTTAAACCGTCCCAATACTTATGCTCACATTAGGCAGAGGGATAAAAAATCTTAAAGTGCTGTTCTTCTTAGTTGGTAAACCATTTTGTGTCGAAACAGCCAATAATAAAAAGTGACATTCTGTACTTCTGCCTCATATTAATCTTTTAATCATATTTATAGATTTATAGTTGTCTTGACATCACAGCTAACAGAGCTCGTTTGTTTTATTGTCCCAATACTTATGGAGGGCACTGTATAAGAGGTCACTGTACTATAAAAATATAGTACTATGTTTCAGAACTCAAAACTTCCTCGTAAGCCAAAAAAGCTTTTATTGAAACCAAGCTGCCAAAACGACTCGTTTTGGATTTTGTCATATTATTATGTAATAGTGCGACAAAAGGAAATTAACTCCTACTTCTACATCGTTGCCTCTTTAACCTAACCCATTGATCAGTGCATGTCATGTTAGTAAATAGGAGAGAGATGCAACCACAGGATTACTCCAGCAACAAAACTATAGAGATGCCTCTGACGATTACACGCTATAAATCTGCTACCAGTAGCATTTTCACATATAGCCTACTAGCTGGGACTCATTCTTTCTGTTCTTTCTGACTCATTCTTTCTACAGATGTGATGTAATGATGCAAAGACGAACAGCTGCATGGTCGAATTTCCCGTAGAAACCCACCAGTACTATGGTGGGTTCTCCCACCTCTTTTGTTCCGCCTCTGCCAGACACTTTAATACATGAGTTTTTCATAATTTTGTATTAATATTAATATTAATATTGAGGTTTTGGTCACACATCACCTAAGGTGAGTGTAAGATTGTCAGATGATTCATTCCAATATTTTGGGACATTTGTAGGAATTTTGTCATCTGACCAATCTGAAGGATTTGTGAGATATTGTTAACTTGTAGAGCCTCTTACTGTATTATCAACACAAGGAAGTAGTGTAATTAAGTGTAAAAAAAGGATTTTATTAACAAAAGGATAGACAAGAGTAACTAATCCTGATTTAGGATAAGCCCTGTCTGTGAAGCCAGGCCACAGTATAATATAATGGCCAAACATCTGCTTTGCTTTTATGCTACTTGTATTTTTATAAAAGTTCACAACATTGTTGAAATATGAATAGATGAAATATAACAAAGATAACATTAAATGTTTTTTGTCAGGTTAGATATTGATTATTAATAACTCAAAAAAAAAACATTTCTACTTAACCGTAGGTCTCACACACATCCTCCATGTTTGTTTTATTCACGTTTGTAGTTCTGAACTGAATCCTCCAGAAGGGACTTCCTCTGTGGGAATATTCCATCCACTTTTGTGAGTTGGCTAATCACCACAACTACTTCGGATACAAAGCCAGAAGCCCACCGCAGACCCAGATCAAGAGCCGCAAGCCTAGTGTTTTGTTTTATTTATTTCGTTTATTTGGCACCTCTCATGCTCCCCTTCCCACCTTTGTCTTTGTTATTGTTATTTGTTCTTCTTGTTGTAAATATTGTACAGATTGTTTTTCTTTTCACTTTTCACTTGAATACTTTGCACCATTTTGAACATTAAACACTGAGTGAATTTTTGCACAACTTTGCCATTTCTTACACACGCACATCTTTTTAAATGTTATTTTCCCCAGACTCCCCTAGCCTAAATAATAATAGTAAAACTTTAAGGAACGTAACACAGAATAAGGGCCTTCTCTGTGCTTCAGGAGGAAGGAATCTAATGAAGCACAGAAGCACACCAGCCAAGGAATCTCAATCATGGAAGATTGTTGACTGAATTACAATTATATAAATTGGAGGAAGTTCATCATCTGACCAATCTGAAGGATTTGTGAGATATTGTTAACTTGTAGTGCCTCTTACTGTATTATCAACACAAGGAAGACACAAGTGTAATAAAGGATTTTATTAACAAAAGGATAGACAATAGTAACTAACAACTACTGAATGGATAAAGTGCAAAAAGATTGATAAGTGCAAGTAAATGAGTTGGATGTTACTATGGCAGTTATAAGTTAATCTAATGGAAAAATAAACTGTAGTTTCTCTAGAAGAAATAAGGTAAACAATGTCTTTAAGGTTTTTTCTATGCATAATTCACTTTCCAAACCAATTTCAGATTAACCTAGGCATCGTGCTGAAAACATAAAGACCAAACATCATTGAGTTATATTGAACTTTTACCTATGCATTCATGTATACCTTAATAGGTAAGTTTGCATATTTTGTATGTACATAAACAGCATTCATTAATTATATACAGTTCTGTAAATAGAAATGGAGAAAGATTTGCTCAGTTTTGTCAATTGTGTGTCCATTTTGTGTCCTTTGTGGCTTCAAGCCACATGGCAAACCTGTTTGGTGAGTGGAGTCAGCTCACACCTCAGGTCTTAAGTAAAGACCATTTAAAATGAAAATTGCCCCATGATTTAGTCACCCTCAAGCCATCCTAGGTGTATATGACAAATACAATCGGAGTTATATTAATAATCACACTGATACTCCACACGGCTCTGGGGGGTAAATAAATGCCTTCTGAAGCGAAGTGTTTGTGTAAGAAAAAAATCCATATTTACAAAGTTATAAAGTAAAATATCTAGCTTCCGCCTTCCGTATTCAACTTGGGAAGATAGTGTAATGCCTCTCGCAGTTCAAAACACTTACGCTATGTCCTATGCCTTCCATATTCAACTTACTTTTAACAAACTTTTTCGTAAGTTGAATACGGAAGGCGTGTTGTGTTCTCTCACAAGTGTTGTTTTGATAATGCATGGAGTTAGTGTTCAGTGACGCATAGAGTTTGATTGTGCGGAAAGCATTCTGTTATGCCTAACTATGTAAGGGTTCATTTACCGGGGTCTGATAATGGAGAGACTAAGTAAAAAGATATGATAAGTTGATGCTACTGCTTGTGTCGGTGTGATCCTTTCCAAATGTAACATTTGATGACAAGGATGGCTGATATCGTACTATCACCTCCTGCTCCTTTCCTCGCTCTACCTGGTGAGCCTCCAATTCCCTGGACTCACTGGTTACAGTCCTTCGAGACTTTCATCTTGGCAGCGGGGCTGACTGACGTGTGTGCAGCCCGCAAAAAGGCACTGTTACTGCATTGTTTGGGAGCTGAGGGACAGTGTGTGCTGGGAATGCTCGAGTCGGGCACCACAATTATGACACAGCCGTAGAACTACTCAACACACACTTTGCGCCCCCACAGAGTGCGCTTTTGCGCCGTTTTCTGTTCCGCCAAAGACGCCAGCTGCCCAGTGAGTCTGTGCAACAATATGTAGCAAACTAGCTTTCCTCATGCTTGGCCATGAGCTCCACCTTCCCCTCGAAAGGCTCAGCCCCACACTACCTCAGGGACCACTACCGAGGGTCAGGGCCTCTGTTGCTCACCAGCAGAGGCGGATGAAGCAGAAATTCAATCTCTCAGCACACGCTAAGGTCCCTGACATACAGGCTGCAGATTGGGTCAGGGTTCGCAGGCCCCACAGAGACCACAAACTTGCTTTGTATTGGTCTTCCCCTCTCCAAGTTACTCACCAGCTGGGCCCAGTCACCTTCTTGCTCAGTGACGGCACACGGTGGCATGCAAGCCACCTCCGCAAAGTGCCGCCTCCGGCACATACAACAGGTGTGACATCTCCAGACACACCCCCAGCTTGGGAGGACACCCCAGCTCTTCAGCTGACACCTCAGATAGCTCCCGCATGGGCTCCAGACATGCCTATCAACCTGCCGGCTGAGATTTGTGCCTGCCCACCACAGGCTGCCCTGCCCCATTCCCGTGTTTCTCCACGGCCTGTTCGCACTTGTTCACGCCCGGGGCACTTACAGAACTTTGTGTCAACATTTCATGTTTGAAAACCTGTAGGAGGGGGGGGGGGATGTTTGTTCTCTCACAAGTGTTGTTTTGATAATGCATGGAGTTAGTGTTCAGTGATGCATAGAGTTTGATTATGCAGAAAGCATTCTGTTATGCCTGACTATGTATGGGTTCATTTACTGGGGTCTGATAACGGAGAGACTAAGTAAAAAGATACGATAAGTTGATGCTACTGCTTGTGTCGGTGTGATCCTTACCAAAAATAACAAGGCGGTCTGGCGGAAGCTAATTTTAACTTTATAATGTGTTAAATGTGGATATTTTTCTTACACAAATGCAACGTTTCGCTTCAGAAGGGCTTTATTACACCCCCAGAGCCGTGTGGAGTACGTTTATGATGGATGGATGGATGCTTTTTTTTATTGTTTCAAACAGGTAGTATCCATGCACTGCCATTATAAAGCTTAGGAGCATCAAGGTGATTATTAATATAAATCTGATTGCATTCGTCTGAAAGAAGAAATTCATATACACCTAGGATGGCTTGAGGGTGAGTAAATCATGGGGTTATTTTCATTTTAAAGTGAACTAACCCTTTAAGACTCCAGCATCTATATCTGACCAATGATTTACAAAAAAAAAAATATTTACAAGTGCACATCAGTCATTGCGAATCAAACTGGTATTTATCATTATCTCACATAAAAAGAGAACACTCATACTTATTCAGTCGTGCCTGCTTCCATTTATTTGTGATCACAGGAATGCACAAAACAACTTTTCCTTCCTGAGTTTCGTTATTAATTACTATGGTTACATGCTTTGATTTGTCATTCTGTTCAGATGTGTGTTATTAATTACCTTTGTTTGTCTCTTGTATTTAAGTTCCTGTGTTTCCAGTCTCATCTATGTTTAATGGTTGTTGCTTTGCCTGCCTTCATCTTTGTTACACTATATGGATTATTAATTAAAGACTTTTGACTTTGACTTCTTTAGAAAGATTTTCTTTGAGCAATATCTTCCATCTCACTATACTGTTATCCTCTCACCCAGAGAAACAGAGGGAGCTCGTGGACAGAAAACAGAAGTTTATGAGTCATATGAGATAACCTGAGTATATGACACATGCAAATGCAGAAGTCTGGTCTCAACAAAAGCACAGGGGAGAGACAGATGAAACATGAAATCAAAAAAATACACAATTATAATTATACATGATTTGTCTAAGTTCGTCAAGCATTCTCTGGTATTTTCCATAATCATATCTGTATTTATTATTGCAACGGTTAGCATAAGTAGTGTTTAGCATTGCATATAATATATTTCAGGCTCATACAGTGATCAGAATCCACATCAGATAACAATCTGAAGTTATTTCAGACACTCGCTGGTTTCTGAAAGTGAGTTTTGAGCTGAAAAATGTCTGAAATGTTTATGTTAGCTGGTAGCCTGATATAACATTAGAAATGAGCAGTGGCTTTGATCCTCTTCTGAGAAACTCCACCTTTGTTCATGACCACTCCTGAAGCCCCAGTTGGCCTGCTTTGGACCAAGGTATTCAGCGGACCAAAAACCCCTGCCTGTTGGCCCAGAGGAAACCATGAATAGTCCAATCAAGCCCCGGAAGGGACAGTTGAAACGTGACTGGCCCTGACACACACTAGCACGCTCGTTTTTGCACTGACATTGGAAACGTGGCTATTGAATATGGGTATAACTCTACACAGCCCTCTAATACATCTAATAGTATACATGTTATGCACTATTTAAAGTATACTGTACCATTGTGTATTGTGTTTGTGTACAAATGTACATATTTTATTAACACACCATAAAGTGTTTCCTTTGTTCTTTGCTCTGTCTTTGTTCTGCTCTTTTATTTGTTAATTACAAGTTTGATTAAACCGTCAATATATGAAGAAAATATTTTATATATATATATATATATATATATATTTTTTTTTTTTTTTTTAATATTTTAAATATGTAGGAAGACTAAATACTAAACTTTAAGGTATTTATGTGACAAAAATATTTGCCAAATAAAAATTAGAAATTATTTCTACAGTAAGAGATTTTATTCTACTATGCAAAAAAATGCATAGAAAAACAAAAAGCTCACAGGAAAAATCATACATTGACTACAACATAATCGGTTATTAATATTTCATGTTCTCTTTTGTCTTTACATGTGTTCATAATTTCTTTGTATGACATCATGGCCAAAAATTGTGTCTGCACAATTTGGCAATTTGGCATTGCATTATCACAAATAAAACAGTTGAATCCAAGCACAAATACATAATATGCCTACAATATATATATATATATATATATATATATATATATGCTACTACTGTACCTGTGGCTGCACATTAAATTAATTCCATATTAATAAGCAAAGTTGCTACAAACTATATAAAATATTACTTGGCAGAAAAATCACTTTTACACATAACCTACTGTGGCTTATTTCCTACTTCTTAACAGGAACAATTTGCTTTAGATTTGGTCTGGGTGAGCCAGCATATCAGATAGAAGAAGATATTGTGTCACCCTGGACACAACCTGTTTGTACTTCTTCCCTCAGGCAGACGTTACAGATCTCTGTCCACTAGAACATATAGGCACAACAATTTAAACCAACTATTTATACAGCTGTACTTACAGTACACAATGCACAAATCTGTACATAAGTCTTCTGTTCCAGATGTATACCACATAATTATTATTGTTTTTTTCCCCTTAACCTTATTTTAAATGTTCTTTCTGTTCTCGTGTCATATCTGTATGTATGTATGTACCAAGAGCTCCTGAAAAACCACGGAAAAATCCTTGTGTGTTTGCACACACTTGGTGGAAAAAGCTCATTCTGATTCTGAGATTATAAGGGTCACAGACAAGAAAGGCATATGATCTTTTGACTAAATATTTACTCAGATATTCCCACTTGTTTCTTGAAAAAAAGCCTCAAAACTTCCTGCCGTATTGTTGTCAGATTTAGTCCATAAATAAATGGGTTCAAAATGGGTGGTATAAGTAGGAATTCCATGGCCATGAAATTACGCACACCTTGAGGCACATTCTTTGAGCCATAACGACTGTACAGTACATCAAAAAACAATGCAATAGCCACAATGAACAATGAAAACAGATGTGGCACACATGTTTGCATGAATTTTTGCCTGACCTCTATTGACTTTAGGCACTTTCTAATCAACTGAATATATGAGCAATATATCAATACTGCATGTCCAAAGTATGCAAAAATAACAATGTACCCAAACACATTATTTACTGTTGTAGAAAAACATGACAGTTTTGCAACTGCCCAAATCTCACAATATAACTTTTCAATGGTAGAGCCACATAAAGTGAGTCTAGTTGTTAATACAATTAAAACAAACATACAAAAAAATGGAGTCAGCCAGCAGAAAAGGATACATTCAAGGACCCTCTGATTGGTCATTATTGAATGATACTCCAGTGGTCTACATATTGCCACATATCTGTCATATGCCATAACTGTTAATGTTGAAAGGTCACATAAAACAGATGAATAAATGACAAATATCTGAATCATACATCCAACATAAGAAATAATGTGATCCTCTGCTAACAAATCATACATGAATTTAGGGTAGAATCCAGCAGTGCCATAAAGTGCATTTATGCACAAATTGCATATAAAAACATACATTGGCTCATGAAGCGTATTTTGTGAGATTATAGTGAAAATAACAACTACATTGCACAACACCATTAGGGGATAAAACAGTGCAGTGAGGGAAAAAAACACAAATCTGTTTTCCAGTGTTTCATTTAGTCCAGAGAGTGTAAATATTAAGACACTGGACTCATTCTCCAGCGGTGACTGCATCTGGAATGATATGCAATTATTATGCAGTAGTTAGTAATAATAATAATAATAATAATAATAATAATAATACAAAAGCTGTATTAATTTAAACTGTCATGAATTCTGAAAATGAGAAAACCCACCACATAATTTATAACATTATCCAAGTTTGTTATACATTTTTACATGAGGTTTGCTCAGCTGCACAAAGGAAATGTCCTCTAACAGCAGCATGCACTGTTTCTGTTGAAAATTCACAGTTGAAATCTTACCATGTTCTCCGTTTCTATGTTTCCCATTGTGTTCCATAAACGTTTGATTTGGTTTGCTATATATGGGCACTGGTCTCATGCTAATTGCTTTGACCACAAACATTGAAAACAGTTTTAACAAGCTCTCTAAAGGCTGCTTTTCTCTTATGTTAAAATTATGTCTATCTATGCTCATAGGTAGAACTGCATGTAGCATTTGTCCATTTAAAGTTTTCAATAATTTTTTTGCTAATATATTAGGCCCCACATTAACTGATACATAAATGCAATATAAATTCTGTGTTAGAACCAAATTATATACTTACTAATTTATTATGTATTAAGTTATTATTATTACTTTTGAACTGTAAGCAAGCCTTTCCTTACTAAAGTGACTACAGCGCACAAATCAATTTACTTGGGCTGGGACAATACATCGATTCGCGATACAAAAAATCTGAGTCGATTCTGATATTTTCCAAATGTATCACGATTCTCTCTCAAATTTATTCAGAGCTTAGTTTTTAACAGCAGATGGCACTACATGCTTTAAAAACACTTGCACTCTGCTTGCTTCCAGTTCCTTTACACTCACTACTTAAACCTAAAACAATCATTCATAAAGTTCGAAAAGGTTGAAGAGAATTACAAGGGTGTTCACAGTGGGCTGTGTTTACATTAATGTTGAGTCATAAAAGCATTCTGAGCCGAGGTGCAAGTATATTTAACCACTTACATGACTAACTACATGAATAAAGTGGTAAATTATGTTTTTTTTTTTTTTGCACAAACAAAGCACAACATCACTTCATAAACCTGAGTTTAAGCCACGGGGGTCACATGGAGTACTTTAATGATGCCATTCCTACCTTTCTGGACCTTGGAGTGGTAGTTGCATTGGATCTCTATGGAGGGACAGAAACTTCTCAGACTTCATTAAAAAGATCTTAATTTGTGTCCCGAAGATCTTCCGAAGGTCTTACAGATGTGGAACGACACAAGGGTGAGTAATTAATGACATAATTTTCATTTTTGGGTGAACTAACCCTTTACTATTAACATACCTTACAGCTGCTGATTAAAAAAATATATATATACAGTTGCAAGAAAAAGTACGTGAACCACTTGCAGAATCTGTGAAAATGTGAACAATTTTGACAAAATAAGAGAGATCATACAAAATGCATGTTATTTTTTATTTAGTACTGTCCTGAGTAAGATATTCTACATAAAAGATGTTTACATATTTATTATTAAATTTATTAAAATTTATTAAAATTAGCCCATTCAAAAGTATGTGAACCATTGATTCTTAATACTGTGTGTGGTTACCTGGATGATCTACGACTGTTTTTTTGTTTTGTGATGGTTGTTCAAGAGTCCCTTGTTTGTTCTGAGCAGTTAAACTGAGCTCTGTTCTTCAGAAAATTCCTCCAGGTCCTGCAGATTCTTCAGTTTTCTAGCATTTTTTGCAAATTTGAACCCTTTACAGTAGTGACTGAATGATTTTGAGATCCGTCTTTTCACACTGAGGACAACTGAGGGACTCAAACACAACTATTAAAAAAGGTTCAAACAATCACTGATGCTCTAGAAGGAAACACGATGCAGTATGAGTCGGGGGGTGAAAACTTTTGAACAGGATGAAGATGTCCAAATTTTTCTTATTTCGTTTAAATATCTTTTTTTTTTTTTTTTTTTCATTTATACTGCCCTTCGGAAGCAACAGAAGATACTTGCATGTTTCCCAGAAGACAAATAAGTACAATTTACCTTGATCTTCGAATTCAAAAAGTTTTCACCCCCCGGCTCTTAATGCACCGTGTTTCCTTCCAGAGCATCAGTGAATGTTTGAACCTTTTTAAATAGTTGTGTTTGAGTCTTTCAATTGTCCTCAGTGTGAAAAGACAGATCTCAAAATCATTCAGTCACTGCTGTAAAGGGTTCAAATATGCAAATAATGCTTGAAAACTGAAGAATCTGCAGGACCTGGAGGATTTTTCTGAAGAACAGAGCTCAGTTTAACTGCTCAGAACAAACAAGGGACTTTTGAACAACCATCACAAAACAAAAAATCAGTCGTAGATCATCCAGGTAATGACACACAGAATTAAGAATCAATGGTTCACAAACTTTTGAACTTAGTTATTTTAATAACTTCAGCTATTTTTTGCTTTGTGGATTATATGTAAACATATTTTATGTAAAATATCTTACTCCTAAATAAAAAATAACATGCATTTTGTATGATCTCTCTTATTTTGTCAAAATTATTCACATTTTCACAGATTCTGCAAGTCATTCACATACTTTTTCTTGCAACTGTGTATATAAATGTGTATATATATATATATATATATATATATATATACACAAATAACAACATGGGATACAGTTGCTTCATAACGTACAAAAACGCAGAACCTGATTTCAGGTGCACCTTTGATCCTGGGACAACATTCCAATCAACCAATCAGATTTGAGAACAAAGTTACAGTTTATGTCAAGTTTATGCTTACAGCCAAGGTTAGGTGCTTCTACATCAGTGTTATTCACCTATCATTTCCCTCTGATTTTAGGGATAGGTTATGGGTAGGGGTAGGGGTAGGTTTAGGGGTAGGGATATGGTTAGGATTCAATTTTCAGGCAGGAATGTTGTTCCAGGATCAACAAAATATATTTACACTAACTTAAAATCAGGACGTGCTACAAAAACATTTTGGATTTATCTAGATTTATGCAGAAATTCATGATAAATTTGACGCTTAAAGGTATAGTCCACCCAAAAATAAAATTATTTTTAAAAGTCATCTTTATATAGCGATTTTCACAATATACTTTTTTTTTTTTCAAAGCAGCTTTACAGTGATAAACAGGAAAACAGATGCAAACAGAATTTAATTATTTTGTAAAGCAGCTTTAAAAAAAGACAATAGTGCTGTTATTCACTTTGAGTCAGTTCAATGTTGATTCAGTTCTGTTTTTTTATTCTGTTTTTTTAATTCTTATCTTTATTTATTATGCATTCCATTTTTATTCTTATGTATTTGTTTCCTTTTAATGTAAAGCAATTTTTTTTTGTACTACACAAACATTTTAATTGCAATTTCTTTGAAATATTGACAAAGCTAACTCAAATTTGATTGCATAAATATCATTAACTCAAATATTTTGCAAATAGCTGCTATAGCTATAGCTAACAATAGCACACTTGCATCTTATACTATAATGTAACTAGCAAAGAGACATCACTACATTTGCATGTCCTCAACATGCCATATCCATAGTCTTCAAATTTTGGTAACCTTTAAAACTGTAGCATAACAGAAACGCCTTTGAATCCAAACATAACAGAAGATTACACACTAACACATCTGTAACACAGGTCAGAATTGAGCTGATCAGAAAAAAAAAATATATATAAAATAATTATATATTATATATAATAATTAGATTTCCACTTAAAATACCAAAAAAGAGTAATATAATGTGTTATTAAAGTTGTTCTGCTGTGCTATGAACGAAGAAAAAAAAGTTAAATATATAAATGCAAACGTGATGTTTTGTTATATGATGGGCGCTGTAAATCACGTGACAGAGATGAGACGAAATAATTGCACAGAGAGCACGCGCTTCGCAGATCGCGGATGTTATCAAAGCGGATTAAAAGGCAAATATAACAATCATCCTTGTTTAATATGCATAAATAATATGTTGTATGATGTTATAACTCTTGTATAAAACTTATTTGGGTCATTTTAGTGCAATGATTGACGATACTGAAGTGGATGATTGCCGATTGTGGGCCCTGTAGAATCCGATGTGGTTTAGTAATTGTGTTGAAATCCCCCGGATTTGGTGAGTTTCAAAATAATATAATGTTCAGTTCTCTGAAATTAAGTGTTAATGAGTTACATTCACGTTTAAGTGTTTTATGTGAGTTTATATGCATTTATTTGTCTAGTTGGTATGTGTATTATTGTAACTGTAGCCTATGCATTATAATTCTGAAGAGCTAAAAAAAAAAAAAAAAATGCTTATCAGCAGAGTGTTATCACTTATGTAAATGATTGGTTATGTATTGAGTGACAAAAGTGCTCAAATTGTATTTTTCACCCAGTTGAGTCACTGTATGTAAGATATGTTGCGTTTAAAAGTCATATTAATTGCCTATGATGTTTATGGCGCTGTTTGTATGAACAGGTCAGGTTTTCTGTGAAAGTCTGGAATAAGCTGTGATCCTGAGATGGCGAGCCTCACAGTTTGAGAACCCTAAAAGAGATGAAAAGAAGAGTGAAGTGATCCGTGCCTTATCTGCTCTCACAAGTGGAATTCATTTCAGCCTTATTGGTATTTCTCATCACTTACCTCAATGTTGCACAGTACTGATTGTTGCACTACTGAACATTTACACCACAGACATTTGCGCACACTGGATACATTTGGATACAGAGGACTATTTTCTTCGCACACATACATATACACTTGCTCCATGGATTGACATCTGTTCAAACTGACAAGTTTTGAATTATTTTCATTTTTATTGTTATTTTACTTGATGTAACTTCTACTAGCCGAAACAAAAATATCAGAAATAAACCTAAATCAAATTTCAGAATCATTGTATTGCTTTCAGCTTCACAACAGTCAATCACTGCTTGCGGATACCATTCAAATAAAATAAAATGGAAATAAAAACAAAATTCTCTGTGACTTCTCTAATGATTGCCATGAGGTGGCAGTCCAAAACAGTGAATCTAATCACAATACAGGCAAAATTCACTTCAAGTAGGAACAAAGTTGCGGATATGAGTTTGAATTATGGTATTTGAAAAAACAGAGCAAATGGAAAGAGAAAGCATGTATATGATGAAGAATATTTACTTAAGCCACAAAAACAAACCCGTTACTGAAAAATGCACAATACACAATCCTGTAGGGGAAGTCATGATTTTGCACAGCCAGAGTCTTAGTTGAGCGCCGCTGGTGTGCGTGTGATCATAGAAAACAATGTGTTCGAATTGATGAATCATAACCCACCAAATTGGCTAGTGTGTTGATATGCCTTACCGGCCACAGTGAATTTGAACCCGCATTTAGTGAGTTGGTGGGTGTTAATTTCAAACTCTGCTTGTGTGCATCTTGAGACAAAACAATGGCGCTGACATATTTTAAGATATGCCACTGCAAGTTGCTTTCGGGTAAAATAGCTCAAGCATGCATTTTAGTTAGGGACTAGGCTAAATCCTTGTCTGTGAAACCAGGCAGTAATCAGTTATTGAGTTAACTTAACTTTTTTCTGTTAAGTACAATGAACTTTCAATAATATGTGAGTAAAATAAACTAATTTAATTTGGTTAATGTCACTGTTTGGGTTTACAGTGTGGCCAAATAAACGGACATGGCTGCAGTCAGATTGTGGATTGTTATCATTCAGAATATTTCATCCAGCTGCTTCTGCTTGAAAATTCGGATACATCATGCTGGCATTTGGTTGGAGGAAGAGTTGTAGCTGGTCATAGGGGTCAGGTCTGGTTTTTGTGTTCTTCGCTGAGGATCTGGGTCAGGATTAGGGTTAGTTATCGTTTTAATTTTAACTATTCCAATTCCGGTTCTGCTTATCGAATCTGGTTCTTATCAATTCTCGATTCCAATATTTTTTTTATGGAGAGAAAAAAAGAGCAAATACTTCAAGAATAATGTTTTTACCTTTTTATTCTTGCCATATTTAGGCTATAAACCAGTAGGCTGTAACTGTTTTTGTACCTGAGTGTGAGACGCTGCTATTGCTAAGCTGTATCTGGTGCTTTAGGACTCACGGCTGAGTTCACAGTTCGTTATTTCAAATGTAGGCATGTTATTTCAAATGTTTTTCATTTCAAATGTTTCCAGGTGCGCCTATATGCTTTTCAGAATGCCTCAAGCGCATGTCATGTGACTAGAACCAAACGATCAGCTTCGGACTTTCCGTGACAACATCAAAAGATCAGCCAGGTTTTATTTCTCATCTCCATATATCTAGTAAAGCTAATGCAAGGGCTAGAAATCAATTAATCCTTTGATGATACTTCCTCGTCATCTTGCTGAGCGCAGTTCATGTTTGCATAGCAACGACAGACGCCACAAGAGCGAAAGCGCTTTAGAAAGGAGGAGAAAGTTTCATATACATGGCATATACACTGTATAAAGCATATACATTTTTTTTATATATTTTTTTTATTTTGAGAAAATGACTGGTATCGTTTAAAGCCTGTTTGGGGTCTATTGAAGTCCGCTATAAGGAGAATAATCCTGGAATGTTTTCATCAAAAACCTTAATTTCTTTTTGACTGAAGAAAGAAGGACATGGACATTTTGGATGACATGGGGGGTGAGTAAATTATCAGGAAATTTTAATATGAAAGTGAACTAATCCTTTAAGGGATTGTAATACTAATTGTAATACTGTGTTGTGTATGCTAGGTTAAAGAAATAGGCCTTTAATCTAGATTTAAACTGACAGAGTGTGTCTGCTTCCCAAACAATGTTAGGAAGACTGTTTCAGAGTTTGGGCACTAAATAGGACAAGAATCTACTGTCCATGGTATGGTATTACCAGAATTTTGAGACTGCACTGAACATGAAAGAGTATAATGTGACAACAGTAAGCTTGTAATAATGTTTTATAATCGATACTGGTGGATTTTGCATCACGTCTGTAAACAGAAAGAAAGGAGTCCCTGCATATAGGAAGTTGCTGGTAGCAGATAATTTATAGCCTTTTCTCACAGCAGCTGCAATAATTAAATTTATCATTTTGATGGCAGATTGTAATCCAGAAAGGTCCAAATGACAATCTTCAGTGACAACTGAAGATTCGAGCATGGTCAAAAAGCAAAAGACTTCGGACTGCAGAGTGCCTACAGAAATTGAAATCTACAGGTAATGCTAGTACACACTAAATATACAGTCACGCAATGCTTATGTTGTTAACTAACAATTTGAGAAAGTATAACAATAATAATTTGCACGGTTTGATGCGATACGAGCTAAATGATCGTTAGATTTTATCACCATTGGCAGCGTTTCTGTCCTTTAGTTTGTTGTCATGAACACTCATTAGTTTCAGCTGTGCCTAATTAATTATCTCATTATCCTCTCACTATTTAAGTTTAGTTATGTTTGTGTCTTTGTCTGGTCTCGTTTCTACTATGGTTGTGTTGGATAGTTTGCCTATATGTTGGATTTAACCTGTTTGGATTATTAAAGACTGCCTGTTTGCGCTCATCTTCATCTTCCTGTTTTTACACAACCAGTGTGTTACACTTGGAGATGATGAGAGATGAATCAAATTTATTTTCTTAATATTTCTCTTGTGGCCCATATTGAAAAAATGAATATTTTTGTGAATCAAGAAGTATTTTGTGTTAAACAAGTTGTTTTTGAAATAAGGAGTAAGCTAATCTAACTAATCTTTTATTATCCTCACAGTGTGTCGGTTATGCATCCACCAAACAAGGCATCAAAGCAATTAAAGTCCCCCGTAGTCAATAATCTTATCCCTTAAAACTAAAATTAGATATTTACATTTTTTTTTTTTTTTTTTTTTTTTTATAAAATGCATGCCTTAAAATAGCTTGAATGTAACTATTGCTTCATTTAGTATAAGTGGATGAATATGCAAATTAGCCCCGCCTCCACTCATTCACACCAGATCAGAGATTCACTTGGCCAACTCTAGTAAACTCTGCACAACGGCAAGTGGAAATACTGGTTTAATTCAGCCATATATGTTTGAACCAGATTTGATTGATTCAGAGGAAAAGCAAGTATACGGTCTCATCCACAAGTCAGTGTATCAGAATGGTAATGTGTTTTGTGTAACGCTCTCCACAACATCGGACACAAGCGATTAATTAATTACCTTTATCTTTGTTTTTTTGTACTGGTGGTGTAAAAGAATAAGAATGGCACTCTTAGTGATTATTTAATCATATTTTATTTAATGATTTATTAGTGCATCATCGTGTCATGACATTGAGGGGCACATCATTACTAACTCATGATTAGCTACCCATACACGAACATCAGCTCATGCCTTGTTAATGCATTATTTTGTCATGACTTTACTAGAGGGGGCCCAATCATAATTAATTCACTGTTAAATACTTGCCAAGTTCAGCTCATGATTTATCATAAACTTGCTATCAGATACACATGTACTAACACAACTAGTATTCAGGCCAGTTGAAAGATGTTGTGTGGCTTTTCAAGAAGTCAGAGAATGGAGGTACAGTATCATCACAGCCTGCGTCTGGATGGAGAGTGAACTCTACTGATACCCAGCAAACTCTCTGACCATGATTCCAGTTTGGCCATTTTTTTTTGGCAACTGTTCCACAAATGTTCTTTGGGGTTTGAATTTTTATTTCTTATTTAGTAGTAGTAGGGTGAGTTTGAAGGGAAATAGAACACCACAAAACAGATAAATACCTTTTAAGGTCAGTTATTATTTTTAGTATTCTCTACGTTTGATGAGGAGGATCAACTAATCCTGTGCCATCCAGACCATTTGTTTATGACAAAACTGCAGTCAAAAGTTCAAACTATGATAATATTAAATTTAAATTTGTTTCAAAGTCAGAGAACTTCTTATTCCTTCTTAAAGAGGCTGATTGATTTGGTTTAGTCAAATTTTAATTAATGCATTAACTATCAAACGTACTAACATGTAGTTAAGGCTGCTGTTATTCATGCATAAATCCATGACGACTCCAACTGTAGTTAAGGATAGCTCTTCATCGGTTCATGATTAGTTCATGCTTTCAATAATCATTAGTTCATGTCGAATTAAGTATTAATTCAGGTATTGATTATTCATGTACCCTTATTGTGAAGCGTTACCCCTTTATTATGCTAGATAAATAATTTACCTGGATCCATTTATAAGACAGATAATTTTTTTACGAATATTGGGCAAGTTTACAGCATAAACGAGGGTTTAGGATGGGTGGTATAACAAGAAATTTAAGTGAAAGTAAAACTGACAGCCATATAGGAAGTTGTAAAGTCACAACCTGACTCAAAGTGACCTCAGAAATAATGGCAATTGAAAAATTCAAAAGGATCACAATGTGTGGAATACAAGTTTGATACGCTTTGCTCTTGAACTGTGCTGAACTTCTTCGACAAATGATAATAATTTTTACATAAGAATATAACATTAAACTTAATGGGATGATTACAGTTGTGATCAATATAAAAAAGCCCATGACATTATTAACAGCAGTGTTTGCACAAGACAGTTTAACCATTTCAAAGTTATGGCAGTATACCTTAAACAATTTGTTACCACACAATGTCAGTCTGGAAGTCAAAATAGCAGAAGTACCAAGAGAAATCATTGGATAAGTCAAGATTATAACTATTAAAACAGTTAGAAATCTTGGCATAATTATATTGTGATACTGCAAAGGTTTACTTATCGCAGCAAATCTGTCAAATGCTATTAACATTAATATTGTATTTTCATTTGCTGCATACGTGAAAATGACATAAGACTGTAAGACACATGCTTCACGAGAGATTGAGTGTGTATCAAAAGCAAGTCTGTCAGAACTCTTGAGAAAAAGCCAGCTGTTCCAAACACAGAGATGACAAACATGAAATCAGAATGTTCATGGGCTGGTGTAAAGTCTCACATATTAATCTCACATGTTACTCCTCATTAGCTTCCCTTTACATTCCCTTTGTGTTTTTTGTTCCGTGCCAGATCGTGTTAATGCGTCTTGTTGTTCACGTCTTGTTTTTTGTGCTGTTCCTAGTTTTCTAGTCAAGCTTTATTTTCTTCAGTTTGAATTTTTTTTTTGTGCCTCAAGTTATTACTATGTTGTTTTTTGCAGTGATTAGAGCTCTGTTTGATTTCTAGTTTTATTTTGATTTTTAGTTTTAACCAACTTGATTTAATTTCTTTTTCTTTTCTTTTTTCCCCTTGGTATAACAGTTTTTTATGGTTACTTATTTTTATTTTATTTTTTATTTTTTTTTCTCGTGGTTTTTGCCTTCAGATCAGTCAGTTTAGTTTTTCTTTTACTTTTTTATTTTTCTCTCCAGTCTCCCTGTTTCTCTGGCTGCTGGATTGTGCTCATCTTCCCGATTCTTTTGACTTCCCCGCTCGACCTGCCATCTCTGCCCATTGCTCCCCGTCTCGTTTGCCATCATCCTTGACCTCCTGAGCTGCAGACTGTTCTTGGCTGGGCATTTAAGTTCCATGGACTGTGTCTTGCTACTGGCTGTCATTGACTGTGGACATTATCCAGTCTAGCTCTTGCTGCTATTTTGTTACTCCTTGATCTGTTTCCCTAATAAACTTTGGTCCTGAGCCTCATCCAGAGCCGGAGCCCATGCAGGTGGGGCGGATGCGTCTGGCAGCTGAGGAAAGACAACGCTGCATATCCCAGGGACTCTGTCTTTATTGCGGCAAACCAGGACATTATGCAGCTCAGTGTCCGTTAAAAGCCAGGGCTCGCCAGTAGTTGGGGAAGTACTGGTGAGCGTTACCCCCTTGTCTTGTTCCCCCTCTTCACGCACACTTCTTCCTGCCACAGTCGGTTGGGGCCCCTACTCGAGACGTTGCTCTGTCTTAGTTGATTCTGGTGCGGAGGGTGACTTTATGGATGCTGATTTGGTGGCTCGTTGGAGAATTCCTACCTCCCCTCTCAAGAAACCCATCACAGCTAGGGGACTTAATGGCTCCATTTTGGCCCAAATAACCCATGTTACTGACCCTGTAAGCCTAGTCATCTCAGGCAATCACCATGAGAAGATTGTGTTCTACCTCCTTAAGTCTCCTAGCACCGCCATTGTATTGGGGTACCCATGGCTGGTTAAGCACAATCCCCATGTGAGTTGGTCAGAGAATTCTGTGTTAACGTGGAGCTCTTTTTGTCATAAGTTTTGTCTGGGTGCTGCTTCGTCTTCTGGCTCTGTTTTTTCTATGTTGCAGGAGGAGGCGGTGGATCTAACCGGTGTTCCTGTGGTGTAAAAGAGATAATAATAAAAGATTATATAATATCCAAGTTAAACTGTTTTTAAACAGTCCATAATTAGCAGGTGAATTGGTAATAGGTGAGGGTATCATGTTTGGGTGTAAAAGAGGTTCTCAGTCTGTCATGAGAGAATTGTCAAACAATTCAAAAATCACATTTCTCAGAATTTGTATCTTTCTCCATCTACCATACATAATATTGTAAAAATATTCAGGGAATCAAGAGAAATCTTAGTCTGTATGAGGCAAGGTAGGACACCTTAGTTTAATTTGCATGACCTTTGAGCCCTCGGATGGCATTTCATTAGGAACCGCCATGCTACTGTGTCAAATATAGCCACATGGACTCAGGAGTACTTTGGAAAACATTTGTCACTTAACAGTCTGACGCTGCATCAAGAAATGCAAAGATGGTCTAAAAGACATTGGAAATGTGTGCTGTGGTCAGATAAGTCGATGTTTCAGCTTGTTTTTGAAAAAAAAAAAACATCTCGGGTACAAAGGTAACCCTCGTTCCCTGAAGGAGGACGTACATCGGACAGACCGACAAATAGGAATCTTGCTAGAGAGGCCAATCTGCTTTGAGTGTAACTAAAACGAGCCAATGCACATTGGCATGCAATCATATGCAGCAGCTGCTCGCCTCGCAGCGCGGGTATATAATGAGCAGCAGGTGCGTTGCATCTTCAGGTTTTCACTTCGGAGCCGAACAGGTTAGGCGGCAGCATCAGTGGGATCCAGCGACTATGGTGACAGGACGTACGTCTCCATTCCCTCCTTCAGGGAACGAGAGTTACCTTTGTAACCGAGACGTTCCCATTCAGTCGGTCACGTTCGACGTACGTCGGACAGATCGACGAATAGAAATCCCTACCACCTGGGGGTGGAGTCGCCACTCTCCCGGCAGGTCAGCTCATGAGAGCTCGTTGACCACATGGTTGAGCACCCCAGGAACATGAATGGTGCGAAGCGACCTTAGATGCTTCTGACTCCAAGGAGGAGATGGCGAGTTGCGACATGCGACAACCTTGACGGGTGATGTACGCAACGGTCGCAGTGTTGTCCATACGGACCAGCACATGCTTGCCCTGTAACGGCCCTTTCAGGCGGCTCAGGGCAAAATGTACTGCTAGCAACTCGAGCCAGTTGACGTGCCAATGCAGTTGAGGACCCGTCCACACCCCTGACACTGCATGCCCATTGTACATGGCACCCCAGCCAGTGGCAGAGGCATCTGTGAACACCACAGAATGCCGGGACACCTGCTTAAGGGGCACTCCTGCCCGAAGAAACAAGGGGTCTGACCACGGGCTGAAGGCTTGGTGGCATTCCAAAGTGATTGCCACTCGATACGTGCTGCATTGCCACGCCCATCTTGGGACTCGGCCGTGAAGCCAATGCTGAAGCGGTCTCATATGAAGCAAACCGAGTGGGGTTACTGCCGCTGCCATATTCCGCAGGAGCCTCTGAAAGAATTTCAGTGGGACCGCAGTCCTGCCTTTGAACTTATTCAAGCAGTTCAACACCGACTGAGCACGTTCCTCTGTGAGGCGTGCTGTCTGTTTGACCTGAATCCAACTCCATACCGAGAAAAGAGATCCTCTGCACAGGGAAGAGTTTGCTCTTTTCTCAGTTGACCTGAAGACCCAGCTGGCTGAGGTGACTGAGCACCAAGTCCCTGTGTTTGCGTTCTGCGTGAGCATCTTGAACGGTAGCTTGTGGAGGTTCCAATTCAGAACTTGCAGGTCCAAGATCGGCCGTAACCCACCGCTTGTCTTGGGTACAATGAAGTAGGGAGTGTAGAACCCTGGCCTCATATTGGCTGGAGGGACCGGCTCTATCGCGTCCTTCGCCAGTAGGACCGTGATCTCTGCACGCAAGACATGGGCATCTACAGTTTCCACTGCAGTATGGGGAAAAACAAAACGTCTAAAGGAGCCACGCATTAACTTGTCACAAACCTGGTTTAGTTAAATGGTCAGAGTTATCTGTATGACAGATACAATTATTTTCATTTGCTGCATTCTCGTTTTCTGCAACGTTTTATCAAAAGTATCTATTTTGCTGCTCTTCTCACCGTGTTTCTGCTACTATTGTTAAAATAACTGTGTCATCTGCAGCTCTTAATGTGGTGCTTTATGCCTTTAACGGGAGAGAGTAGTAATGCGCATGGAGCAGAAAGGGCTTAAATGAAGCGCGTTTGGCTCTAGATAAAAATATTAGAGGATGTAGCATGAATGACCCTGAGCACTTGTGTTGTGAACCTCTCTGTTGTTTTAACCCGCTGCTTTAATCTGTAGAAACAATAAAATGGCGCATTTATGTCCCGCGGTCTGGATGAAACCTGCTATTTATAAAGTATACTGTTTACTGTTATATAGTATTCTATATAAAGGCTATGTTGATTAGCACTGCATTATAAATACACAATATTCTTATAAAAATACCCAAGATGGCTTGAAGAACACAGATAAACCATATGTCGCAATTGTGTGTTTATTGTCTTGAAGTTTCATCAGTCAAATGTCTCAATCAGCATTTTATTCAGCTACACTACAGCAATAGCTGGATGCATTTGTCCATATAAGGGATTTCCTGGAACATAACTTCTATGAGTCTCACTTGTGGTCTTTCTGCAAGAGGGTGCCCTCCAGCTTCCATTATGTATGAAACAAACATTACATGAGTGTTTCATGCTTTATAATGCTTGCATTGCCCCGTTTTGGCTAAAAATAAAATAAAATAAAATAAAAAATGGTAGCACTTTGTTTTCCAGTCCTGTTTCCCATGTACATACTATGCACTTATTATAATAATTACAATAATTGGGTAATAACTTCCACTTACCTTATATTACCCAGTACTTTCTTAGGTAAGTACATTGTAAGTGCATGTACTGAAAAATAAAGTGCAACCAAAAAAAAAAAAAAAAACACTAAAATATTTAGTAATGTAGTAGCTTGAGTAGTTTTTCAGTAGACTGCTTATTTACTCCTACTTGAGTCATATTATTTATATACTCACTCTGAAGGGAGGCCTGCTAAGGCAAGCTACCTTATTTCAAGTCTAGTGGTAGAGATAGATTGTTTAAACAGCATCTAAGCCTGGGACCTATTACATAGCTGGCAAGCAGTGTACTCAGTAAAAGCACATTTACAAACATACGCCAACATGCCCTGGAGGAGGCCAACATGCCCTGGAGGAGGCCCACCTGGGCCTACTACTCCAGATGAAGATAGATGTCAGCTCATGGCAATGCTCGTGCTACAAGGCCACTAAATTACTAAATTGCCAGCCCAAAATGAAGGTCAAAATACCGCTCGACCTGAGCCACGATGATGCAGGGCAGATAAAAACAGAGCTATAAGCGAAGCACTCAGAAAACACCTTGTTTTACAAGGGTGTACTATCCGGCTGACCCTGAGAAAGCTACAGGGTGGAGGCCTACCACAAAGACTCTATCATGACAGATATGGGAATGGGGGCGTTTCATAGAAAGCCACCCACAATCAAGCCAACGCTTAAACGTTAGTTCAGTGGGCTTAGGAGAGAGCCTAGCAAGGGCCTAACAAAGACTAGCTTCTGAAATGCGGGGCCACAGCAAAGAGCATTCTATTCACAAAGTGAAAGGGGCCTAACACCACCCAGGAGACAACTGCACCAGGGAGGTCTATCCAGCGGCCTACAACCCTAGTCGCTACCTATTCTGCCTCTACACCAACCTGCATTATGCCCCAATGCAGAAGGGGGCGGGCCTTGGCCAGACGACTCTCAATAGAGAGGAGGCCAGCACTAGGGATGCCAAAGGGAACATACACTCACCTAATGAGGAGTCAGAGGCAGGAATGCTTAGCAGACCACCTTCACTACCCCTAGTGCTAAGCCTAGGCCAGCTGTCAGAGTGGCCCTGGTGAGGGCCAGCCCACAAAGCATAGATCTATCTGGCGCTCCTCGGAGCAGCAGTCTCTACAGAACAACTCTCAAGCAAGAGGAGGCATAATCACCCAATCTGAAACCGCTAAGGTGGCTAAAACTATCATGAATGCCTTAGCTATCCTAATTAGAATTAGGAAGAGTGACACTAACCAGGTAACAATGTCAGGCGGCCCTGTGGGCCGACGCTAGACACTTAATCTATCTAAAATCAAAGCACTCGTCTCTTCGACTACAACAGCCCTCCATACCTTGAAGGAGAGGAGACAAAGTACTCTACCCTGAGGCTTTCTCTTTTTAAATGTGTTTTTTTGGTTGTTGGGCAACAGTTTGTACCAATTGGGTAGAATGGCCCATAAACATTAGTTTAAACATAATGCACTTTTTTTTTTTTTTTTTGTACAGTTACTCATGTTTTTTCATTGCTTTGAATAAACCATTTTATGCGGTGCATTAATATTTTGCTCATTATGCCCTCTTGTGGCCTCAGGAGATGAGCCAAAAGTGAAATTATGCTTTTTAAATTAGAATACAAGTAATATTTAACCCTTTAAGCCCGAACATCACTCCCTACAAAAAAAACAAAAAAACAAACAATCAAATTATAAAGCGACCACTGACAGGAATAACAAAAAATTGGTATCATTTTAAACCCGATTGAAATGAGTCCAAAATCAGCATAATTCAATGTGTCGATCACGAGGTATTCCTTATGCAGAAAAAAGGTGGTGTTACGTGGGACAATGGGTCTACGCAGGCCCGCTGTCAGGCGAAACTGGGTTTGCCCGGGAAAAAAATAAAATAAAAAAATCCCCCCCAAAAATATGGCAATACTCGCAGAGATGTAAGGTGTAAAGTGATGTTTATTTACAGTGCTCGAGAGGTGAAACAGTCCCAGTAGACAAACGACCCAAAGCTATATACAAAAGTAACAAACAAAAAAAATCAAATGACAAAACTGTACAAAAGAACAAAGAAAAAAATTATATCAATATATACACGCAAACCACTTCAATGACAAATAAATTGCTCACGGCACCACACTTGCTCGCTCGCCCGCTCGCCAGGTTAACTGACAACACATACTTCTTTGGGGCTCCTCTTTATAGTCCAAGCCCCGCCCCTTTTGTTAAAACCATTACAATCATTAGTGGGTAAGTATTCAGGTGAGAATATACATTTTCACAACATCACATAAATATATACACACATAAAATAACGAAATATTTATAGAAACAAAATCCAGTCAAAAATAACAAATACAAATGTAGACATAAATAATAATAATAATAAACATAATAATAATAATGCAACATTTCCATTATCCCCCCTTATTAACGAGGCAATGGACGAGCTGACTTCCGGTTGCTTTGCACCGACGCGCCCACACACAGTGGTCCCGGCACTATTTATCCAGGCCGCTGGGTGACGCTCGGGTTCGGCCAACTGATGATGGAGAAGCAACGCGAAAGACCGTCAACACAGACGCTGACAAACACGGAACACAGGTATGTATTAACATGATAACATGACAAAACATAGAAACAAAAGACAACTAAGGTATGTGTGTGTGTTATGCGCAGCGTGGATATGTTTGAGTGTATGAAGACCAGCGTGCTATTGGCGTGTGTGTGCACCCACATCGCCCCAGCAGGGAACAGAAGACGGACCAGGTAAGATGGTGTGTGTGTGTGGGCTGCGCTAACCAACAGAAACAGAAAGGCTACCTTGGTTCCAAATGCTGTAACTTTTGATTACTTTATGCTATCACCTAAAAAGAATCGTCATCCTACCTCCTACCAAATAAGAATAAAAACTATATATATGACATAGAAAAATCTATATTTCACTTCTGTTTTATTATTTGATTTGATTCAATCATGTTAATACTGTACATTAAATTTCAAAACTGGTTTAACAAAATCAGCAGACTCTTGTTTCATTTGATATATAACATTTACTCAAAACTTTGACATAAAAGAAAAAAAAAGAAACTACTTTCCAATATACTTCTATTGAACTCAAAAAAATTGCATGAAATTAAAAACAATGAATAGGCCTACATTCAAAACCATTGTGACACGCACGCACACACGCACGCACACAAGCACGCGTTGGGTTTCTATGTATTATGGGGACATAATGATTTTTATACTGTACAAATTCTATCCCACCCCTAAACCTACCCATCACAGAAAACTTTCTGCATTTTTACATGTTCAAAACACCTTTGCAATGCCATTCAGTTTTGAAGCCATCAGTTCCTAAAAACATTTATCTTGGTCTCATCACTACAGAGTATAGAGTCCCAGTAGTCTTCATCTTTGTCAGCATGGGCCCTGGCAAACTCTAGGAGGGCTTTTTTGGGCTTTAGGAGAGGCTTCTTTTGTGGACGGCACCCATGCATGCCATTCCTCTGCAGTGTACGCCATATTGTGTCACGGGAAATAGTCACCCCAGTTTGGCTTTCTACTTCTTTAGATAATGGCAGTGAACTTGCATGCCGATTTTCTTCAACCCTTCTCATCAGAAGATGTTCCTGTCAAGGTGTTAACCTCCGTGGATGACCTGGACGTCTCTGTGAGATGGTTGCAGTTCCATCTTTTTTACATTTTTGTACCACTTTTGCTACAGCATTCTGACTGATAAGTAAAGCTTTGCTGATCTTGTAGCCTTCACCTTCCTGGTGTAAAGAAATTATTTTCTTTCTCAGGTCTTGTGACATTTCTCTTCCATGTGGTGCCATTGCTGGCAGCATGAAATGGGAAGGGGTTTTAACACCCTTTTATAGCCAACTGTCTGCTGGACACCTGTGTAATGAATAATTAGACTCACCTGTGGTTGAATTCTTGTTAAATTAGACATTTGTAGTCTAAAATTTAGCTTTGCTCAAGAGACTTTCAGTGGGGTGTACTCATTTTTGAATCACCCTAATTTGAGTAAAACTGAAAATTTTGTTCTCTAAGTTATATTATTAACCTTACTTTCATGTTATAAGTTAAACAGATGTTATGTAAAACTTAGTCTTTTCAACATTTTGGAAATTGTTTTTGTGTTCATTGAGATACTGTTTAAAATGTTACTTTTCAAAGGGGGTGTACTCATTTACGCTGAGCTCTGATATATATATATATATTTGTAAGCTATGTTCCTCATGGGGACCAAAAAATGTCCATTTAAGACATTTTGTCTACAGCATAGAGAATATGTTGTGACACACACGTTTACTTACTTAACTAACTAAATTGGAACACTGCATAGACTAACCCACACCTTTATGCATTTTTTAAATGTATGTACTGTATCTTGCACTCAAGCAGCCATTACTAATTTGAAAGCATAAATTTAGAACTAGTAACAAGGGCTTGGGACATTGCTATAAAAGCATACATGCTATAGGTCTTTGTAGGTCACAACTTCACAACTGTAGGTCTTTATAGGTCTATAGTGGGAGAATGACCATATGCAAAGCAAAGAAGTGCAAAAGTATGTGATATTCAAAATATTTTCCCAACGATGACAGGTCTGTGTTTATCAAACACAGTAGGGTTAAAACACATACACACATAGACATTTGTTGAACAGCTGTTTATTTTACATGGAGAAAAAAAAAAAAAAAAAAAAAAAAACATTGACTGAATGTACCTGAATGCAAGAGAAGTTCACCCCAAAATAAAAATTCTAAACTTTTTTTGGTGTTCCAAACGCACTTGTTTTGTCAAGACTTTGTAGTACAGAGATTTTATAGTGGCTAAGGGGGGGTTAGATCCATCTACTCCATTTTATGATTAAGGGGCATTTACCTAAAAAATACCACTTAATCATGCTAAAATCATTATAACATGCAACCTCTTGTGGCTTTTTGTCCCATTATGTTCTCAATAAACATTTTAAAAGATTATTCACAATCACAATCATTCTAAAAAAGCAAAAGGTCTTTTAACTTGATAAAATATTCACTCAGATATTCCCACTTGTTTCTTGAAAAACATTCTCATAACTTGCTGGCGTACTGTTGTCAGATTTAGTCCATATATAAGTGCATTTAAAATGGGTAGTACGAGTAAGAATTCCAGGGCCATGAAATTATGTACACTTTGGCACATTCTTTGAGCCATAACGACTGTAAAGTACATCAAACAGCAATGCAACAGTGACATTGATCAGTGATAGCAGATGTGGCACATGTTTGCATGAATTTGTGCCTGACCTCTATTGACTTCATGCACTTTCTAATCAAGTGAATGTATGAGCAAAAAATCAATACTGCATGTGCAAAGTATGTAAGAATAACAATGTACCTGAACACATTATTTACTGTTGTAGAAAAACAAAGTTTTGCAATTGCCCAAATCTCACAGTATAACTTTTTAATAGTAGAGCTACATACAGGTTTTGTTTTTTTATCTGTCAGTATTTGCTAGAATCCATGACACCATGTATCTGAACAAGATGTCCAGGACCTCCAGCAAAAAAGTAGGCCCACAACATTAAAGATCCAGCATTATATTTAACCGTGGGCATGGGGTACTTTTTATCCATGTGTGCACCAAACCCATCTGGTGGGTTTGCTGCCAAAAAGCTCTCTCTTTTTTTGTTTCATCTGACCATAGAAGCCGGTCCCTTTTGATGTTCAAGTCGTGTCTGACAAGTGAATATGCTGGATTTTGTTTTTTGATGAGCGATGAGGATTTTTCTTGAAACCCTCCCAAACAACTTGTGGGGATGTAGGTGCTGTTTGATCATTTTTTTAGGCTTTCTGAGACTCAAGACTCAACTAATCTCTGCAATTCTCCAGCTGTGATCACTGGGCATTAGGATGATATAGACACGCGTCCTCTTCAAGGCAGATTTGTAACATCTTTAGTTGATTGGAACTTCTTAATTATTGAACTGATTGTGGAAATGGGGATTTTCAATGCTTTAACTATTTTCTTACAGCCACTTTCTATTTTGTGAGGCTCAACAATCTTTTGCTGCACTATATTCTTTGGTTTTACTCATTGTGATGAATGATTAAGGAAATTTGGCCTTTGTGTTTCCTCATATTTGTACTTCTGTGGAACAGGACAGTTGCAGGCTGGACAATTTCATGCTCCTAGTCACCCTGGTGTGCTAAAAAAAAACGTAAATATGAATTGGAATATACTTCAAAGATATTTTACTCATAAGAATTTCTAGGGGTGCCAATAATTGTGGCCAACATGCATTGGAGAAAACCATTTATTTCATAATGAGATTTTCCCCCCACTTTCAATTGTTTTACTTCAATGAAAGGTTAGAATTTTCTGAATGAAAGATCAAAAGGATAAACAATGCAGATTTATTTTCACAGCTGCCTTTGCTCATATTTACCAAGGGTGCCAATATTAGTAGAGGGCACTGTATGTGTGTGTATAAAGAGTGAAGATGTCAATTTTCCCAGGCCGGACATCACTTTTGGCCACTACTGTACCTGTGGCTGCACATTAAATTAATTCCATATTAATAAGCAAAGTTGCTACAAACAATAACTATAAAAATATTACTTGGCAGAAAATTTGTTTAATGTTAGAACCAAAAGGTTTTATTGTGGGTTATGGATTCCATTTCATCTCATTCCTAAGAACACTCCTTAATCATAGTAAAATCACTTTTACACACAACCTACTGTGGCTTATTGCCTACTACTTAACAGGGACAATTTGCTTTAGATTTGGTTTGGGTCAGCCAGCATATAAGATATAAGAAGACTGCAACGGATTTTTAGAACAGCTGAAAGGATAATTGGTGTGCACCTGCCCAACCTTCAGGACTTGTACAACTCTAGAGTAAAGAAAAGGGCAGGTAACATCATCACAGACCCGTCTCACCCCCGCCAAAACCTGTTTGCACTTCTGCACTCAGGTAGACGTTACAGATCTCTGTCCACTAGAACATCTAGGCCCCATGCTATCTCCAGGTTAAACAGATAACACAGCACTCAGTACTTGAGAGAGAGGCAAATATTAGATATTATGTAAATACATAAGCAGATTTTATTTATACAGCTGTACATACAGTACACAATGCACAAATCTGTAATTAAGTCTTCTGTTCCAGATGTATATCACATTATTACTATCATTGTTTATTTTTTCCTTAGCCTTATTTCAGTGTTCTTTCTGTTCTCGTGTCATGCATGTATGTATCAAGAGCTCCT
The DNA here is from genome assembly GCF_019924925.1 of Ctenopharyngodon idella. NCBI lineage: Eukaryota > Metazoa > Chordata > Actinopteri > Cypriniformes > Xenocyprididae > Ctenopharyngodon > Ctenopharyngodon idella. The sequence continues at coordinate 11,018,457 of NC_067234.1, forward strand.
GAAAAACCACAATAAATTCCTTGTTTGCACACACTTGGTGAAAAAAGCTCATTCTGATTCTGAGATTATAAGGATCACAGACAAGAAAGGCATAGGATCTTTTGACTAAATATTTACTCAGATATTCCCACTTGTTTCTTGAAAAAAAGCCTCAAAACTTTCTGCCGAATTGTTGTCAGATTTAGTCCATAAATAAAGGGGTTCAAAATGGGTGGTATAAGTAGGAATTCCATGGCCATGAAATTACGCACACCTTGAGGCACATTCTTTGAGCCATAACGACTGTACAGTACATCAAAAAACAATGCAATAGCCACATTGAACAATGAAAGCAGATGTGGCACACATGTTTGCATGAATTTGCGCCTGACCTCTATTGACTTTAGGCACTTTCTAATCAACTGAATATATGAGCAAAATATTAATACACCATGTCCAAAGCATACAAAAACAACAATGTACCCAAACACATTATTTACAGTGGTAGAAAAACACGACAGTTTTGCAACTGCCCAAATCTCACAATATAACTTTTCAATGGTAGAGCCACATAAAGTGAGTCTAGTTGTTAATACAATTAAAACAAACATACAAAAAAATGGAGTCAGCCAGCAGAAAAGGATACATTCAAGAACCCTCTGATTGGTCATTATTGAATGATACTCCAGTGGTCTACATATTGCCACATATCTGTCATATGCCATCACTGTTAGTGTTGACACTTCACACAAGGCAAATGAATAAATGACAAATATCTGAATCATACATCCAACATAAGAAATAATGTGATCCTCTACTAACAAATCATACATGAATTTAGGGTAGAATCCAGCAGTGCCGTAAAGTGCATTTATGCACAAATTACATATAAAGACATACATTGGCTCATGAAGCATCTTTTGTGAGATTATAGTGAAAATAACAACTACATTGCACAACACCATTAGGGGATAAAACAGTGCAGTGAGGGAAAAAAACACAAATCTGTTTTCCAGTGTTTCATTTAGTCCAGAGAGTGTAAATATTAAGACACTGGACTCATTCTCCAGCGGTGACTGCATCTGGAATGATATGCAATTATTATGCAGTAGTTTATTATTATTATTATTATTATTATATAAAAGCTGTATTCATTTAAACTGTCATGAATTCTGAAAATGAGAAAACCCACCACATAACTTATAATATTATCCAAGTATGTTATACATTTTTACGTGAGGTTTGCTCAGCTGCACAAAGCAAATATCCTCTAACGGCAGCATGCACTGTTTTTGTTGAGAATTCACAGTTGAAATCTTACCATGTTCTCCGTTTCTATGTTTCCCATTGTGTTCCCTAAACATTTGATTTGGTTTGCTATATATATGGACACTGGTCTCATGCTAATTGCTTTGACAACAAACATTAAAAACAGTTTTAACAAACTCTCTAAAGGCTGCTTTTCTCTTATGTTAAAATTATGTCCATCTCTGCTTATAGATAGAACTGCATGTAGCATTTGTCCATTTAAAGTTTTCAACAATTTTCTTGCTAATATATTAGGCCGCACATTAACTGATACATAAATGCAGTATAAATTTTGTTATAATACAATTATATACATATTAAGTTCTTATGTATTAAGTTCTTATTATTACTTTTGAGCTGTAAGCAAGCATTTCCTTACCAAAGTGACTACAGTGCACAAATCAAGTTACTTGGGCTGGGACAATACATCGATTCACGATACAAAGAATCTGGGTCGATTCTGATATTTTAATTTTGCATCATAAAAGCATTCTGAACCAAGGTGCAAGTATATTTAACCACTCACATGATTAACTACATGAAAACAGTGGTAAATTATGCGTTTTTTTTTTTTTTTTTTTTTTTTGTTTGTTTGTTTGTTTTTTTTTGCACAAAGCACTCACGTCACTTCATAAAATTGAGACTAAGCCACGGGAGTCACATGGAGTACTTTAATGATCCTATTTCTACCTTTCTGGACCTTGCAGTGGTAGTTGCGTTGGATCTCTATGGAGGGAAACTTCTCAGACTTTATCAAAAAGATCTTAATGTGTGTTCCGAAGATGAACAAAGGTCTTACGGATGTAGAACTACATGAGGGTGAGTAATCAATGACAGAATTTTCATTTTTGGGTGAACTAACCCTTTACTAGCAACATACATTACAGCTGCTGATTAAAAAAAAAAAAAAAAAAATACACAAATAACAACATGGGATACAGTTGCTTCATAACTTACAAAAACGCAGAACTTGATTTCACCAAGTGAGTCTTTGTTGATCCTGGGACAACATTCCAATCAACGAATCAGATTTGTGGACAAATTTACAGTTTATGTCAAGTTTATGCTTACAACCAAGGTTAGGTGCTTCTACATCAGTGTTATTCACCTTTCATTTCCCTCTGATTTTAGGGATAACTTATGGGTAGGGGTAGGTTTAGGGGTAGGGATATGGTTAGGATTAAATTTTCAGACAGGAATGTTGTTCCAGGATCAACAAAATATGTTGACCCTAACTTAAAATCAGGATGTGCTACAAAAACATTTTGGATTTACCTAGATTTATGCAGAAATTCATGATCAATTTGACGCTTAACTAGGTCACAACAATAGACAAACACAATTTTCATAAAGGTATAGTCCAATAGTATTTTTTAAAAGTCAACTTTATTTAGCGATTTTCACAATACAGATTTTTTTTTTCAAAGCAGCTTTACAGTGATAAACAGGAAAACAGATGCAAACAGAATTTAATTCTGTTGTAAAGCAGCTTTAAAGAAGACAATAGTGCTGTTATTCACTTTGAGTCAGTTCAATGTTGATTCAGTTCAGTTCAATACCAGTGCTGATGTTGCAAATTATGAAACAAAGTTGAATCAGCTATAAAGCAGTTCTACAGTTCTTCAGCTGTATGACACTATTGTGTTCTTTAAAGCGGTTTTACGACAGAATTAAATTCTGTTTGCATCAATTAAAATGTTTTCCTGTTTCCAGTCAAGACTTAGAGAAACTTGTTCATGCTTTCATCACCAGCAGGGTGGATTATTGTAATGGACTCCTCACTGGCCTTCCCAAAAAGACCATAAAACAGCTGCAGCTCATACAGAACACTGCTGCCAGGATTCTGAGCAGAACCTGAAAATATGAACATATCATATGAACATAAACTGTCCTTGCACTGGCTTCCAGTTGCATTTTGAATTGATTTTAAAGTACTGTTACTTGTTTATAAATCACTCAATGGCCTAGGACCTCAATACATTGCAGATATGCTCACTGAATATAAACCTCACTAACAGATCAGTAAGATCATCAGGATTAGGTCACTTAGGGTTCATTCAAAACAAGGAGAGTCTGCTTTTAGCTGTTATGCAAGCCGCAGCTGGAACCAGCTTCCTGAAGAGATCAGATGTGCTCCAACAGTAGTCACATTCAAATCCAGACTTCTGTTTAACCGTTAATTTACTGAATGAGCACTGTGCTATGTCTGCACTGATTGCACTTTTTTATATGTATCACCTCTTTATTCTTTTAATTATTTTTATTTTTTATTTTATTTTTAATGCATTTTATATCAATCTCTTATGCATCCTCTTTTTATTTCTGACTATTTTAATGCATTTTAAATCTTGCTGTCTGGTTGGAAGAGCTGGGAGAATTAGGAAGTAAGCCTTTGTTATCCCTGGATAGAGCTCTGGACAGAGTTAGTCCAGGAAGATTTGTCTATAAGGGTACTGTTTAAACACACAGCTACCAGACAAATATAAATATTCTTACAGTTATCCCTCTAGCACGAGAAAGATCCATTTAGATCCGCTCTGATGGACAACAAAGTTGAGTTAGCCCTGGTGGTTCCAGGAAGATTTGTCTTCAAGGGTACTGTTTAAACACACAGCTACCTGACAAATATTCTGACTGACTCTTCCATCCAGATCCAGGGGTATTCTGTGCTTTTATTCTTATTTTTATTTATTATGCATTCTATTTTTATTCTTATGTATTTGTTTCCTTTTTATGCAAAGCAATTTGAATTACCATTGTGTATAAAATGTGCTATATAAATAAACCTACCTTGCCAAAGGGCCTTACAGATGACAATACTGCTTTAATCCAGCTCAATTCAGTTCAAGTGTTATTCTCATCCAATAGTGTCAGTGCAGTCAAATCAGTAATATCACTGAATATTAAATACCCCCAACTAAGCAAACCAAAGGCTGAGAGTGGCAAGGAACCCAAACTCCATCAGGTGACAGAAATTGAGAAAAAAACCTTGGGAGGCCAGTTCTCCTCTGCAGAGGAGTAAACAAACTCTAAGATGCAGTTAGTAAAACATATACATATACATACATATATATATACACACACACACACACACACACACACACATATATATATATATAGTACTACACAAACATCTTAATTGCAATTTCTTTGAAATATTGACAAAGCTAACTCAAATTTGATTGCATAAATATCATTCATCTTAAATATCTTGCAAATAGCTGCTATAGCTATAGCTAACAATAGCTCACTTGCATCTTATATTATAATGTAACTAGCAAAGAGACCATCACTACATTTGCATGTCCTCAACATGCCATATTCATAGTCTTCAAATTTTGGTAACTTTTAAAACTGTAACATAACAGAAACGCCTTTGAATCCCAACATAATGTCTCGGTTACAAAGGTAACCCTCGTTCCCTGAAGGAGGGAACGGAGACGTACGTCGAACATGACCGGCTGAATGGGAACAGGAGATTACACGCTAACACATCTCTCTCTCTATTAATTAAAAAAAAAAAAAAAAAAAAACTAGAACTCTGCTGCACTCATTTAGTTTAAGTTCAGCTTAATAATATAGGCCTGGTTTCAGAGACAGGGCTTAGATTAAGCCAAGAGTAGGCCTTAGATAAATTAGGTAATTTAAGTAGCTTTTATAAATTTGCCTTAGAAAAAAAAAAAAATCTACTTCTACTAGCCAAAACAAAAATATCAGAAATAAACCTAAATCATAATTCAGAATCATTGTATTGCCTTTAGCTTCACAACAGTCAATCACTGCTTGCAGATACCATTCAAATAAAATGGAAATAAAAACAAAATTTTCTGTGACTTCTCTAATGATTGCCATGAGGTGGCAGTCCAAAACAGTGAATCTAATCACAATACAGGCTGTAGCAATCCCATATTCAAACAAACTCATAAACACATCAAATTGCATAAATAAGCATCACAAACATTACGTTACACAACAAACACTCATTGATACATTAATTTCGTTAATCAATCAACATACCTCGCTACGCTCTCCAAGGAGTACAAACCAAATATGATAATCCTTCGTCAACATCAAACGTGTGTCCAGTTCAATTCAAATGATGCAAAGTATAGAATCCACATTAAAACAGTATAGGCTCAAACAAACAATCAGCGTCTAACATGCATGTCCACCCGCCATCTTATTATGCTTACTAGACACTGTGGTGTCTGAGAAGGACAATTTCAGCACAAATGTTAGCAAGTTTCCGGTTACAATTTACACACGCACGCACAAGGTACAGCAAAAGACATTCAGATACAAAGTTCATCATATTACTAATAAATTACACATCTTCAATATTTCATAACCTAATCCATACTTGCAATTTACATTAGAAACATAAATACAGAATTTTTAAATGGTCCCTTACACAGGCAGAATTCACTTCAAGTATGAACAAAGTTGCGGAAATGAGTCTGAATTATGGTATTATGGTATTTGAAAAAACAGAGCAAATGGAAAGAGAAAGCATGTATATGATGAAGCATATTTACTCAATCCACAAAAACAAACCTGTTACTGAAAAATGCACAATACACAATCTACTAGGGGGAAGTCATGATTTTGAACAGCCAGAGTCGTAGTTGAGTGCCGCTGGTGTGCGTGATCAAAGAAAACAATGTGCTCGAATTGATGAATCATAACCCACCAAATTGGCTAGTGTGTTGATATGCTTTACTGGCCACAGTGGATTTTAACCCGCATTTGGTGGGTTGGCGGGTGTTAATTTCAAACCCTGCTTGTGTGCATCTTGAGACAAAACAATGGCACTGACATATTTTAAGATATGTCAGTGCAAGTTGCTTTCAGGTAAAATTGCTTAAGCATGCATAGTAGTTCACACATAAAGATTGGTGAGCGCCGATCACCCGCTGATTATTATGTGCAAACTATTCAACGACACATCAAAGAGGCTCGCTGACATGTCGCCGACACCTCTCTGATGCCAGACAAATATCTAGCATGCTAAATATCTGGAGCTGTCAGCGGACTCGACATCCTGTGGTGTCACATGTTGCAACGAGCTACAGCCAATGAAATATACACTGATGTCTATGGAAGCAGCAATAACAATCCATTCAAATATATTTTGCTGATGTTTATTCATATCAGATACACATTGTGTAAAACTATAAAGCTGACTCCTCTTCTCCCGGTTCTCCGGCCACATATATTTCGGTACAAATCACGTGCCCATCTCGCGTTATAGATTAAGATCACGATCATGATATAGGTTTTTAAATGACAAAACACTCACTTGCACATATTTGAGAATCTGAATATCAGATAGTTGATGACATGGTGAGAAAAGCGATACATCTATCATACAGTGTGGCCGTGGGGTGTCACGTGTGTTGGAAACAATAAAGGGAAACCTTCTAACAGTCGCCTTAACTCTGGGAGATCAGCCAGAATATTTTAAACTTATGTGTGAAAGGGTTCATTTTATTTTTATTAAATTTAATTCAAATTTTAAACTAATGTCTTCCCAACATCCATTTTCAAATAATGTCGTTGGGTGACAGAGTTGTTTTCAGCTCGTGTAGTGTGTAACCCCCTGTTGCGGATCATTTACGTACTGTCACGTAGTGTGAACACCACAACGACTTCAAGCCTCCACAGCAAGTCATGTAGTCTGAACAGCACAACAATCTGCCAACGTCTAAAGTCCTGTAATGTGAATTTGGCATAAGTTGGCCTAGTTTCCATGTCTGTGCCTGTTTCATTCTGTTAATCTGTTGTTAATGAACACATTAGTCCCCTCGTTTAGTCTGGTGTTTTATACTCCCTGTGTTTTCCAGTTCTTTGTCTGATCTCGTTTATGTTGGTGGTTGTGAAGTCTCTTACCTGAGTTTCTCCTGTTTGTCCCATGAGTTTTTGAATTAAAGACTATTTGTATTATATTCTCTTGCGTTGTGTGTTTAATTCTACATAGCCACCCATGACAAAGCCATTCAGGGCTTTAACCAGCAAGATTTTGTATGTGATGCTTAATAGGCAGCCAATGCAGTGTTGACAGAACTGGGCTAATATGGTTCTTGTAATAACTCTACCTGCTGAATTTTGGACCTTACTGGATTTTGTGTAATAAACTTGCAGGGCAACCTCCTAGTAATGCATTACAATAGTCTAGCCTTGATGTCAAGAATGCATGAATTATTATATATATATATTTTTTTGCATTTGACAATTAAATATTTCAAGAAAAAAAGTCAGGAGTCTTTCTGTATCTGCATCAGCAAATTATTTGCATAAATTTTAAGCAAGCAAGTTTAAGTTTGCTTGTTTCTTATTTACTTATTTATTAATTTACTTACGAGAAAAAAACATGAAATGTGAATGATTGTCCATCATTTTTTTAAAGAAAAATGCCACGTCACAATATTTAAAATATTTCCATTTTAAACCATGAAGGCAAACCAGTGGATATCACACAAGCAATGTGCAAACTTTGCACAGGAGTTATGCAGGTGAAGAAGTCTCAAACACCAGTCAGTTATTCACTACAGAAACTGAAAGTAAAAACTGACCAAGCTTTCAGCATCTGGCACTGCATTAACAGCGCATATTTTCTTGGTGTCACACCCTCACACCACATGGACTCTTGTTTCTGTCAGTACCGCTTTCCCTTAGTTTGTTGTCATGAATGCCTGTCTGCTACAGCACTGTGAAGGGCTAAACGGCATCCTCCAGACAAGGCATCAAAGCAATTAAAGTCCCCCTGTAGTAAATAGTTTTATCCCTTAAAGGAACACTCCACTTTTTTTGAAAGTAGGCTCATTTTCCAACTCCCCTAGAGTTGGAAAATGAGTTTTTACCGTTTTCGAATCCATTCAGCCGATCTCCGGGCCTGGCGGTACCACTTTTAGCATAGCTTAGCATAGTTCATTGTATCTGATTAGACCGTTAGCATCTCGCACAAAAATTTCGATATTTTTTTTTTCGATATTGTGCAGCGTCTCTCACAACTATCTCCATGGTTGCAAGGCACGCTCCCTGTGCAAGCAGGGGGTCACAGGCACTTTGTAATATAATTGCGCCTGCTGCAGCAAAGTTCCTTGATTATTACGCCAGAATGAGAATATAGTTCCTAGCCATATCGGCCTAGAAAATCACATCTTTTCATTTTCCGTCGGTCTTAGTACACAATGTAACTACAGAAGAGTCGAGTTTTAAATAGGAAAAATATTGAAACTTTTTGGTCATTTTTGAGCGAGATGCTAATGGTCTAATCAGATCCAATGAACTATGGTAAGCTATGCTAAAAGTGCTACCGCCAGACCCGGAGATCGGCTGAATGGATTCGAAAACAGTAAAACTCAACTGTTTATCTCTGTAGGGGAGTTGGAAAATGAGCCTATTTTCAAAAAAAGTGGAGTGTTCCTTTAAAACTCATCTTTGATCACGAAAATTACATATTTAAACTTTTTTTTCTCTGTATTTTTTTTTAAATGCATGCCTCAAAATACCTTGAATGTAACTCTTGCTTCATGTAGTATACGTGGAACCATGAATATGCAAATTAGCCACGCCTCCACTCACTCACACCACATCAGAGATTTACTTGGCCAACTTTAGTAAACACTGCATAATGACACATGAAAATACTGGTTTAATTCAGCAATATATGTTTGAACCAGAGGAAAAGCAAATTATACAGTCTCATCCACAAGTCAGTGTATCAGAATGGTAATGTGTTTTGTGTAACGCTCCCTACAACATCAGACACAAGCAATAATTAATTACCTTTATCTTCATTTTGTTTTTTGTATTGGTGGTGTAAAAGAATAATGGCACTCTTAGTGCATGTTTAATCATATGTTTTATTTAATGATTTGTTAGTGCATCATCGTGTCATGACTTTGAGGGGCACATCATTACTAACTCATGATTAGCTACCCATACACTAACATCAGCTCATGCCTTGTTAATGCATTATTTTGTCATGACTTTTCTTAAAGGGGCCCAATCATAATTAATTCACTTTTAAATACTTGACAAATACATCTGATTTATCATAAACTTGCTGTCAAATACACATGTACTAACACAATTAGTATTCAGGCCAGTTAAAAGATGTTGTGTGGCTTTTCAAGAAGTCAGAGAATGGAGGTACAGTATCATCACGGCCTGCGTCTGGATGGAGAGTGAACTCTACTGATACCCAGCAAACTCTCTGACCATGATTCCAGTTTGGCCGTTTCTTTGGAAACTGTTCCACAAATGTTCTTTGTGGGGTTTGAATTTTTATTCCTTATTTAGTAGTAGTAGGGTGAGTTTGAAGGGAAATAGAACACCACAAAACAGATAAATACCTTTTAAGGTCAGTTATTATTTTATTTAGTATTCTCTACATTTGATGAGGAGGATCAACTAATCCTGTGCCATCTAGTAATGTTTATGACAAAACTGCAGTCAAAAGTTCAAACTATGATAATATTAAATTATTTAAATTTGTTTCAAAGTCAGAGTACTTCTTATTCCTTCTTAAAGAGACTGATTGATTTGGTTTAGTCATAAATTGTAATTAATGCATGAACTATCAAACGTACTAACATGTAATTAAGGCTGCTGTTATTCATGCATGAATCCATAACGACTCCAACTGTAGTTAAGGATAGCTCTTCATCAGTCCATGATTAGTTCATGCCTTCAATAATCATTAGTTCATGTTGAATTAAGTATTAATTCAGGTATTGATTATTCATGTACCCTATTTATTATACTAGATAAATCATTTACCTGGATCCATTTATAAGACAGATAATTGTTTTACGAATATTGGGCAAGTTTACAGCATAAACAAGAGGGTTCAGGATGGGTGGTATAACAAGAAATTGAAGTGAAAGTAAAACTGACAGCCATATAGGAAGTTGTAAAGTCACAACCCGACTCAAAGTGACCTCAGAAATAATGGCAATTGAAAAATTCAAAAGGATCACAATGTGTGGAATACAAGTTTGATACGCTTTGCTCTTGAACTGTGCTGAGCTTCTTCGACAAATGATAAGAATTTTTACATAAGAATATAATATAAAACTTAATGGGATGATTACAGTTGTGATCAATATAAAAAAGCCCAAGACATTATTAACAGCAGTGTTTGCACAAGACAGTTTAACCATTTCAAAGTTGTGGCAGTACACCTTAAACAATTTGTTACCACACAATGTCAGTCTGGAAGTCAAAATAGCAGAAGTACCAAGAGAAATCATTGGATAAGTTAAGTTTATAAATATTAAAACAGTTAGATATCTTGGTGTAATTATGTTGTAATACTGCAAAGGTTTACTTATCGCAACAAATCTGTCAAATGCCATTAACATTAATATTGTATTTTCATTTGCTGCATACGTGAAAATGACATAAGACTGTAAGACACATGCTTCACGAGAGATTGAGTGTGTATCAGAAAGCAAGTCTGTCAGTACTCTTGGGAAAAAGCCAGCTGTTCCAAACACAGAGTTGACAGACAAACATGAAATCAGAATGTACATGGGCTGGTGTAAAGTCCTTTCCAGAAATATTGCAAGCACAATAATGGCATTAAATAGTGTGATAGCACAGTATAGAATAAATCCTAAACTGAAGAAAGCATATCTTATGTACCCAAGATTTTCAAATAACATGAAGTAAAAATATGTTCCATTTTCCATTTTCTGATAAGCAAAGATAGCCTTCAATGACCTGAGTTAAGACAACAGACATAGATCTTATGATTTATGCACATTTTAAACATGAGCAATATGTTATCAACTTTTGTTTTTGTCTATTCTACATATATACAGGTCGGATTTAGTAAGGTTCAATTTATTAGCTCATGATACCTTACCTTCTTCACGGTTACTGTGTGATATATTATCAGTTTAACAGTGTGCACGCAAAGTGTCGACAACTTTAAAATTAATTTTTCAATCAATATCAGGCAAAAATAAAATCAGTATCCTAAAAAGACATTGCACAATTTAAATACCTTCTCTAATACACCTTGAAACGACCACCAATGCTTCCTCTTTAATGTGCTAGAAGAACTGTGGGTTACCAGTACAGGTTAATTTTTTTATACATCTAACATGTCTCCGGAGCCTCCACTGATAGGCTTCTTTTGCATAGAAGCTTCCCTAGAAACTTATTAATTAATTAAATAAAAAATCATGGCAGACTTAAAATAGGCAGTTAAATTAGCTTATGCAACAGAACATACTGTAACAGCAAAGGAAAGCATGAATAATTTTATCACATTGGTAATTGGAATTCAGAAAATGTTTTTACTACAGCTTTTACATTTTTGCTTATAACACTGTTGACATGTCTCGATCATGAGTGGTAGCTCTGCTCAGGGTCTGTGGCAGGACCATCATCTCACTTGGCACATAAATCGCTTGGAGATGCTGGCAGTGTTTCACGCTCTGAAACACTTCCTCCCAGACCTCAGAGTCCATCATGGACTTGTTCATTCCGACAACACATCGGTGGTCTCATATATAAATCATCAGGGGGGTCTGAGGTTGCGCCCATTATACAAACTGGCTCATCAGATTTTCCTGTGGGCCCAAGGGAGACTGCCTTCTATCAGGGCATTTTACATCCCAGGGTACCTGAATCAAGGAGCAGACATCCTGTCGAGACAGGGGCCGAGGCCCAAGGAATGGAGACTTCACCCCGAGGTGGTGGAGCTCCTATGGGAGAACTTCAGTCGAGCCGAAGTGGACCTGTTCGCATCTCGAGAGACGACTCAGTGTCTACTATTGTTCTCAATGTCAAACCCAGCACTGTTTGGGCTGGACACCATGGTGCAGGCGTGGCCGAGGCTACATCTGTATGCATTTCCCCAATTGCTCTGCTTCCAGGAGTTCTGGAGCGAATTCGCCGGGATGGAGTCTATCTATTGCTAGTAGCCCCATTCTAGCCGGCCCGAGTATGGATCTCAGATCAAATGTCCGTTCTAGACGGTTCTCCTCTGGACATTCCCATCAGGAGGGACCTTCTTTCTCAGGCGAACGGGTCAATCCTTCACCGCCACCCAGAGTTCTGGAAACTGTGGGCCTGGCCTCTGAGGGGGCCCAGCTCATAAGTTCAGGTCTCTCACATGAGGTTGTTGAGACCATCCTCCACTCCAGAGCTTCTTCCACAAGGAAACTTTATGCCCTAAAGTGGAGATTATTCACTTCATGGTGTGGAAATCACCAGTGGGACCCAGTTAACTGCCCGGTGGGTGCAGTGCTGGACTTCCTGCAGGAAAGATTTTTTTTCTGCAGGGTTATCCCCCTCCACAATAAAGGTGTATGTGGCGGCCTTAGCTGCTTACCGCACTCCTTTGGGTGGTGTATCTTTGGGGAGACACCCTCTTATTACTTGTTTCTTTCATGGCACTTTGAGACTTAGACCTGCAGTCTGCATGAGGGTGCCGGCCTGGGATATGGCCATTGTTTTGCAAGGCCTCTCTGTGGCTCCCTCATGCCTGGAATTTGCTCCTGGTATGGTAAATCCTTTTTTTCACCCTAGGCCGGGTTATATTCCAAAGGTTCCTACTAATACTGTAAGACCTATCGTACTGCAGGCCTTCTGTCCTCCTCCCTACCAGATGTCAGACCAGGATAAACTGAATATGCTCTGCCCTGTGAGGGCTTTAGATGCGTATGTCCACAGAGCTGCCCTGTGGAGAAAATCAGAACAACTGTTCATTTGTTTCAGGCCACCTAGGAAAGGTTACCTTGCATCTAAGCAGAGGATGAGCAAGTGGGTGGTTGAGGCCATTTCACTTGCTTATGAGTTGGCTGGTCAGCCTTCACCTTTGGCTGTACGAGCCCACTCGACTAGGAGTATGGCCGCTTCTAAAGCGCTACTGTCAAGAGTTTCTCTCCAGAATGTTTGTGATGCAGTAGGCTGGTCTTCACCGCATACATTTGTGAGGTTCTATAAACTTAACCTCGGCAACACTCCAGGGGCGCAGGTGTTATGTGTTGTTAAAATCATAAAACAATGGTATATAATGGTATACAATGGTTTTTGCCTGTGTCGTGATCTTCAGTTAAAGTCTGGATACTGTCCAAGAGCTATGGAAACTTTTCATTTGGGCAACAAATTTAATTTAAGAGCTTTATAGCCTGGATCCCATGAATTGTGGATTTAATTGAACTAAATTATTAACAGCCTGCAATATAATGCAAAATGAATATTGTTTAACACATTCACTCATTTTGTCTCTCTTAATTCTCTTAAATTCAAAGGCCATAACCCCAGCAAAACATTAATGTGGTGGGCTGATTTTTTTTTCCCCAGTCCAGCTCTGATGATTCCCAAGAAAGAAGACTTTCTAATGGTGAAACTATTTAAAGTAAACTCATTAAGGCAGTTGTATGCTCAAAAGTTGTTGCTCTTTCTGGAAAGCTTAATCTGTTGTAAGCTGGGATATTTATATTTATATTGGCCTTCTTAATATTAAAATGGAATATACTCATTGTATCTCTGTGTGTTGAAGAATTTATTTTTTTTAATAAATGACCAATTGTTATTATTAATTTATATATTTATTTATTTATTTTGTTATTTATTTTTGTGGTAGAAAATATTGTGGCACGAAGATGCTACTATGAAGGGGGCCCTGGGTTTGCTATAGCCCCAGGGCCCTACATGTTCTTAATTCGGGCCTGGTTATATTTTAAGCTTTTATGAGCTGGATCATAGTTTCTGTAAAAAGCTGATGAAGAGTTTATTAACTTAATCTATATCTTCAGGACATGTAAAATATCCACATTTGCACACTAGTGTCTGTATTGGGTGCTTTAGTTGCAAAACTTAAATGAAAGAAACGTATCCAAGATGATGATGATGATGATAATAATGATTTAAACCAATATGTTCTATCATTACAGGTGGGAGAGAAATGCTGAATTTCTTTATTCATTTCTAACAGTGCTTGTTGCAAACAGCACCATAGACATAGAGAGCTTAAGAAAGCATTGTATAATTTAAAGGGGAGTCCCATGTGTCAATTTGTAACAAAAAAAAATAAGTAGCTTGATTCATCTTTGTGCTCATTTCTTGTTTCCGTCCAGAATGCAGGGAGACACACTAACCTTAGCACATATAGGGGACAGTCAGTTTCACAATATTGGATGTAAAGTGAATATAATAAAGAAATACTTGGTTAAAATATACACACACACACACATAGACACACATGTTTGGTTTTCATGTTTTGTGGGGACATTCCATAGAAAAAACGATTTTATATTGTACAAACTGTATATTCTATCTCCTAATGCTAACCCTACCCCTAATCCTACCCCTCACAGAAAATGTAGGAGCATAACACAAAGCAGTCTTTATTAAATCCACAATGGATAAACACAGGGAAATTGTAGGAGAACTCAGAATACTACCAGAACAAGTTAATGAGACAGGACAATGAGGAAACACAGGGCTTATAAATGCAGGGAGTTAATTTAACACAAAACACCTGCAGAGAATGATTAACTGATTTGTGATCTAGGTCTAGGAGACAAACTGGAACTCAGGCAGACACAAAGAGAAAAACAGAACATACATGTGACACTACCTGAAGGGGTTTATAAGACAAATAATTTTTTTGCGAATATCAGGCAGGTTTAAAGCATAAACAAGGGGGTTCAGGATGGGTGGTATAATAAGAAACTCAAGTGAAAGAAAAACTGACAGCCCTGTAGGAAGTTCTAAATTTACAATTCGACTCAAAGTGATATCAGAAATAACAGCAATTGAGAAATTCAAAAGGACCACTATGTGTGGAATACAAGTTTGAAACGCTTTACTCTTGAACTGTGGTGAGCTTTTTTGACAAATGATAAGAATTTTTACATAAGAATATAATATTAAACTTAAAGGTATTATAGGAGTTGTGATTAATATAAACAAGCCCAAAACATTATTAATTATTGTGTTTTCGCAAGAAAGCTTGACTACTTCATAGTTGTGGCAGTACACCTTAAATAATTTGTTACCACACATTTTCAATTTTGTAGTTAAAAAACCAGTAAAACTAAGTAAAATCATTGGATAAGCCAGGTTTACAACTACTGAAACAGTCAAAAACCTTGGTGTAATTATGTTGTGGTATCGTAAGGGTTTACAGATTGCAACAAATCTGTCAAATGCCATTATCATTAATATTATATATTCATTTGCGGCATACATGAAAATGACAATACACTGTAAGACACATGCTTCAAGAGAGATTGAGTGTGTATCAGATAGCAAGTCTGTCAGTACTCTTGGGAAAAAGCCAGCTGTTCCAAACAAAGAGTTGACAGACAAACACAAAATAAGAATGTACATGGGCTGGTGTAAAGTTCTTTCCAGAAATATTGCAAGCATAATAAGGACATTAAATAATATGATAGCACAGTACAGAATAAATCCTAAACTGAAGAAAGCATATCTTATGTACCCAAGATTTTCAAACAACATGAAGTAAAAATATGTCCCATTTTCCATTTTGCATTAGGCAGAGTTCCTTTATTGACCTGCAGAAGAAAGTACACAAAGTTTCTATCATTTTTAAACATCTTTAGCACTTTGCATTATTAACTTGAGATCATTAAGGTTAAATTTAATATTAGTTAATGCTTTAGTTATAACAATGAATATTAATTTCTGAATATTCTATTTCTACATGAAGTAGCATTAGTTGATGAATTATGAACAAACATGGATTATCAATGAACAGTAGTATATTATAAATAAATTCACAAAAATTTAGATTAATATTTGTTGTAAAGAATTGTGTATGCATAATCTTCAGGTTTATTTGGTTTAACAAAATACTTGTGAGATGTCACATCAGGCAAATATTTCTATACCTTAAAACACACATTACATAATTGAAATACCTTCTGTGATGCACCGTAAAATGACCATTGTTGCTCATTTAATGTGCGAGAGAAATCACTATACGTATTTTAGAAGAACTGTGGGTCATCATTATGCTAGTGTTCTTATAGCATCTAACATGTCTCAGGAGGCCTCTCTGCTTTTTTGCATAAAGAGCACAATCCCCTTTTAAACTTTTATCTTTTCATTTTTTTTTTTTTTTAGTGCCAATGCCAAATGCATACATTTTGGCAGAAGTATGTATTTTGATTGGAATTTTAATATTTCACCATAATTTCTTTCATAAATCTATTTTACACTATAGGTACACAAAAAGGTTACACGTAGGAGTTTGAAGGCATAAATTTCCTTAATGAAACCCAATAAAACTGCAATTATACTACGCTGTGTCAAGCGCTTTGGGAATGCCTCTGCTTGATTGCGTCGTGAAGCACATGTGAAATCAGTCCAATGGCGTGACGGAACGTCAAAGGCGGGTGACGTCATGACCAGGAAACTAAAGCACACAGAGTTAACTTCTGAAAAGTCGAAGTAAGATGGTCACAGGCATGCTGGGAGTATGGCAACGTGACGCAGTGTCTCGTTCCCTCTCAGGGATCCATGGTTACATATATAATCCGAGACGTTCCCTTTCAAGGGAACTCGTGCTGCATCAAGCACTTTGAGAACGAAATACCCACGCCACCATAAAAACAAGTGCCTGTCTGTGTGAAATCGGATGCGCACACTAAGACATGAGCACTCATGACCCCCGGGGTCAAGGCCAAATCCAGGTTATAAAACCTAACGAAAGTGTGAGGCGAGGACCATCCTGCCGCATCACAGACCTCCTGGAGGGACACTCCAGAAAGCAAAGCCAAAGAGGCAGCCATACTCCGAGTAGAGTAGCCTCAACTATCTACTTGCTTAAGGTATGTTTAGATGCACGGTGCTCTTTACGCGGGGACCCAAAACAGACAAAAAGCTGAGGGCTCAAACGGAGCCAAAAAAAGGGCATCCAAAACTATGGCCAGTCGGAACTCTCTGACGTGCTGCAGGTCTCAGCCTCAATGTACCATGGAGGAAGCGAGTAACCCAGGGGTGTCTTCCCAAAGAAGCACCCTCCAAAGGAGTGTGGTAAGTCGCAATGGCCACCACATAAACATTTAGCGTAGACGGGGATAATCCTGAAGAGAACTTGTCTTGAAGGAACTCCAGAACTGTACCAACCGGGCAGTTAACAGGGTCCAACATACGATCTCTACACCATGACGAAAAACGTTCCATTTCAGGGAATATAGCCTCCTCGTGGAGGGAGCTCTGGACTGGAGTACCTCGATAGGTAGACCCGAATCTATAAGCTGGGCCCCCTCAGAGGCCACGCATACAGTTTCCACAACTCCAGGGTGGGGGTGAAGGATTGAGCCCCCCGCCTGTGAGAGCAGGTCCCTCCTGACTGGAATCTCGAAGGGAGAGTCGTCGAGGAGAGACATCAGGTCCGAAAACCAAACTCGGCCCGGCCAGAACGGGGCTATTAGCAACAACTGGACCCCGTCCTGGCGCACTCTCTCCAAAACTCCTGGAAGCAGAGCAATCGGGGGAAAGGCGTACAGACGCAGCCTCGGCCACGTCTATACCATCGCATCTAAACCCAGGGGGGCTGGATATGTGAGGGAGAAATACAATGGACAGTAAGTCGTCCCTCGAGACGCAAACAGATCCACTTCTGCTTTCCCGAAGCGTTCCCAAAAGAGCTCCACCATCTGCATTTTCCTACATAATGAGAAACGTCTCGGGTTACTTGTGTAACCCTGGTTCCCTGAATAGGGAGCGAGACGCTGCGTCGAGACACATTGGGAACGCTCCTGCGTGATTGCGTCATGAAGCACTTCTGAAATCGACTCAATGGCATGACGGAACGTCAGAGGCGGGTGACGTCACAGACCAGGAAACTATAAAGCATACCCAGAACAAAGAACGCTACCTTCTGATTGGCTGAAGCAATGCGCTCACAGGCACGCAGGGAGTATGGCAAGGCGACGCAGCGTCTCGTTCCCTATTCAGGGAACCAGGGTTACACAAGTATGGTCTCCACAACCTCGGTTGAGAGACTGGATTCTATGAGCCTAGCCCTCTCAGAGGCCAGGCCCACAGTTTCCATGACTCCGGGCGGGGGTGAAGTATCGTGCTGCCTGCTTGAGACAGGAGGTCCTGTCTGACGGGGATCTCCAGAGGAGAGCCGTTGAGAAGAGACACAACCAGACTCGAGCTGGCCAGAACGGGGCTACCAATATGAGACGGACGCTGTCCCGGCGATCCCTCTCCAGAACTCCTAGGAGTAGAGCAATCGGGAGAAATGTGTCCAGACGTAGCCTCGGCCACGTCTGTACCATGGCGTCCAGACCCAGAGGGGCTGGATGAGTGAGAGAGAACCACATTGGCCAATGTGTAGTTTCTTTCGAAGCAAATAGGTCGACTTCTGCTCGACCAAAGTTTTTCCATATGAACTTCACCACCTTGGGGTGGAGTCTCCATTCCCCGGGCCTCGGCCCCTGCCTCGACAGGATGTCTGCCCCCACATTTTGATGCCCCAGGATGTAAGCCACTCTCAGGGAGAGGAGCTTCCCCTGGGCGCACAGTAGGATCCGATGGGCCAAATTGCACAACTGGTGAGACCTCAGACCCCCCGATGGTTGATGTAGGAGACCACCGACATGTTGTCCATGCGGACTAACACATGATGGCTTCTCAGGTCTGGGAGGAAGTACTTGAGAGCTTGAAATACCGCCATCATTTCCAGATGATTTATGTGCCAGCAAAGTAGATGGTCCTTCCAAAGACCCTGAGATGAGCGACCACTCATGACCCCCAACCTGTGAAGGATGCATGCGCCGTTAGCATTATGCGACGACAAGGAACTCCCAACACAGGCCCTTGGGACAGAGGAACCAAGGCTTTTTCCACATGACTAAAGCAGGAAGGCATCGCCGCGTGACTTTGATCATGCGAAACAGATTTCCCCTCAGAGAAAACCCCTTGGTCCTGAGCCACCACTGTAAGGGTCTCATTCGCAGCAGTCCAAAATGCATCATGTTGGATGCAGCTGCCATCAGACCCAACAGTCTCTGAAACTGTTTTACAGTGAGTGACTGGCCTAGTTTCACCCCATTCACGACTGAGAGAATGGAATTCACACGAGCAGGAGATAGATGTGCCTGCATCGTAGTTGAATCCCAGACTATCCCTAGATAGCTGGTAGTTTGAGCTGGAAGAAGCACACTCTTCTTGGCATTGAGTCTCAGCCCTAACTTTCTTATGTGAGACAGAACGACATCTCGATGTTGAACTGCCATGCACTCGGATTGAGCTAAAATCAACCAATCGTTGATGTAATTCAATACGCGAATGCCCTGGAGTCTCAGAGGAGTCAGAGCTGCATCCACGCATTTTGTAAAGGTGTGGGGTGAAAGTGCTAGGCTGAAAGGAAGAACCCAGTATTGATAAACTTCGCCCCTGAAAGCAAATCTGAGGAACTTCCTGTGCTGAGGATGGATGGATACATGAAAGTAAGCGTCTTTCAGATCTATTGTCACAAACCAGTCCTCGGACCTGATCTGTGGGATGATCTGTTTGAGTGTAAGCATCTTGAACTTGAGCTTCTGAACCGAGCGATTTAATAATCGTAAATCTAGAATTAGACGCAACCCTCCATCCTTCTTTGGAACAATGAAGTAATGGCTGTAAAACCCTGACAGCTTGCTGGGAGGAGGAACCCTTTCTATAGCCCCTTTTTGCAAGAGCGTCAGAACTTCCTGTTCCAATACCAGAGACTGCTCAGGGTCCACCACTGTAAGGAGGACCCCGTTGAACTGGGGCGGGCGAGACCTGAACTGAATTCTGTAACCGTTTTCTATTATAAGCAGTACCCATTGAGAAATATTTGGAAGAAGTTTCCATTCTGCCAGAAATTCTACTAAGGGAACCAGTCTCTCGTGACTGGCCCCTGGTGTTTTTTGAGAATTCGACTGAAGCGGCGATCCTCAGAGGGTCGGTGGAGACCGCTGTGCCCTGAAGCACACGAGGTGGCAGGATTTGCAGAACGAGGGGCGGATACCATAGAGTGTGATATAGGACCCTCTTCGGAAGGGGCTGCCCTCAGAGGTCCCGCGCAACTGCCGTCAGGACCTCTTCGAAGCCTTCCTGGCGATAATGACAGTCCTCAGATCTGCCTTATCCCGGGAAGGCTTCGGCTGTGTCACCCGTCCCTGTCCCCAAGCCTTTTGCGGGGGGAGCACGGGTGGCGACACTTTGCTTTTGCTGCGCTCGGTGTGCTGAGGATCTAGTTGACGGCCGAGGCTGCTCCCGCCCAGCAGCCTCGGGGGGTTGAGAGCAGCGGGGAAGAAATCTTTGGAAGGCCGCAGATTGCTTCTTTGTCTCCTGGAACCTCTCGACGACGGATGTAACCGAGTCACCAAAGAGGCCCAGAGGAGACAGCGGCACATCCAGGAGAATGTTCTTGTCTTTGATGTCAGACAAGTTCAACCATAAGTGCCTCTCTGTGGCCACCAGGGCTGCCATAGAGCAGCCGATTGTTTTGGCCGTCTCCTTGGTGGCCCAGAGAGACAAATCAGTAGCCTTTCTTAGCTCCTGGATGGCTTCAAAACTCGCTTCCCCGCTCTCATCAATCTCCCCCAGCAGGTCAGCCTGATAGGCTTGTAAAATCGACATGGTATGTATACATGCCGCGGCCTGACCTGCTGCCGTATAAGCTTTGCCCACCAGCGCAGATGTTGTTCTTAGCGGCTTGGTGGGCAGCGTTGGGGATTTGAGGGACGATGCAGACTCGGGTGAGAAATAGCCCGCAAGCATCTCTTCAACCCGAGGCATCGCCTCATAACCGTATTGTTTCAGCCCCATGATGTTTGAATAAGTTGAAGTTTGGAGGGTGAAAACTCTGTCCTGCACCGGTCTCTTCCACGACCTTGACACCTCGGTGTGGAGGTCGGGAAACAACGGTAATCCCCGATGCTGAGGTTGCAACCTAGAGGGCAGAAAGCGCTCGTCTAGTTTACTTTTCTGACGAATTTCACTTCTTTCAGCTGGCCACTCGATGTTCAGTTTCTCTACTGCCCTGGTCACAACCTCAAGCAGCTCCTCATATGCTGGAGATTGAGATGGCGAGTCCTCATCTCCAGCATCGACACCCACAACATCCAACTCCTCGGAGCTGGATAGTTGAAGCACCGGTGCCTCTCTCCGGGGGGAAGAAACCGCAGCGCGTGCTTCCACCACCAGAGGAGCGACACTGGGTCTGGCAGGTGAGGGCAAAGAAAGGGCTGGGCCCATCTCTAACCTCTCTGTCAGATCCATTTGTGAACCCCACGAATGAAGCCGCCGCTCTGCCTCAGCAGATATGGGATCCAATCCGCGGGAACACTGGCCGAGGCGCCCTCCTTATCATCAAGAGCACCCGGTGAGAACGGAGTGTTCTTAAGGACAGCTTTTCGCAATGCACACAGACAGCTCCCTCGAGAGCTGCCTGGGCATGCTCCACTTCTAAACAAACAACACACATCTTGTGTGTATCCCCACCCGTAATAAAACGAGGGCAGGGATGAACACACTTAATGAACTGCTGTTTGCTCGCCATTATAGTGTCTTTTATATATATATATATATATATATATGTGGTGTAATACTGATACTCTTGGCTTCAAACAAAGAGATTGTTTCTGTATATGTAACTGACAGACAACACCAAATAAGACACATGATAACACAGAGCGCTTGCTAAAGATACAGAAGCTAGCGTTCTTTGTTCTGGGCATGGTTTATAGTTTTCTGGTCTGTGACGTCACCCGCCTCTGACGTTCCGCCACGCCATTGGTTCGATTTCACAAGTGCTTCACGACGCAATCATGCAGGAGCGTGAAAGGGAACAACTTGTTTCTAAGCCGGTAATAAATGCTCTTATCATACCCTAAACACCAAAGAAACATGAAAACTGTGTGACAAATCTTTCGAGATAAACTAAATATGGAAAACAATATGTAAACGATGTGGTAACGCTTTAGATTACAGCCTGGAAAGTACTGCATAATGACAATGAATTTACAGCGTAACTTTCAATAATTATAGTGTAACTATAAAGTAAGTACGTATAAGTATAGGGGAACAATATGTAAAGTCTTGGGAATAAAGGGGTAACAACCAGGAAAATAACAAATTATTTATACTGTAAGTATTTTAGAACTAAGGGGTACTTATACTATTATGATAGACAACAATCTTACGTTTGGGAACAATTTAGCGAGAAAGTGCACTGATTAACACTCTGGAGTCGGGGAAAGCGCCGGCGTGTTTTGCAGGATTTTTTTCACATTGCAGCAAAACAGACTTAAAATACTCCGTCATTTTTTGTCATAGAGACATAAGCAATATATCAATTGAAACTATAGAATGTCTTCTTTTATTTGTGTACACTCAGAGTAAAAACAAAATGTTGTGCTTTTTGCAAAATAAAGAAAACTAACCTGATGCGTAATCTGTCGTCTCCCTTTGAACGAAGTCCAATCTGATAGTTCTCAGAAAATGAAATGTAACTTAGTGAATACTAATGACACAAAAATGAGACTTATGTCTAAAGAAACGTCGAAATGTCAGGTTTAAAATTGTGTAAATCAAATCGAAAACAAAAATTCTCTGTTTATGTAATCTGTATGAAAACAGAGACATGTCAGACGTCCGTGAGTCAGCTCATTATCTGCTAATGCGGCCACGGAGCGAGCGCTATTCAGACGCAAATTCTGAGGCAACACATGTATACATCGTTGCAATCATGTATTCATTATCTTCAAAAGTGTTTATCTGCATGTTGTAGCCATGATTATAGCGATCTCTGGAAGCCTCTGTTAGTTCCTGGAATGTCACATGGTATGCCTGTTCTTCATTAGAGTAATTTGTGGACTAAATGTCCATGGAGCGCCCTCCGGCTGCAAGTGTGAATTGAAAACACAGTATCCAGCGCTCATATGATGACAATAAATATTGAATAAATATTACTCCTCTGTATAGAAAATTTACATAAACATGAGAATCCATCACTATTT
Organism: Ctenopharyngodon idella; assembly: GCF_019924925.1. Lineage (NCBI taxonomy): Eukaryota > Metazoa > Chordata > Actinopteri > Cypriniformes > Xenocyprididae > Ctenopharyngodon > Ctenopharyngodon idella. Next base: position 11,041,745 of record NC_067234.1, read on the forward strand.
CTCCAAATGTGCATGCTTTTAAGCTAAAAGCCTATATGAAATACCATAGAGGTAACATGAATGTTCAGACGCTTTGCATCACAGAAATACATTATATTTTAAAGTATATTGAAATAGAAAACCATTATTTGGTTTGAGACTTGAGACTTCTTTTAAAAACATTATAATAGTAATGCATCCAATCTTTTGACTGGTACTGTAATTTAAACTATAATAGGCCTATAAAAAATTTTCTTCACATGATGTGCAATAATACATGCATGCATGAGATCACAAAAATCATGTTTTTTTTGTTTTGTTTTTTTTGTCAAGAGTGGACATTATATTAACTTATCAGAGGGTATTTTCACATAGCCTACCTGACTGAAAGGGCTCATTATGCAGGTCATTATGCAGATCTTTTGTCTTCTCAGGTGTGAATCACAGCATTATTCATGAAGATTCACGCCTCCATGCATTCTGTGTTTCTTGACAAAAAGTGTCTTAGAAAATTTAAATCTCCCTATTGTTTTATATGAACAAGTAGGCAGGATAATTTTTACATCATTTTGAAGCAAAAATTCTAGTCTACAACCTCCAATATCCAGAAGTCTTGTAAACACATATGTAATATTTGCTTTTTGGCCTTATTTCAGTGGCTTAAGTTTTTTTGTTTTTCAATAATAAATGTTTTTCCTTCAAAAATACAAACATGTACATACATGTTGCTCACATGTTATGGTAGCCTAGTTCGTGCTGAATACAGTGTAATGACACCTTTTCCATTAATATGTTTATGAACAACTGAAAAAAGCACAAATGCCAGGGCATGTCAAAACTTCTCCAGGGCCCCAAATCAGCCTCAGACTCCAGAGGGTTAAGTTGTTTCAAGGCAAGCAGAAAGAACTATTGCAATCTTTTTTAATACATGGGGAAATATGCTTTTGTTTCATGTAGTTACAGGGTAAGTATGACATTGCGGGCCGTAAATTAAAGTGGTGCTTGTTACACTCTTATTTCATGTAGTTACAGGGTAAGTAATAATAATAAAAAAAAAAAAAAAAACACAAACAATCTGATATCACTGACTCCGAAACATTTATTTGAAAAACAACTTAATTAAAAACTGGTCTACAACACTTATTATTCATTTATTCATTTTTTTTAAATCAACTTTTCATTTCAAATTCTAAAGTCCTGACAGAAAGTAACACATTTTGTCCTTTTTTGGTTGTTGTTGTTTCTCTTGTTTGGCTTCCTCCTCCTCTTGTTTCTCAACTGATGAACCTTAAGAAGGAATTCCATTGCTATTCTGTATTAAAAGAAAATACAGTACACCCAGAAATGTTCTCATGGTTTAGGCTATTCATCTTTTCGCTTCCGACCAACTGTCACCAGCGCCTGCATGAGAGTCTACTTTGCGTTCGATGAAGCATATTATAATGAGCAACGTGAAGCTTTCATGACGTTCTCGCGGGAGATTCATGTGAAACTCGCACGAGAACTGCCGTCTCTGTTATTCTGTCTTGTTTGTTTCTCATTATCATTATCTGTTATTTTCTGTATTTTGTTTTGAGCATTAATAAAAAAAAAAAAAATAAAAAAAAAATAAAATAAAAAAACTGACGGCATCCGACATCCGCGTGACTTTTCGCGTGAGTTTCTCGGCAGGCTTACGTCACGCTTCAAGTTACGTCAAGCATGAACTCTCAACCCTCTCATGCAAGCGCAGGTAACAGTTGGTCGAAAGTTTAAAATTTCAAAATATTTGGCATTTTTCCTACAAATACATATCGTTTCACTTCAGAAGACATTCATTCATCCATGGGGGTCGTATGGATTACTGTTGTTATTGCTGTATGTGCTGTTTGATGCTTCGACTTTTAGGAACACATGAGCTTGCATTATAAAGCGTTCCCAGATACGATTTATTTTTCTAAAAACCTTTGTGTTCATCTTAAGAAGGAAAGTGTCACAGACACGCCAGGCTCCACCATCCACCAATCACAGCGCACTCCATCTCCTGAGTTCTGATCACCGGCACCTGCACCTCATCAGCACCTCATCACCACCAGTATAAAGAGCACTCACACTCACAACCACATTGTCCGGTCTCGTTTGCATCTAAACTTACCTGTATGCTTACCTCAAGGATTCCTACCAAACTACTTACCTGTCTCCAGCATCTCCTGTTCTCCTCGTGTGATCTCCAGTCCGTGTGTGAGTGTTCTCATTGTTCTACGACCATCTTCTCCAACGCCATTCAAGATCTTCACATCTACAACCACAAAAGGACAGTATCACTTATCTTCACTCCAGTTAATCACGTTTACGTTGCCTCATACTCACCTGCACTGCTGTTTAACTCTGCTGGTATCAATAAACATCCCTGTCTGTGATCTCCTGTCTCCGACCCTTCTGTGTTGTAACAGAAAGTCGTATACATCTCAGATGGCATGAGGGTAAAAGATGAGTAAACGGTGAGCACATTTCCGGGTGTACTGTATTTTCTTTTAATACAGAATAGCAAATGATATGGGATTCCCTCTTAAGATTCATCAGTGGAAAGAAAGAAAAAGAAGAAGAGGAACAAGAGGAGGAGGAAGCCAAGCAAGAGAAACGAATAAGAAGTGTTGTAACTTTAAATCTGTTTTGAAATAAGTTGTTTTTCAAATTTTTTTTGAGTGATAACAGATTGTTTGCATTTTTTTTAAGTACTTACCCTGTAACTACATGAAACAAGAGTGTAACAAGCACCACTTTAATTTACGGCCCGCAATGTCATACTTACCCTGTATTAAAAAAGATTGCGATAGTTCTTTCTACTTGCCTTGAAACAACTTAATCAGTTTATGTTCTCACTAAATTGCTCCCAAACATAAGATTGTTGTCTATCGTAATAGTATAAGTACCCCTTAGTTCTAAAATACTTACAGTATAAATAAATTGTTATTTTCCTGGTTGTTACCCCTTTATTCCCAAGACTTTACATATTGTTCCCCTATACTTACTTTATAGGTACACTATAATTATCGAAAGTTATGCTGTAAATTCATTGTAATTACGCAGTACTATCCGGGCTGTAATCTAAAGCGTTACCAACGATGTTTGTGTGGATCTTGCATTAAAATATTAATATGAACAAACTTGGTCATATAATTTTAAGATAGCTAGCATGATGATAATAAACTAAAAAAATGTATATCAAAAATTAAAAACATTAAACACTCACAAAATTAATCACAAGATCCACGTAGGGCCCAAGAATCCGTGCTACGCCCCTGGCAATTTGTACAAGAAAGTCTATTTTGGAAAAGCATTACTGGTTTCAATTCAGTTTCAAGGATCAAATTGATCAAGCCGATGATTGTGAATGGTAAGTTTTTTTTTTTTGTTTTTTTTAAGTTCCCTTTTAGTCGGTCACATTCGACGTTACGTCAGAACAGACTGACGAATTGGGTCTCGCTGCGAGAGCCCAATCACCTTCAAGTGTTAACAAAACAAGCCAATGGTATGCTGAGTACCTTGGTCTGCGATATTTGCATCACGAGCTCCACCCCACAGTGTGGGTATATAAGGAGCAGTGCGAGCAACTCGCATGCAAGCTTTCACTTCGGAGCTGAGCACATCTCTCTGCTTGTTTACGGAGTGTTTGCAATGCGTCTTCAGTTGGTGTTGGTGTGACGGCGTTTTTCCGAGGATCGTCCTGCTTCCTGCTTTTGCTTGGCATTCCCCTTAGCACTTCAGCGCCTCTGAACGAGTGATTTCCTCTCTAAAAGAGCTTACAGGTTGTGTTTGGGTCATTTTAAAGATGTCATACCACCCGTGTGTTTCTGGGTGCGGTCAGTATATGGCCCCTCTTGACGGCCACGATCGCTGTCTCACATGTCTGGGCTTTCAGCACGCTGAGGCAGCGTTTGTGAATGGTTCATGTTCTCACTGTGGGAACATGACCATTAAGATGTTGAGATCGAGACTCGATTACTTGAAACAGTATAGAGTTCTCTCTGCCACACCCCAATCTAGTTCTTCTTCTCGTGAGAGGACTACTTTGGCTGGTGGCCAGGGTGATCTGAGGGTTACGGTGTGGGCTGCCCCTATGAGTCAGCCTCCTCGGGCCACACCCCCCTCACAAACACCGCAGCCGGTGGAGCTTCCGGCTGAGATTCCTGGGCCTCCTCTTCAGGGACCCAGCATCTCTTTCGGGGGGGTCCGGAGGATGACCAGATGTCGATCACTGCATCACAAGGAGGGCTTGAGTCCTTGGGAGATGAGGATTCGGCTGCGTTGCCTCCCCCTGGGATGCCAGCGTTGTCCGAGTCTGATCCCGAGCTGACGGCCATGCTTTCCAGGGCAGCTCAGAGCAACGGGCTCGAGTGGAATCCTCCACCCTGTCCTGAGCGCTCTAGGCTGGACGATTGGTTCCTGGGGGCTGCACACGCTGATCGTCAGCGCCCCCCACCAGTTCCTTTCTTCCCGGAGATGCATCATGAAGTTACCAGTTCGTGGAAGTCACTTTTAACTGCCCGAAACCATTCTGGTGCTACCTCCACCTTCACTGCCCTCAGTGGCGGGGTGGCTAAAGGGTATGCGGGGGTCCCTCCAGTGGAGCGCTCAGTAGCGATGCAATTGTGTCCCCAGAGTGCCTCCACCTGCCGTGGCGATCCCAAGCTCCCGTCCAAGCTCCCGGCTTGTGGGCAAGGGTTACAGAGCTGCGGGTCAGGCCGCTTCTGCTTTGCACTGTATGGCTACCCTTCAGGTCTATCCGGCCAAACTATTAAAGGAGTTGCACGAGGGCAGTGCTGACCCAGGGACGTTGCAAGAGGCGCGCACTGCTACCGATGAAGGTCATTGCGTGCTCCTTGGGTCTGGTGATGTCCACATGTGTGGTCCAGGAGCACCACCTATGGCTAAACCTGGCAGACATGAGGGAGTCTGATCAGACTCAGCTCCTCAACTCCCCAGTCTCTCAGTCCTGACGCGGTAGAGAGTTTTGCCCAGCAATTCTCTGTCACACATAAGCAGTCTGAATATTAAATATATTCTGCCCCGGCGGCCCGCTGCTGCACCGCCGCCGGCTCAGCAGCCTTATCCTGCTCGTCTCCAAGGGCGCCCCCCTGCGGCCTCCTCCACTCCTGCTCGGCCTCAGCAGCAGCCTCCACCCCAGCCACAGCAAGGAGATGGCCGTAGGAAGGCAGCGCAGCCCGTCTATGCCCCTCCACTTGCCAAGGCTCAGGCCAAGAAGCGGTGTTCCTGAGACGGGTGACCCAAAGATGGAGAAGTCAGCTCTTCTGGAGATGGTAGCAGGACCACTCCTTCCCCTGGAGGAGGGCCAGGGGAGAACTTATTATTTTCCGCCACTGGCCACTCGGGTGCTGTAGGTGCTGTTTGATAATTTTTTTTAGGCTTTCTGAGACTCAAGACTCAACTAATCTCTGCAATTCTCCAGCTGTGATCACCGGGCATTAGGATGATATAGACACGCATCCTCTTCCAGGCAGATTTGTAACATCTTTAGTTGATTGGAACTTCTTAATTATTGAACTGATTGTGGAAATGGGGATTTTCAATGCTTTAGCTATTTTCTTACAGCCACTTTCTATTTTGTGAGGCTCAACAATCTTTTGCTGCACATCAGAACTATATTCTTTGGTTTTACTCATTGTGATAAATGATTAAGGAAATTTGGCCTTTGTGTTTACTCATATTTGTACTTCTGTGGAACAGGACAGTTGCAGGCTGGACAATTTCATGCTCCTAATCACCCTGGTGTGCTAAAAAAAAACGTAAATATGAATTGGAATATACTTCAAAGATATTTTACTCATAAGAATTTGTAGGGGTGCCAATAATTGTGGCCAACATGCATTGGAGAAAACCATTTATTTCATAATGAGATTTTCCCCCCACTTTCAATTGTTTTACTTCAATGAAAGGTTAGAATTTTCTGAATGAAAGATCAAAAGGATAAACAATGCAGATTTATTTTCACAGCCGCCTTTGCTCATATTTACCAAGGGTGCCAATATTAGTGGAGGGCACTGTATGTATGTATGTGTATACAGTGGGTACGGAAAGTATTCAGGCCCCCTTAAATTTTTCACTCTTTGTTATATTGCAGCCATTTGCTAAAATCATTTAAGTTCTTTTTTTTTCCTCATTAATGTACACACAGCACCCCATATTGACAGAAAAACACAGAATTGTTGACATTTTTGCAGATTTATTAAAAAAGAAAAACTGAAATATCACATGGTCCTAAGTATTCAGACCCTTTGCTCAGTATTTAGTAGAAGCACCCTTTTGATCTAATACAGCCATGAGTCTTTTTGGGAAAGATGCAACAAGTTTTTCACACCTGGATTTGGGGATCCTCTGCCATTCCTCCTTGCAGATCCTCTCCAGTTCTGTCAGGTTGGATGGTAAACGTTGGTGGACAGCCATTTTTAGGTCTCTCCAGAGATGCTCAATTGGGTTTAAGTCAGGGCTCTGGCTGGGCCATTCAAGAACAGTCACGGAGTTGTTGTGAAGCCACTCCTTCGTTATTTTAGCTGTGTGCTTAGGGTCATTGTCTTGTTGGAAGGTAAACCTTCGGCCCAGTATGAGGTCCTGAGCACTCTGGAGAAGGTTTTCGTCCAGGATATCCCTGTACTTGGCCGCATTCATCTTTCCCTCGATTGCAACCAGTCGTCCTGTCCCTGCAGCTGAAAAACACCCCCACAGCATGATGCTGCCACCACCATGCTTCACTGTTGGGACTGTATTGGACAGGTGATGAGCAGTGCCTGGTTTTCTCCACACATACTGCTTAGAATTAAGGCCAAAAAGTTCTATCTTGGTCTCATCAGACCAGAGAATCTTATTTCTCACCATCTTGGAGTCCTTCCATGCGGGCTTTCATGTGTCTTGCACTGAGGAGAGGCTTCCGTCGGGCCACTCTGCCATAAAGCCCCGACTGGTGGAGGGCTGCAGTGATGGTTGACTTTCTACAACTTTCTCCCATCTCCCAACTGCATCTCTGGAGCTCAGCCACAGTGATCTTTGGGTTCTTCTTTACCTCTCTCACCAAGGCTCTTCTTCCCCGATAGTTCAGTTTGGCCGGACGGCCAGCTCTAGGAAGGGTTCTGGTCAACCCAAACGTCTTCCATTTAAGGATTATGGAGGCCACTGTGCTCTTAGGAACCTTAAGTGCAGCAGAAAATTTTTTGTAACCTTGGCCAGATCTGTGCCTTGCCACAATTCTGTCTCTGAGCTCTTCAGGCAGTTCCTTTGACCTCATGATTCTCATTTGCTCTGACATGCACTGTGAGCTGTAAGGTCTTATATAGACAGGTGTGTGGCTTTCCTAATCAAGTCCAATCAGTATAATCAAACACAGCTGGACTCAAATGAAGGTGTAGAACCATCTCAAGGATGATCAGAAGAAATGGACAGCACCTGAGTTAAATATATGAGTGTCACAGCAAAGGGTCTGAATACTTAGGACCATGTGACATTTCAGTATTTCTTTTTTAATAAATCTGCAAAAATGTCAACAATTCTGTGTTTTTCTGTCAATATGGGGTGCTGTGTATACATTAATGAGGGAAAAAAATGAACTTAAATGATTTTAGCAAATGGCTGCAATATAACAAAGAGTGAAAAATTTAAGGTTGTCTGAATACTTTCCGTACCCACTGTATATATATATATATATATACAGTTGCAAGAAAAAGTATGTGAACCACTTGCAGAATCTGTGAAAATGTTAATAATTTTAATAAAATAAGGGAGATAATACAAAATGCATGTTATTTTTTATTTAGTACTGTCCTGAATAAGATATTTTACATAAAAGGTGTTTACATATAATCCACAAGACAAAAAAAATAGCTGAATTTATTAAAATAACCCCATTCATAAGTATGTGAGGTCCTGCAGATTCTTCAGTTTTCCAGCATTTTTTTGCATATTTGAACCCTTTACAGTAGTGACTGAATGATTTTGAGATCCGTCTTTTCACACTGAGGACAACTGAGGGACTCAAACACAACTTTTAAAAAAGTTTCAAACATTCACTGATGCTCCAGAAAAAAAACATGATGCAATAATAGATAGGGGGTGAAAACATTTGGAATTTAAAGATCAAGGTAAATTGTATTTAATTTTTCTTCCGGGAAACATGCAAGTATCTTCTGTTGCTTCCGAAGGGCAGTACTAAATGAAAAAAAAAATATATTCAAGTGACGTAAGAACAATTTGGACCTCTTCATCCTGTTCAGAAGTTTTCACCCCCCGACTCTTAATGCATCGTGTTTCCTTCTGAAGCATCAGTGAATGTTTGAACCTTTTTTAATAGTTGTGTTTGAGTCCCACAGTTGTCCTCATGTGAAAAGATGGATCTCAAAATCATTCAGTCACTGTTGTAAAGGGTTCAAATATGCAAAAGATGGTGGAAAACCGAAGAATTTTTGGGACCTGGAGATTTTTTCTGAAGAAAAGAGCTCAGTTTAACTGCTCAGAACAAACAAGGGACTCATGAACAACCATCACAAAACAAAAAAACAGTCATAGATCATCCAGGTAATGACACACAGTATTAAGAATCAATGGTTTGAACGGGGTCATTTTAATAAATTCAGCTATTTTTTTGTCTTATGGATTATATGTAAACATATTTTATGTAAAATATCTTACTCAGGACAGTACTAAATAAAAAAAATAGCATGCATTTTGTATGAGCTCTCTTATTTTCTCAAAATTTTGCATATTTTCACAGATTCTGCAAGTGGTTCACATACTTTTTCTTGCCACTATATATATATATATATATATAATATATTTGAATAAAGAGTGAAGATGTCAATTTTCCCAGGCCGGACATCACTTTTGGCCACTACTGTACCTGTGGCTGCACATTAAATTAATTCCATATTAATAAGCAAAGTTGCAACAAACAATAACTATAAAAATATTACTTGCCAGAAAATTTGTTTATTGCTATAACCAATAGATTTTATTGTGGGTTATGGATTCCAATTCATCTCATTCCTAAGAACACTCCTTAATCATAGTAAAATCACTTTTACAACAACCTACTGTGGCTTGTTGCCTACTTCTTAACAGGGTCAATTTGCTTTAGATTTGGTTTGGGTCAGCCAGCATATCAGATATAAGAAGACTGTAACAGATTGTGGCTGAAAGGATAATTGGTTTGCACCTGCCCAACCTTCAGGACTTGTACAACTCTAGAGTGAAGAAAAGGGCAGGTAACATCATCACAGACCCGTCTCACCCCCGCCACAACCTGTTTGCACTTCTGCACTCAGGTAGACGTTACAGATGTCTGTCCACTATAACCTCTATGCCCCATGCTATCTCCAGGTTAAACAGATAACACAGCACTCAGTACTTGAGAGAGAGGCAAATATTAGATATTATGTAAATACATAAGCAGATTTTATTTATACAGCTTTACATACAGTACACAATGCACAAATCTGTAATTAAGTCTTCTGTTCCAGATGTATACCACATTATTACTATCACTGTTTATTTTTTCCTTAGCCTTATTTCAGTGTTCTTTCTGTTCTCGTGTCATGCATGTATGTACCAAGAGCTCCTGAAAAACCACAATAAATTCCTTGTGTGTTTGCACACACTTGGTGAAAAAAGCTCATTCTGATTCTGAGATTATAAGGGTCACAGACAAGAAAGGCATAGGATCATTTGACTAAATATTTACTCAGATATTCCCACTTGTTTCTTGAAAAAAAGCCTCAAAACTTCCTGCCGAATTGTTGTCAGATTTAGTCCATAAATAAAGGGGTTCAAAATAGGTGGTATAAGTAAGAATTCCATGGCCATGAAATTACGCACACCTTGAGGCACATTCTTTGAGCCATAACGACTGTACAGTACATCAAAAAACAATGCAATAGCCACATTGAACAATGAAAGCAGATGTGGCACACATGTTTGCATGAATTTGCGCCTGACCTCTATTGACTTTAGGCACTTTCTAACCAACTGAATATATGAGCAATATATTAATACACCATGTCCAAAGCATACAAAAACAACAATGTACCCAAACACATTATTTACAGTGGTAGAAAAGCATGACAGTTTTGCAACTGCCCAAATCTCACAATATAACTTTTCAATGGTAGAGCCACATAAAGTGAGTCTAGTTGTTAATACAATTAAAACAAACATACAAAAAAATGGAGTCAGCCAGCAGAAAACAATACATTCAAGAACCCTCTGATTGGTCATTATTGAATGATACTCCAGTGGTCTACATATTGCCACATATCTGTCATATGCCATCACTGTTAGTGTTGACATTTCACACAAGGCAAATGAATAAATGACAAATATCTGAATCATACATCCAACATAAGAAATAATGTGATCCTCTGCTAACAAATCATACATGAATTTAGGGTAGAATCCAGCAGTGCCATAAAGTGCATTTATGCACAAATTACATATAAAAACATACATTGGCTCATGAAGCGTCTTTTGTGAGATTATAGTGAAAATAACAACTACATTGCACAACACCATTAGGGGATAAAACAGTGCAGTGAGGGAAAAAAACACAAATCTGTTTTCCAGTGTTTCATTTAGTCCAGAGAGTGTAAATATTAAGACACTGGACTCATTCTCCAGCGGTGGCTGCATCTGGAATGATATGCAATTATTATGTAGTAGCTTATTATTATTATTATTATTATTACATAAAAGCTGTATTCATTTAAACTGTCATGAATTCTGAAAATGAGAAAACCCACCACATAACTTATAACATTATCCAAGTATGTTATACATTTTTACATGAGGTTTGCTCAGCTGCACAAAGCAAATATCCTCTAACAGCAGCATGCACTGTTTTTGTTGAGAATTCACAGTTGAAATCTTACCATGTTCTCCGTTTCTATGTTTCCCATTGTGTTCCCTAAACGTTTGATTTGGTTTGCTATATATGGACACTGGTCTCATGCTAATTGCTTTGACCACAAACATTAAAAACAGTTTTAACAAGCTCTCTAAAGGCTGCTTTTCTCTTATGTTAAAATTATGTCCATCTATGCTCATAGGTAGAACTGCACATAGCATTTGTCCATTTAAAGTTTTCAATAATTTTCTTGCTTATATATTAGGCCCAAAGGTCTTACGGATGTAGAACAACATGAGGGTGAGTAATTAATGATAGAATTTTAATTTTTGGGTGAACTAACCCTTTACTAGCAACATACCTTTCAGCTGCTGATTAAAAAAAAAAAAAAACACAAATAACAACATGGGATACTGTTGCTTCATAACGTACAAACACGCAGAACTTGATTTCACGTCTTTGTTGATCCTGGGACAACATTCCAATCAACAAATCAGATTTGAGTGCAAATTTACAGTTTATGTCAAGTTTATGCTTACAACCAAGGTTAGGTGCTTCTACATCAGTGTTATTCACCTATCATTTCCCTCTGATTTTAGGGATAGGTTATGGGTAGGGGTAGGTTTAGGGGTAGGAATATGGTTAGGATTCAATTTTCAGACAGGAATGTTGTTCCAGGATCAACAAAATATGTTGACCCTAACTTAAAATCAGGACGTGCTACAAAAACATTTTGGATTTACCTAGATTTATGCAGAAATTTATGATAAATTTGCCGCTTAACTAAGTCACAGCAATAGACAAACACAATTTTCATAAAGGTATAGTCCAATAGTATTTTTTAAAAGTCAACTTTATTTAGCGATTTTCACAATACAGATTTTTTTTTCAAAGCTGCTTTACAGTGATAAACAGGAAAACAGATGCAAACAGAATTTAATTCTGTTGTAAAGCAGCTTTAAAGAAGACAATAGTGCTGTTATTCACTTTGAGTCAGTTCAATGTTGATTCAGTTCAGTTCAATACCAGTGCTGATGTTGCAAATTATGAAACAAAGTTGAATCAGCTATAAAGCAGTTCTACAGTTCTTCAGCTGTATGACACTATTGTGTTCTTTAAAGCAGTTTTACGACAGAATTAAATTCTGTTTGCATCAATTAAAATGTTTTCCTGTTTCCAGTCAAGACTTAGAGAAACTTGTTCATGCTTTCATCACCAGCAGGGTGGATTATTGTAATGGACTCCTCACTGGCCTTCCCAAAAATACCATAAAACAGCTGCAGCTCATACAGAACACTGCTGCCAGGATTCTGAGCAGAACCTGAAAATATGAACATATCACACCAGTCCTCAGGTCCTTGCACTGGCTTCCAGTTGCATTTTGAATTGATTTTAAAATACTGTTACTTGTTTATAAATCACTCAATGGCCTAGGACCTCAATACATTGCAGATATGCTCACTGAATATAAACCTCACTAACAGATCAGTAAGATCATCAGGATTAGGTCACTTAGGGTTCATTCAAAACAAGGAGAGTCTGCTTTTAGCTGTTATGCAAGCCGCAGCTGGAACCAGCTTCCTGAAGAGATCAGATGTGCTCCAACAGTAGTCACATTCAAATCCAGACCTCTGTTTAACCGTTAATTTACTGAATGAGCACTGTGCTATGTCTGCACTGATTGCACTTTTTTATATGTATCACCTCTTTATTCTTTTAATTATTTTTCGTTTTTATTTTATTTTTAATGCATTTCATATCAATCTCTTATGCATCCTCTTTTTATTTCTGACTATTTTAATGCATTTTAAATCTTGCTGTCTGGTTGGAAGAGCTGGGAGAATTAGGAAGTAAGCCTTTGTTATCCCTGGATAGAGCTCTGGACAGAGTTAGCCCAGGAAGATTTGTCTGTAAGGGTACTGTTTAAACACACAGCTACCTGACAAATATAAATATTCTTACAGTTATCCCTCTAGCGCGAGAAAGATCTGTTTAGATCCACTCTGATGGACAACAAAGTTGAGTTAGCCCTGGTGGTTGCATGATTCTGTGCTTTTATTCTTATTTTTATTTATTATGCATTCCATTTTTATTCTTATGTATTTGTTTCCTTTTTATGCAAAGCAATTTGAATTACCATTGTGTATAAAATGTGCTGTATAAATAAACCTACCTTGCCAAAGGGCCTTACAGATGACAATACTGCTTTAATCCAGCTCAATTCAGTTCAAGTGTTATTCTCATCCAACAGTGTCAGTGCAGTCAAATCAGTAATATCACTGAATATTAAATACCCCCAACTAAGCAAACCAAAGGTGAGAGTGGCAAGGAACCCAAATTCCATCAGGTGACAGAAATTGAGAAAAAAACCTTGGGAGGCCAGTTCTCCTCTGCAGAGGAGTAAACAAACTCTAAGATGCAGTTAGTAAAACATATACATATATATATATATATACACACACACACACACACACACACACACATATATATATATATATATATATATATATACACATATATGTATTGTACTACACAAACATCTTAATTGCAATTTCTTTGAAATATTGACAAAACTAACTCAAATTTGATTGCATAAATATCATTCATCTTAAATTTTTTGTAAATAGCTGCTATAGCTATAGCTAACAATAGCTCACTTGCATCTTATATTATAATGTAACTAGCAAAGAGACCATCACTACATTTGCATGTCCTCAACATGCCATATTCATAGTCTTCAAATTTTGGTAATTTTTAAAACTGTAACATAACAGAAACGCCTTTGAAGCCCAACATAATGTCTTGGTTAAAAAGGTAGGCGTACGTTGGACGTGACCGGCTGAATGGGAACAGAAGATTACACGCTAACACATCTCTCTCTCTATTAATTAAAAAAAAAAAAAAAAAAAAAAACTAGAACTCTGCTGCACTCATTTAGTTTAAGTTCAGCTTAAAAATATAGGACTGTTTCAGAGACAGGGCTTAGATTAAGCCAAGAGTAGGCCTTAGATAAATTAGGTAATTTAAGTAGCTTTTGTAGATGTGCCTTAGGAAAAAAAAAAATCTTCTACTAGCCAAAACAAAAATATATCAGAAATAAACCTAAATAAAAATTCGGAATCATTGTATTGCTTTCAGCTTCACAACATTCAATCACTGCTTGCAGATACCATTCAAATAAAATGGAAATAAAAACAAAATTCTCTGTGACTTCTCTAATGATTGCCATGAGGTGGCAGTCCAAAACAGTGAATCTAATCACAATACAGGCTGTAGCAACACCTTGGATCCGAGAGCCTTAACTGATGCATGAAGTTCCCTTTAACTCAGCATGCATGACAACGCGATGTGAAGGCAAACCAGTGGATATCACACAAGCAATGTGCAAACTTTGACGGGAGTTATGCAGGTGAAGAAGTCTCAAGCACCAGTCAATTATTCACTACAGAAACTGAAAGTAAAAATTGGCAAAGCTTTTAGCATTGTAAGGGTGGACCTCCTACAGGGGTTCAGGCTGTAGGGTTGCCGAATGACTAAAGAAACGTTATCAGCAAGGTGGTAGAAAACTGTACATTTCTTGTCTATTACCACCCACTGCTACTTATACCAACGACGGAAATAAGCGCAGTTACAATAGCAAAATATGTGGGAGAGTGTTGCAATAGGGAGCACATTAATGTTAATACTAAAAATCAAAACTAGTTAGCACATAATTTGTAATTGAAAGGGTTTAATGACAATATCTGATTATGGTTACACTTAAAATAATTACAAAATAGATGTATGAGATGATAAAATTATATACCATTAATCGTACCCAGCATGTATGTAAAAAGTTACCTGAGAGATAGAAAGGAAGAGAAAGAGAGAGAGAGAGAGAGAGAGAGAGGGCCAGAGAGGGCCCAAGAAAAGCCAAGAATCAAAGAAAACCAGAGCAACAGTTACAATCTTCTTTTATCCCTTCCTTGACCATGTGACTGAAACCCAAATGTGAGACATTCAAACTGACCAATCAGAAGATTCAAACTTCCTCCACTGTGCTAAAGGTGTGACAATTTGTAGACCTCCAACATACATTTTGGCCTATAGGGCTTGATCACTATCAGCACCTTTGTGTCTTCCAAATGGCCCTTGTAGCAAGAGAGAGGGGGTTGAAACAGTAAAGCAAATGTCTTTGTTCATTTTAAAATATCTTTGGATATTTTCAATCTTTCAGCATCTGGCACTGCATTAACAGCACATATTCTCTTGGTGTCACACCCTCACACCACATGGACTCTTGTTTCTGTCAGAGGAAAAGCAAATTATACAGTCTCATCCACAAGCAGTGGCGTGCACAAGCGGGGAGCCGGGGGGGCTTGAGCCCCTGCCCCTTTGATCACGAAAGTGAAAGTGCCCTTGGCGGTCGCATCGCGATTTCTACCGCGGGAGAACAATCGAACCCTCTACTGATACCCAGCAAACTCTCTGACCATGATTCCAGTTTGGCCGTTTCTTTGGGAACTGTTCCACAAATGTTCTTTGTGGGGTTTGAATTTTTATTTCTTATTTAGTAGTAGTAGGGTGAGTTTGAAGGGAAATAAAACACCACAAAACAAATAAATACCTTTTAAGGTCAGTTATTATTTTATTTAGTATTCTCTACATTTGATGAGGAGGATCAACTAATCCTGTGCCATCCAGTAATGTTTATGACAAAACTGCAGTCAAAAGTTCAAACTATGATAATATTAAATTATTTAAATTTGTTTCAAAGTCAGAGTACTTCTTATTCCTTCTTAAAGAGGCTGATTGATTTGGTTGAGTCATAAATTTTAATTAATGCATGAACTATCAAACGTACTAACATGTAGTTAAGGCTGCTGTTATTCATGCATAAATCCATAACGACTCCAACTGTAGTTAAGGATAGCTCTTCATCGGTCCATGATGCTTTCAATAATCATTAGTTCATGTTGAATTAAGTATTAATTCAGGTATTGATTATTCATGTATCCTTATTGTAAAGCGTTACCCCTTTATTATACTAGATAAATCATTTACCTGGATCCATTTATAAGACAGATAATTGTTTTACGAATATTGGGCAAGTTTACAGCATAAACAAGAGGGTTCAGGATAGGTGGTATAACAAGAAATTGAAGTGAAAGTAAAACTGACAGCCATATAGGAAGTTGTAAAGTCACAACCCGACTCAAAGTGACCTCAGAAATAATGGCAATTGAAAAATTCAAAAGGATCACAATGTGTGGAATACAAGTTTGATACGCTTTGCTCTTAAACTGTGCTGAGCTTCTTCGACAAATGATAAGAATTTTTACATAAGAATATAATATAAAACTTAATGGGATGATTACAGTTGTGATCAATGTAAAAAAGCCCATGACATTATTAACAGCAGTGTTTGCACAAGACAATTTAACCATTTCAAAGTTGTGGCAGTACACCTTAAACAATTTGTTACCACAAAATGTCAGTCTGGAAGACAAAATAGCAGAAGTACCAAGAGAAATCATTGGATAAGTCACGTTTATAACTATTAAAACAGTTAGAAATCTTGGTGTAATTATGTTGTGATACTGCAAAGGTTTACTTATCGCAACAAATCTGTCAAATGCCATTAACATTAATATTGTATTTTCATTTGCTGCATACGTGAAAATGACATAAGACTGTAAGACACATGCTTCACGAGAGATTGAGTGTGTATCAGAAAGCAAGTCTGTCAGTACTCTTGGGAAAAAGCCAGCTGTTCCAAACACAGAGTTGACAGACAAACATGAAATCAGAATGTACATGGGCTGGTGTAAAGTCCTTTCCAGAAATATTGCAAGCACAATAATGACATTAAATAGTGTGATAGCACAGTATAGAATAAATCCTAAACTGAAGACAGCATATCTTATGTACCCAATATTTTCAAACAATATGAAGTAAAAATATGTTCCATTTTCCATTTTCTGATAAGCAAAGATAGCCTTCAATGACCTGAGTTAAGACAACAGACATAGATCTTATGATTTATGCACATTTTAAACATGAGCAGTATGTTATCAACTTTTGTTTTTTGTCTATTCTACATATATACAGGTCGGATTTAGTAAGGTTCAATTTATTAGTTCATGATACCTTACCTTCTTCACAGTTACTGTGTGATATATTATCAGTTTAACAGTGTGCACGCAAAGTGTCAACAACTTTAAAATTAATTTTTCAATCAATATCAGGCAAAAATACAACCAGTATCCTAAAAAGACATTGCACAATTTAAATACCTTCTCTAATACACTTGAAACGACCACCAATGCTTCCTCTTTAATGTGCTAGAGAACTGTGGGTTACCAGTACAGGTTAATTTTTTTATACATCTAACATGTCTCTGGAGCCTCCACTGATAGGCTTCTTTTGCATAGAAGCTTCCCTAGAAACTAATTAATTAATTAAATAAAAAATCATGGCAGACTTAACAGAACATAATTTTATCACATTGGTAATTGGAATTCAGAAAATGTTTTTACTACAGCTTTTACATTTTTGCTTATAACACTGTTGACATGTCTGCCGTCATTACCTACCTCTTGTTCAGATACAATTTAATTATCATTTCAATTGACCCAGGTGGCTGGACTTGCTCTTGCGGTACTTTGATGGCACACGTTGACATGGCAGCAGCGCCAATCGAAGTCAGATAAAACTTTCTAACCAGAATGCTTTGCGTTTGTTGGGCACCAATTGGTCTGAGCGGCGCTGCATTAAAGGGGTCATATGATGCTACTTTAAAAATTCATTAATTAATTATTGGGTCATTTAATTATTGGGTATAATAGAATATGCTAACATGCTTTAATGTTTAAAAAAAACAAACCTAATTTTTCACATAATGTACATTATTGCAGCTTCTCTATTCCCAGTCTGTCTGAAACACTCTGATTTCTGCAAAGCCTCTTCCGAAAAGCTCAGAGTGCTCTGATTAGCCAGCTGACCCAATGCGTTTTGATTGGCCAAACACCTCAAGCATGTATCTGAAATGTAATGCTCTTTACCATAATCATGAGCGTCAACTTCCAAGGCTTCTAAAGCATTTGTAAACACACAGTTAATAATAATGTCAATGGTTTTACCATATCAGTTCAAGGCAGAGGTCTGAAAATGTGGATGATTTTTGAAAACACGACTTGAGCAGAACGTTTCATAGTGGTTAAGTGATCTTTGTATAGCAGTCCCTCCAGGATTTCGCGATCCTGCGATCTCTGAATTTATCGCAAACTCAGCAATATTCGGAGCTTGCATTTTTTCTTAATCGCCTCAGATTTTCTGCAAATTTTGGGCTTAGACACGTCCTGTGATGTCATTGTCATATGCGGAAATTGCCTCACAGTGCTTTGGTCCACCACACACCTCACCTACACTCAAGTCCTGTGGGGAGAGAACAAAGTTCCCATTCGAAAAGGAACTCGCATTGCGTCTAGCGCTATGGGGAACGCCTCCGCGGGAACCGGTGTCTGAAACGTTATCAAATCACGGCAATCATATTGGCCGGCGACAGCCTATGACGTCACTACTAGTGCGACCCGAACGTACATAAGGGGCGCCTAGAGAACAAGTCGACCTCTTTTCGTCTTCAGTGACTGTTTTGTCTAAACGCTGTTCAAACGCTGTTCTAGGTAAGAATGGCTTTTTTTAAGCAGACGTTTCAAGCGGTGTGTACATCCGTGTCTTGATGACTCTCATGACTTGTGCGTCCTTTGTTAGAGCATGCATGTTCAGTACTTGAGAGTTCTTTACATGTTTTTGTAGAGCTTTCCTGTTGAGGAAGCTCCACTCTCGTTTGTCTCTCCTTCGCGTATATGAGCCTTCCTTTCCCTTTTGATCTCCGTTTTGATATCGACAGGTCGTGGAAGAATCTGCTTTTTCCCGCATCTGTTTACATCAGCATGTAATTCATACAGATTTCAAAGCTCTGGTCCTGCTTGTATATGACAGGACATACGCGGCAGCAGATTACGCTCTGGGCATTTATTCATCTCAGGCACTTTACATCAGGCCTGAGGCTGGACCGATGATGTGTTTTTTCCATCATTTGGAACACTTCTGTGTCCGGCGCAGAGCTTGTTAGTCACCGCATCCTTTCAGACTGCAGAGTATGGCAGGCCACTTTTACATTTAGGCCTCTGCTCTTTAAGGTCTCAGGTTGAGCTTTAGGTTACCTGCCATTTAAAATTCAGTGACCTCAGCTCCCTGTAGAAAGGAATAAAGGGGGTGGTTATTCTTTGTGTTAGATTACGATATACATGTGTGTGTTTGTGTGTATATATATATATATGTATTGGGGCATCTAACTGGGGCCCTGGAGCTCCCATGATTAGGGAAGGTTATCGTGATACCCTTACTATGTGCCACCTCTCTTTGTGAGGTTTTTATATAGTGGGTAACATTTAGAACGAAATATCACCTGTAGTGAATGGCATGGCCTCCTCTCTTTCTGAGAGTCGGTTTTCTAGGCTGTTGCCCATCTGAGCTCCAGATAGTCAACATGTCAGGTGCTCAGGCTTTCGGGTCTACGCATTTTTTTCCTCTGATCGCTCTGCTCCCAAGAGTTCTAGAGAGAGTTCGCCAGGAGAGGGCCCTTCTGCTTTTGGTATCCCCGCTTTAGGGGGCGTCAGCTTGACCCAGTTAACTGCCTGGTGGCTTCAGTGCTGGAGTTCCTCCAAGACCGCTTTTCTGCTGGTCTTACACCTTCCACACTAAAGGTATATGTGGCGGCCATATCGGCCTTCCTTGCACCTTTAGATGGTGCTTCTCTGTGGAGACACCATCTTGTGACTCGTTTCCTCCATGGAACCTTGAGGATGAGGCTTATGGCTCAAGACATGATTCCAACTTGGGACTTGATGATAGTTCTAGAAGGGTTATCCTTGGCACTATTCGAGCCGTTGGACACAGCTTCTGACAAATGCATTGCTCTGAAGATGGTGTTTTTACTAGCAATCATGTCCCTCAAGAGAGTTGGGGACCTACAGGCTCTGTCAGTTGCTACATCTTGCTTGGAGTTTGCTCCGGGTGGCGTTAAAGCCATTTTGCACCCGAGACCTGGTTTTGTACCTAAAGTACCCACTAATGTGGCCCAGTCTATAGTCCTTCAGGCCTTTCATCCTCCTCTAATGTCGGCTGAACTTGGGAAGCTACAGTTGCTCTGCCCTGTCAGGGCTCTTGAGGTTTATGTAAGAAAGACCTCTCTGTCAAGTGTTGGTATGCTTTGGGCCCCCTAAGAAGGGCTGCCTGGCTACCAAACCTACTATAAGCAGGTGGATTGTCGAGGCTATTTCTATGACATATGATGTGTGTGGCCTGCCTTCACCTCTGCCGCTCAAAGCACATTCCACAAAAAGTATGGCATCTTCCAAAGCTCTATTGTCGGGAGCTTCCCTCCAAGATATTTGTGCTTCTGGGGGATGGTCCTCCCCACACACATTTATTAGATTTTACAATCTAGACTTGCCGGCCATGCCGGGGTCACAAGTGCTTATGTCTTGAGCTGTGCCTTAATTGCTTCACACCAGGACAGGCATTCTGTCAGTATGGCATATCATTCCCCGAAGCATTGCCTTGGCGACGCAGCGCGAGTTCCCTCAAAGGGGAACGTCTCAGGTTACGCATGTAACAATGGTTCCCTGAGAGGGTGTTACATGTAACATGTATGTGTATTTATTTAATTATATGCCTGCTCTCTAGGGGCAGGCAAATCCCTGTTATCCCTCTTTTGTGTTATGGCTGTAACAGAGGGGAACGAAATGCTGTGTCTCCTTGCTATACTTCCTGCATGCCTTGGAGCGGCTTGCCTCGGATCAGTAGGCTAAAATAACTGTGATGCCAGCTTCCTTTATAGCTTCTGCGTTTTGCCAGCGCACGTCACGGGATGACGTTGCACCAATCAGAATTGGACTAGTTGCATACACCTTCAGGAGAGCTTATGCTGAAGGGATTCCCCAAAGCATTGCCTTGGCGACGCAGCGTATCATTCCCCTCTCAGGGAATCATAGTTACATGCGTAACCTGAGATGTTTCTCTGGCTAATTTTCTTCACTGCCTCAGCAGTGATATCACCTCAGCTCTTGCAGGAGCTCAGTTTGTCAGGCTAATTTTCTCCACTGCTGCAGCAGTGATGTCCCCTCCGCTCCCACAGGAGCTCAGTTTCTCTGGCTAATTTTCTCCACTGCCACAACAGTGATGTCCTCGTCTAATGTTGTGAGAATCCTCCTGGTCCTCCAAACTAACCCCTCCGAAAGGAACACTATCAGCCCTGTGCTGCGCAATTTTTGGGGGGTCGTCAGTAATGTTCCTGGCTGCTGTCCCACATTGATTTGCAATTTTTGGTGTATACTCTGGGTTCGGGCCAAAATACAGAGCTCGGAGTCCTCTCCTCGGACAGTACACCAAATACGCATACTGCTTTACTCTATTTGTAAGTGTGAACTTGTGAAATTATGTTTTATTAACAAAGTTCAGGAGGAACACGTTCAAATTATCTATCCAATCAATGCCCTTTCTAAAAGTGCTTTATGCCCTTTCTAAAATCCATGTTTATGGTAAGGGCACACGCTGAGTGCTTCATGTCCTTTCTAAAATCCAAGCTGAGCATCGCTACTCACACACCCCCGAGGGGGATCGGGGCGAAGCACACAGCTGAAACTTTTAAAGGGTAAAACGGATCCGAGGACAGTTATTATCTCTAAGTAGGGTTCGGCAAAGAAGCCCTGACGTCTGTGGTGTCAGGCTTCTAAGGGCAGACCCCTCCAGGGGAGATGGTTTCCACCTCACTATACGGTGCCCGTCTCCTCTCGGTGCCCTCAGGGGGCCGTTCTGCCAGCCCCATTTTGCTGGGGCGCAGAGGTTCCCAGCGAGTTTTTACCCGAGGGTTGCTTGCTCCCTCCGAAGAATTCTCTAGGACAATCAAGCCAGTTGTTCCCTGCCAGTGTGCCGCTTCAGGGTGCTGTGCTTGCTGATCAAATACACCAGAGGCCAGTCTCAAGAGACTGGTAGAGGATGCAAAATTCTCCCACAACACAGGAAGTTTCTGAGGTTCGCTTTCGGGGGTGAAGCGTACCAATATCGAGTTCTTCCTTTCGGCCTAGCTTTGTCGCCTTGCACTTTCACGAAATGTGTAGATGCGGCTCTGATGCCCCTGCGTATGAGAATGCGAATGCCCCGCAACTACATCGACGATTGGTTGATTTTAGCTCATTCAGAGCAGATGGTGGCTCAACATCGAGATGTTGTTCTCGCACACATGAGGAAGTTGGGGTTGAGGCTGAATGCAAAGAAATATGTTCTTTCTCCAGTACAGAAAACCACATATCTGGGCGTGTTATGGGATTCGATAGCGATGCAGGCTCGTCTGTCACCTGCCTATATATCGATTCTCTCAGCCGTGGAGGAAATAAAGCTAAGCCAGTCAATCACTGTCAAGCAGTTTCAGAGACTGTTGGGTCTTATGGCGGCAGAGTCCAACGTGAAACCTTTTGGTCTGCTGAACATGAGACCGCTGCAGTGGTGGCTCAATACCAAGGGGTTTTCTCCAAGGGGGAATCCGCGGCGTTGCCTTCGTGCCTTAGTCATATGGAAAAAACCTTGGCTTCTTTCCCAGGGACCTGTGTTGGGAGCTCTTGGTCATCGCATTATGCTAACGACGGATGCATCCCTCACGGGCTGGGGAGCGATCATGAGTGGTAGCTCTGCTCAGGGTCTGTGGCAGGACCATCATCTCACTTGGCACATAAATCACTTGGAGATGCTGGCAGTGTTTCAAGCTCTGAAACACTTCCTCCCAGACCTCAGAGTCCATCATGTACTTGTTCATTCCGACAACACATCGGTGGTCTCATATATAAATCATCAGGGGGGTCTGAGGTTGCGCCCATTATACAAACTGGCTCATCAGATTCTCCTGTGGGCCCAAGGGAGACTGCCTTCTATCAGGGCATTTTACATCCCAGGTTACCTGAATCAAGGAGCAGACATCCTGTCGACACAGGGGCCGAGGCCCGAGGAATGGAGACTTCACCCCGAGGTGGTGGAGCTCCTATAGGAGAACTTCAGTCATGGTTCAGGCGTGGTCGAGGCTACATCTGTATGCATTTCCCCGATTTCTCTGCTTCCAGGAGTTCTGGAGAGAGTTCGTTGGGACGGGGTCCGTCTATTGCTAGTAACCCCATTCTGGCCGGCCTGAGTATGGATCTCAGATCAAATGTCTGTTCTAGACGGTTCTCCTCTGGAGATTCCAATCAGGAGGGACCTTCTCTCTCAGGCGAACGGGTCAATCCTTCACCGCTACCCAGAGTTCTGGAAACTGTGGGCCTGGCCTCTGAGGGGGCCCAGCTCATAAGTTCAGGTCTCTCACATGAGGTTGTTGAGATCATCCTCCACTTCAGAGCTCCTTCCACAAGGAAACTTTATGCCCTAAAGTGGAGATTATTCACTCCATGATGCGGAAATCACCAGTGGGACCCAGTTAACTGCCCGGTGGGTGCAGTGCTGGACTTCCTGCAGGAAAGATTTTTTTTTTTTCTGCAGGGTTATCCCCCTCCACAATAAAGGTGTATGTGGCGGCCATAGCTGCTTACTGCACTCCTTTGGGTGGTGTATCTTTGGGGAGACACCCTCTTATTACTTGTTTCTTTCATGGCACTTCGAGACTTAGACCTGCAGTCTGCACGAGGGTGCCGGCCTGGGATATGGCCATTGTTTTGCAAGGCCTCTCTGTGGCTCCCTCATGCCTGGAATTTGCTCCTGGTATGGTAAATCCTTTTTTTCACCCTAGGCCGGGTTATATTCCAAAGGTTCCTACTAAAACTGTAAGACCTATCGTACTGCATGCCTTCTGTCCTCCTCCCTACTGGATGTCAGACCAGGAGAAACTGAATATGCTCTGCCCTGTGAGGGCTTTAGATGCATATGTCCACAGAGCTGCCCTGTGGAGAAAATCAGAACAACTGTTCATTTGAAAATCAGAACAACTGTTCATGAGCAAGTGGGTGGTTGAGGCCATTTCATTTGCTTATGAGTTAGCTGGTCAGCCTTCACCTTTGGCTGTACGAGCCCACTCGACTAGGAGTATGGCCGCTTCTAAAGCGTTGCTGTCAAGAGTTTCTCTCCAGGATGTTTGTGATGCAGTAGGCTGGTCTTCACCACATACATTTGTGAGGTTCTATAAACTTGACCTCGGCTACACTCCAGGGGCGCAGGTGTTATGTGTTATTAAAATCATAAATCAATGGTATATAATGGTATACAATGGTTTTTGCCTGTGTCATGATCTTCAGTTAAAGTCTGGATACTGTCCAAGAGCTATGGAAACTTTTCATTTGGGCAACAAATTTAATTTAAGAGCTTTATAGCCTGGATCCCATGAATTGTGGATTTAATTGAAGTAAAATATTAAGTCAATAATTAACAGCCTGCAATATAATGCAAAATGAATATTGTTTAACACATTCACTCTAAAAAAAAAAATGCTCAGTTTTTCATTTTGTCTCTCTTAATTCTCTTAAATTCAAAGGCCATAACCCCAGCAAAACATTAATGTGGTGGGCTGAATTTTTTCCCCAGTCCAGCTCTGATGATTCCCAAGAAAGAAGACTTTCTAATGGTGAAACTATTTAAAGTAAACTCATTAAGGCAGTTGTATGTTCAAAAGTTGTTGGTCTTTCTGGAAACCTTAATCTGTTGTAGCCTGGGATATTTATATATATGGGCCTACTTAATATTAAAATGGAATATACTCATTGTATCTCTGTGTGTTGAAGAATTTATTTTTTAATATATATTTATTTATTTTATTTATTTTTTTTTGTGGTAGAAAATGTTGTGGCATGAAGATGCTACTATGAAGGGGGCTCCTGGGTTTGCTATAGCCCCAGGGCCCTACATGTTCTTAATTCGGGCCTGGTTATATTTTAATCTTTTATGAGCTGGATCATAGTTTCTGTAAAAAGCTGATGAAGAGTTTATTAAATTAATCTATATCTTTAGGACATGTAAAATATCCACATTTGCACACTAGTGTCTGTATTGGGTGCTTTAGTTGCAAAACTTAAATGAAAGAAACTTTTCCAAGATGATGATGATGATGATGATGATAATGATGATTTAAACCAATTTGTTCTATCATTACAGGTGGGAGAGAAATGCTGAATTTCTTTATTCAATTCTAACAGTGCTTGTTGCAAACACCATAGACATAGAGAGCTTAAGAAAGCATTGTATAATTTAAAGGGGAGGCTCATGTGTCAATTTGTAACAAACAAATAAGTAGCTGGATTCATCTTTGTGCTCATTTCTTGTTTCCATCCAGAATGCAGGGAGACACACTAACCTTAGCACATATAGGGGACAGTCAGTTTCACAATATTAGATATAAAGTGAATATAATGAAGAATTACATGTTTAAAGTATACACACACACACACATAGACACACGTTTGGTTTTCATGTTTTATGGGGACATTCCATAGAAAAAACGATTTTATATTGTACAAACTGTATATTCTATCTCCTAATGCTAACCCTACCCCTAGTCCTACCCCTCACAGAAAATGTAGGAGCATAACACAAAGCAGTCTTTATTAAATCCACAATGGATAAACACAGGGAAATTGTAGGAGAACTCAGAATACTACCACAACGAGTTAATGAGACAGGACAATGAGGAAACACAGGGCTTATAAATGCAGGGTGTAATTGTTAACTTAACACAAAACACCTGGAGAGAATGATTAACTGATTCGTGATCTAGGTCTAGGAGACAAACTGGAACTCAGGCAGACACAAAGAGAAAAACAGAACATACATGTGACACTACCTGTAGGGGTTTATAAGACAAATAATTTTTTTGCGAATATCAGGCAGGTTTAAAGCATAAACAAGGGGGTTCAGGATGGGTGGTATAATAAGAAACTCAAGTGAAAGGAAAACTGACAGCCCTGTAGGAAGTTCTAAATTCACAATTCGACTCAAAGTGATATCAGAAATAACAGCAATTGAGAAATTCAAAAGGACCACTATGTGTGGAATACAAGTTTGAAACGCTTTACTCTTGAACTGTGGTGAGCTTCTTTGACAAATGATAAGAATTTTTACATAAGAATATAATATTAAACTTAAAGGTATTATAGTAGTTGTGATTAATATAAACAAGCCCAAAACATTATTAATTATTGTGTTTTCGCAAGAAAGCTTGACTACTTCATAGTTGTGGCAGTACACCTTAAATAATTTGTTACCACACATTTTCAGTTTTGTAGTGAAAAAACCAGCAAAACTAAGTAAAATCATTGGATAAGCCAGGTTTACAACTACTGAAACAGTCAAAAACCTTGGTGTAATTATGTTGTGGTATCGTAAGGGTTTACAGATTGCAACAAATCTGTCAAATGCCATTATCATTAATATTATATATTCATTTGCGGCATACATGAAAATGACAATACACTGTAAGACACATGCTTCACGAGAGATTGAGTGTGTATCAGATAGCAAGTCTGTCAGTACTCTTGGGAAAAAGCCAGCTGTTCCAAACAAAGAGTTGACAGACAAACACAAAATAAGAATGTACATGGGCTGGTGTAAAGTCCTTTCCAGAAATATTGCAAGCATAATAAGGACATTAAATAATATGATAGCACAGTACAGAATAAATCCTAAACTGAAGAAAGCATATCTTATGTACCCAAGATTTTCAAACAACATGAAGTAAAAATATGTCCCATTTTCCATTTTGCATTAGGCAGAGTTCCTTTATTGACCTGAAGAAGAAAGTACACACAGAGTCTATGATTTTTAAACATCTTTAGCACTTTGCATTATTAACTTGAGATCAATAAGGTTAAATTTAATATTAGTTAATGCTTTAGTTATAACAATGAATATTAATTTCTGAATATTCTATTTCTACATGAAGTAGCATTAGTTGATGAATTATGAACAAACATGGATTATCAATGAACAGTAGTATATTATAAATAAATTCACAAAAATTTAGATTAATATTTGTTGTAAAGAATTGTGTATACATAATCTTCAGGTTTATTTGGTTTAACAAAATACTTGTGAGATGTCACATCAGGCAAATATTTCTATACCTTAAAACACACATTACATAATTGAAATACCTTCTGTGATGCACCGGAAAATGACCATTGTTGCTCATTTAATGTGCGAGAGAAATCACTATATGTGTTTTAGAAGAACTGTGGGTCATCATTATGCTAGTGTTCTTATAGCATCTAACATGTCTCAGGAGGCCTCTCTGCTTTTTTGCATAAAGAGCACAATCCCCTCTTAACCTTTTATCTTTTCATTGTTTTTCTTTCTTTCTTTTTTTTTTTCTTTTTTTTATGCCAATGCCAAATGCATACATTTTGGCAGAAGTATGCAATTTTATTGGAATTTTAATATTTCGCCATCATTTCTTTCATAAATCTATTTTACACTATAGGTACACAAAATAGTTACACGTAGGAGCTTGAAGGCATAAATTTCCTTAATGAAACCCAATAAAACTGCTATTATACTGCCATTTATACGGAGTGAAATGGCACATGACAAACAAGAAAAAAAAGTAAAGTGTGCGCACGATTCTCACATTCTGCGTACTGGAGGGCTGACAAAGCGTGTTGTTCCCCCAGACACCATACACAAAAATCATGCAGATCATCCTGTGCGATGGGCTGTGTGCAGGGCAGCCTGCATCTCTTATTGAACTCACTCGACAGGATTCTGTTTTTTTCCCAACTCTTTTCTTTTCATATAGAGAGAAAGAGAAAGAGAGTATAAAAAGGTTTTGTTCCTGCCTAGCAAAACAAACTTCTAATGAAAGGGATAGTTTGAGAGAATTTTTTTTTTTTTCATTTTTTTTTTTTTATTTCAGCACACACAAACACAATGCAGTTCTGAAGACAAAACAAAACAAAAAAAAAAAACGTCTCAGGTTACATATGTAACCATGGTTCCCTGAGAGCGAATGAGATGCTGTGTCAAGCACTTTGGGAACGCCTCTGCGTGATTGCTTCGAAATCAGTGAAATCAGTCCAATGGCGTGACAGAAGGATATAGGTGGGTGACGTCATGACCAGGAAACTATAAAGCACACCTGAACCAAACAGAGTTAGATTCTGAAAAATCGAAGTAAGTCGGTCACAGGCATGCTGGGAGTATGGCAACGTGACACAGTGTCTCGTTCCCTCTCAGGGATCCATGGTTACATATGTAACCTGAGACGTTCCCTTTCAACGGAACTCGTGCTGCATCAAGCACTTTCGGGACCAAATACCCACGCCGCCATAAAAACAAGTGCCTGTCTGTGTGAAACCGGATGCGCACACTAAGACACGAGCACTCGTGATCCCGTCAAGGCCAAGTCCAGGTTATAAAACCTAACAAAAGTGTGAGGTGAGGACCATCCTGCCGCATCACAAACCTCCTGGAGGGACACTCCAGAAAGCAAAGCCAAAGAGGTAGTCATACTCCTAGTACAGTGGGCTCGGACCTTGAGAGGTGACAGTTGGCCGGCTGACTCATAAGCACGTGAGATAGCCTCAACTATCTACTTGCTTAAGGTATGTTTAGATGCAGGGTGCCCTTTACGCTGGGACCCAAAACAGACAAAAAGCTGATCAGTTTTACGCCACAGGGCAGCTCTGTGGACGTAAGCATCTAAAGCCCTGACAGAACAGAGCAGATTGAGTTTCTCCTGGTCTGGATCTTGAAAAGGACAAAAGGCCTGCAGCATAATAGGACCCACCACATTAATGGGGACCTTAGGTACATAGCCCTCCCGAGGGAATAAGAAGGCTTTAACCATGCCTGGCGCGAAGTCCAAGCAAGAAGGAGAGACCAAAAGGGCTTGAAGATCTCCAATTCTCTTAAGAGATGAAATAGTGAGAAGAAACAAAGTCTTAAGAGTGAGGAACTTCTCAGGAACCTCTTCGATGGACTCAAACGGAGCCATAGAAAGGCCTTCCAAAACTATGGCCAGATCCCAAGTTGGAACTCTCAGGTCTCAGTCTCAGTGTACCACAGAGAAAGCGAGTAACCCAGGGGTGTCTTCCCAAAGAAGCACCCTTCAGAGGAGTGTGGTAAGCCACAATGGCCGCCACATAAACCTTTAGCGTAGACGGGGATAATCCTGAAGAGAACTTGTCTTGAAGGAACTCCAGAACTGTACCAACCAGGCAGTTAACAGGGTAACAGGGTCTCTCTCGAGACTGGCCCCTGGTGTTTTTTGAGAATTCGACTCGGTGCCCTAAAGCAGCGATCCTCAGAGGGTCGGTGGAGACCGCTGCGCCCTGAAGCACACGAGGTGGCAGGATTTGCAGAACGGCCCCCTGAGGGCACCGAGGAGGGGCGGATACCATAGAGTGTGATATAGGACCCTCTTCAGAGGGGGCTGCCCTCAGAGGTCCCACGCAAGTGGCATCAGGACCTCTTCAAAGCCTTCCTGGCGATAATGACAGTCCTCAGATCTGCCTTATCCCGGGAAGGCTTCGGCTGTGTTGCCCGTCCCTGTCCCCAAGCCTTTTGCGGGGGGAGCACGGGTGGCGACACTTTGCTTTTGCTGCGCTCAGTCACTGAGGAGCTAGTTGACAGCCGAGGCTGCTCCCACCCAGCAGCCTTGGGGGGTTGAAAGCAGCAGGGAAGAAATCTTTGGAAGGCCACAGATTGCTTCTTTGTCTCCTGGAACCTCTTGGCGACGGATGTAACCGAGTTGCTGAAGAGGCCCAGAGGAGACAGTGGCACATCCAGGAGGATGTTCTTGTCTTTGTCTTTGATGTCAGACAAGTTCAACCAGAAGTGCCTCTCTGTGGCCACCAGGGCTGCCATAGAGCGGCAGATTGTTTTGGCCGTCTCCTTGGTGGCCCGGAGAGACAAATCAGTAGCCTTTCTTAGCTCCTGGATGGCTTCAAAACTCGCTTCCCCGCTCTCATCAATCTTCCCCAGCAGGTCAGCCTGATAGGTGATACATGCCGCGGCCTGACCTGCTGCCGTATAAGCTTTGCCCACCAGCGCAGATGTTGTTCTTAGTGGCTTGGTGGGCAGCGTTGGGGATTTTTAGGGACGATGCAGACTCGGGTGAGAGATAGCCCGCAAGCGTCTCTTCAAGCGTCTTTACATATTGTTCCCCTATACTTACATGTACTTACTTTATAAGTACACTATAATTAGCTAAAGTTACGCTGTAAATTTGTTGTAATTATGCAGTACTTTCCAGGCTATAATCTAAAGCGTTACCAAAGATGTTTGTGTGGATCTTGCATTAAAATATTAATATGAGCAAATTTGGTCGTATAATTTTAAGATAGCTAGCGTGATGATAATAAACTAAAAAAAAATGTATATCAAAATTTAAAAACATTAAACACTCACAAAATTAATCACAAGATCCAGGCGGCTATTGTTTACAAATCCAACACTTTTAACATTTTACAGAAATGACAAAAATTATTTAAAATATATTAAAATGGCCATCTCAGTAACAGTCATGAAAGATTAAAGTAATATCACAAGTGTCATTATTTCTACCATGTATACTGTTCAGCAGCTAATCTTAAACTACACATGTTATGATAACATAAATATCAGACATATAGCCTGTAATATCAGTCCTGTGTTCATCATGCTTGTAGAGGTACATACACTGTTAAATAGTTTAGAAAGATTATAATGTTTTGTAATACAAGGCACAATGTCTGTTAATAAAATACAATTCCAATTAAATATTGTTAAACTGTCATTTTTATGTCTAATATTACTGGGGTGCTCTATTTAAAAATAGCACAATTCAAACACAAATGTGAGCGTTATATGATATATATAGTACAACTTTTTCTGTCAGTTAGTGCTATGTGTATAGTTTACTATTATTTTAAAAAGTGTGAAATTAAATATATAATATTATAAAATAAATAGCATGGATCATGTGACGCTGGCAAAGGGGCTCCCACACACTATCTTTGCGTAGGGCCCAAGAATCGGTGCTACGCCCCTGGCAATTTGTACAAGAAAGTCTATTTTGTCAAGAATACAATACTAATGTTGACAATGCTGAGTTGTCAGTAACCATTTTTTGAGATGAAACTGAAAAGAACCAAAAGTATGTAATCTTCTAATTGTTGATGGGATGGAGTTCCATTCCCTTGCAGCTTTGACTGAAAATACAGACTGACTGAATTTACATATTTTGAGAGGAATAGCACAGTCCCCTCTTTCCCTACCCCTTGTAGATCGGTGAGCAGTTGTTCTAATATTCACAAACTATTTTAATGGTGAAGTCAGGCTGTGTATAGTCTTAAACAGTAGAAAAATATGTACATATTTAGTCAAGTTATCCCAGCTTAGCAAATTGTATTTTTTTTTAATATTGAACAATGATGAAACTGAACTGATTTCTGATCAAGAGTTTTTAGTGATTGTTTATACAAAGACTCCAGTGGTTTCAAAGTAGTTATAATAGCTTGCGACCAAGTAGTTAAACAGTAAGTAATATGTGAAATAATCATGGGATGCACATACATCAAAGCGGACTCAGACAACATATAATCACAAATAAATCTAAAATTTGTTAGACTTAATCTGACCCGGTTTACAGACCTTTTTAACCTGAGCCTTAAATGAAAGTTTGGAATCAATCAGAACACCGAGGTACTTATATTCAGATACAACTTGTAATCTTTCCCCTGATACAATAACATCTGGTAGTACAGTTAAACTATTAGTTTTGGTAAAGAACATACTCACTGTTTTAGAGATGTTTAACTGTAAACAGCATTGTTCTAGCCAAGCTGTGACATGAACCAGGGATTCTGTAAGTTCATTTGCAACTTGTGACACACTACTTCTGTGTATACAATGTATATAAATAACAGTGTCATCCACATACAAAAAGTAAAGGACCCAGAATAGATCCTTGTGGAACACCAGTGGATATACTCAGAGGGGCTGACTTATAATTCTGTATACTAACATACTGTGTGCGACCTGACAAATATGATTCAATCCATCTTAAAGTATGTGGAGAGAAGTTAAAACCTAATAATTTAGACATAAGAATTCTGTTGTTTACTGTGTCAAAGGCCTTCCTGAGGTCAAGAAACACAGCCCCGACAACCCCTCCTTTATCTAATAGAGACTTGACTTTTCATGTGAAGTAGCAATTTGCCATCTCAGTTGAATAGTTTGCTCTGAAGCCAAACTGCATTGGATGTAAAGCACAAGAGCTATTATTCAAGTGATTAGTGATTTGTGCAGCCATCAATTTCTCTGCAACCTTTGAGACTACAGGTAAAATATTAATAGGTCTATAGTTATTAGCAGAATGAGGATGGCCACTTTTGAATATAGGCACAATAACAGATGACTTCCAAGCACAAGGGAACATCCCCTGAGAAACTGAAAGATTGATAATTTTAGTGATAGGATTAACTAATGACTCACTAAGCTCTTTAAGCATTACCACATCCATACCAAATATACCCTTTGCTCTGGATTGTTTAAGAGATGTAGTTGTTCTTCTGATGTCTAATTCAGAGACTGCCCTTAGAGTAAGGGCTTGTTCCACTGTATTAACTGGATAAACTTCTGTATACTTAGGAGAGAAACATTGTGAAATTGTGACTACCGAGTCAACAAAGTAATAATTAAGTGCTTCGGCTACAACAGCTCGATTGTTAGTCAGCTTCCCATTTACCATCAATTCAATTGATGACCTATCTTTTCTTTTGTCTCCTTTTAAGTAGTTCAGCTGATTCCAGATTGTTTTAGAATTACCTCTTGCCTCTTCAATTATTCTCAGGAAAAAATCAGACTTTGCTTTTCTCAGGGTCTTTACCACGTTGTTCCGTAACGTAACAAAATGTTGTCTATCATGACTTCACTTTGATCTATTTGCAATTTTTAAAGCAAGGTCCCGTTTTTTCATTAGTTCTAAAATATCTGAATTCATCCAGGGGACAGTATGTTTTTTATTTTTAGGATTAATAAACTGAAATCTTTAATAGTGCTCTCTAATTTTTTGGAGAATATTCGACTATCATCCTCCTGATCTTTTCCGGTTAATAAATCATCCCATTTAATCTGATGGATCACCCGTCTGAAGTCATCTAATTTGCATTTTGGAATGCCATAAGAATCATATTTCCTTATGAATGAATTGAATCCCTTACTAGATATTTTTCTGGCCACTAAAATCAAATTGTGGTCAGAAAGGCCTGTTAACATATTAAAAGTTTTTAAAATTCTCTCTGCTCGATTACTAAAAATCAAATCAATTTGAGACCTTGTTGAATTAGTTATTCTTGTGGGCCCATTAATCATTTGCTTCAGATCGAAGTGATCAGTTATCTGTTTGAGATTCTTTCTTCCCAATTAATATTAATTAATATTAATATTAATCTCCCATAATAAAAAACTTCTTTGTTAAAATCACTCTGTTTTAGTAATTGTTTCAAGTTTTCATAAAAACTGATGTTTGAAGATGGTGGACGATAAATTACAATTAATACAAAAGACATCTGTAATGATAGTATAAGATTCAGACCAATGCATTCCAAATCTATGCAATTTGCCCAAGCGATATCATTACACTGGATGCCAGTTTTCACATAAATCATAACTCCACCACTCTTAGAACCAACTCTATCTTTCCTATACAGTTTAAAACCAGGTACTTCTAATGCTGCAGACAGAGAATTTTCATGAAGCCATGTCTCAGATAAACAAAGAAAATCTAAATTAGAATCTAATAAAAGATGATGAATTTGATCATTTGAACATCCGAATCCTAAGTAGAATCCAATAAATGTTCTGGTTTGGCATGGTGTGGACCGGGACAGGGATGAATATCTCCTGATAATAGCAAACAAATCATGATAATTAGGCCAAAGGCTTCACTTTGATAAAGTTGAGTTGATGGCTTGAATGTTTCTTCACTCGCTTGTACAGAGATGGATAAATAAAGGTTAATGCTAAAGTGTGCTTCCCATGTCTGAAATTTCCCAAGGCATTATATGTTTGTTTAACTAACCAATCAGCATTATTAACAAAAGTTTTCTCATATACATTGAATAATGAGTGGGTATTAGTGTGATCCGCAAAAAAAACTAAAATTAACAGGACTTAAAAGTTAAGAAGCAAGCTGTAAACTAAGAGAGCTGTGACAACGCCTAATGCTCCTGCCGCCATCTTGAGATATATATATGTGCTTGAATAACGTAATAGACAAACAACATTGTTACGTCCAAGGACGTATGTTTTGTTTTGTTTTGTTTTTCCCTTTCTCCCTGTTTTTTTCTCTCTCATTACTTCCATAAGCAGGAAGTGATGGCTGCCACCTGACTCCAATGATTGGTGTTCTGACTTGATTGGAGGAGGAGAGAAAGCTGTGGGGATTTAAGCAGCACCATTGCACAGGGCAGAGTGTGTGTGTGTGGAGGCTGTGTTGTGAGGCTTCTTTTCCCAACCCAGAAAAACTTATTTGTTATTTTGACTTATACCTTGTTGATTAATTTTTTTGTTATCGTGTTGACACTCTTGTTGTACTTGGTGCTACCAGAAATCCTTTTGTTTTTGTAAGTTATCATCTCTTTTGTACATACTTTTGTTATTGCTTCTTTCTTTACTAAGTTTATATTAATTATTTGGGGAAGGGTTAGTAGAGAGGTGGGTGCCATTTTCTTTGTATCTTGTTTTCTTTTGTTTAAGCTAGTTAGGGAGTTTATTATTGTATTTTTGTGTTCTTTTGTAGTTTAGTTAGAAAGAAACTAACGGAGGGTTTATGTTTGTTGTTTTGGCCTTGCCCCCTCTTGAAGCCTTGAAACCCTCCCACATTAGTAAATAAAAGAACTTGTTTTTGATATTGAGTTGTTTTTGGTCTTTGTTACAGCTCTGGGGTTGGGAATTGCACCTTTGCTGCCTCCACACATCTCACCATTTTTATTCTGTTACCTGTTCCTTACCCTAGACTAGCTGGGGACGTAACAGAATTTGGGGGCTCGTCTAACAAGTGGTAACAGCTTGATGTTATCTGTTTGCAACGGTGTTGAAAATTACTCCATTGGTGGATGATCAGATCTTTAAATGGTAAGTGTCCTTTTTCTCTCTTTGTTTTGCCTGGCTGTTTTTGCTCTTTTTGACGTGGGAGGAAACGTTAATGCTTGGGTTATGGAGTTTGATTTAATTTTGTTTACTTTACTTCCCACTGTAGAAGTATATGACCGTTGTTGTAAAAAGGATTTAATTTCCATAGCAGACTTCTTTAATATTAGCATACCTAAAGAGGTGAGTAAACAGGTTATTAAAGAGGAATTATTTGGGGAGCTGGTAGAAGCTGGCATTTTGGCTGCATCAGATGGGGCTGTTGGGAAAGAATCTGAGACTGCAGAGACCGCTGGCTTTGATTCTGTTCTCAACAGACTCAAAAGATTCTGGTTCTGATGCTGTATTGGCAATTAAGCTGAAAGAATTAGATATTGAGTTAAAACGTCAGGAATGTGAGGCTCAGCGCATCAGGCTTTGAGTGATAGAAGCTGAGCGAGCGCGAGATAGTGAGCGGCATGGGAATGAGATGGAGGCTCTTAAGTTACGTAGTAGGCCTATTCCATCACCTTGTGCTAGACCTTCAGTTTCTTCACCGGTAATGCCAATGTTAGATTCTGCTCAGACTCTTAATCAAAGTTCTTCTGATTCATCTTCTGAGTCACAATCTGATTTTGACGTTAGCAAGTATATTAGACTGGTTCCACCATTTAGAGAGACTGAAGTGGACTCATATTTTATAGCGTTTGAACGTGTTGCTGCTAAATTGCGGTGGCCTAAGGATATGTGGGCATTACTACTTCAATGCAATCTGTCAGGTAAGGCACAGGAAGTTACGGCTGCATTACCTATTGAACAATCTTTAGATTATGACGCTATAAAAATGGCTGTTACGAGCATATGAACTGGTGCCAGAAGCTTATCGGCAAAAGTTTAGAGCACACGCAAAAACAGACAGACAAACTTATGTTGAATTTGCACGAGAGAAAAAGGCACTTTTCGAGAAGTTGTGCGTTTCTAGCAAGATTACTACTTTTGAGCAGCTTCGGGAGTTGATCTTGTTAGATTTTAAATCTTGTGTCCCAGAAAGTGTTGTTCATTTGAATGAACAAAGTGCAAGCCTTATCTGATGCTGCTGTAGTAGCGGATGAGTTTGTGTTGACCCATCGTAATGTTTTCTTCTGTGCGTCAGGCTAAAATCAGTCTTCAGTTATGGAGAGCTCAGAACCATTTCAGGCTTCTGTTCGTTCTGCTAAGTCAGAGATGTCTGCTGGAGGTAGACGTAAATCTAGTCCTAAGCGTGCAGGGGACAAGCGGGTCTTTTTATTGTCTCGATCCAAGCCACTTGATCTCAGAGTGTAAGGCTTGGAAACAGAAAAGTGTCTCCAAGCCTAAAAATGTAGCTTTAGTACAATCTGTACCAGAGTTAAATGTTTTGGATGCTGTTGTTTATCAGCCTTTTCTTTCTTTTGGCTCAGTTTCTCTTTCGCCTGATTCTGAGACACAGCAAGTCAGAATTTTACGGGACACAGGAGCTATGCAGTCACTGATTTGAGGGAATGTTACCTTTTTCACCCGAGTCATACAGGTAGTGATGTGTTAATTCGTGGAAGTGAAATGGGATGTGTTAATGTTCCCCTCCATAGGGTGTATTTGGAGTCTGACCTTGTCACAGGACCAGTTACTCTGGGAGTGTGTTCACGGTTACCTGTAGATGGTGTCAGTCTTATTCTGGGAAATGAGCTTGCTGGTGGTAAGGTTTTTCCTAGACCCATTGTAGTACACAAACCTAGCGTCGATGAGTTGCCTGATCTCTCTCTACCAAATTCTCTGCTGTATTTCCTGCCTGTGTTGTGACCCGTGCACAGTCAAAGATATTTGAAAATACTGTTGACCTATCTGACACTGTTTTCTTCTCTCAGCCTGACTGTGGGAAGTGTGAGCTGAGGGCTGTGCCTGAAATTATTCCAGAAACTACTGAATCAAGTGCATTACCAGATCTTTCTTTAAAGGTTTGTAAGGAGGATTTGACTGCAGCTCAGACATCTGATCCATCCTTAGTCTCTTGCAGGGATGCCGTGGTGGACATCATGCAAGTGCCAGAAGCTGGTGTAGCTTACTTTTTGGAGGATGGGGTATTGAAGCGTAGATGGAAGCCTCAGTGTTCTGATTTGAATTGGCAAGAGGTTCACCAAATTGTTCTACCTTCTGGGTATCGTTCACAAGTGTTGCAATTAGCTCATGAAAATGCTTTATTGGGCCATTTGGGTGTGACCAAAACTTTTCATCGAATTTCCAACTATTTCTTTTGGCCGGGTCTGAAGTCATCTGTGTCCAAATTTGTGCGTTCCTGTCCTACTTGTCAATTGGCAGGGAATCCAAACCAAATCGTTCAGCCTGCTCCACTTAATCCGATTCCAGTTCTTGGTGAGCCATTTGAGCGATTAATTATTGATTGCGTAGGGCCCTTGCCTAGGTCAAAGTCAGGTTACCAGTATGCCCTGACCATTATGTGTGTGGCGACTCGTTACCCTGAAGCGGTTCCTCTTCGCACTCTTAAAGCAAGGACCGTTGTTCAAGAGCTCATTAAGTTTTGCTCTATATTTGGCTTACCAAAAGTGATTCAATCAGATCAAGGCACCAATTTCACATCTAAAGTATTTTCAGATATTAAATCAGTTGGGTATTAAGCATCAATTGGCCAGTGCCTACCACCTGGAATCCCAAGGTGCACTGGAGCGATTCCACCAGACTCTTAAGTTGATGCTCCGAAAATGTTGTATTGAGACTGGTAGGGAATGGGTTGAAGGCCTACCGTTGATTATGTTTGCTGCAAGGGAGAGTGTCCAGGAGTTACTGGGTTTCAGTCCAGCAGAGCTGGTGTTTGGACACACCGTAAGAGGTCCTCTTAGGTTGATCAGTGAGCAGTTGCTGTCACAGAGTTCTTCACCCATGTCTATTTTAGACTATGTCAGTTCTTTCCGTGAACGACTTCACAAAGCCTGTGAGATTGTTAAAGCTCATCTTTCTAACTCCCAGTCTAGGATGAAAGTGCGATATGATCGTAAGAGTGTGACACATACTTTCCAGCCTGGTGAGACTGTGCTCATCCTGCTTCCTGTACCTGGATCAGCATTGCAGGCTAGGTTCTCTGGACCTTACATGGTAGAGAGGAAGATAAGTAATACCAACTATGTCATCTCTACTCCTGATCGGAAGCGCAAAAGCAGGGTATGTCATGTGAACATGCTGAAGGCTTATGTTGCACGGGATGTGAGTAAAGTGAGTTCTCCTAAGCCAGTGCCTGTGTC